>NC_056551.1:23054512-23679349 GCF_910596095.1 Thunnus maccoyii | reverse complement strand
TCGATAACACTCTCATTTGTGTGCCAATGATGAAGATAGAGTCAGCAGGGGTGGTTAGGTTAGCTTAGCATAAAGAAAGGAGGTACAGGGAAACAGCTAGCCTTACTCTGCCTGCCAAGAAATAGTTCCAGTATATAACTCTGTTTAAAACCACAACTTGACGTTTTACATTTCTGTCTGTGTACGAATTAAACGACATGTATGTAGGTAGGCAGATTTTATTTCCCCTTGATTCCAGTCTTTACGCTAAGCTAGGTTAACTGCCTTCTGGCTCCACTGTAGCTTCATAATTAGCGTACAGACATGACAGTGGTATCAATCTTTTTATCCAACTCTTGGCAGGAAAGCAAATAAGCATGTTTGCCAAAATGCCTAAGTTTTCCTTTCACCCCCCTCAAAAAAAAAAAAATCCACCAATTAATCCATAATGAATAATAATTAGTTGCAGCCCTTGTTTGAATAGGCAGTAAATTCTTAGGACTCCATCTCTTTGTAGTCATTGTTTTCTTTCTCTAATATGAACTGGAACCAACAGAAACACGAAAGCAAATTATGACTTTCAGCTGTGACACAAACACAATGTACAATCCCCTGTTATCTCTCTCATACAGCCTTTTCCATGACATAAGCCAAAGTGAACATATGATACCGTCTTATCGCACATTACACCCAGACTGCTTATTGTGGAAGGTCATAACCTTCCATAATTAGCATACAGCTGTATCCCAGAGTGACTCCGGTTCCAGCTTAATCAATATTCAGACATGTCTGCTACAACATTAGCGTGGTAAAAAAAACAGGATGGATGGCAGGGAAGAAAAAAAAAAAACAGGAGACACGGCGCTGACTCAGAGACATAAACCGAAGTGAATGTTGAACACAACTACCAGAAAAGTTTAATGAGCCTGCAGTTGCTCAGGGACTAGATAAAGTGCTGGAGGCCATGCAGCTGCAAGCCCACCGTCCGTCTGCCGTGCATTCCCCTGAGACTGACCCCCCGCTCGCCACAGAGGAACAAAACCCACTGCAGATTCTTTCTCCTCATTTCACCCGACAGGAGGGTCCTGCCCCCCCCACCCCTTCCCTCCCTTTCCCTCCCCTCCACAAGTCATTCTCTTCTTTTTTGGATGTCTCTTTCTTTCCAGGGGATAGTATGTTCCACACAAGCCTACAGTCAGCCCTCTATTGATAGAGGGGACAAGTGTAGGGTGAGGGCTTTGTTATTGTGAGGACCCCACCCTGCTGGTTTCCCAGTAAACAGCAGGCTGGAGAGCTGCTGGAGGCAGATGTACCCCCAGGAGAGGCTCATCTCCGGGAGCCACGGGGAGGGTGAGGGTGGGAGGGGGGCCTCCCGAGGACGGAGAGAGTCGGGAGTAAAATGAGTGACCACAGGAGCGAAGAATAGCAGGGGAGAGGACAGAGAAGGGTGATTAGCTCCAGCGCTGCCTAATCTAATCAGCGTGCATGACTGACCCACTGTGTAGCACTGAGGGGGCAGACACGTAGAGAGCAAGGAAGTTTCATCAAGTATAATTCAGAGGAGTACGGAGGGTTTTGCAGAGTTGAATCGGTTGTTTCAGAGCAAGAACAGAACAGGAAGCCACATGGGAAAGAACATCACGTAAAGGCTGTTAGACATTGTCACATTTCACATGGATGTGACATTTCTTGGGCTCTCCTCTTTTGCTTTCTGCAGAACAACTGTAACTCACTGCAGGTGCCATGAAAAGTCAGAAGAGTTGATTCGACATGCAGATGCAACAAAATTAACCAGAACAGACGGACTAGGGCGGTCACTTTTTTCAATTCAAACTACTGTTTGCACTTGGGAAAAATGAAATATTCTATCTGTAACGATCTGTTCAAATTCAAAAATCATAGTGTATGAGGGCAAAAGGCCAACTGAGCCATTGCGTGTCCTGTTTCCCGATCAGCTAAGTAGGCTATCAATGCAAGTGAGCCTCGCTGAACAGACAATCAATAACAAACAAGACATTAAAACATCTGAGAAGTAAATCATGGATGTTTGCTGACTTTGTATTAAAAAAAAACAGTCTTAGAGTTAAGGCTTCATGGGTTGAGTTTGAATTCTTTTTTAACTGAATACAAAAGACAAATAGAGACAATATAGAGACTAATCAATTAGTCGTTTTTGTCTATAAAATGTCAGAAAAATGCTCATTATAGTTTCCCACACTCCAAAGTGACATCTTCAAATGTCTTGTTTTGTCTGACCAACAGTCCAAAACCAAAAGATATTCAGTTTACTATCATGTACGGCAATTAAAAGGCATCAAATCCTCACATTTGAGAAGCTGGAACCTGCAATTTCTACTTAAAAAAAATGACTACAATAGTTGACGATTAACCTTCTGTCAATCAATCAGCTCTACAATAATGGGAAATGACCAAGAACAAAGCCTCCCAGATGCCTTTCTCTTTAATCTGTGCTGTGCAGACTGTGAGACAGACTTTTCCAGAACTGGTAAAATCGCCCATCTTTGAACCGGCTCTATAAAAAAGAAACAAACTCGGACACACGGCTGCTTTTAATTCACTCAGAAATACTCCTTTTAGAAGCCTGGAATGGAAAACCTTATAACGTAATGTGACCCACTTTAGATTTGTCTGAATTTTAAGACAGTCTTCCTCTCATTACGTCAATTTTACAGCCAAATAAACAATGTTTTGGATATTTAAAAAAAAAAAAAAAAAAAAAACCTTTGTAATGTATTGGTTTCATTAGACCACTTCCTGGATGCTCCTGTTGAAAGTTTTATTGACCGCACTCGCTGAGACACAAAAGCAGTGTGGGGCGGAATAATGACCGAAAGAGAAAAACAAGTTCTGATTGTGAAAAACAGATGTTGCTGGAAATGTGAATATTCTAACTCTAACGTACAAGTGCAACAGTTACAGTAGTCGGAGGGAATACGATGCAAATAAATCAGCCTTGTTACCGGGTCCATCTACACTGGAGGAGATCCACAGCGAGGCCTTTGCTGTAACAAAACTGTATTCCAGATGTTAGTCCCAGCCGGCCGGAGTCATCTGGTTTAACCTCTGACACAGGAGCAGCTATTCAATTAGTGGATTTCACACTCTTGTCATGGTGATATGACGGTCCTGGGTTCGGTTTCAAGCGCACACTGATAGTGGCAAGCTCTGATTTCAATCAGCACGCCATTCAATGATATTTACTCCCATAGATGCAAAAAAACAAGTGTTTATTTAGGATCCGAGTGCGTGGAGAAGATGTAGATCAAATCCTCCACTGGAAATAGTCTTCATTCCAGGAGAAACATACTGACCGATCCCATAAACTACAACCAGGATGCCGGATTAATGACAAAAGCACAGCCATCAAAGCTCAGAGAAGCACGAAAACGCAGATGATGTGGTCTGCATGAATGGGTTAGCAGTTCAAACTTTTTGTTTTATTATTTTGTAACGTGCATTAAAAAAAAATATCACCAACTGCATCATCTGCACAAGGAGGCTGGTAATATTTTTTCCATGCTTTGAAAGTTTACCATTCTGTTTAGGCGAAGGGAGGAGAAAAAAAAAAGAAACATTAAAGACCTTTTCCAAAGCATCTGCGCTACCAGCCTGCCAAGGGAGAGAAACGCATGTATTTTAGCTTTTTTTGTGGCCTAAACCGAGGAAAAGGAGCGTTCTGAAGGGTCGTAATGAATGAAGCCCAGGCTTTTTTTAATGGGCCAAACACGGAGCCCTGAGGGACCACGTGCGCTGGCACATAAGCTCAAAACCACTAGCAACGGACTCAGCGACTGACCGCCATCTTTAATGTTCGTCATTCATTCAGGGATGACCTAAAACATCGCTACACATCTGAAACTCAGTTGTGTGGCTGTAAAAAAAAAAAAGAGAAATTACAAAGAAATGGCTTTAGCTAATTAGAGATTAAAGACTCATGACCGCGACCACGCAGTGACTGTTCCTCTGTAACTTAACAGCTGGTAATAAAGTGACAACAGCACACCAAACAACAACAATTTAGCACATCAATTTACAATAGAAAGCTACACATCTGTACTGTTCATCCATTAGCAGAGAGAGCAAACTCCAAATGGAAACAGACCATTCATATGGCTCTGATCTTTCCTACCACAACGAATCAGTGACTGAGGTTTGGAACAACAATACTACATCTCTCATGAACTTAAAATATTGCAATAAAGAGCAACACGTGTGGAAAAAAAAATCAGCAAAGACAAGGAGAAAAAAGGAAAGTAGGGCCGTCCTTAAACAAAATACATGACAGTGTTTCTGACTTTGGTTACGTTATGGCCCAAAGACTTCAAACATAAAAAAGATCTCTGCCCTCAGGAGCCCTTTCTCTTTCTCACATAAACACCGGTTTACAGGTGGAACCCGTTCTCAGGTTTACTGTTGAAACACAACACGAAAAAAACAAGACAAGAATCTGTGTCGCACTTTGTCAAAACCACTGACAGACTTTCTCTTGAAGTTGAGCAACCTTAGACCTTTAATACGTCCACAGACTCAGGTAACAAATCAGTGCCAGGAGCAGGTGTTTGAGCTTTATGATGCTTTTGATGGGGCTTTCATGGAAAATAAAACATGGTTGTATGTAGAGCCGAGACAATTAGTCGATCAATTGATCAATATAATACAAAACTATACCTAATTCCAGCTTCTCATTACTGAGGATTTATAGCTTGTCTTTGTCTTATTGGAAGTAAAGCGAACATTAGAGTCCGACCGATATATTGGCCGATATCAGCTCAATGCAGATGTACATGTCAGCAGATAAATGACATGAAATCAAAGTACAGAAGTGCCAAATATGTTTTGATTGTGTCACTATTTAGTTGTCCACCCGAGAGTTTATATTAACTGTAAAATACACCGCCCAGTATATTTCTTGGTCACAATTGTTACAAAAAAAACTGATTCAAGGACACCTGGTAATCCAAAATATTCATTTATGTCATAGGTTGTGTAAAGAAAATCAATTTCTTAAACTCTCAAATATCAATAATGGTGTCAACCCCAGCAGTCTTCAGTTGGTCAATACTGAATATATTAAAGGTTTTGGACTGTTTGCAAGACTAAACAGGACATTTTTTACCTAAATTCTGATATTTTTCACCATTTTCTGACAGTTTTAATCAAACAAAATAACTGGCAGATGGATCAATAATGAAAATACTCCTCACTTGCAGTCCTAGATGTATGCAAAGTCCAACTTATAAACCAATTTCCATTCTTGTATTCATCTATATTGATATACCATGTGCACTGTCAGCCATGTAAGGTTTCATTAAAGACAGATGAGACACATATATGATTTAAAACTCTAATAATGGACTAATTACATGGCAAAAAGTCACAGATGAGTGTCACTCCTGATGACACTGGGTCATAATAAGCTGCATTGACTGACTGGCAAAGCATCAGTCTGCTCGGCTTTCCTGCCACGAGTTTCCCCTTCACAGCTCTGACAGTCGGAAAAACGTGGAAAAACTCGGGTGAAAGTCGCATTTTTGTGACTGAGAAGCTCCAACCAGGGCTTGTTTAAGAAACGGATCACCTCTCTATTGCTGTTATTGAAAAGTAGTTGTAAAGAGAGGTGAGATTTTGTCTTAAAGCGGATCTTACTTACGTGTATCTGCGGCCACTGCTGCTGCTGGCTGTGCGGTTTTTGAAAGGATCGCCTCTGAAATCCAGCAAGATGAAGGATTTTTCTTGTGTCTCCGAAGAAGTTTGTGCACTTTTAAGTTGTCAGACTCGATCCTGGATTGATTTTCTTTTCTTTTCTTTTTTTTTTGTTTTTCTTTTCCTCCTCAGTGTCTCTTCATCCTCCACGTTTTCTCCGGGACCACAGAAGAATGAGCGGCTCCTCCGTCCCCCTCAGCCAGACAGACTGCTGCTGGGATGGGAGTGACTGGATCCGTCAGCTCCCTCCCCCCATCCACCAATCACTGCTGCTCTGCAACTGGACTCATGTGGATTCATTACTTATTTAATCACACGTATTATCATATATTGTATATTATTTTATATGCATATTTAGGACGATATTTTCTACTTTTATTTAACAGTTGTAGTCACTTTTCAGATCAATATTTTATACCTAAAACATATCATCAGCTTTTAAAATATGCATTGTCATTGATTCAACTATCTAACATTATAAATTGTTGTTGCTCAATGAATCAGTATTTGTGGTGTGTCTATACATATATATGCTGTAATTGGGGCCATTTTGCATGAGTTTACTTTAATTATGTACTTTTTGATATTTTAAGTACATTTTGCTTCCAATACTTAAGTTTTTTTCAGTTTAGTAAGATTTTGAATGCAGGACTTGTACTTGTAAAATTGCAGTATTGCTACTTTTGCTGAAGTAACAGGTCTCTGTACTTCTTCCACTACTGTAATGTTGGAAGCTGTGTAACTACAGCTACTACAGTTTTGAAGTACTTGCACTTCACTTGAGTATTTCAAATTGACTGGAGTAATGGCTACTTTATACCACCACTCCACTCATTTTAGAAGAAAATATTGTACTTTTACTCCACTACATTCATCAGACAGCTGTAGTTACTGCAGATTAAGACGTTATATACAAAATATACGATCAACCTATTGTTATTGCAACTAAACTACCCAACAGTAGAAGTTGTAATTAGCTCCACTTTGTCCACAAGTAAACTGCTTCTTACACAATAACACAACCAAACTAAAAATACCAAACCACTAATAATACACCGATGGGGTCAATTTGTCTGCATGGTGAGTTTTTACTTTTGATACTTAAAGTACAGTTTGCCTTGAAGGATAAGTTCACACTTTATCAAGTCTGTTTTAAAACCGTCTGGTGCCCATATGGACATTAAAACAGGTTTTTCTTGCTGTTCATATTGACCATTAAAACATCTTAAACTTTATGTGTCAGTGATGAATCCACAATCCTCCTACTGTGCAAAAAATTCCAAAGTTTATCTGACACTAATATGTGGCTTCAGCTATTAAAGTTAGATAAATCGAGTGGATATCTTCTGACGTTACAATCTTTTTAGTGCAAAATTTACTCTTTGTTATTATGCTTCCACTACAGCTGAAGAGGGAAGCACAGAATACCACATGTATGGTGGCTTTATATAGGCTCCTATATAAAATTCATGTACAACTGGGGTTAAAGGTTCAGTTTTTACACTTCATAAGTTGAACAATATTACGTTTATAGCTACTTAAAACTGTAAATTGTCCAATTGATGAAAGTTTTAGAATATGACATTTGATATCTCTTTCTTTTTTAATTGACCCATCACATCCTCAGCGCTCCATGTTTGGTTTAGTAGCAACCAGTAGCTCAGACTGGGCAGTCTTTTAGTTGACAGCCAGCGAACAAGCAAAGCAAACTGTAATTTGCAAATCTGCATTACAACAAATGCAGCCATAAAGTGATTTTAAGTTTCTGAAAAATGGGATTTGTTCTTAAGGCCGCAATCAAAATCTAATTTCCTCTTTAAAAGTATTAATAATTTAGTGATTAATTGAACATAGTGTCATCTGTGTAAAGCAGCTGAGAGAGATTTTTGTTGTCTTAGCACGTTACTCACCATCTCTGATTACCACCCTGTAAAGACGAGCCATTCACACAGTATTACATGGACAGTTGGCTAGCCTACATGTCACATTCTCTCTAAATCTCTGTCTTAACCTTTATTGGGAGGCTAACAGCTGAGCCAAAGACCCACAACTAATATGAGTCAGTGCAGATAGCTCACATTCTGAACGTCCAACATATCCTTCTATATGCTGCATGGCAGAACGCCATACTTAGCATTATTTCCAGACATGTGTCTATGCATGTCCCATCTCCCGTTCCCAGTCTGCAGGCTTCTATTGTTGGCAAACTCAACAGAAATATACGGCACTTAATCTGTTCACAGAGGACAGTGTAAGGATGTGCTGTTGGCTCATTTGAAGAACAGGATTGGTGTGAAACAACAACTTTTGTATATTCTTGCATGCTTTGCACGACAGTGAATGAGTGTGAATGGACTATTTTCAGACTGTTGTGACTAGGAAGGGAACAACTGGTGCCAGGGCCTCTGTGCCCTCTTATTTGTGCTCCTTGGTCAGTCAAATGAGACTTGAATGGAGTGAAAACACAAGGGAAGTCTCATGACTCGGTCAGGGAGTTGCTGGCTAAACAGCTCTGCAGTTATTGTCAATAATAACAGCCCTGATGTTATCCATCCAGTTCCTGGGATCATTGTTACTCTGACTGACCTTTGGTTTGACAGACAAACTGAAAGCACAGTAGTCTGTACAGCAAATACTCCAATTATCGTAATACTACATGACCCATTCTTCCATTTAATGTAGTTTGAGGTACAGGATATCTTCCCTGCTTGAAATCTGGATGGACTTTAAACTCTAACAGCTGCAAAATCAAGCATGAGATGCTTTTTTCCATTTATATTTTCCATTAAATAAACTGGTTTTGTATTTTGCTTTAAATTACAGCCCACAGTGGTGGAAGAAGTACTCTGATCATTTACTCATTTACTTTAATTGGTAATAGTACCAAACAGCAATTTAAAACTATTCCATTACAAGTAAAAGTCCTGCATTTAAAATCCTACTTAAGTAAAAGTACTTAAGTATTATCAGCTTAATGTAGTTACAGTATTGCAGTAAAAGTAGTGGTTTGGTCCCTCTGACTGATATATTATTATATATGACATCATTAGATTATTAATACTGAAGCATCAGTGTTAGAGCAGCATGTTACTGTTTGAACTACTTTATATACAGTTTGCTAGTTTAGTCCAGTGGCTCCCAACCTAGGGGTTGTGCCCCTCCAAAGGGTCACCAGATAAATCTGAGGGGTTGTGAAATGATTAATGGGAGAGGAAAGAAGAAAAAAAAAACAAAGAACTTTTACTAAGACTGAAAACTGAGAAAGAATGCAGTTGCAATGAATTCATCTCCTAAAGCTTTTATCTGTAATTACTCTTAAAAATTAGTTAATGTTTTAGGTACAAGTTGCACCCAATAACTAAAGCCTCCTGTCTAATAATGTCTCCTTTTAGTGACTCATCAAGTTTTGTTGAATGTGTTCTGCACTTTTTTTATTAGTTCATTCTCTGTGGTGGTCCTCCTGCACTGTGAGCAACTGTTTGGGGATTTTTTTTTTTTTTTTTTTTTTTTTTGTTAGGTGTGATGAGCTGTCGGATTTCCCCCCTCGAGGCTCAAGGTTCAACACATTCCTGGCTGCAGTGGTCAGTATGATTTTAATCTGTTTTCACAGGCAGGGCAGCACAGACAGACAGACACAATCTGGTTTGGAATTCCAGTCCCAGTCCCACTTCTTCAGGGCTTCAATCTCTCTTTGTGGAAATACCAGAGGGGAATCAAGGGTGGCAGCCGTTCTGTGTCCCACGTGTGCTCACCATCAAAACATCTGAGCCTCACGCCGGCAGCCCATATCTTTACACTGTCATATCTTCCAGGGGCATCACACCAGAGGCACACATAGCTTCGTCACAGCTGAAAAAACAAAACACAAGGGTCAGGGCTACGTCGAGCCGACCAATCACAGTATTGATTCAGTGTTTGTCACTCTGTGAGGCAGACTTCACAGGGCCGAGTCAAAGTGCAGGATTAAGTGTGAAAGACACACCAAAACCACTTTGAAAAGTATGAGGAGGAGACGAGTTGTGACACCGTTGAGGTTGGCTGCTCATAATGACAAGCAGGGAAGATGGAATAACTTGTCAGGAGGGGTAGCTCACCACAGACCGGGGATGAGAAGTGCAAAAGTGGTCTGCAGCCCAGCTGAGAAACTCACAGGCCTCGGTTTTTAGACAAATGGCAAGCACTGGCAACGTCTAATTAAATGAACTATCCCATCATCTTGAAATGCAGAGTTTTGATTTTAGAGTAAACTAACAGAACAAGCAAGTGATAAATTTATAGCCTCAGCAATCTAAGAAGCGCTTTCTCAGAAACATAAAATAATCATGTGGTATTCTGGTAGTCGCCCATTACCAAAATCCCAGTTTAAATTCCATTTAACAGCCGCTTTGGTAGAAAATAGTCTTTTTATAAGCACATAGATACTTGAGCATGAGTTCAAACAGTCACACCTACTCTTTAAAAACAAGAATTCATAAAAATTAAATACAAAAAAAGTAATTAGGTTTTTTAAAATTTAAGCATCTGAGTGGCATCACACAGTTCCCTTGGGCAAGCCATATGGGCTGACTGTTACTACATAAATAATTCAGGAAAGTATGGCCAAAAATCTCATTAAATAAGCATCAAAGCTCATTCTTGGAAATGGTTGACAAATCCCAACAATACAAACTCAAGCTTTCAACCCTATTGCATGGTCTTCATCGGACAGAAGTAACAGCTATTGAGCTCGCATGTCAACAGTCAGCGTCCACGTCAATGCCCATCTGCAACACAACTGAGCAATTATCTGCTGATGAAGACGAGGATGATGTGTGATAGAGTTGAAAAAGCTGTAAGTATTGGGTTGAGATTGTTTTTTCAATCTACGGGTTAACGTGTTCTCATAAGCAAATAGTTAATTGGGGAGGTCTGTAGCTTAAAGGGAGGATAAGATTCGTGTTCATAGTTTCCAAATATCCTTGAAGGGAACAGTTTGACATTTTGAGATTTTTTTGTTTTTTTAAGAAAAGTTAGATGAGAAGATCAACACCACTCTCATGTCTGTACGCTAAATATGAAGCAGGAGCCAGGAGACTGTTAGCTTAGCTTAGCATAAAGACCGGGAACAGGGGGAACAGCTAGCGAGCTGTTAAGTAAGCGGTTTAGTGAGCTTTAGAGGGGCTGGTAGGCAGATTTAGTTACCTTTAGACAAAGCCAGGCTAGCTGCTTCCCACTGCTTCTGGTCTTTATGCTAAGCTAAGCTAACAGTCATCTGGATCAGTCAAATCAAGTAAAGTCAAAAGGCCAACGGTCTTAATAATTCAAGCAATGATTAAAACATGTTTTCTTCATAGCAGTAGAGAATATAGGCCTAAATTAGGTGATGTAAGAACTTGCAAACATCAGAACTTTCACAGGATTTCCCTTTTTTGTCAATAAGTTTCCTTAAAAGCTACTTAGCAGATCAGCAACCTCTGTCACTTGTCAGCCAGTCAGACAGCACAGATGGCAGAATGATAGGTGGATGGCAAGGTAGGTAGAAAAATAGGTCAGAAATCGACAGGTTTAGTAACAGAATGTAAATTACTCTGATATTCTGCTTAAACAATGTTTCAGTTCTACAAAATGATGCTAAAACTTTAGCAGGTTTCCTCCAATCTTTGGTAGCTAACTGTTAAAATAAGCTAGCTGGCAAGCCCTAGTTTGAGCACGTATTGAAATCCCTCAACATCGTCAGGACAATGGTGGTTTGAGCAGAAGGCTACTTTGACCATTTCCTAGCTATAACATTAATTCATGAAAAGGAACTAGCTTGCGGTCTTTGTCTTTTATTGTCATCAGCTGTAGTTTTGTGCACTGCCAACAGTATCTAGAATGACTTTGATTAGCGTTATAGTGTTCAGAGCAGAGGCTTGTCTCACCTTGTTATATTTTTTTTACTGTTTGTCAAATGATGAAATCAGATTTTTGTAGTCTATGTGCACACACGTGTCTACCGGTGGCAACCCTGAAACCACAGAGCCCCCCCACCTAACAAATCCCAATTTAACCCCTGCCTACACAGCTCTACTGTTTTCCTCAGTAACCATCATTGTTGTTTGCCTTGCTCAGCTGCCAATCAATTCACATGGCAGGTTAAGGGTCAGAGCCCGCATTAGGACAGGGCCGCTCTCTGCAGGGAGCATTTCCTGTGGTAGTCTGCATGCTGCTGCCAGTGGGAGGTCAAACACCAGGGGCCAAAGGTCAAAGAGGGTGTATGTATTAAGGAAATTAGTTTCTCCCGCTCAGACTCCAAATATGCAAACTACCCTTTGAAAGTATCTGATTTTTTTGTTTGTGCGGCATGCTTCTTTTCCATGACAGGGTGACTAACAGATTAAATATGTGGGACAAAATCCACAACAATCCAAATACCTCGATGGAAATCACCTCCATGAGAACAGTACATTGATATATTCATGAATGACTGGCATGTGGGAGTTATAGCTGAAGTCATAACATCAGAGATACCTGAAGTGCACAAGAAATTCCTCACATTTTCAACCTCCAAACAGAAATACACTGCTAACCCATTTAGCACCTACTCATTAATTTTAAGGCAACTGTAAGAAAAAGAGGAGCACTTGGAGAAAAGTGAATATTTGAGTTCAGAATGACACTTTTTCAGTCTGTTTCACGGCATTTTAGCCTCTTTATTATGTATGTTTTTGTTTTCTGGAACAAAACACACAAATTGGGTGTCATATCTTCAGCTTCGACCAGAAGGCACTTACAGCATAAATAGTGGTGTGAACAATTAATTCAAAGCAAGTCATTTTTTAAAGGGGATATATCATGCTTTTTGTGATTTTCTGTTATATTTATACTCTTTTAATGTCGGATGTCTATGTTAAACATGGTTAAAGTTCCAAAACTTTAGGTTAACGTATGTAAAAATGCCGCCTTCAAGTCAAAAGTCAGGGCTTCAACTTGCTCCTTTTCAAAGTTACCTCTACGTTCACTCGCATATTTCAGATCAGATTCTGGCTTGAACATGTATGGATGTATTTGAGAAATGAGATATTTCTAGTAAAGAGTGATAATAAAGAGTTTTTCAAACTAAAATAAAATAAAATTTAGGTGTAAATAATATAAATATAGACCTGGAAATGTGCATGATATGTCCCCTTTAAACATCTTTAAATGTACTATACAGATCTTTTGGCCACTTGGAGGGCAGAGTTATGAACTGTAAACACATAATTGACATTTTATCACCTTAAAAAGTTCACATGACAAACATGTTAGCAAACAGTTGCCCATTTACACATCCAGCAATTACGGAGCAACATTAACATTCATTTGGAGTCGTGTTTGTGTCCACATGGTGAATGTAAGTCCAATATTTACTCTCACTGTGGCTCTGTTTTGGTCTCCACTAACTCCTGAGACAAATATGTGGCTCTTTAGCCGCTAAATGCTCCAATATGTTCACCAGCTGGTCGCTAAACTTTGTCTGTTTGCTCTTTGGTGCTGAGCAAGAAGGGTACAGTTAAAAAGACATCAATTACAAACAGCTGCCTGATGCAACTGGAAACAACGCTGATGGACCAAAATAGTAAAACTTTGAGGCCCTAAAACCAAAACAATAAGCTGAAAGACGCTTAAACGCTGTAAAGCTGAAGGACACAGCAGAATCCAACAAGCAATACCTTTCCCATTTTATACATTTCATCCATTGTCAATATAAAAATATAGATCAGTAAATTCAATTCTGAAGTCTGGCTAATATTATGTGCATCTACTCCTTCTCACACATATTAAGTGTTGCTTTAAAGACCAAAAACATTGTTTGCTTGGTGAAATATTTCTCCCAGGTTAAATACAACCTGCTATTTCTGTGCGGCTTTGTGTTTTGACACATACATGGGGTCTGCGGCTTCTCAACGGTAGATAAATGAAGTGCAAATACCTCAAACAGCAGGGAGATAGTCTTTACAAATCAGCAACATGTGTAGCTAACAGAGTTTACGCAATCCCCCTACTAAACCACTGGAAGTATTTAAGAGCTGAGACACAGATCAATAATAACAGCAGCGCCTGTCTGTCAATAAATGTTGTTTCTCCATTGGCTGCTGAGATATTTTCTTTTGAAAATCAGTATGATCGAATTAAGAATGTTTGAAATTGTTATGTGATGGTAACAGATGTCTTTCAGATAGACATAATTTATCTTAAAATACACTCATACATCAATCATACACAATCATACATCATAGATTTTTTTTTAAAAATGTCTCTAAAACTTGATTTTTTCTCCACATGAGAGATTCTTGCTGTGCTAAGCTGCAAGAATCTGTTGTAAATCACAGTACACAAAGTGCTAAAACCCATCATAATGTTCATCATCTCCATTCAAGCCCAGGGTCCCCAGGCTCCAGTGGGGCCTGGGTCACATCTGGGGTCATCGTCGGGGAAGATTATCGGCGACGCGCTTTTCTGGTAGTGTTGGAGCCTAGTGAGGAGATAGTCCACGACTGCGGGGAACTGAGCTGATACTTCATTCCTCTCCTCTGGATCCTTCTCTATGTCAAACAGCATTATGGGCTTCAGCGGATCCACCTTGACGGAGCCGTTGTGGCCCGGCTGGGGGAACCAAACGTCGCAACCTGGAGGAAATGAGATGAAGGGCATTAGCGGAGATAAGAAGTGGACATGCGTCTGGGTGCGTGTGTTTTGATTTTCCGCTTTACGCTCAGACTAAACATGTCATTATGGGTGACAGGAGATACTGACCCGGGTAGCCAGTCAGCAGCTTCCAGTTTGAGGATCGAATGGCCGCGTGAATGGACACATTGAAGCCAGAGTTGGCCCTGGAGTCTCCACTGACCACCTGAGCCAAAGTTAACTGACGCTTGGTGCCAGGACCTGCAGAGAGCAGAGGACAGAGCTGATCATGGAGGTCATCCACCTTGGAAAAAAAACACTAGAAATTGCTGATTAAGATGTTAGACTACCACTGGATACAAAACACCCTGTATGGACGTCTATGTAAACCATACAAGTAGGTAGACCGGTGCCAAGTTTAAGTCGGTATCCAATGAAGGTGTAAAAATAAATACACCAATAAGAGAAACGTCTTTTTGTGCAGTAAGAACCAACAATGAAACTGCAGGAATTGAGCGGTTCAAAAACTGGTAAAAACAAAACAAATTCAAAACAATCCTTCCCTTCAAGAACAGAAATTGTCGTCTGCATGAATTTCCTCAAACATGTGGAACTTAAGGGCTGAAGGAATTTGACAAATATGGTGGTAATGTGGCTGACTCAGCACCAGTCTTTTATCCCTGCCAAGCACAATGAATAATTTGATGGGCAGCTTTGAAAACAGTAAGCCAATGAGGAACAAGGGTCACAGTTACCAAATGGCATGATTTTACCAGTTGCACAAGGCGATAGTAAATAATTTATCCTCGTTCTAAGGGGGTCCAGACATTCTGTTGCCTCCTGCCATCAGCTATTTCGGCTCTTACGGTAAATGTCTCCCAGAAGTTGAGCACACATGTCTGCGTTTTTTTAAAAAAAAAGAGGAGATCTGGCCTTGAGAGTATTCTCAGGTTCATGCCGTGCCTGACCCTGACAATGTGGTCCTGATTAGACAGATTTGCAAGTAATTTTGGCCTCTAGATGCTGTCAAAAACAAGTATTTCCTCACATCCTTTGCATATAGACAAATCTCCACCCACACAAAGCCCGTGTTCCCATCGGAGCTTGTTTTATAGAGCCCATTCCACCGCAGCGACATGACTGGAGAATTAAAACATTTCCGATCTCAAGAGTTTTTCACGACCACATGATAAAAGCGTTGACATTGAATTCTTCACTATTCATTGCGCATATGAAAAGCGGGTATCTTAATTGCTCTCACATGCATTGAACCGGGCTGCTCAAAAGCCGAGCGATCCCTGAACCGCACTTAACACAGATTTGTGTAAACAACAGACTTGTAGAGCTCCTATCCTTGCATAAAAATGGTAAACTGCAGTGTTGACAACGTGCCAGATTCAGGTGTTAACACTGTTACATAAGCAGGTGGGATCATAATGCGAACATCGGGGTTTGATTTATCTTTGCTGGAGCTTCTTCTTCTTCTACTCTTTCTTCTTTAAAAGAAAAGGGGGCCTCAAACAGCGACAGACACATTTCTTAACATTCATTCTTCACATGAGCGCAGGACTCGAATCAGGCCTTGCTCATCTGGATCCGCAGCAGGAGAATCCACACATGTGCTCAAGAAAAAAAAAAAAAAAAAAAAAAAGGAGGGAGGAGAGGGGGAGGAACAGTGGGAAGAGACCCGTAGAGAGCAGAGAAATTGCGAGAAGGAGTGCGGAGGAGAAATTTAGGGGTGATTTAAGGCTTGGGCCGAGTCCAGTGTTTTCTCCTTCTTTCTCTCTCCACAAGCGAGAAGTTCAGGGACCCCTCTGTGACCCATTTAGTCGGGATCTCTCTTCTCACACAGGGCGGCAGCAAAGAAGGGGGATTTTTTTTGAAAAGCAAGTTGAAAGGAGAGAGTATGTAAAAAAAAAAAAAAAAAGGGGGACAGGGTCTTTTCATGAGCTAAACAGAGGCGAGAGGGAAAAGATCGAAAGAGGGAAATGAAACTTAAAGAAGCACGAAGACAGAGAGAGACTGAGAGAAAAGAGAGGCTGGGTTAATAAGAAAGAGGGCGAAGAGGAGAAGAAAGGAAAAGAGGAATCTCGGCCTGGAATGCATCAAGCGAGGCTGGTTGTCACTGTGGTGGCCGACAGTAAAGATCCAAACATTAAACTTGAGGGTGAGAGCTTGTAAAACAGCGGCGTTGCTCCTTCACTGGGTCTTCTTATCATCTGAATGATTTAGATGGTAATGACCAACAGTAAACTTTGAGGATAATGTGAGCGCTGCCGGTTTAAGCTGTATAAACAGTCTTGTCTCAGAAATGGACTTATTCAGTGATTGGACCACACAAATAATGTTTCTTTTAAACAGAGCTTACTTGGATTTATGCCCAGTAAGTATTAGCTACTTGTTTGACATTAGATAAAAGCCAGAGAGAGTAGGTTGTATTAAACCTTAAAGCTGCACTAATCAATATTTTTATATGAACAATGGATTAAATGACAAGACAAGGTCACATACAGAGAATTATCGCCCCAACTTTTAGCCTCTTTCAGCTCATTGTTTTGGTTTTGTGCCCCCTGACTTTATGTTTATGGTTCAGTTTCACCTTTTTTTACATCAGCTTTTGCTTCCAGGTGTAGCAGGCAGCTGTTTTTAGTGAAAACAAAACTGCACACTACCTGCCCAGCACCAAAACAGCAGATAAACAAAGTTAGCAACAAGCTAGTGAACATTTGGAGCATTTAGCAGCTGAAGAGCTAGATACTGTCCTATTGAAAGGTGTTTCTAAGATTTTATCCACCCCGTTAAGATGCATATGGGAGGCCAAAATATTAAAAACCAGTACAGTACCAGTACAACAACACTAACCACTACAACCTTAATAATAAACATTCAGTAGGATTGCTGTGGTGGCCCAATGGTTACAGCACATGCTACATAACCGCAACGTCCCCGACTCGACTCCAGCTGGGGACCTTTGATGTATGTCATGCACCTCTCTCTCTCTCTCCTCTTATTTCCTATCTGACTCTATCAGCTGTCCAATAAAGTCAACAACACTTGAAAGCATATCTTTAGTATAATATCAACAAAAACGTATAAGCTTCATAAAAGTAGATTTCATGGCAAAGCTAATGTATTGGTTGCATTCGGCTGTACCTAATATAGGTGAGTGTGCGTATATGTATATATATGATTGATGGATTTAGGTGTGGATTAAATTAGAGTTTTGACTATATCGTACGTTACATGTTAAAGAGGAGCTGGCCATAGTTTTTGCATCCATTCAGGTCACAGATCTCTCTAAAAGATAACTAACCCACATCTTTAAAAAACAAACCGCTGTTTTAACGGTATTTTCAGAATCATTAAAGTCTCATCTGCTGCAAGATAAAAAAGATTTTTTAATCCGTTTCCTATCCATCTTCATGCCATGTTTGTTTGGATTCGGAGACAGAGGTGCAATTTAGGAAACGAGTTCAAAATCTTTTTTTTTTTTTTTTAATCTTTCAGTGGATGGAATATTTTTTCATTCGGATGATTAGAAGAGTCTTTGAGGATTCTGGAAATCAAAACAACGTTAAGTGTTTTTAAATGGCCTTTTGGGTTTTTTCAAACGTCGCCTGTTAATTACCTTTTTTACCTCCGATGCCTGAACGTATACTAACACATGACAGACATGAACTGGAGCCAGTCTGGCCAGTGCTCTACCACACTGACTCATGAAGAAGTGAACTTCTTCAGGCAGATGTTTCAGGTGAGCAAAAACCTCATGAATGATTTTAAACTTCAGAAAACTCTTTCATAACTTTTGCATCAGATTACCAAATTATAATCCAGTGCCACATAAGGTACTCATTAGTAATAATTAGCCCTCTAGCATACCTCCTACAAGCTAGAAGAGAAGATGAATCAGAAACTATATTATACCTTTATGGTGATGCACATCTGCCCTCAGGAAGACTCATTATGTGCCCATTATGGTACATCTGTGAAACATTTCAGTACAAAAATCTACTTCTCCTGCACCTCCACTATTTTCGAATGTGCAACTAAGGTGCAGCTTCCTCCGCAAAGTCAGAAATAGTGGCCTTGGTTCAGGAACCCCTCTACCTCCTCAGAGATGGAAGTGGTTTGGTCCACCTAATATTAAGTGGTTTAGACAAGTATGAGACCACTCCACTGTGTCTCACAGCAAGGAAAAAGAAAGGAGTTCAGCAGTCACAAGACCCATTTCCAGGAAACCTCCTTACAATCACACACACACACACACACATATGCCCTGCCCTCAAATGTCAACCATCTCAGATTTCAACAGTGACTGATTACAGTTTCACCCTCGTGTTATCAGCATCTCTCAGATCAAAACAGAACAACAAACACCGTTTCTAGAAGTGCAGTGACCACATAGGATGTAACTAAATCGTGCAAAAAGGAAAGCTGATTAATTAAATACTTTTATACGATGCAGATAACCTTTGTAGACAAGTGGAGGATTTTAATTAGAGACGGACAGTATTTATAAAACAGTGGCTTATGATCGACTTATCTCTTTATGGGCTGGAAATAACAAATAGTGAAATGAAAACCTGAGTGTATGTTTCATGTCAAACGAAAATTAAGAACATTCAACTGATAATAATCTCGACGCCGCAAACAGACCTCACCTCCTGCCAGATTCCTCATAAACTCTTAATCCACTCAAACAAATCTCAAACACTCATAACAAACATAACGTGGGTTTCTAATACACTAATGCGAGTTCAGTCGAGTGTTATGTAACGCGCCGTTCTTAGCCTCCGGTCTGCTTCGACTCGGGTCAATTGGATTCACGATGTCTTGTGTTTGTGAACGCCGACTCGCACAATGAGCCCTTGATACTTGCAGACATGTTAGGAAAAGAGGGAAAAAAAAACAGTAGAATTACAAACACACAGAAGAGGAAGAGAAGTTACATGAGGTTTACATCACTTCTACATGCTTCATTGAACTGTTGCTAATGATTATTTGCATTACAGATGAATCATTTGTCTATAAAATAATAGTAAATAGTAAAAAAAAAATGTCCGTTAACAGTTCAAGACCCAAAAATATTCAGTTTACTGTCATGTATGATAAAGAAAAGCATCAAATCTTCACATTTGAGAAGCTAAAACCAGCTAACTTCTGGCATATTTGCTTAAAAAAAAAGATTAAAACGATTATTTGATAATCAAAATAGCTGCTGACATTACATGCTGATAAATTATGACTCAGAGGGTTTAAACTAGCTTGTTCTCCACATGTCTGCGTAGGTTCCTTCCCACTGTCCAAAGACATGCAAGCTAGATTAACTGGCGACTGTCTCTCGCTGGCTGTGAGCTACGAGAGTCTGCAGGATCCTGTGATGAAGGATAAGCGAGTATAGATAACGGATGGATGGATGGGTTTAAACCAGTGGTGCCCAACCTGGTGATGGATGGCCAGTTGATTAAAAGCATATCAAATAGACTTAAGCTTGATTTATGGTCACTCAGAACCGGCTCCTACGTCGTGCTGTCTGACCACGTTGTAAATCAGACATGTTTATAGTTGAAGTCCCTGAAAGGCTTCGCTCAAAGGCGGAGTGAAATAACTTTCCAGAGAAACATTGATTGACGTAAAGCGGTGAAATCATCTCAGCGTATCAGCAGGATTTGTTGCAATGGATATGCTTTGCACTGAAGTGATGTTATCTCTGCCAATGTTTGTATTTCGCAGGACAGTGTTTCATAATTCATGTCGAAACTCTCTCTTCACCGGGTCTGGATGGGAGCATAATGTACATACATTTACATACAGACTCACAGAGCATGAGGCAATTCATTTCACTTTGTCTAAATCCACAGAGGGATCACGTCTATTAGTTCTTAATCAGATGTGTTCTGATGAGTTTGAATCTCAGCACAGTCAGACTGGAAGAAGCTTCGTCTCTTGTGAGGCGAAACACGTGAACTTACATGGAGCGATGTCAATATACAGCGGGTCAATGTTGTGTAGCAGCTCCAGTCTGGGTGAGGCGAACCCTTTGCTGTAAGATAAAAAGCAGTGTTACTCTTAAACATATGGATACACAACCAACAGACACACACACACTGCCATGTCTGACTCATGCACTGTAAAATCCGCTGGGATCTGTAAATCTAAACCAGCTGGCCGTCGTTCACCAGGCAGTCATATGCTCTGACCGCACTCCACCACAGAGAAAACGCACCGCTCTCACTGACCACAGTGTCTGATAACACAACTAAAATAACTCGCACTCTCTCCCGCCCGCCTACTGTTCTGAGCTTCATTTGGTTTTTATTTCAAAGGCCGAGCTGTCAGCCTGCTGTTTTCTGTAACAGGCCGGCCAATTAAAAAGAAGATGAAACTGTAAAGCAGTGAAAACAAACATCAGTTTGTGCCCTGTGTTGTGCAGCTCACACGGCAACGCCAGCAGCCGGCGGTCAGCTGACGTGCGTCAGCCAATAGAGTAAAGTGGAGGCTGTGAGTAGTAGTTTGCGGTCCAGGCTAAGCCTTGATTTTCTGCTGGGGCTCTGCTGTAGCCCTCAATTTCACCTTCTTCACTGTGTCCACATTTAGTTTACAAATATAATGTGTCAGTCAAACAGGACTCAGTGACAGCTTGTGTGATGACCTGAATGCAAAGTAACATGGAAAGTACATGTGGTGCTCCAAATATGACTTATCAAGTCAAGATCTCTGAAAGATAACTCAGAAATTAGGTGCACATTATTCAGCAGTGGTGGAAGAAGTACATTTACTCACGTACTGTACTTAAGTACAAATTTGAGGTACTTGTACTTTACTTGAGTATTTCCATTTTCTGCAACTTTATACTTCCACTCCTCTACATCTCAGACTGAAATATTGTACTTTGACAGCTTTAGTTACTAGTTACTTTTCATATTAACTTTATAAATATACTAATCTTATAAAATACAACACGTTGTTAAAGATTAAACCAGTAGTTCACAACTATTTTGGCTTGCCACCTCTCACAAAAAAGCAGAGTCTAGTTGGGGCGCCTTGTTTCATTTCAGATGTGTATATGTTTTTAGCAGTTTCACCAAATAGTAATTTCCCTTCTAAGCTTCTCATGGTTTCATTCAAATAACTGTTCAGTGCCGAAAGAGGTAAAATTATCCAATATGTCACAAAACAAAGGAAAAACGCCATCAAAACACTTTTTTCTCTTCTTTCCTCTCCCATTAATCATCTCACGACCCCTCAGATTTATCTGGTGACCCTTTGGAGGGGCACGACCCCTAGGTTGGGAACCACTGGACTAAACTAGCTAACTGTATATAAAGTAGTTCAAACAGTAACATGCTGCTCTAACACTGATGCTTCACTATTAATAATCTAATGATGTCATATATAATAATATATCAGTCAGAGGGACCAAACCACTACTTTTACTGCAATACTTTAACTACATCAAGCTCATAATACTCATGTACTTTTACTTGTAATGGAGTATTTTTACATTGCTGTATTGGTACTTTTACTCAAGTGAGTACTTCTTCCACCACTCAATATATTACATATAAAAGAATTACAAGTAGTAACATCTCAGGTATGTTGCCACATAAAAGGATTTGAAGCAAAACTAACGGCCTCACCCAATAGCAGGCTTTAATAGTTCTTAGAGGCAGAGGTGGGGATGGAGAGAGGATAAGGGGAAAAAAAGCGAGGGATGGAAGGACTACAGATTTGTGTGAGAATGACTGATGGAATTTCCTTCTCTTTGAGCTCCCATTGCCACAGTAACAAAGGGCTTATTGAGGGAGCAGGGGCTCCTACAAGAAAAAGACGCTGGGTCAGGGAGACAGGCAGAAGGAGTTGGAGCGAGTGCGCATGGGGGGAAGGATCGGAAAGAGGCACAAAGAGAGGGCAGGCTGTCAGACTCCAGAGCTGGTATCGCTCACGCTGAAGATGTAGGCCACAGGCTTGACCTGCCACCCAAGAAACACTCTGAGCTGGGGAATCCTCTGCGGTTAAAGTCCAACATTACAGTACAGCAGCTCAGCTCACCTGATTGTGCTCCACACGTTGAACCCGTCCAGCGGCTTTGTGGCGTTCGTGCTCCCTCCTGCCAGGCCAACAAGTGTCGGCAGCCAGTCGGAGATGTGGATGAGTTCGTGGCTGATGGTTCCGGGTTGCTTCAGTAGCGGGCTGGTGACAAACGCGACTCCACGGACACCTCCTTCCCACAGCGACCACTTCCTCCCTCGCAGTGGCCAGTTGCTGCCACCGGTCAGCGTCTGACCTCCGTTATCTGTCAAACACCCAGAAGAGTAAAATGTTAGATAGACATACCGGTAGATAGATAGATTGTAAATACAGATGATGATGATTCCAAAGACTGCAGATTTCATGTCTATTCCAGTGAAGAAGAAGAACAGAGCAGTGGAAATATTGCTTTTTTAAATGTTGGTATTCCTCTGGGAAAACATTTTATCTTTCCAGGCATGAAGCAGACATCTGTGAGATCATGAAAATACTTTAAAAGGTGCAAACAGCTGCTGGGAAACAAGTAAAAAATAATGTTTTTACTTATCCCCCCCAAGGTTTCCGTAGGGAACGCTATGTGGGTGATGAGGTCACAAATAGGGCTACAGCCATGCTACTAGTTCTGTGAGGCTGTACTTAGCTTGATGCTAATGTCAACATGCTCACCAATGGCAATGCTTTCGAGCTGATGTTTGGCAGGTATGTTCACCATCTTAGTTTAGCGTGTCAGCTTGCTAACATTTGCTAATTAGCACTAAACACAAAGTACAGCTGGGGCTGATGGGAATGTCGTCAGTTTTGCTGGTTTATGGTCATAACACAAAGTTCAATTTTGTCCCGATGATGGTGGTAGATGAAAAGTTAGTGGGGCATGTCCAAAAGTTGTCAAAACATTTCACTAAAAAAAACACAAATGTCAACCTCATGGTGGCGCTAGAGGAAAAGTCAGTGGATCGCAAAAGTCTGTAGGATTCATCCTCTGGGCACCATGAACGTCTGTACAAAATTTCATGGCAATCCTTCAAATAACTGTTGAGATATATGAGTTTAAACCGACCGACCGACCGGCTGACTAACACAACAATGCTCATCCATTTGTCCGCCCTGCTATACTCCTCCTGCATAACAGCCAACCATTAAACAAACACACACAGGCAGTTGGACTGACTGTCATCGTCCCAATAAGCCGGTCCAGTATAAACACTGTTGACCAATCACATCCAGACAGGACTCCCTTTCAGCAGCAGAGTGTCATGCAAGTCCAGGAAGTAGTCTGTGTCGATTCCCGAACTGTTCTGGAAAAGACCGTCTGCTCCTTAATGCCTTTTCAAGCTGCTTCCCTCTAACAGGCCAAAACTCTCTCTTTCCCAGCTCCCCAAGTTTCTCCTGAAGCTCGCTCGCTCATTTGCTTACAGTAAAAGCCCCGGTGAGGCAGTCGGTTTGCAGAAAATTTCATCATAAAGGAATCTCAGGGTCCTCCCAAGTTCAGGGCTTATTTCTTT
Organism: Thunnus maccoyii; assembly: GCF_910596095.1. Lineage (NCBI taxonomy): Eukaryota > Metazoa > Chordata > Actinopteri > Scombriformes > Scombridae > Thunnus > Thunnus maccoyii. The sequence goes on along the minus strand of NC_056551.1, from coordinate 23,655,488 downwards.
TATTTCTTTCCCGTTAAGACTGACGCGTGGGTCACTGATAAGAGCTTGACAATGACAAAAATGGAAAATATAAGCTGGGAATATGACTAATAATGACTAATAAAGATAATATAGATCATAAACAGGTATCTATTTTTGGTAAAGGATGTTTTTTTGCTTTTATGAACCATATCCTGGTAACATCACAGGGGAGCCAAAGTCAATCAGTGATTACATAACCTCTGAATCACATTTACACAGAAGCAGGAAGTATTTGGATTTTTTTTTTTTTCTTCCTGAGCTTCAGACCCCGTCAGCAGAGTCGGTGTCTGCCCGGCATATGGCTGGCTGAACCCTCCGAGCCAGAGCCAACCAAATGTGTGGAAGAACAATGAAACAGGCCACCTACCGCAGCCCACCACAGGCATAAAAACCTCGCAATTTACTTTCACAGCATTGTTCCCCGTCTTCTAATTACCCTTTTAAATCCCAAAACCTCCTAAAAATAACCTTCAGCGTTCAAAGGAGTTACCTACTTCAGATGCAAACCATTAGAAGTTCCACATGTGGAAACCCGTGAGCAGGCAAATGTTTAGGTGATGCTGCTTGGACCGTATTAACTGCTTGGTTTAAAATGGTTTTAGCCCTCATCTAGACCACATTATGGTCTTCATCAGAGGTTCGTGTGATGGCTGTTTTTAGGTTTAAACTAATAGGCAATCAAGGTGTAACTGTGCTGAGACTCCAGTGGTCTACATGAATTTATTTTTCCATCAGTGTGATTACTTTCTGTGTTTCTTAATCTCCACTTCCTGCTTTACAATGTTCCTGAGAGAAAGCAAAGCTCCCGTTAGAGTAAATATAACAAAAGACTGCCCTCTAGTGGACATCCAGAGTGTTACAACAACATTTTTTTTAGTGTAACCAGGTCCTGGATTGGTGGAGAAAATCACAGCTGAGAAATGTTGCAGAGACCAGACATGCAGGGATGTCTGCTCCATCTGCTCCTTCTTCAATCTTGTTATCGAAACTGCTAATGAATTCATTCAATAAACCTTTCTGCTGTTACCTGAACTCTCAACCTCTGGAAAACTGGCTTTGATACTCACAGAAAATGTGGTTTTCTATTCTGCTGACATAAAATGTAATTGCTCTTTACTTGGCGCCTGCTGATTTGGTTTCCATTCTGGCGCGCTATAAAAGAATCTACTGGGAAAACAAATAAATTAAGAAGTGGAAAATATATATTAGCGTTCTCGGAGGCGTTCACCTGATCGTCCCATCTGTGTGTTAAACTTGCTCATTCATCCAGAGGAATTGTAGGATTGTAATGAAGTGCAGCATTAGCTTACATCTTAAAAATAGTCACCAGATTCTAGAGAAGATGCTAAATTGTTCATTAATGCTTCATACTGAACTCATATCTAACCTGGTGACCTGCTCAGTTAATCATGTACATTCATACTCATAACTTTGATTATTTTATCCATTCTAGCAGCAAGTGTTAATTATATATAAAAATAATAAAACAGTTTAAAACTATTAGAAGGATTAACTTGAAATTTTCCCCCAGATGATAACTGACTTTTCCTCTTGTGCCACCATGACGTTGATGTTTTTGGTTCTTAATTGAATGTTTTGACAACTATTGGATGGATTGCAATGAAATTTGGTGCAGACATGCGTGTTCACCTTAATATGAACTGTTATAACTTTGCTGACGCCTTAAAGTTTCATCTAGTGACATCATCAGGTCAAAAATGTATCTTTGTTTTATGACCGTATACTAGAAAATCTACTTGTCTTTAGTGCAAATACTAACATGTTAAACCGCTAAACTAAGATTGTACCTTTATAGTAAGTGATATTTGGTGAACTGCTGACTTGTTCAATACAAAATAATTTGATTACTAAATGGTTAATAGCAAATTACCTGCAAAACTCCAGACATTCAGCCTTTTTACTTTGTGTTTGGTGTTACTTTTGCCCTCACATTCAAATATTACAGAGTGTGAATTCATGCTCAGCTCAGAATAAAATCAATGCATGTCGTTCTTTAATAACACTGTGACTCTGTGACACGTTGATCAGACACCTGTCACTCATGATGTGATGGCTCGCACTGATGGAACATTCCCATCATCATGTTAATATACATTAGTAAGCAGGATTGAGGTGCAGCTGCAGACTTACAAAAAAAAAAGAAAATGTAGTTTGCGGTTGAGCAAAGGTCTAAATAGACATCTAAAACATTTACTCTCAGTTTGAACCTCGACACCTTTAAAACAGCAAATCACCAAACTAACAGGATCAGAATCACACGTCTCTATGTAAAATATGTCTCATCTGTTTGATCCCTCGATATCTTCATTTACATTTTTCATCTACAGTTGCTTCCTCCTGTACTGAATAAATATATTTATAGGCTATATATTAAATGTACTGTATAGCCTAATACACAGTAAGATCATCCATTAATGAAATGAAAGTCTGGTAAATGATGAATTAACGGACTAAGCTGAATAAAACTTTGTTGTGCAACTTGTTAACTCTTTTCCGCTCTGACTCAGGTTCTGTCACTGCTGCTGTGTTTTTTAAAAGGTAAATGCCCAGTCTGCATATACATGCATTAATATCTCTATATATATGGATAAAAATGGAGACTGCCTTTTATTTACATGTTGCCGTGGTGAATCGTAGTATCGGAGCACCATTGACGATGGCTTTTATTTCATTCACCATGCACACGCTACACTCTGGGTGAAAATAGAGTTGATTGAATTGACTCTGATCAGCTGATATGGAACCAAAAACTCTGAGTTTTTCATCTCAGGGTTCATCAACTCAAAGTTCAGAGGCTCAGAGGTTGTTAAACCCGCTTTCTGGAAAAGATCCCAGGAAATACTATTTGTTTATGTTCTTGTTTTATAACTTCACAGCAGATTAATGCAAGAAGCAGAGAAGAAGAGATGCTGTTGGTCTGGAGTGACCTTAATGTTTATGACAGTGAAGTGTTTGATTAAACGCTGAATAACTGACAACTTTGTGGACTGTTGTTGTTAGCACGCTAGCCTTGTTAGCTTCCACAGTTTATATTTACAACCCCACCCTGCTATTGGCCGCAACATACAAGATGGATTTCAGTCTGACTGCAGCCTGGTTGCAGGTTAGATAACTTTTTATGCCTAAAATAAATAAATCTTTATTTTTATAAAACTGTCTAACTTACATTAGACACTTACATTACTAACATTAGACTGATCTATCGACAAAATGAAGACCTAACGTTAGCCTAACATTACAGACCGAGTTTAAAATCTGAGTTTGAGTCTGAACCTGAGCACCAAGAAGTGCAGAAAAAGAAAAAGGAGCATATGAGAAACTTCTGCTTCGGATAAGCCCCGTGTTTGTTTGAGGAAGATTATAATGACTGAGAAAGTTTTTATGGGATACATATATATTTGCTTACATTACGATTTATCTCATTACTTCGCTGCTTGCTGAAATTACTGCTTTGTTTCTGCAGGGCTTTTCATTTAAGAAGATGTTATCGTTAGTTTGTGAAATAAGCAGCACTTATTTCTGCCATGTAGATCCTTTTAAAGTCATTCATCATCTTTCATATCAACCAGGGTTCAAATCCAGGTTATGACAGCGAAAGTGAGCCTCTGTGCAGAAACATACCTGTTGAGAACACCAGGACCGTGTTGTCCCAAAGTCCTGCCTGCTGCAAAGCCAGGGTGATGTTGCCCACCGCCTCGTCCATGGCCGACACCATGCCGGCGTACAGCCTGCGGTGAGGGTCTTTGATGAAACTGTAGGGGGCCACGTAGCGGTCCGGCACCTGCAGGGGTGAATGGACTGCTTGCAGCGCCGTGTAGAGGAAGAGTGGCTGAAAGATAAAGAGTACAAAACGTGAAGGATCAACAAAAATATGAGTTTGTGAGTTTATTCAAGGTTAAAGGTTGTTTTTATTGTCTGCAGACAGAGATGATTGTCTTGGATTAAAGGAGATGTATCATACTCACTTACAGATTTATATTTTTATTCTGGGGCTCTACTGGAATATCTTCACATGTTTTACAGTTCAAAAAACTCCTTATTTATCTCATAGTGGCCCTTTATGCAGCCCCTCAGTTCAGCCTCTGTCTGAAACAGGCTGTTTTAGCTCCTGTCTCTTTAAGGCCCCCCTCTGTTCTGATTGGTTAGCTTCAGGAAGCTTCCACCGGCTGCGTAAACAAATAATAGCAGTAAGATTTCACTTCTTTTTCTCATTCTTAAAATATAAACTTCTCAAATACATCCGTACATGTTTGAGCTCAAATCCGGAAACGGACATCTGTTGTGAAAATGTGCAAACAATCTGACGTCATCACAAGGAGGAAGTAGAGTTTGTAAACTAAGTTTCAGAGCAGGCTGAACACAGAGAGGAAATTTTGTACTTAACAGACTGTTACTGTGGAAGACTTTCACTTGATTTGATTAACTTGGACAGCTGAAGCCTCATATTAGCCACAAATAAACTTCGGAATGTATTTTTGCAGAACAGAAGGAGGACTGTGGATTTTGTCCCCCATCACTTACATTTAAAGCTCATTAGTATCGACAGGAGGAACGGCTACAGCAAGCAAAACCTCTCTCTCTTGGTCACATCAAGACATAAGACAAACTTGAAGAAGTTAGAGTCAGCCGCTAAGGAATTAATTACATCAAATATCAGTGTGTGTCACCTTGTTGGGGTTGTGTTTGGCGATGATGCTGATGGCTCTCTGGCTGAGCAGCTCAGTGGAATAGTCTCCTTTGTATCCGGAGGCAACCTCTTCTCCTTCCCTGAGGTCCAACGCACAGCGAGTCAGGTTCAGAGCGTGGATGGGAGAACAGCGGAAATGAGAGTAATAATCCTCGCTGCCTGTCAGGTAACCTGGAAAACACAGTGGGCAGATAATCCAAATATAAAATGGGTTAAGTTATAAATATCTTGGGAATGGATTAAATCCTGCTCTCTGAGATGTTTATTCAACAACATACACACCAAAGAACGAGTCAAAGCCGCGGCGTGTGGGCAGGCAGTCCTTCTTGTACATGCCAAGGTGCCACTTGCCCACCATGTGCGTGGCGTAGCCCGCCTCCTTCATCAGCTGAGGCAGCATTTTCTCATCCAGAGGCACGCAGTACGGCTGACAGGGCCAGATGATCTGGTGCTGCATGCCTGTGTGGATCTGAGGAAGACGCGGTTAAAAGATGAACACATAGTTGCTAGGAAATAATGGCAAAACATGTCAACATGTAAGAATAGCAAAAGAGGGAACCAGCAGCGTCTGTGGTGACAGTGATGCAAACTGAAGTCTCCGAATAAACGTCCTGAAATGAAGCGACTTTGTCTTCTTGTTCGACTTTCCGTCAGAGTCCAAATTAGATTATTTTTCCCCGCAAGGAAAGTTTTGTTCTGGAGTCTGTTATCATGATGCGGAAGCAACTCAAGTTCCTCTTTACTTCTTTGTTTTTTGATTTGACTGAACTGCAGTTAATGAAACTGCAGTTAATCTTAACCCTTGTGTTCACCTGCACCCACTAAACCAAGACCTTCACCCACCTTTGGGACCCCGCAGGACCCTCTGAACAACCCCTGAAACCCAGCAGGAATGTGGATCTCACCTGGTACCTTCCGGTCATGAGCTGGTTCCTGGAGGGGGTGCACAGAGGCTGCACATAGTAGTTCTCCAGCCGGACTCCTGTGGCAGACAGTTTGTCCAGGTTTGGTGTCTTGATCTCGGAGCCGTGATATCCGACATCATACCAGCCGAAGTCGTCTGCCAGGATGAAGACGACGTGAGGCTGCCGAGCCGCTACGACGGAAGAAAAGCTTATGATCAAAGCAGCGATGATGAGCGAACAATGCGACTGTCTTTTGGCCATTTTTTGAACTCAGTTGTCAGAAAGTAAACGAGGAAGTCCGTCAGGCTGCGTATAGCGTTAGAAGAAAGATAAACATGGCTGGTTTACTGTCTAATATCTAAATTACAGCTATGAATCGAGGTCACATCCACGTCTGACTGTCACTTCCCTGTATGCCCGAAGATTGAAAACACTGCCTCAGCTGTAGGAGCCAATCAGCTGGCCGGAAAAGTCGTGAAACCACGTGAATGTACGGAAGCTCTCGAGTGTTGAGACAGAGCGCAGAGCGAATTAGAAGCAACTTCGCCCGAAACGGCGCGAATTGACGCGAAGACGCTTCCGCACGACTTGAGAAGGTTTCAACTTGAGCAGAAAAAGACACGACTGGAGGGAAATAACAGAAAGAAATTGCGTTTCTGCTTGGTTCTGGGTTGCGTTAAAGGCTGAGCTGAACATAAATACGATCAGAGCATCTGGTTGCTTCCCTTAATAAACATAAAACGGCCCAGAGGTCAACTTCGCGCGAATGGTGCGAGGAGTTCGCCGCTCCCTGTCCGAACCCTTACAGCAGGGGTTAGGTTCAACCATGGGGTTTTTTATTTCAAGATTTTTCATTGCGGGGCTGTTAACTGGTGCAGGGGAAAGGCAGGTTTATATGCTTTATTTATTTTAATTCATTTAAGAATAAAATAAGTTTATAACATTTTTAAGGACTGTATCCGAGGGGGAAAAGTGGCATCAACACACCATTTCTGTTCAACTGCCAACCATTTGTGTTTGTGAGCTAAAATTGCGGAAATTACACATAAAACTTTAATTTCTGGTCGGTTTATTAGACTTAATTTCAGCACCATTCACTGTTCAAACACCATGTTTTAATGCCTCAGGATTAGAAAAAGATAACAAGGTTATATTTCAGTGGTTGGGATTTACACGAGCCTTGTGTTTATTTTGTTATCTACAGTAGATTTGTGGAAAATTCTGTAAAAGCTTTGATGTAATCTATGAAAGTCAAAATGATCATCAGGGGGCCAAATATTTTTGCTGCAGGGCCAGCTTTGGCCCACAGGCCGCTGTTTTCCTACCACTGACTCACAACTTCCACCTATTACCAGTGTGGTGAAACCACAGACTTGTAGTCATGATTATATCAAAGTTGTCAACTAAATAATCAAATAACCAGTGTAATATCTACAATAAATAAATCTGTTGTGACCTTCAGTAATTTGATGACTTTATGTTGAGGTTTTGTGGGGGAAAAAACATCTTCTCAATCAAGAGAATATTGATTTTGAATTATTTGGTCAATAAAAGAATCAAATTAAAGTTCTTGACTTTGTGTAAAGACTTTGAGTTAAATCATTTTTGTCAGATGAAAAGAGAAGTTTGCATCAAAGATTTGTGGAGTTTAAAGCCATCCTCTTTTTGTTTAATAACCACCTAATTTTACCAGAGCTGCAAAGATTAATCAATTAATTGCCAACTATTGAATTAATCACCAACTATTTTGATAATCGGTAAATCATTTGGAGTCATTTTTTAACAAAATAATGTCCGAATTCTCTGATTCCAGCTTCTCAAAAATGAATATTTCCTGGTTTATTTAGTCTTCTATGACATTAAACTGAACATCTTTGGGTTATGAACTGCTGGTCGGGACAAAAGAAGATATTCTATAACGACTTTGGAAATACAACCGGTGGATATTTCACATTTATTCCCATTTGATCTTGTAAACTGTTCATTCTTCATTTACCATGAGACCAAAAACCCACACAGTATTCCTGACTCTGCTCAGTCCATCAGTGAGGTGTGTGTCTGTCTGTGTGTGTGTGTGTGTGTGTGTGTGTGTGTGTGTTTTCTGTGTCTTTTGGTGCTAAATCACTCGTAGACGACCAGATTCTGGGTCAGGGTTTCGTACGCGTGAGAGCAGCTCACTCGTTGCGACCCATTGAAAGCTGTAGTTGATATTTAAGATGAATTCACAGAGAGCAAGTTGTCTTTCAGAGATTTATTGCAATATCCAGAGTACACATTTGCAAATGCAGATCCCCCAGTTTGCTAGGCTGAAAGAGATACTGTATGAACTTCACTGTCAGTATTTGTACATACAGCTGCGTGCATCACAATCATCCCATATTCGTCACCCTAAAAGTTCATTTTTAATGAATTCACTGTATCTCAAGGGAGTTCCTTTCTGTCTCTGCTGAGAATCAAGAATTAAGAATTTGATGGTACCTTTTGGGAACATTTTTACACAGGAAGCAGAGAAGAAATAGTCTTACAATGTGCATTTGACTATAAGGCAATATACCATCATCTTAAGACAATAACATAAAGATATAAATTTCCATTTCATCAGCCCTCAATCCAAGGCTCTGTACCTTCCCCCCAAGGAAGTAAAAGTGGTTCCCAGGTGACGTCTCTACAATGATTTCAATGATATTTATGAAGTAAGACATTTAGTTAATTGGACCAATTTATTACCCCAAGCAATATATTAGTAGGTATAAGTCCGATAAGAAGGAGCGAGTTGGAGTAAAACTGGTGAAGAGAAAATGGAGACTTACAACGTGTTTTAGAAAGTGATGTCAATAATCATCTCTGAAGATTCAGCCCATCTGTGGCTAGCATTGAGGTTTAGATCATTCTTGGTCCAGTGGTACCTTCCACAATTCTTTCCATTGTAGTCGACATAGCAGTACAGCTCGGAGTAGGCGTTTTTATCAGATACAACGTTCTTGATAAGAGTTAGAGTCTCTCTTACTTCAGACACCGAGATGCCACACTTCACAGCAATGTTACGGTTTGCCTCGGACTGGTTTGAAGCATTGACGGTTAGTTCTTCACCAATTTCAAAGTTTGCAGAGAACTGTCTGGTGACCTTGTAGGTCCACTGGCTCTCCAACACATTCTTCTTGAATGTAATCCGGCCGCCACAGCCCACTGCTGCACCATCTCTCTTCTCCAATCGGATCATACCGGGTATCTTTTCCAGTATTTTGCCGGCTTCAAGGTAAGGGACTCCAGTGTCCAGACTGGTTGGGTGGTGAATGGTGACTGCAGCGTTGCCCATTCTAAAAAAGAGAATGGTTAAACATGGCAGATCTTTTGTAGGTTCAATTTAAGTTTACATCTCAAAGTGTTTTAGAAAATACACATGTTCTGTTTAATTTAAAACAAATTACTTGCATTTCTACACCACCTAAGAAACAGACACCTGCACTAATCTAGATTAGTTAGATTGAGGGTGCTATGAAAACCAGGAATGGATCAAGAACAGTATATAATTGGATGGATGAGGACAGGAAGGCTATTTCATATTTGAAATTATATTCATAAAAACATTATGTAGCCTAAAATGTTAGTAGGTTGCAGGCTACTAGGACATTCTCAAGGTTAAACAAGGACAAAAAATGTATATAAATGAAATAGTCTTACAACACATCACAATATGATTTGTATAATTAAACCTGGTTAAAGAATGTTAAACCTGAGGGTTGCAATTCTCAATCTTCATCTTCAAAGTCTAACAATTGCTACAAAGTAAAAACAATTTGGATGAATAAAATTTCAATCCCACACATGGGTTCTAGTGGGACCTATTAGCACCACTAGCTGATGTAATTGTAATGTTATACAGGAACGAATAATCATAACTTGCAAAGGAGATTATTTTAACCTACATTATCTTAAATCAAGGACTATTTTAATGCACAACTCAGAAGGTGATTTTTGCTCCTTAAGACTTAAAACGGCCATTTTAGTTGAGGACTAGACGTTACTTCCCCTTAAAGTAAACTGGCAGCTTTCTATTTACCCTGTATGAGAAAATGAGAGAATAATCATAATATTGAAAGCACAGCACAGAGCAGCCAGATGAGAGATCATTACAGAGCAAAGCCTACATCCATGGTGTCTTATCTCAATTATTTCTCTCTTCTCGGTTGTGGAGTTGGTTTGAGTTGATGTGCATTGTCATCAACATAAAATATATTATGCAAATTATTTTGAGTGTACACTAGTTTACATAGAGCATGATTCTGCATTATGTTTTATCTTTCCCAAACCACAAACTAACCCACCACCTATTCCAGCAATACTGCCTCAAACTCATTAAAATCATGTTTGCCATTTATATCATACTTACTATATAACTACCAATTAGATTATTTTAAGATGAATGAATCCTTTTACCTCTTGTGCTGCTGATATTATTCCGTCTCTTCCACTTCCCTTTGTCTGTTTGACTGTTTTGGGCAAACATGGGGACATAAATAATAAGACGAATAGACCACACCTCTCGCTCAACCTTTATGCCCAAATATTTTGAGATTCAAGAATCTCAAGAATTTCAATCAATCTGCACCCAGATACTGCAGATAGTGGAGGTCTAAGGCCAGTATGCTTTCCGTATCTGCAAGTACACCAGGGTCCACTAGGGTCCGAGTGACGGAAGTTTCATCATCAGAGGGTGTACGTGCGGCTCTGTGTGGATGTCCGTGTACACTCCCAATTTTTTGTGACCATGCTACAACAGCACCTAGAAAGTAAGCAGACTCTAGATCAGAGGTCACTAATGTTAGGATGAAAATAGATGTTTTATATTGATACTTTTATGATAAATGTTATAATTAGATGATTTATATTACATTTAAATATTATTACCTTGTTTTTCTATCTTTTACCTTTGTAATTAATCACCTAGAGGGTGTTACTAACTGTCTGATCATCAGTGATCAGAAAACAAAGGGCAAATGGGAGAAAACAAAGAGGACAGTGATAAACTCAGAGAGAGAGGGGTTCACCATTCAGGACAGGATCAAAGAGGGTCAAACATTGTCTGCATAGGGCCGGCAGAGCAGGAAGAGGAGGACATTTACATACAGGCAGGATCAATCAAGAAGAAATCAACAGGATGCAGGAGATTGGATGGACATACATTTGGCATAGAAACTGGGAGCTGGTGTAAAGTCCAGATGTGTGTAATCTTCTTCCTCACACTGTCTCAACCTGAATCGTGTGCCAAGAGGCACCAGCCTGCGCACCAACGAAGGGAGAGCTAAACCACGGGCCCTCCCCAACTATAGTAACCAATCATATTCATTCTGTGTCTTCTTGTTCTGTGTATTGTAAATTATTGTAATTATTATTACATTAAACATATCAGCAGTCATACATATATGTTCAGGTATGTCAGGTATTGATTACATGCAGATGTTGATACAACTACTAGGCTACTTAAATATATATCACACTAAATAGTCAGACGTTATGATCTTCCGGATGTTTGCTTCAAGAAATTTTCTCTAACTGGACCTCTTTAAATTTTAGTTGAATACTCCTGTTCTAGGATGTAACCTTTGGGTTTAGGAAATAAAGATTTATTTATGGTTTTTGAGGCAAACAAGGAACATGAAGACTGTGGAGCTGAGGAGGTGTGGAGGAAGAGTATTGAGTAGGAGAGGAGAGGAGGGAGATAAAGAGGATGAAGGGAGTTAACACACAAGGCAGTGAGTGCATTGTTTTAATTATTGAGGTATTAATGTACACCAAATTAATTACATTTTAGTAAAAAAAAAAGATTTATAAAAAAAAATCTTTGTACAAGTTTGCATTCTATTTCTTTTGGTTATTGGTGCAACAGTTTTGCTTGTACATTTACTTGTGCTTTGTTATATTTGTCATGGACCCAAAGCCCTCTTATGACTATGAAAAAGGCAAAAAAAAAAAAGCAGCACCATCATTTTTGTATTTCTAATAAGCACAAAAAGCTGATTTTATCTGACCCTTTCTGTTGGAAGAAAAATTCAAAAAATCAAGCATTAGTCACAGAAAAGGTTCAACTGTTGACCTGTAAACCATCCAATTCATGGAATTACATCAAAGTCAATTACTCTTCCAACACTGTAAAACACTGTGGTGCAAGTATATTACATAACAGTTATTATTTGTAAAAGACACATTCATAAAACCGCACTAAGCATTCTCACATTTTGAATCTGTTTTTAACTGTTTTCAGGACAGGAAGAGGAAGTTGTGACATGACAATGCGACATAGACTGGCACAAATCATATGACTGTTTTTCCCTTTTACTGGCAGTTGAACTGAGGACACAAACAGCTCAGTACCTGCACTATCAATCATAATTCACAGTTGGATTGTTCTTCATTAGCTGGCGTGAAACTGATGGCGGACAGTCTTTGCTTATGCTTTGCTCTTTGCTTTCTTCTGCAGCCGGGTCCGCGTGGGCTCAGTGAGGACTAAGGGCTCCTGGATGACCATGGCGGGGTATTTTCTCCCCAGCAGCTCCACCTCCACCTTCTGGCCCACAGAGCACAGCTCCAGAGGCAGGTAGGCGAACGCCAGGCTCTGCTGGGTGGTGTAGCTGTAAGCGCCGGATGTCGTGTTACCGACCACCTGATGAGAAACACAAGAGACACAACGGCTGAGTTTAAGTAACCACAAAATAACTGAATAAAACTGGATGTGATCATTGGACGACTTCAGTAAGGCTTTTCATTGTTTGCGAACCTTCCCGTTGTGCCAGACGGTCTCGTTGCCCTCGGGGTCGATATCATCCGTATCCAGTGTGATGTAGGACAGTTTCCTCTTCAGGCCCTTGGCTTTGATCTCCTGAAGGGCTGCCTTGCCAATAAAGTCACCCGGCTGCACAAACACAGACACAAACAGGTTATTAATTTATTCCTAGTTACAGAAGAAATACTGTAAATAATAGAAACTTGTAAACAGTAGAAACATGGTTACCTTGTTCAGTTTGATGAAATAATCCAATCCAGCCTCCAGAGGATTCGTATCACAGTTCATCTGTAAAAATGAAGACAAAGTTGATCTCATCAGCAAAAATAACCTGTGCTGCTTAAAGGAACAGTTGAACATTTTGTGGAAACATGCTTATTCACTTTCTTGCCGACAGTTAGATCAGGAGATTGATATCACTCATATCTGTACAGTTAATATGAAGCTACAGCCAGCAGCCGGTTAGCTTAGCTTAGCATAAACACTGGAAACAGGGGGACACAGTTAGCCTGGTTCTGTTCTAAAGTAGCAAAATCTGCCTAACAGCAACTCCAAAGCTCACTAATTAACACTTGACATCTCATTTGTTTAATCCGTACAAAAACCAAAATGTAAAAAATAATACATTGTGGTTTTGTGGGGGATTATTGTGTGCTGGGCTATTTCTTAGCTGAGAGCTCACGTTGACAACAAGATTCCAAAAACTTCATATTCGTACAGAATAATATAAACGGGATATAATGTGTTAATTAGTCAATTTTGTTTGACTGGGGTGGATTATTTAATTTTTTTTCAAAGATCACGCTTTTTGCATTTTGCCTCAATTGGACAGTGTAGACAGGTAAGTAGAGAGAGAGAGAGAGAGAGAGAGAGAGGAGTACGATGTGGAACAAAGGCCCCGACCAGTTTTGAACTGGGGGCATCAGTCACATAGCATGCATCTTTACCAGTAGGCTGCCGGACACCCCATTGGTGATTTTTTTTTTACCTTTGGACACAGCCAGGCTAGCTGTTGGCCCCATTTCCAGTCTTTATGCTAAGCTAATCTAAGCTAACCATCTCCTGGCTGTAGCGTCACATTTAAAGGGAACATGTCATGCTTTTTGTGATCTTTATACTGTTATAATGTCAGATGTTAAACATGGTCAAAGTCCCAATCTTGAGATGAATATATGTAAAAATGCTCCCCCAAGTAAAAAGCCGGGACTTCAGCCTGCGCTTTGTTTGCAAAGTTACCTCTTCAGATTTCAGCCCAAATATATACAGATGTATTTGAGAAATTGATATTTTGAGTGAAGGAGAAAAAGAGGTGAAATACTACTACTACAGTTTGTTTACGTAGCCTCCGGAGCCAACAGATGCTTACAGAAGCTGGCCAATCAGAACACAGTGTGCTCATCGAGGTGGGAGCCTTAAAGAGACAGGAGCTAAAACGGCCTGTTTCAGACAGAGGCTGAACTGAGGGGCTGCATAAAGGGCCAGTATAAGACAAATAAGGAGTTTTTTTAACTGTATATCATGTAAAGATATTCCAGTAGAGCCCCAAAATATAAATATAGAACTGGAAATGTGCATGATATGTGGTATCGATCTTCTTATCAAACGAAAAAGGCAGATAAACATATTTCCCAAAATGTCAAACTATTACTTTAAATCCCTGGTGTGTGTGTACATGTGCGTACCTCTGCTCCCCAGCCTCGGAAGCCTTTCTCCAGTCTGAGGGAAGCCATGGCGTAGGTGCCGAAATTGTCGATGCCCTCGTCCTTTCCTGCCTCCATCATGGCCTTGTACACAGCTGCCATGTTCTTCTGGTCAATGTACAGCTCCCAACCAAGTTCACCTAAACACAAATGCATATATACAGCATCACCATACAGGAGTTGGTAAAGATACACTCAGCACCAGAAAGAAATGTGATGTCAACGTGGATAAAAAATAAATATTAATAATAAATAAATAGAATGTATGTATTGGCTGACTGCACAAATTCACACAATCAAAGCTGAACAAAGGTGAACTTTGACCTGTGTGTGTGTTTGCTGGAGCTGACTAAAGACAACAACTAAACAAAACCACACACATTTTTCAGCTGCACTGAAGTGAAGTCAAATGAAGTGAATGGGAAACAGAGTAAATATTCACAGACATGGTCCTTAGCAGTTGTGGGTTTTTTGTGTGTATTTGTGGTTGGTGTAGATTACAAGAAACTATTTTATCGCTCTTTTGTGAATGTATCAATCAAAATAAAGCATTTGTTCACTGAATTTAACAAGTGAAAAATCTCTAATCCCAAATGTATGGAAGCCCATTACTGCCAAGAACATAAAATAGATGACTGATTATACAAAAATTTAGAAAATTATGAGATATTAAGTTAAAATATTTTAGATAATAAATCAAAATATTGACATAGTATCTTTATAGTGTAGTATAAGTTTGACTTAGTATTATATACTTTTGTCTTAGTAAAAATCTTGATTCTGTATCTCATAATTTTAATTTAGTAAGTCATAAATCTGACTTGGTGTTTTATAATGTTTACTGAGTAAGTCAAAGTTGAAGTCAAAGTGATGTACCATGAGTATTGTTATTTCTCATCATGTCTTTTTCATGCACTTTTCTTTTTTCTTGACGGAAATGGGCTTCGAAAGCGATGAGATGATGTCACTTGTTTACCTATTAGCGTTATTCTGTGTAGTTTCAAGGTATTGTCATTTTATATTAACATTACTGATGGAGAATGAGAATATAGGAGGTAGATACGGGACTTTGTAGAGTGAAACTGCCTTCAGCTCAGTGCAAACAAGACCAAGAAGCTGTATTATGTTGCTGAACACTGTAATGACACTTAAAGTGCAAGTGCAATATATTTTATCCAGTGTTTCCAACTGCATATGCTGCTATTTATATGTAATTCACCCATCAGCCTATTAAAATGTTTTTTTTTTTGTATTTCTTATGTTATTTATTTATTACAGCAAACAGAGTGTGGCTTTACAAAGTGTTCAGTACCGGTATAGGAGATCCTGATGGCCCGGAGAGGGATGCCAGCCAATTGGATGGACTTGCACTGGAGAAATTTGAATCCGGCATCACTCATGTCCTCTTTTGTCAGTTTTTGAAGAACTTTGCGGGCGTTTGGTCCTGCAATGCCGAGCACGCCTATATCGTCTGTGACGTTGCTGATGTCGACGTCATATCCGCCGTTCGCAGCTTCTGCCTCGATCCACCTGAGTTGAATTCACAGAACAAACATTGAGCAGGCAAAAAAAAGTAGATTTTAATATAGTATCATTATAGAATCAATACATATTATACATCTGATACATTTCAGTTTATATGCCTGAGTGACAAATTCATTAAATGCTAATTTATAGCTACATATATCTGTAAATTTCTTTATCACACTTAATATTTCACATATTTTCCATGCTGCCATGTCTCCGCCAAGTATTCTAAAATTCACAGGCCGATGTCACCTCCATGAACGCTTCATTTGTAGTCTGGTCCTATCGCCACTAGAGGTTGCTACACAACATAAAACTGACCCTGCCTCTCTCAGGCTGTGGTAGAGCGTTGATTATAGTGAGTGAATGGAGATAACTGGTTTAATGTACCACCCTCGGATTGGAGCAAATGGAGGGGCGTTGTATTAACAGCTGCTGAAAAGTTTTAGGTTTCTGCAGCATAAGACAGACTGTGAGAGAGTTTCCTTCAGCGCAGCTTGAGACTTAACTCTGGTCTGTTTGGATCATGCACTCGTTGTTTTGTGCAAGAAAAATGTTTGTCTGCTTGTGATGCATGTGAACCCTGATTAATTGTCTCATTCTGCTAAGATGCTGCGTCAAAACTTGAACTACAATGACGAAACTAAACTGGAACAGCGTCGACTGACACTGCATGAAGAGAAACCAAGTCTGAACTAGGGTTGCAACTAAAGATTATTTTCATTACAGATTAATCAGTCAGTTATTTTCATGATTAATTGAGTAATCATTTAGTCTTTAAAATTGTCAAAAAACTGTGAAAAATGGCCCTCACAATTTCACAAAACCATTGGTGGAATGTAAAGAAGTACATTTACTCAAGTATTGTACTTAAGTACAATTTTGAGGAACATTTCAGAGAGAAATATTGTACTTTTTACTCTTTTTTACTCTTTTTACACTACATTCACTTGACTGCCTTAGTTACTAGCTAACTTTCAGATTAAAGTTTTACATGAAATAAAATGATACGCTTATAAACTACAACACATTGAAGATTAAACCAGTTGTTTTCAACCTTTAAGTCTTGTGAGCTCTTGTATAAAGTTGGTGTCTAGTTGTGTTTAAGATGAGCTGTGTAGAAGCAAAGAGACATTTCCCCTCTTCTTTCATGGTTTAATATCAATAACTTTTCAAATGATCCAATATTTCACACACAGATTAGAGAACAGTCCAAAATCTTTCTTTCTCTCCCATTAATCATCTCACGACCCCTCAGATTTATCTGGTGAACCTTTGGAGGGGCCCAACCCCTAGATTGGGAACCACTGGACTAAACTAGCTAGCTGTATATAAAGTAGTTGAAACTAGCTCCACCTGCAGCAGCTACAACAGTAACATGCTGCTCTAACACTGATGCTTCACTATTAATAATCTACTTTATAACGTCACTTCTTGAACTTATTTAATACATCAGACACAGGGGCCGATTTTACTGTAGACTGAGTGCTTTTACTTTTAATACTTTAAATGAATTTATCTGATAATGCTTCCATACTTTTACTGAAGTAGGATTTTATATGCAGCACTTTTACCTGTAATGGAGTAGTAAAAGTTGACATATTAAAATGTCTTGTTTTGTCCAACTAACAGTCCAAACCTAAAATATATTCAGTCTACTATAAAAGAAGACTAAGAAAACCAGTAAATATTCACATTTAAGAGGCCACAACCAGTGATTTTTTTTGGCAAATGACTTTGACGATTAATTATCAAAATAGCTTTCATCCAAGTATCAAGTAGAAGTATTAACAGCCAGCACATTGTCTAAATCGTAAATGCTTGCCAGATTAACCTCCAGTGACTGAGTGTGCGCGGTTAGATTGTTTTCACCTGAGGTCATGTAGCTCTGATCCCGAGCCTGTGATGAGCAAGAACTCTCCTGGTGACAGCTGGGTGATGGTGACCTCAGCAAAGACTCTCCCAGTGGGTGTCAACATGTGGCTGATATTAGTCTGGCCCACCTGAAAACACAAAGGTCAAAGGACAAAGAGTCAGAGTGAGGCGTGTGCTCCTTGAGATACTTTTAAAAGAAAAAAACCAGAGTATGATCACTTCTGTAATAGTATTGTGATGATGAGTCAACACTGAATTTATAACCATCAGAATCTCGTTAACAGTTTTTGTCAAAATTATGCAGCATTATGTCATCATACAACAACATTCACAGCTACAGCAAACAATTCACACTGTTGTAGTACACGAGTGCTCTACCTTGGGCATGGTGTTGGCAAACAGGCGGTCCAACAGCTTGAGTGAGTCCTTCCCTTTCACTACGAACTTGCCAAAAGGAGTCAAATCAATGACTCCCACCTTCTCCATCACCAGCTTGCACTCTCTGCCAACTGGTCCAAACCAATTTGTGCGTCGGAAACTTGGCCTGAGCACAACACAAAATCAATGACTGCTTTATATCTAGGCCTATTATTCTAATGAGTTGCAACTTTTCTTCCACATCTTTTTTATTGGCCTTCTTGCATAAAACTGATGTCCAAGTATAATGAATGAACATTGTTCTATCAAGAACACAGAATTATAAACTGTTGTTTGTTGTTTGACTCAAAGGCTGTATTGTATGAATATTAGACTGACAGCCATGCTAAGCAGCTCTGTGAGGCTGTACTTAATGCACAGATGTGCTTTTAGATAAATGCTCATGTCAGCATATTATCATGCAATGTCATGGCATTTCAAACATGCTAATGTTTAGCATGTATAATATTTTCCATAGCATGAAAGCAGCATGCTAATATTCGCTAATTAGCACTAAGCACAAAGTAAAGCTGATCGGGAATGGCATTAGTTTTGCAGGTTTTCCTGATGATGGCACTAGATGAAAAGTCAGAGCCATCAAATTTATCATAATTCATCCTAAGGGGGGCATGAGTGTCTGTACCCAATTTCATGGCAATCAATCCAACAGTTGTTGCTTTAATGTCTTGTTGTTTATGTAAAAGTCAGTAGGCTTTATCCTGAGGGGAACATGAATATCTGTACAAAATTCCATGACCATGCAATTGTTGTATCCCTGGACCATAGACTGTATATAAAGATGGACGTAGTGAGGTGTGAAGTCACCAATTGGTTTGCATTGGAGCCGAGTCGAAGCCCAGAGTTGCTGCTTACGGTCTAAATAAGGAGTGCGGGGTGTTGCCTTTCACACTCTAGAAACACGCCCTGCTACCTCAGACCAAAGCTAACATTAGCTAACTGGGAACACCGAGCGCTGCACACTTGGGCTACTGTTAGCTGCTTTAGCTAACTTGTGCTAAAAGGTCAGGTATTGTAATCAAGTAAATTTAGTGAAATATTGCAACAATAGTACGACTCAGTTGAAGTCCCAGAGCCGGAAAAGCAGCGGGTGAGGCAACTGTCAATCATAGCTGTCAATCAATCAATGTCAATCAATGCCCACATGGCAAACATTAAATCTACTATAAGTCTTCAAATCTTATTAACAGAGCAATAATTTCCAAAATGACCAACAGTACACTTATTAGAGGGCCCAAATTTAGTGGTTGAGACCATAATGACTTGTTGAAAAACAAAATTGACTTAGTATTTCCAGAGAGAAGTTGAGGCTTTTTGAATGGGAGTCAATCGAAGCCAGCATCTAGCAGGTGTCGGTGGCACTTTAAGGTACCTCCAGACTGACGTCAGCCTCAAGCTGTGTTAGTTGCTGCTTGGTTTGAACTAAAGTGGTGGAACAACCAACCAACAGTGCAATCCCTAGAGCCATGGCACTATAGTGTGGCTAAAATAACATATAGAAAAAATTCAGGAAAGAAAAATGCATTGCAAGATTATGACCACAGCTTTTAAATTTGTACAAAAGCAAATCACCATGACACAGATATGAGCCAAGTATGCAGCTAATGTGAGGGCCAACTGGATTGTACACTTAAGGTTGGTGGGACTCCAAACACTTGGAGGATTATCTCAAGACATCTGTGACTGTGTGTGTAAATAATGTCATGGTGCATCTTTAGAGACTCAGATATACACATGGGGAAGCTTGTGTCCAACGAGGTTATTGACAGTTATGGGCATGTGTTGTTGAATGCTAGCAGCTGTTCCTTTTCTTTCAGTGTGGTATCTAAATGGTTCTCTTGTGCTGCACTTTAGAGTTGGAGGGACTGTTAGTTGATGTGCGGTGAGCTCGTCTCTCCATGGACTGACTGAAAGGGTTGGCTCTGTTTGAGAACATGTGTTTGTGCTCCACTGCATACCTCCCATCTTTACCCAAGAACATTGTGTCCTAAAACATTTACTCTGACAAACATGCAGATTTACTACAACCTGTCCTATTTGCACACAATCATAATTTCTATGTATATGTATGTTTTGCTGTTGCTCCAACAGAACCTATTGAGTTTTTTCTTTATACATTGGTATGTTCAAGATGAATAGTCAAGCAGCATCACTATGTTCTCCATCTTTCACCACAGTGATGACAGGGTATTGTAAATTGGGAAATTGGATTTGGTGTGGCGCTACTGCAGGAATGTGTTAGCTAATTTAGGACTGCAACAACACTTAGCAATTAAATTAAATTAAAGGCAGATACGAAACTTAACCTAAAACAGTCAGGGAACATGTTGTTAAAATGTTTAGTTCTCCAAACAACTGCTATCGTTCAGGTCCAACGTAATTATGGTAGGCATGTTGCAAATAAGATGTGGATTTCTTACTTGTATCCAGTGTCATCTCCAGGTTTGTAGAACCAGTGAGGTTGTTCCCAACCAGCGTGAAAGCCCATGGATGCTTTGTCCTTCAGCAGCTCGTAAACACCGCTTGTCCGGCAGGTTGGTCGGCCAGCGAAACGCTCCTCCTTGGGGTAACCAACTGGAAAGACCGACAGGGTGAGTAGGAGAGTTTTTGTGACAGTAAAAAGAGAAAGTTTTGTCCAAAAAATGTGAAATAGTCATCTACTGTTCTTACCCACATTGTTGAAGCCATAGGACTCTCGAGCTTTGGCACACATGAAAGGTACATCCGTCCATTTGCCGTAGCGGTTGGGATCACATTCAATCAGGTCATATGGAGGCTCTCCATTCCTAATCCAGTCGCTCAGGAACTTACCGATACCACCAGCATGGATAACTCCATACCTGAACACATGAAGTTCAAGCTCTGAGCATTTTAAATTCTTCTCCTTAGTGAAATGCTAAAACAACCAACCCGCTATCCTCCCAAACATACCCAAATCCAATGGCAGTCCAGTAGTTGCGAACTCCTTGGTGTGGTCCGACCATGGGAAGCAGGTCGGGGGTATATGTGATTGGTCCAGACACAATATTGATGATATCAGCTTTCTTTAGCACAGGAACCATCTCCATGGCCATCTCAACATGCTCCATTATCCTGTCAAGGTCCGACTCAAACAACTCCTTACCGAAACCTGTGACAACCAGACAGGAAAGAAGATGGAAAGAAACGTTATGTGTAACCTGCAAGGAAAGCAAACCATGCAGAAAAGATACTCCAAGTTCAAATTAGGAATATGGATCAACAAAGCTTTATCCATTCATAGACAGACCTGGAGGCACTCCATCTCTGACCCAGGAGTCCTGCAGCACCATCTTCTCCATCTTTTCATACGGACCGAACAGCAGGCCATCTCTCTCCTGACGCATGTAGTACGAGCCCTCAAGGTCCCTGATGACAGCCAGCTCCTTCTTCAGAGCCTTCACCTCTGGGACCGTTGCTGTCACTACGTACTGGTGATGCACTGGGATGGTGGGGTGATCGAACCCGATCATTTGGCCCACCTCACGGGCCCAGAAACCTGAAAAACGACAGATATGGTATTAATACATCACCTGATGACAAGATAACCACCAACAACTGTTAACAATAAGGTTTCTGCACATTTCACCAAGTTAAATGTAAGACGTTTAACACCTTTTAATACAAATGGATAGGCATATGCAATTTAATATCTGAAAGTATGATGAAAAACCAGGAAGGATGAAAACCAATATGGCCAAAATGTATTTCTTATTAGACTACATTTTTTACTTCCCAACAGCATATAACAATAATTCCAATAATATAATTACTTAAATTAATGCACGCTGGACCCAGATAAGGGGCATAAAATGGATGTTGGATTCACCAATTAAAAACTGATTTAAGTTAATTTAAGTTGCTAAAAGTGACACTTGTCCACTATAAGACAATGAGCTTCCTATCTACTGTAGCTGGCAGTAGTGACTCACTTTTAATTTATAGATGTGCAACGTCTCCCAACAGCCTGAAACCACATGCGGAAACATTTTATAGCTACCTTTAATATCTGTGACAGGACAGACAGAATATTTAAGACTTTTGTCGTGAAATTTTAAGAGTTTAATAACTTTTAAGTCCTTTTTGAGGAAAATCGATGCTTCTTCAGACTTTTTCAAGACCAGCAGATACGCTACAATACATACCACTCCCACATGATTTTCAACAAATTGTTTTTATTTCTTGCCAAATTACCAACCAGATTCATACAATATGATGAAATGGGACAAGAGTTTCTCATATTCTAACCATTTCAGCTGATTGTTGCTTCACCACATTGTTAATCAGCACCATCTTTGCACAGTACCAAGCTTTCGGAGAATTGGCAGCGCTGTTATGCATGTCTAAATTGGAAATGAGTGCTGCATTGGCTTCATGTTTTATCGGGCCAATAATATAGAGTTTATGTCTCCTGGTAGACACACAAAGTCTTTACCATTTGGTAGGAAAAGTGAATCATTTCTTCCTTTAACAGAATACACTCAAGTGGCGCTTTTCAACCTGAGGACAGGACTAAGTGCTTTACAGTACACACACTCCTGAGAGAAAAAACGAGGAGCTTCTTCCTCGAGGAGACTTTGGCATGCGGACAATTAATGGACAAACCTGCTGTACCACCTGAGCCTCAGCTCTTTCCTATCAGACCATGTGAGACTTTCAAACTGGTTTTTAATTCATTATATTTCGAGATATCATGCTAACACACAGACCACGAACACAGGTAATTTGATGAAATAAACAAAAAATTTGATTTGTGATACACGTGAAAACCCAAAAAGTGACTTTTTGATGACTTTATGAAGTGATTAACAGAGCTCAGGAGTTTTTAATTCCGTCACCTGTTGAGAAGACTTTTAAGTGTCCAGTCATTTTGCAGTATGTAGATATAAAGGGCTCATTCTAAGGTAACAAAAACATGATTCTTATTTTCAGGTGATTATACAGTAATGAAAACATACTAATGAATATTATATGCCATTTCTGCCAAGTCCGATCCGGTAGATGCCACTAAATTCTACACACTGGACTTTAAATGTGCAGGTTTTTACCCTGCAGCAGGTCAAAATTTACACAGGATTGGGCACTTGCAACATCATATTATTTTAAGGTTGAGATTTAAATCTCTAAGATCAACCCATGAAAACATTCATAAATAAGCACAAACCTGTTCAAACAACCAGCAACAACAAAAATAGACACTCAGTGAGTTCCCCGTGAGGAAAACACTCACATTAAAAAACTGTGTCAACCACAGAGGGACTTTTTAAGAGTTTGTAAGTATTTTGAGAGGATAAATTTACATAATCACCACAAGGATCTCCTGTTTAACATTCTGGCATTTAGAGGATGGAACAAAAACTAGCAGGAGCACAGGAGCCGGAAAAATGCAGCCAAATGATTTAAGAGTTGAACGAGTGCATATGTTTGAGGAGCTGAAACGGTTACATCACATCCAGCAGCGCTGCTACACTGTCGAAGCAAACTACCAAACATCCAGGTGTTTCCAAAAAAAAAAAAAAAACAACCTGTTTGTGTGAACACAGAATATTATTTAGCTGCATGGCATGAGACAGCAGTTAGCATCAGGGGTTTAACAGTTATGTTCATTATGTAACAACTGCAATTTATCACTTGTGGTTCTTTGGAATTCCTCTTTCATGTTGTTCCAGCGTGAACTCTCTGTGAAATACATCGAAGATCTAATCTCAGTACATCAAACTGAAATGAAAGTCAGCTGACTGAAATATGAACATGCAGCCCTGAGACAGCATTCTGTCAGAAGTGTTTATTAAAGAAGTATTTGATCAATATGAGGTCTGAGGACTACCAAGGGCCTTTCAAAGGGCTCCAATGGGCCTTCAGCAAAATAAAGGTTGGTTTCATTCATTTTACTATCATTTCCCTCTCTACAGTTTTGAATAATAAGCTGATAAAGAATACTTATATATTTTGATCGATTCTACACTTAACCTGCATTGACTGATGTTTTTGGCCACCTGGGATATGGATATGGAGTAACATTGGCTGAGTTTCTCTCTCCTTTTAGCTCTGTTTTGGTCTCCACCAACTCCTGGAGGAAATATCAAGGTCTTAAGGGGCTAAATGCTCCACTGTGTTCACCAGCTAGTCGCTAATTTTGTCTGTGCACCATTTGGAGCTGGACAGGTAGAATACAGCAGGTTTATCAGAGGTTTTTCACTGAAACCATGCTGATTAGAGTGGTGAGAGTGAATCAAAAGTTGCCGGCAGTAAAACCAAAACAATGAGCTGAAAGACGCAAAAAAGCTCCGTAGAAGTGAGGGAAACTGCAAAGTCAGGTAATAATTCTCTGCAGGTTCATCACTACAAGCAACTCGTTTCACACACATGTAGTCATTTGATCAATTGTTGATATAAAACTACTGATTACAGCAGATTTAATCACATTTATTCACAGAAATTTGTGACACAACCTTATCAAATTATGATTATGGTTGAGTCTTTGCCATTAAAAAAAGTTTGGGAACACCTGACGCACAACATAACCTGGTTTAACAGAAACAGCCACACACACACACACAAAAATGCTGTGTTTTGAGTCAGTAAGTAGGACTTGTGACCTAACTGTAGATCAATGTGGACCTTGTGCCAACTCAGGGCGGCCAGAGCCAGCTGGAGCACTGACAACCTGTTGATCTTTGCTGCTATCTTCAGCTATGTTGCAAGACACTGCTCTAATAAATCAACTTAAATTTGAAGATTAAATATATTTCAAATTATGCCCATCTGTTTCAATGCGTGCAAGTCTGCAGCTTATTAACATCAAAACATTTATTTTTATTCTGTATGTGCTGCATGTATGAACTTTATCCCACGGTGAGAGATGGGGTAAGGTGGTATATATATATATATATACACACACAACATCCTGATAAGGTCCGAGGCAGTTTAGGCAAGAGTTGGGCTGCAGAGGAGCATGTTTACCAGACGCCTGCACACAGGGTCAATTCACCGGATGATGATTGAAGTCAACAAGCTCACCTAAATAAAGCAACCTTTGAAACAAGTCCTGCTCTGAACACATCAACCGCTGTTAAACTCTATTTATAGTAATCAGAATAATGTTCGAAATGTCACAAATTAAAGGATATTTTTTGAGAAAAGCTTTAAGGTTTGCAGGATTGTAGGTTTGCAAAAAATGCTCGAAAAATTGCCTTCCTCTTTCTGGTTACAAAGCTGATATGTTGAAACTGATCCTACAGGGAGGGGGTCACATTCCAGGGGATATGACCTTTGACCTGGGCGGCTAACTTTGTTGGGAAAAGGGAGCACAGCCGGCGTTTCAGTTTCAATGGCGAGCCAAATTTGTGAAAATGAGATGGTGGGGGGAGGGAGATTTTGGCTGGACAAAAGAAGTGGATCGAGATTATGGATGAAGGAGCAATAGAGAATGAAAAAAGGCGTAGAAAGAAAAGAGAGACGATCCACAATGAAGATGGTTGATGATGTGTGAGCCCAACAAAACAGCCGCTTGTGGGTTTTGAACAACAATGTGAGCACAATGTGTTAAAAAAAAGACCGAGGCTACTGTTGTTTCTTGGGAGTTGTTGTCATCCTCGCTATTTCATATTCCTACGGATGAAACTTTAAACTAGATGCTTTGCCTAAGAGGTTATTTCAGCAGCCCACAAAGCATAAATCTTTTAACCACAAAAACAAACTCAACACACAAAATACATAAGGGAAATGCAGTGACCCCGAGTTTGAGGCTGTTCTTGCGAAAACCTACATTTACCCACAGAATGTAAATTGGTATATCTGACAAATAATGTGTAGGTTGCTTATTGTGGGACAAGAATGCATGAAAACAAACATCTATATATTAAAGTTGTAAATAGTACCAGCTAATCTAAGCATTCATGAACGCCCTGGATACAAAAAGGAGCATCAGCATTAAAATACTGGGAGGTGTGCATGTGCTGCTGCTTCAAGATTGGATGAAATCTGAACAGTTGGCCTGTTTGGATTGGCTGTCGGACACAGTGAAGGCAAAAGGCCAGCAGGGCCCGCAACATAAAACTGGCTTCAACCAGAGTACAGAATGTGCAAATTCAGGGAGAAAATATGGAGCAAATGCAGCTGCAGAAAATTGACATTACGGTGCTGTTTACGGCTTAATGCTTGAGCATGTACTAGGGCATTTTTAAAGTTTTAAACTTGCATATATGGCAGCAGTCTGTTCCTTCAATTTCACAGTATTTTTCAGGGTGTAAGTGCAGTTTACCTTGTTTTTTGTTAGTTCATTTGACACTGAAGAAAAAAGGTGACTAAGGAAAAATATGCATGACCTATCCGTTGATATATGTTACACAATATCCTCTCAAATTCCTGAACCTTGCCAGATAATCAAGCCACAGCAGCAGCAGGGGGAAACGAGATGTTGCAGACGAAATCCCCCCAGAACTGGTATGTCCCAGTTCAAGCCAAGAGTTTGTCTCCCTGAACTCTGCAGGCAGTGGTCTGTGTGGGCAAAGGTCCTGCTGTGGTAGAGTGTCCACAGATAACATGTTTTATTGACTAGCGACTAGAAAATGTGTCTATGTAGCATAATTGCAATTTCCTTTGTACACACGTTATGTTTTAATCAGTGTAAATTGTGAGTATTTGCTGACAATGTTTCGTTTTAGCTTTTTTTGCTAGCAGGAAATATGACTAAAAATACTACATACTTCATGAAAAAATGACCACAGAGAAATAACACGTGAAAAGTACACATTTTTTATACATATATGAGGATAAATGTAGTAATATCAACTTACTTAATATGCATTTTCTTTCTTTTTTAAAGTTGAGTTCTGATTTGTCATTTCTATTGTGAGAAGTATTAAAAAAAGAAAAAGACATCACAGCAAAATCTAAATTTCAACAAAGTCTTACATCAGTTTTCTTGTATAAACTGTCTGGGTTAAATTATATCCGAATATCTTAATGCCTTGTGACATACCACCAAGCCCACAACAAAGCGTAAGGACGGAAATGTTTTGAGTTCTGTCACAACTTCCAGTTGTTGCATGTCTGAAAAACATACTGTAACTACAACAAACTAAAGCTGTGCTCAGCTGAAATTAAACCAAAAGTTCAAAACAGAAACATGACAAATGGGCTGCAACTAACATTATTTTCACTTTCAATTAATCTGATTGTTTTTATCTATAAAATGTCAGAAAATGGTGGAAAATGCCTGTTATAGCCAATGATGATGTCTTCAAATGTCTTGTTTTGTCTGCTCAACTGTCCAAAATCTAAAGATATTCAGTTTACTATCATGTACGTCACAGAGAAGCTTCAAATTCTCATGTCTGAAAAGCTGCAACCAGCAAATGTTTGGCATTTTTGCTTAAAAAATTACTTCAATGATCATTCGATAATCACAATTGTTGCCAGATAATTTTCTATCAATCGACTAATTGTTGCAGCTCTATTAAAAACATACTACAATTAAAGCAAACTAAAACTGGTCTCTGAACTGAAATTGGACCAAAGATCAAAGAAGAAACATGAAAAATTGACATGTTACTGAAAAACACACATTTTATTTTGGGCTGCAACTAACAATTATTTAGTTATCAATTAACCTGCCATTAATTTTGTCTGTAAAATATCAGAAAATAGAGAAAAATGCCTGTTATAATTTCTTAGAACCAATGGTGAAGTCTTCAAATGTCTGAGTGTCCGATCAACAGTCCAAAACCCAAAGTTTCTATCATGTATGGCACATAAAAGCCTCACATCCTCACATTTGAGAAGCTGCAACAAGTAAATGTTTGGCATTTTTGCTTAAAAAATGACTAAAATGATTATTCAATTATCAAAATAGTTGCCAATTGATTTCCTGTCAATCCACTAATTGATTAATGGACTGATCATTGAAGCTCTACACTTTAGATATTTCTACATTTCATATTATCTCTGCTTTGAGATCAGATGTGCGTGTTTTTTATTATAAATGTTCAAGTACGAACCTGTTGCATTGACGATACGATTTGCGCGGATGGTTCCATGAGGAGTCTGGACATCCCATTTGCCATCAGCGGTCGGTTTGAGGCCGGTGACCGGGGCTGGGTTGTAGATCTGGGCACCGTACATACGAGCTCCAGCAGCCAGAGCCATAGTCAGAGAGTAAGGGTCGATGTGGCCGTCTCCTGGGGTGTACAGACCTGCCAGCACCTAAAACATATACAGAAATATTCATCCAAGTTTCCTGAACATCCAACAGATGGATCAGCTTGTAATACTAAACCCATTCTCTCTTGAACGTACCTTAGTCAATTGGCTCAAACTGTTATCAGCTACTAATGTAACAAACTCCAATTTTTGAGGCCATTATGAATCAAAACAATAAAATAATATTAATGTGGATGGAGCCAACAACATTTTGACACATTTCCTATTCTTGGACCTGATATTAGATGATTTTAAGAGTTTTTTGTGTCCAAAGTTGACATGTTGGCCTGAAGCTGAGTAAAACTGTAGGATCCAAAATGGAAATGGTTTTTTCCTCTAAGGAGCTTGAATGTGCTCAGTAATTTAGATTTTTGATCATTCTGGTGCCAAAACTGGAAATGTTTGGTCTTATGATTTACACAAAAGGTGGCGGCATTGCTAAAATCAGAAGGACTAATCTTCTGGGGATCATAATTATTCATAGCAAAAAATCATGCCAATCTGTCTGGTAGATGTTGAGATGTCTAAGTTTAGATTTTTTTCTAGTTTAACTGAACTGTAAATGAGTCCAAGTTAGCATAAAGGCACCCTTAAACGAGAATATCTTTGTATCTGTTAGCAAACATTTGCTTATTTCCACATCCAGCAGTCACGGAGCAACATTATCATTCATTTGGAGTCGTGTTTCTGTCCACCTGGATTCATGAAAGACTTTTATCTGCCGGTCTATCATTGATCCACGAGGATCACATTCTTTATACAAATAAAAACACTGCAAGGACCTGTGGAAATATTGCCGTGTTGGTTCACACAAACCTTGTCTACGTTGACCAGAGGGAAATATTCCTTGACTTTCTCTGGTCCGATTAAATACTGCGGCGTCACGTGCCAGTGCGTGCGGGTCATCTGGTACTTCATCTCGTCCACTCGAGCCGGTGTTGAAGCGATGCGGACGCTGCCCGGCTGGTGGAAGCCCACTGCCTACACAGAAAGACAACATGAATGAAATGTAAATCACATACACACACTTCTGCTTATCAAAGCTACGAAAGGTGAACAAAACACCTCACCTGTCCGGTTTCAGCCTCCAGACTCTCGTATAATTTAATGCTGTCGAAGTGGACTTTCTTGAGGTTGATGCCTGGATGGTAATATGTCGTCAGACCAGCCTGTAACACCAAACACACAATTTATCAGAATGGATTATACAACATTCACCAACTAAAAACTCATAATAGGAGATTTTTTGGCTCTGCTGTGAACACAACACTGACATATCGTCACCTTTTAAGCTGATATGTTGAACTTGTTAGCAAACATTTGTTTATTTCCACATCCAGCAGTTATGGAGCAACATTATTATTCATTTGGAGTCTTGTTTCTGTCCACCTGGTGAATATAAGTCCAATATTCACTCTCTTTTAGATCTGTTTTTGCTCTCTATCGACTCCTGAGGGAAATATCTGGCTCTTTAGCTGCTAAATGTTCCACTATATTCACCAGCTAGTCTACAGCTAACTGTGTCTGTTTGACGTATTATGGTGGGCAGGTAGTGTATAGTGGGGTTTATTTGTGCTGTGTGTGGAAACAACACTGTTGAGAGCAATGAGAGTGAAGCAAAACAGAAGTTATGGGCCATAAAACCAAAACAATGAGCTAAAAGAGAGCGAAAAAGCTCTAAAGAGCTGAGGGGAAGTGCAGTGCCAGGTGATAATTCTCTGTAACCTTTGTCACCATGAGCAACTACTTTGACATTACACACATTTAATCAATTGTTAATATGAAAAAAAAAGTATTATAGTAGCTTTAATACCCTTCACAAGCATTTTAATATAATTCCTAACAAAATAATAAAAACCACAACCCAATAAGTGTAGGTTCAGCAACATTTCTTCATCACAACTACTCGTTTTTAAACTGAATATAAGGGCCGGATTATGCTTGAAAAGAACATGCTGTCCGACCACATCTGAAAGCAAAAGTGTTTATAGCTGTTCTTGTGCCACTTTTATGTTTTGGTGAGATTAAAGCATTTTTTCACTGTGGTGTACAATAAACTTGTATTTTATTCTACTCCATTCTTAACAGCCGTACTTGAAGATGGAGTGAAAAGATAATTGTTTAAATATAGAGATAAACGTGCACATTTTCAGACAGCTTCTCCTTTAAGGCCTTTCTAGTGCTGGACTCGGTTCATGGCCGGGGTGATATGGCCAAAATAAACATATCTCAGTTTTCTTCACACTCGCGGACAATTCATGACTTGAGTCCATTTTTGTTCGCCTTTAAAATGCAGGATTGAAACGTCATATTTTTTAAGATGGTAAAGCAGGAATAATAAAAGAATTACTGTCATCATTACACATAAAACACTGGTTATTCCACACAGCTATTGACTGTCAGATGCGTCAACTAATCCAGAGGACAGGGACAAACAGAAACAGTTGCATATAAAATAGAAAAAAAGAGCAAAGAGTGAGAGAGAGACACCCCCACACAACTGGCCAATCACTGCTTAAAGTGAGTGTGAATGTCGGATTGTCAGACTCGCAGAGTACCAGAAATTGTTGGACGCAGCCCCTCAAAAGTGAGTAGGAAAGAGTTTCAACCATCCGACAAGCGGCTCTGTTAAAGCCTACTGTCTGTTTAACTCATAAAGAAGTAAAATTCTTATTCACGTCTTATTCGACAGAGCGTGGCTGTTTTTCTGGTTTCTATGTTCTCTCTATGTCTGCTAGGTCAACTGGAAACTCTGAATTACCAGTAGGTGTGAATGTTGACCTGGAAGTGTGTCAAGAGTGTAGCCTGCCTCTCCCCCCTAATGTATGCTGGTTTGACTGTGAGGAGAGTAACTGAATATAAGAGGCCGGTCCCCCTTTTCTGACATGTCAAACATGTATTAATAGCAGTACAGTGTAGCGCTTGTGAGTGAATGAGGAGTTATGTAAGGGGGTAAGTGGGTCAAGACCTCAGATGCTTTGAAAACCTATAATGTGACAGCTGAACTCGATGGATACGGTGCAGCTACTGAATGACGCGAACAGAAAAAGGCTGTAAACACCTTCAGTAAACAAGGTTGTCGAGGAAGAACTTCTCTACGCTTGTTGCTTTTAGGGCTGTGACCAACAATTATTTTCATTATCGACAAATCGATTAATAAACAAAAAATCAGGAAACAGCGAGAAATGTTCACCTCAGTGTCATGACGTCATCGTATTTCTTGTTTTATCCGACAACTCACTCAAAAAGTTCTCATGTTTGAGAACCTAGAGGTAGCAAATGTGTTTTTGTTTGAAAAAAAATGACTTAAATGATTATTAAAATAGTTGTCCCTTCATTTTATTTCAATCGACTAATCGATTAAAGCTCTATTTCCTTTAACAAGCATTAACAGTTTAGCTGGAACATCACTGAGTTGTTGTTCTTTGATGATAATGTGATTGACTGATATCCAAATTGTACTGTAATAATTAATAAAGTACTGACTAGAGATATTCAGCACTGTGCAAAAGTTTTAGGCACTTTAGATGTTTTAAATTCTTAACCATCATGAAACGCCATCAGAGAGACGTCTGATCACTTCCGAATTTATTCTGCAGCATGACATCGACCCCAAACATACAGCCAGAGTCATAAAGAACTATTTGCAGTGACAAGAAGAGCAAGAGAGTCCTGCAACAGATGGTATGCCCCCCCTGCCCGCCCTGACAGAGGCCTGATCTCAACATCATCTAGTCTGTCTGGGATTACATGAACCAACTGAGTCACCTAAATCCACAGAAGAACAGAAACTTGTTCTCCAAGATGCTCAGAACAACCGACCTGCCAAGAACCTTGACATATTCTGCACAAGCGCACCGAGGAGAACTGGTGCCATTATTAAAGACAAAGTGTGATCACACCAAATACTGATTTGATTCAGTTATTTTGTCTCTTTACTGAACTTTGTTTGAAGCTAAGTGATAAATAAAAACTATACATTATTTTTGAAAGCATCCTCACTTTAATTTTGGTGCCTAGAACTTTTGCACAGTTCTGTATATACTGTATCTCTGGTCTGTTTTTACTACTGTACGCACTGAACCATCCTGTTGATACCTGCCCACCAACTAACTTTCATTATCGATTAATCTGTCGATTATTTTCTCGATTAATTGATTAGTGGTTTCTTCCATAAAATGGACGAAAATGGTGAAAAATATTGATCACTGTTTCCCAAAGCCCAAAGTGACGTCCTCAAAATTAATTTAATAGTTGGCAACTAATCGATTAATCGACTAATCGTTGCAGCTCCACCTCCCACCATTTCCATTACTTTTACATCATTTTTTTGCCCACAAACAGCCCTTGTTGCTAAGGTCGTTGCTAAGGTTGTTGCTAAGGTTGTTCAACAGGCTGTTTACATTGACCACTTGCATATTTTGGATCAATATTTTGTAAAAATGACGCTAGTGCTGGAATAGGGGGGGCAACAAGACTTTTTGCCCCCCCACTTTCAGGCGTTATGGTAATAAAGTGGTAACATCTACGTCAGGTATTACGGTCACAGCAATAATGTCTAAACCTTCTCTAACATGTCGGATCTTTAAATCCAATCTTAATCAGAACACAGAGGACTGTGAGTTTTTTGCCAGTTCAGACTAGTTTCATGACCACCAATTACAATACTGGGGCCTATTTTTTGCGATAGTGCAACGACCAGCGCAAGCAGCACAAGGACACTTTGGTATTTTCCTGAACTTGAAATTTGCTTTGTCTGTCTGTTTAGTGTTGTGGCGCCCAGCGCTGCATGCAAGGTGAGGCAGTGCAAAGCGAGTTGTTGGTGTTTTTGTAGAAAATGGGTCTTAGACGTCTGTTTCTGGAGCAAAGTCACTCCGCTGCCACTTGGTGATTTTACCAACAAGAGCAAACAGAGTCCAGGTGGAAAAATCCCAAAGTTTCCCTTTAAAGTGACTTTGAACAAACTACTTTTGTTTACAGTGTTTAAACTGTTTTTTTAAAGTTATTTCTTATGCAAAGTCCAACAAAGCTGCAACATACAGACCAGTGTTCAGTGAATAATACTAAAGTGAATCATAGAGTGAAGTAATTTAACTATATTTTAGCACTAACAGCAGAATTTCAGGAAGCTTTTATGATTATCGTGATAATAATGTGATATTTTTACCCACAACAATTGTAGTGTGAAAATCTGATACCAGCACATTCCCACATGAATGGAAATATTAATTAAGCATAAAAGCAGAGAGTGTGACGACATATGCTGCTGCCTGTGGGACACTGACCACCTGCCACTCAGACAGTTTGTCCAACTTCACCCTTTGGACCTGCAGGATATTTCAGTTATACACAAAAAAAAAAAAAATGCAGATTTTAGTGGACGTACAGCGTGCCAGGTGGATCCAGCCGTCAGCTCAGACTTCTCCAGCAGCACCACATCCTTCATGCCACCTTTGGCCAGGTGATACGCCAAACTGGCCCCCACACATCCACCACCAATGATGACAGTGTCTGCGGTGTCCTTCCACCGCTTTCCCAACACTGAGGATGCATCACTGAGAGACAAGAAAAAGAAAATTACAAGTGAATTATTACATTTCCAACATGCACAAGTGCACTTTGATAGTCTTGTTTACTAAGTGCCACAACTTGAAAACGTTGCCATACCTGCACCACATCAAGAATATGGTGTAACATGGCACTAATGCACAGTTCTGCATCAAACCTTCATATTACATAATTCTGTTGCATGCAATCTTTCACCTGTGCAGCTTTATTACGCGCGTTAATGGACGTTAATTCATTTTAAACTCTAATTTATGTTAGATTGAACGACTATAACGTGTTTCATAACAAAAGATTAACTAAAATATGAATCGCTTCTTTTAAAAAAACTGAACTATCTCACCTCTCTGCGGCTTGTTTTCTTGACGTGCAGCTGCTTATGGTCCGCAAAGGAAGGATCCCTCGATACGCGGCCAAATCTCTCCGCAGCTGGATGTTGATTAGATTTAATATCCGAGACATAATTATTGAGGTAATGTTTGATGCGGCTCAAAGCATAACCAGCCCCCCTGTCACTGAACCCCCTGCAATGTCGTGTGTAAATAACTGTTTTGCACTGACAGGCGCGTAATTTGGCACGCCCACAAGTCCAGAACCAAGTCAGTGTAAGGAGGACGAAACTTTACCCAGTTTAACCCACAGAGGAGTTAACCCTTTGTGTGCCAGAGGCTCCAAAATGTAGGTCACATACCCCCCACTATAAAAAACTAATTGTGGATTTAAAAAATATATATGTAATGCATTAATTTATCTCGATTTTACAACAAGCTGTTATTGAACCTGGTATGAAAAGCAAAAAAAAAAAGGAAACAGATTCATGCTGTGAACAAAAGACAAATGTACATCTAACCACTGTAACTGTAACAATCAAACAAGTCACATCCTACAGACGACCTCGCTCTGTGGGTAGATGATAAGTTATCTTTCACATGTCGAGGAACTGACAAAATAACTTAAACACAAGCTAAACTCTCTGTACAGACACAAAAAAAATAGTTTCTCTTGTGAAATCAGGAGGGAAAAAAATCAACTAAATCAACAATATTATCTGTACTGGACTATGGTGATATTATTTATATGTATGATCCTTCTACACTTATTACCTACCTGATGATAGAATATGCTGCTGTCATGTTGACTACATTTATATTTATCATGTGTCTCTTATACACAAACATGCAGCTTTTGGTTTTGTTTTTACATTTTTGAGAAGAACCTGTAACTGTTACTGATGATATTAATTACTGTATGAATCATTTATGTGAATACTGTAGGAAATAGAGTAGAGAAAATATGAATATCATTAAAACATAATTGTGAGGCATCTTAACATGCACTAACATTTGACATTTTATTCTATATACTGTATTCTATATTTTATTATTCTAAAAAAAAATTACAAATTGTAGGCTCAACTTTAATATATTGCAGTAATATTAGCTTACTGTTACTTTGCATTAAACACAAGTATTTTTGCATGAAAACCATCATTTTTGATCAACAAAGTATTCTGTATTACACATAAATAAATAGCATTTCATGACAAAACAAACAGCTGGAAAACTGATTGATTGACTGATTGATTGACAGTTCAGTGAGATTTGACCAGACTGATATTTACACAAAAGTGTCACTCTTTAGTATTTTTTATGAAAACAGCACATATATCTCACATTTCTTCTGCAGTTTTAGTCAAATTTTACTGTTTTACTACAGTAGATCTCAGGATTGTCTAAATTTAGTGTCCTAAATTCTAAACAGAGCTTGATTTAAAAAAAAAAAGGCTTTTAAAGTTTAATTTAAATATCAATCTATCTATTATTTTGTCATCCTGTATCTCTGTTATTTTCCTGTCTTGGTCTATTCTGTTCACACAACATCTATTGCATGTCTGTGCGTCCTAGAAGAGGGATTCCTCCTCTGTTGCTCTATTTTTTCCATGTTAAAGGGTTTTGGGGGGATGTTTTTCCTTATTCGGAGGATGTTGTATTGCTGTACAGATTATAAAACCCTCCTGAGGCAAATCTGTGATTTGTGCTGTTGGGCTTTACTAATAATACTTGACTTGACCAAATGTTTTGCTTCACTCAGCTGGAACAGACTGCAACAGGATATGAAAGTGGATTTCTTTGGCTGATTTGAAAGTTTTGACTGAGTCCACTGCCGACTGTGGTCAGATGTGAGAGAAGTGTTGATCTTACAGCTTGTTTTTTTTATCCCTTATCATTGCATTCAGATGTATTAACTGTTAAATTACTTCTGTTCTTATCCTTTACTGTGAATCTATTTGCTCACATTGAAGCACTCTGTATAAATAAAAGTTGAATGAATGAATCTGTTAAAGGTAGTAAGAAAAGACAAAACAATGAAAATAAATAGCAGCCAAACCGTTAACATGCAGAACGTAGCAGGTTTGTGTCATTTGTGCAAAAGTGCAGATTAACACTGAATTTACATTGATGCAACTTCCACGTCGCTGGTTTGTGTTGGAATCTGGTTGGTTATGTAAAGTGTAAACACTGGTCAAACACATTGACCTGGACGCCTCACAAACCCACAGAAACACGGACACATTTATCTCTTCGTGGTCCTTGAGCCTTTTATTGCAAAAACAGCCTCAAACCCTCCTGGAACAGCTGCAGCAGGTTTGAGCTGGAAGTTTATCCTGATAACTGGTTTATATAAACACTGAAAATGAAGAGAAGAAAGACGTGTGTGTGTGTGTGTGTGTGTGTGTGTGTGTGTGTGTTTACAACAAGCTGTCATTGATTTCAAGCAAATTTTACAGATTATTTGACAAAAGAAGATCAATTCTATCAATAATAGAAAAATAATCAACTCAAGGATTAAATGAGACCAGATGTTTGAGACTTTATTTGCAAATTGAATCTGACAAATAAAATGTCTTCAGAATAGAATAGAATATACTTGAATGTCCTGTTGGGTTACAATAAATACAATACAATTGTTTTTATATGTACAATTGTTTGTTTTTGCTTGTTTATTTTTTTGTCTCGTTGTTTGTTGCTATGTGAAGTGCTATTTTAAAGTCATGTTTTGCTATTTTAGTTACTTTATATTTGAGGAAAACAAAAAAAAAAGATAAAATATTATCTTTAACAACACAATATACAATTCACAGACATTAACCACTAAATATATATAATGATAATTTCAGATGTAACGGACATGTAAGTGTGTCAGAGAGAGAAAGAGAAGAAAACATCAATAAAATATTTTTGTTGTCCTTATTTATTTTGTGATGTCTTATAAATATCTTCATTCAGACTCTGTTAATAAGTAATATTCCTAATTAAAGCATCGATTTAATTACCTAGAACAACACAGATGTGTCTGTGATGATACGTCTGAACATTTATCTCGTCGGATTCGACTTGCAGACGATAAGTCAAACTTTCAGTTAATAAGTTAGTAAGTGTGTCAGCGAACGTGCACTCGACTGTAAAGTTACACAATAAAAGGTGGAGCGTGTATGCTGCTGCTATCTGTGCAGGGACGACAACATGCTGCACTGTTTGCATTTCCCAACACAAAGCTCCTTCATGCTGCCCACATAACTTACCTAACATAACAGTTCAGTCACTGTGTGGTTTCATTTTCAGGTCACATCTTTAACATCTAACATCTATATTTTGTATATTTCTGCAGTACAAACATTAGTTTCTTCCTCATATTGAATCTTTGTGCTTCATAAACACTGCAGGACTGTGCTGTGTAGTTCAGTGTCGTGTTTACTGAGGGTTTTGGCTATGACTACGTCCTGCACTAACCCCCTTTTTTCTTTCTTATTGTGTGTGTTTTGTTCGTGTATATTAACTTTTATGCACAGACTACAAACAGAATTCCCTCCGAGATAATCGAGTTAAATGGGTAAAATCACATGTGCTTAGAAAGAGATGAGTCAAAACGAACAAACACTGTGTTAAATGTTTACACATCGACGTGTGTTATGTTAATTTTGACACAAATATTGTGCAATATTAATGCAGGAACTGTGTCAAGGTTACAAAGATGAGGAAACGTGTGTAAATGAACACATTTTGTTCTGTCCTTTGCTACAAACACTTAAAAACTAAACCTTAAACCAAACACACCATGTGCATGTTTATGTGTCATCTTTTCTTTTTTATTTCAGCCTTTTAATTTGATCATTTGAACTGAAAAAAAAGGTCCCACAGCTGGTTACTGAACCATAGATTTTATGCGATGTGCACTTTAACCATTAGGCCACAACAGTGTGTTATTACTCACCAGTTAATTCATTTAATCTCATGAAATATCACACAACATTTTTCAGTATTAATACAATTATTCAACAATACAAACTTTAATTTCATTACATTAAGCCACCTGGATGAGTCTGGGAGCAAGAAAAGCTCACATTAGCTGGAACAACAAGCACTACAATACAGTAAATATGTACATTTTCAACACATTCCTTCTAAGAGTGAACTTCTGCCCAAAATGTGACTAAAAACCTGCTGATTGTTCGGTAAACTGGACCAGATCTAAGATCTGTCGGATTGCTGTTCGGTTCAACTAAGAAATAGTGACCCAAACTGAACCACAGACTTCAGACATCGTGTATCTCCGTCTGTCCAGCTGCACAATTTCCCTGACCCAAATATTGTTTTAGGACAGATTGAAGCTATTGTGAACCAATCTTGAGGAACATTTGTAAGCTTTTATTACAGAAAAGAGATGACAGGAAACAAGTGAGAGAAAAATCCAACCAAAGGTCATTGACCGGACTCTAACTGGGGACTTTGCCGGTCATGGCTGCCGGTCAAGCCTTAATTTAAGTCTTAAGAGTTTAAAAAGATCTAAAACATACAATAATTATGTGTTTTGTCTTTTGTCCTTCCTGGAAAAAAATCTAAATGTTACAAATCAATCTGCACAGCTCGCCATGAACATTACAGTATATAAATGTGGGCTGATTCATTCACTTCCACAATGTTTCTTTTGTGTTTTTGCTCTCTTCAGTTCATTTAAGATCTCTTCCAGACATGTTTTTACATACATAGTAATAAAAATACTCTTCTTTGTCTAATAATTTGTGTCTGGTATGTTTTTCTTGGACAAAAGAAGTTCAATTACTGCACTAAAAACGCCAGGCTGCAGCACGATTAGCTTCTATACTAGTTGTGATGTCACAAATCATGCTTTTGTAGGTAGGTTAAACTTTAAGGTGAACACAGATAAACTTTCCTTCTTCAGCAGATGAATGTGAAAACAATCTCTGGGCATACATCATTCTGCACAGACATCAAAACGAAGAGACAACAAGAACAACACATTTTTGAGTGAAGGGGGACTTTAATGACCCTAAGCCTTCTCTGGCCCCCCTTCAGTCTAACATACCACTGGTTGCCTGGACTCAGTCTGCTGTCTGATGTGTGTATCTTGGCTGGATTGCCAGACAGTAGCATCACCATGGTAATCTGGACCGAGAGGAGAAAAACACCCTCATCTGGAGGGCAGAGAGAGACGGAGCTGTATGCATGACACTGTGTTTTAATGGCATTTATGAGGATTCAGTTTGGACACGTTTGATATATTGTCTGTGGACATGTTGTTGTAGATCTTTTTGTAGTGATGGTGGACGAGATATTTGATAGAATCGTCAAACATACAAGATCAATAAAGTTTGTAAAATAAGAATTGTTAGTAAGACCTAATGATGGTCTGATAACTGAAACATTTGTCTCGTCACGTTCTCACTTCAGCACTTTTTGCACCATTTAAGCATCTTTTGTAAATAATATATTTTCCTTATTGTGGCCTCTTGGGTGTGTATTTGTGTGAATTTTAAACAGTATAAAGATTTAATGTGCGTTCCAACACCCATGATACCAAACTATTTAGTATGCCAGAAGAAGATTTAGTATGTCCCAGTACATAGTAGGGATGTGCAGAGAGCCCAGTATTTGTATTTGTATCTGTATTTGTTGAGGCAGCAAAATTATTTGTATTTGTATTCGAATAAAAGTGGAAAGAGGCTTAAAAATCCTGTTTTTGTTTTTATTAGGCTTTTAATTTTAGAAAATGTAAGTGTTAAAATCAGTGTTCATGAATAAACTACCTTACGAAGGAGGTCCCCACACCGGGTCTCGAACTGGAGTCTCCCAGATCATAGACGACTGCGCTGACTACTGAGATAAAACTTTACTTATCGCCTCATTGCAGACAGACCTCTACTTATTTATACACCCATAACACAGAGACAGCACAGTGTGTAACATGTAGGGAAGAACTATTGGTATGAAACAAATATTCGTAAAAAAAACAACCCACTATTTGTGCTTTGCTGAATAACATATTTGTATTCAGGCACACCCCTAATACATAGTCTGTATAAATGCAGTACACCAAAAGTACCAGGATGTCCTACTACATTCAGTCGCGTTTTGCAGTATGTGAGTCAGCATGCTTTTCTGGCTATTCTGACCCACAATCCTCTGCACAGCGGAAGATACGTCACATCGACTGAGTCGCCAAGAGCACAGACCAATGATAGCGCAATGACGGAAGCCACAATGGCAGATGAAGTGTTGTATGCGTCCTGCATGCAACAGTACGTACTTTGTAAGGGCAGCTGCACGTACGTACTAAAAGTAAAAAGTAGAAGTATGTAATTTGGAACGCAGCATTATTTTTCTCTACAGTTGCAAAATGGATAATTTACTCCAAAGTATAGTTGTAGATATTAATAAAGGCCTTGATTTTAACTATTTTGCTTGATTTGACCTCTTCTCAAACTTTGACGTCACCTCGACTCTCCTGTTAGCTTTGCTGCACATTTTAGGGTGAGACAAATGAAACCTTTATCATTCTTCCTCGCACATGGACTCAGATGACCTCACATCATTCCCAGCATACACTGTAAGTCTGCACACTTTCAACCTGAGCACAGCTCTACTCAGCCAGAATAATCAGCCTGGTTGTTCAGAGTGATTATTTTTGACAGGGTTTTACCCTTTTTTGGATATTTAATGTCCATTTTTTGATTATTTCTGGGGTCTTTTGTGAAAAAAACATCTAAAATGTCAACAAAACATGTTTAAAAAATGTCAAATATAGCTTAGAATAAGATCAACATTTGCATTGTTGTCAGATTCTGATGTTTTATTAAAATATGGGGCAGTGGTGGCCTAAAAGTCAGAGGTTAAAGAGGTGCTTGTGACCAGAGGGTTGCCGGTTCAGTCCCCCAGACCGGCAAGTTAAATCTGAGTGAAGAAAGTGAAGAAGCCCCTCCCTCATTACCACCACTGAGGTGCCCTTGAGCAAGGCCCTTAACCCTAACTGCTCCAGTAGAGCTGCTCAGTGGCCAGCAGATTAGACTGTGGTTGTACTGGGCAGCTTCCAGGTATGAATGTGTAACTGTGTGGATGTTATCAGGGCGTTCCTGGAAAACAGAACATTGCTCTCCAAGAAACTCCTCTGAATAAATAAAGATTAAGGAAAACGTTGAGTTATTCCAAATCCTGATTTAAAGATGAACCAACTGTTGGAGGAAAAAACCTGAGTAACTAAAGATCAGATGCCCCCTAGAGTTCAGAGACGGTTAGTCTCTTGACTGAAGAAACCAGGTAAATATACCTGCATACAGTTTACTGTGGTGATAATAAGGTAATGAGGGACAGATGTAGGTTATAATTGTCTACGTTCCAAGGTTACAGTTTGTCTTCAAATGTCTTGTTTTATCTGAAATAAAAAGAAGTTTACTATGACGTGTGACAGTGAAATGCATCAAATCCTCTCATTTGAGAAGCTGGAACCAGCAGATGTTCAACATTTTTACTTTAAAAAAATACTAAAACAATTATTCAACTACAAAAACAATTGACAACTAATTTTCTGTCAACAGACTAATCGATCAATCGTTGCAGCTCTACATTTTACATCGTAAGGCCCCTAATTTTTTTTTTTAAATGATGCAATCTGAGGAGAAAACATCAGTCTTTGGTTGAACAGACTGCAGCTTCATTTTCTGGGGTCATAAACCTCTAATGTAGCTGTGGTGGAAACTCAGTGACATTCTGTTATCTGTTTCAAAGACGGCGCAGAGAAATAACTTCTGGCGTGTTGACTTATCTCTCTCCTCCCGTTGGCCTTATGTTGGATCAGGAATGATCGCCTTGCTCCAGTCATGCAAAACAAATACAGCTGAAGCTCCTCCATCACCAGCCTGTCTGCAGCTCTGTAGTTATCCCCTCGTTAGGCAAGGCAGACAAAAGAGATTCAAACTCGTACTAACAATTAATTCTTCTGTTTCATATAGTTTCCATAAAGGCTCGCGCGCTTTTCATACAGTAAAACATTAATTCTTTGTGGTGGTTTTTTTGTGTGGCAGAGCAGAATCAGCACATTGCCTTCAGGGTCACATGATAAAGATATAATGATTTAAACAATGTCTTAAGACATATGAAAATACTTTCTCTGAGAAAAGTATAATTCCATCAGCCTAAGAAGTACTGCCAATATTTTTAATTTAAACTGCTGGACACAAGTAAATTCTCAAAAAGTTTCCACATCACATTTTTGTGTAAGTTAAGCATACTGGGCCTTGATTGGCTCCAAACTAGTATCGATGTCACAAATCATACTCATATCTATGCAACTCAGAAACTTTCCACTTTCAGCAGATGAATGTGAGAACAAACATTCTGCACAGTGAAGCTCAAACATCCAAGAAATGTGAGCTTTTTTTTTTAATTTGAGTGGAGGGGAACTTTAAGTTAAATTAATATTTCTTTAATCATTTTACAACACATCAGAGCTTATAAAACTGTGCTTTTTCATTCACCACATGTTTCTGATTTCTGGTGTTGGGATGTTTCCAGAAAAGAACATATT
Organism: Thunnus maccoyii; assembly: GCF_910596095.1. Classification (NCBI taxonomy): domain Eukaryota; kingdom Metazoa; phylum Chordata; class Actinopteri; order Scombriformes; family Scombridae; genus Thunnus; species Thunnus maccoyii. The sequence continues at coordinate 23,612,870 of NC_056551.1, read as the reverse complement.
CATGTGATTTTCATTTACACCTACAGCTTTATCGCTGTTACCCTCTAAATTTACACACCATGCAAAAACCTTAAGTGCCTCAGAGAATAGTTTAAATCAAAGTCTTTTTATCTCTGGAAAATCTACATTTTTTTAAAAAATCAGCTGATGGCAAAAGGCAGTTAAACTCGATAATTATTTTCTATTCTGTGCTTTTCTGCGTGACTCTCTGAATCTTTCCACTGATCTTATCTTCCACTTATCTTATTCTCACCTACTAAAACACATAATCATCACACTGATTTATTGCATCCAAAACAAAGCCCTAAACAAAGTGTTATAATGTCCCAAAATATCGATAGAGCTACTCCTGCATTCCTGTGGTATCATGAACAATAGATTCTCCTGTGCAAACTGTGATGGAGGAGAAGGAGGAGGAGGGGGAGGAGGAGGAGGGGGGAGAAGATGAGAGGCAGGCGGTTCTAGTGACATCACTAGCACCGCACCCCTTTTGGATTATAAATGCAGCATGGATGCCTTCACAAAGCCCTTTCCAAACTCAGAAGGACGCCGTAGCTGATAGAAGAGGGCCGGTCACTGCTGCAATAACCATGGCACCAGCAAAGAAAGTAAGTCTGCACAACAAGATGAGAAAATAATTGGTATTAACTTTAATGTGCACAAAAAAACCCTCGAAATATTTAGTTGAACTTTGGCTGCATTTGCTCACTTGTGTGCGAAAGGAAGTTTTTGCAGACTGTCAATCACCAAATGTCACAAACTTGTGTGCGTTTCTGTGTTTGACTCGCTTGTTGCACGCCTGCATTACGCGCAGGGCATTTTGGAGCGTCTGGATGCAGGAGAGGTCGTTATCGGGGACGGGGGCTTTGTCTTCGCCCTGGAGAAGAGAGGTTATGTGAAAGCAGGACCGTGGACACCTGAAGCTGCTGCCGAGCACCCTGAAGCCGGTACTGCTCCTTTCCCTTCTTCTTTTACGCGTAATATTTCATAACGTGCATCCATTGGTGAGCGCTTCCTGACCTGTTCATGCAGTTTATGCGCCTGATGAAATGTTCAATGGGCTGTTTGGTTTGTTTCAGTGCGGCAGCTGCACCGGGAGTTCCTGAGGGCAGGCGCCAATGTCATGCAGACATTCACTTTCTACGCAAGCGATGATAAGCTGGTGAACAGAGGCAACACTCAGCGCTTCACTGTGAGTACCGTTTTAATCTATGTGGCTACAGCAGCTGCTCACAAGTCTCATGGTGATGGCAACTTGGCAGCAGGTTTTGGCAAAAACTCAACTGCAAAAGATGGAAGCAGACACTTCATGTTCTGCATTGATGTGAAAATTTGATCCCACTTTCTTTCTCTTTTTGACCTGCAGGGGCAACAAATAAACGAAGCAGCCTGTGACCTGGCCAGGCAGGTGGCTAATGAAGGTGATGCTTTGGTGGCAGGTGGCGTCTCCCAGACCCCCTCTTACCTCAGCTGCAAGAGTGAGAATGATGTGAAGGCCATCTTCAAGAAGCAGATGGATGTCTTTGTCCAGAAGAATGTGGACTTCCTGATTGCAGAGGTATGTTGTCAACACTAGAGATGCAATGTTAAGGTGACTGACTGATAATTAATTTTTTTTTTTTTTTTAAGCAAATGTGCCAGCTTTCAGCTTCTCGAAAGTGATGAATTCTTTTCTTTTGTGGCATCTGTGGACTGTTCAGACAAAAGACTTTTTAAGGCTTTTTAAGGCGTCACCATTAACTCTGGGGAAACTATAACGGGCACTTTTGCATATTTTTCACGGGCAAATTACCTGATGTGGCCCCAGTCAACACAACTTTTTTCTTCCTGTAGTAAAGCTGCTGTTTGGGATGAGATCAAACAGCTGACAATTAAAGGGATTCTCCACCAATTTATTAATTTACTACCATCAAGGTTGGAGATGAACTCATTTAAAAACGGTCAAAATCAAAGCAGTTGAGATATTCTGGCTTTTAGTCTTTTGTTTGGGCAAAACTTCATAGAAGTTGGATCCTACATCTCCCATAATGCAACCAATAACATATATTAATTCGACTTTCCCTCCCTGATAAATAGACACTTACAAACTCCACACACTTCGTAATCATTTTAAGTCTCCAAGCTGAGATAACTGACATCATCAGCTTAATTCTTAATAAAACCTCTTCAGTGCCACAGAAGATATTATACAGTTGTTTTCATAGGCTGAGTGGTTCTCCCCATGACTAGTAAACTGACCATATATGTAAAATTGGTGGACTGTCCTTTTTTTTTTTTTTTTTTTTCTAATTTTTTTTTTTTATATTCTCAAGCCAAAGAAGGAGACACCTGTTGTACTCGCTCAGACTCCAGGTAACTGCGGTCATGATATCATACTATAGGTGGGAACAGATAGCGGTTATAATAGTCATCATTTCAACATGATGCACATGCTGCAAAATTACAATCATTTGAAGTGTTCTCTCTTAATTACTTTACATTTACATACAGGACATGCAGAGCTGCATTAGATCACTGCCACATGTATCAGTAAACTATTCATACCCTTTCAAACACTTTGTTATGCATATATGTTTCGACAAAGATGAACCAAACCTGGTCAGTGCTGATCCTTCATCTACTGGACACTTGGGGGCAGCAGACACAACACTGATATCATCCAGTTACCTATTTATACATCAAGTCCATATAGAGTGATATGCATTCATTTGGAGTCATGTTTCTGGACAGCTGGTGAATGCTAGTCTAATATTCACCCGTTTTAGCTCAGTTTTGGTGTCCACTTCCTCCTGAAGGAAATATCTGCCTCTTAAGATGCTCAGTGCTGCACTTTGTTCACCAGATAGTCTCTAACTTTTTCTGTCTTCCATTTGGGGCTAAGCAGGTAGCAAACAGGTGGGGTTTTTTAAAGTTTTGTTTTGGGGTTTTTTTAGACGATTGTTAGAGCCTTTTTCAAAATTTTTGTTTTTTCTAATCAAACAGCTGCCTGTTAGGTCTGAAAATGACCCTGAGATCGGCGAGAATTAATCAAAACTGTAAAGTCTGGGGCCGTAAATCAATGAGTTGAAAGCTGCCATAAATCTACATAGAGCTGAGTTGTGGGTTCATTACTACTAGCAACTCCTTTTACATTGAATATCGTAATTTGACTCGTCGTCGTCATAAAAAAATTATGGCTTATAGCAGGAAATGAGGCTGAACTCTGACACTCTGGAAAATATTGCTTGTTTGTCCACCAGAGTCAATTTATTTTTCTTACTTTGCAATTAATAATGTGAATACAAAAATAGCTGTTGCAGCTTAAAATAAAATTAATAATTACATTATACTGATGTTTACCTGATTTATTTTTGTGTTTGCTTGCAGTACTTTGAGCATGTGGAAGAGGCTGAGTGGGCAGTCCAGGTTCTGAAGACCTCCGGCAAGCCTGTGGCTGCAACTATGTGTATCGGACCTGAGGGAGACCTGAACGGAGTCAGCCCTGGAGACTGTGCTGTGAAACTGGTCAAAGCTGGTATGAAACTTTCAATTTACTGTATGTGAATTCCTATAACACTTTTTTTTTTCTTAAAAGTCACATCCCATAATGGGTGCACAGCCTCTCACTTGAGCATTGCATCATGATGGGAACTGTGGAGAAACTGGGGTGAAGCCTGGTATTCGCAGATATGACTGAAGCAATATCAACCACACAGACAAACAAATGGCTGCTTCTTCCAAAGTCTTATGATCCCAGAATGCACAGACAGATCATTTTCATATCTTTCATTCATCTTCTTTTCATACACGTACAATATGGGGAAATTATTTGCACTTAAAGGGACACTCCAGCACTTCCATCGACGCAGTAGAGGCCGAGAGACCCTGATTTTTAGACCTTAGTATGAAGCTCCAAAAATGCTGGATCCTACATTTCCCATAATGCAATGCTGTAGGATCTTTTCATTTCTACCTGATAAGCCCACATCTTTCAGACTCCAGGTACCCTGTTTGTAACACAAACTTTCTGTAGCTCAAACTGAAATAACTCTGATGTGTAAATTGGAATTTCCTTTTTAAAATATGACTTTGGCGCCATCCTGTGGTAGTATTGCTGCACTTTCATCTCTCTGTGTGTGGCCACCTGGTAACACAACACGAATGGGCTGAAAACAACAGAAATGCTACACCAATTTAGAGCTGCAGTGAACCAACAGAAAATTAATCGCCAATTAATTCTTTCTTTTTTTCTTTCTTTTTTTTTTTTTTTAAAGAGAAAATGCTAAAAAATTCTCTGGTTCCAGCTTCTTAAATGTGAATATTTGCTGGTTTCTTTGCATCTTTGGTTTTGGGAAAAGATGATCACTATTTTCTGACAAATGACATTTAATTAATCAAGAAAACGGCAGATTAATCAATAATGAAAATAATAGTTAGTTGCGTCCATACACCAGTTTTCACTGAAACTTTTTTACCATCAGAATAATTTAAAAGACTGCTTGATCACATAAATATTCTACACTCATGCATTTTTGTTTCTTTATCTAAACTTTTCATTTTTACTTTACTACATTTGTTCGTACGAGTGTCCCAAGTCAGATTCACCAAATTTTCTTAACTGCAAAAACGTTGTAAATTGCTCGTTTCAGCCTGATGAATGTCACCTGTTCATGAGGAGGTGTGTGTTTATAAGATTTGATCATTAGCATGATGAACGCCCCTAAAATTGCAACATGAGGCTACATGTTCTGCTCTGTTTGTGGGCAAGTTTCATTCACACAAAGTGAGAATAAAAGAGGAATTTCAGAAGAGCTCCAGATCCTGCTTTTGTAAATCAGCTAACAAAAAACATAATACTTATCAGTCTCAGTAGTCATAATAGGTGACTCAAACAAAAGACAATAATACAGCTGCCAATGACGCATCATCAGAGTGGTGCTGTACTGCGACAGAAATAAAGAGAGAATACTTTGACATGAAGTTAAACGCTTAAAAAATGTCTTTCTAAAAGCAAAGCGCTCCGTGACTAATATAAGAGGCTGCAACAGAAGAAGATACTGGACGGAGACCGTCGGAAACACCCTGCAGCTGTTTACAACAACCACTGTAATGTTGCTGTGCCAAAACATACCAAAAAAATCCAAATACATAAACCATGGCGATGATAATATGGTGAACAGAATATTCAAGTTTGTTTTAGTTGGTTGAACTCCAAATTCATTCCTCATAATTTTGATGTCCATTGGTGAAGAAAGGCAGACTTACTTTTCATGACTCGTACAAAAGGTCTAGACTTATAAATATTGTTTGTACCAAAGAGAAAATTTGGTGAATACCAGTTAAGACCGAATCTAGTCATTCATGTGGTTTTTGCATGAGACCCGCTGTGGCTTAACATTCTCAAACCCTGATTCAAGTTTTCATGTCTCTTTCCTCTTTTGTAGGAGCTCAGATTGTCGGCATTAACTGCCACTTTGACCCCGAGATGTGCGTGAACACTGTGAAGATGATGAAGGAGGGAGTGGAGAAGGCCGGGCTGAAGGCTCACTACATGACCCAGCCGCTGGCTTACCACACTCCTGACTGCAACCGCCAGGGATTCATTGACCTGCCAGAGTTCCCTTTCGGTATGTGTGTGTATATACACGCTCCGTCCAAATGTTGACATGGTAGAAAACTGAGATCATAACACAAAGTCACGTACAACTTTTCAAACAGGTCTGGAGCCGAGGATCCTGAGCCGATGGGACATGCAGAAATACGCCCGGGAAGCGTACAATGCTGGCATTCGTTATATTGGAGGCTGCTGTGGATTTGAACCTTATCACGTCCGTGCCCTGGCTGAAGAGCTGGCACCTGAGAGGGGTTTCCTGCCTACTGGTTCTGAGAAGCACGGCTGCTGGGGAAGTGGCCTGGAGATGCATACAAAGCCCTGGGTCAGAGCCAGGTACCGATCCGTCTTTCTCCTCGCCTTTTTTCTGTCAAAATGCCACCAGTTTTTTTTTTTTTTAAATTATTCCCTTATTTCTTTTTTTAGGGCCCGTCGTGACTACTGGGAGAAGCTGAAGCCTGCGTCCGGTCGTCCCTTCTGCCCCTCCATGTCCACTCCTGACGGTTGGGGTGTCACCAAAGGCCACGCTGACCTGATGCAGCAGAAGGAGGCCACCTCCCCGGAGCAGCTGAAGGCGCTCTTTGACAAGGCCAACAAGGGCCACTAAGCTCCCCTCTGAGATGCTGACGGGTGGCGTGTGAGAAGGCATACTCACACATTCCCTTTTAAGTTTACATACCAAAAAGATTACTTACCAAAAAGATTATGCTGAAGTTCTTTGTCTTTTTAGGATCTTTTTTTTTTTTTTACTGTGTAGAAGACTGATATCATATGCTGACAATGTAAGTTTCCAGCCTTACAACAAGCCTTGAGTGCCTGATTCAGTCAGATTATCACATCTTTGAGCCTTATGAAATTACTGTGACTAAAAAAAAACTCCTTTAACACTCCAAAACTGCCTGAATTGTGTCTAACAAAAGAATTAATTCATGTGTAGCAATAAATTTCCAACTAAACAAACAAAGTGTATGTTGTGTCCTTTATAGACGGCTGTAATTTTAAGAGTACTCCACCAATCTAGCATTGCACTCCTATAATGCTGACAGACTCAACAATGGACAATTTGTTTGTTTTTGGATTGTTTTTTTTTTTCCCAATATGTTGATTTACAACAGTTTGGTCATCCTTGCATTATATTATGCAAATCTTGGAAGCTAAATCAAATTGTGATTGTGTAAGATATCAAAAGTTAAACTGTATGTGCAGAACACTGACAATAGGAGGTCTGTATCAAACAGCAAATGATTTTAAAGGTGCAGTATGCAGAATATAGTGGAACGGACAAAAATAAGTGTTTTAATTGTAGCATAATCACCTGAAAATAAGAAACATTATGATGATTATACTGAAATTATACTTCTATCACAGGTGCATCACGTTAATTTCAATCAACAGTTCTAAACCTGACCCAAACTGTTAATGAATAAACACTGCATGTTTATCCATAGTGATTTCAATTATCGATTTTCAGTATAAATAAATTTAGATCTCATGTCAGCCATATCTTAGGGGGGCGTCTTGCTTGCCTTAAAGGGCTACCAGAAGACCTCAGAGATGAGCACAAGCAAGGAACTTTGGTTGGAGTGTATAAAAATACAAACCAGTTTTATTTGGTTTTTACAAAAATGAGTTTTACAAAATGTATAAAGTAAAATACAAAAAAACCCTCTAAGATTTATAGAAGACAAAAAGGCCTTAGAGGCAAAAAAAAGAGCAACAAAGGGCAAAAGGCAGAAAAAGCCTCGAGACCTCTCTGGCCTCTACTTTTATATCATTTGTCTTGAAGCATCTACATCAAAAAATCCATATATGGTCACCAACCAGAACATCAGCAAACTATTGGATAATTATTGTTAGCGTTGCGCAACACAATTCTTGGAACTGTAACAAAATAAGATATTTTTTAACATTTCAAGACTTCACGGTTAAAGGTCAATGATGTAGAGTGTCTGTCAGGTGCAGAAACCACAGCTCAGTTTGCAGGCTACCGGCTTCCTGCTGATCTTAGCAGGAGTGTTAACTTGCACTTGCACAAAAGTTAAGTTACAATTCAGCTCAACTGACAAAACCTTCCATCATGTATTACTTAATTGTCAATTTTCATTGAATCTTTGCAGCTAATTATTTTAGAGGTAGGTTTGGGTGGAGTGTGTCTCGGGCGTACTATGGTAAAACCCTTAACAGTGTTTTTCGTGAGTTTCGCAGCCACTGCAGATTTTCCTAAATACTTGCAGGGAGAGGGGGTATTCAGTTGGTTACAATCTGCAATCTCACCACTAGATGCCACTAAATCCTACACACTGCATTTAACAGATATTCGGGTTTCAGAGCAAGTTTTGTTCTATAGCTCTGTTTTTGTCAGTCTTCCCATGTCAAGTGACACGAGATCGAAATAAACTGAAGCAACTACACACACTAAAATCCACTCCAACATCACCACTCCTCCCCTCCACCAAAATATAAACTAAACAAACACATACAAATGCTAAAAATCGATCCAGCAAAGCCAGATATGTCATCATTTTTATCACACGCATTCTTGCTTGCCAAAACCTGCTGCCTACATCACCCACAATGCAACTCTACTCAGTTCACTAAACTGCACAGATTCAGGTGTAATACACCAGTAGCGGCTAATGTGGCCTGCAGCTGCGAGCCTCCAGCAGTGGTGAGGAGCGGGCTACAGAGGTCTGCTAACCTCACTCCTTTCTCATTCCACACCTCCAGATTTATTTAATTTTCAATCTTGTAGTCCCCAGCCGACGCTGACTCAAATGACATCACTTGAGGCAATTTACCAAATTTCGAAAGACTTGATACTACTTTTATCACATGCAGTAGTACTTCCTTAAGACCTGTAAACAGACTTTAATGTGCAAAATTTATGGAGTTCCCATTTAATAGGTTGCCATATCATAATGTAAAATACATAGCATACTGTAAATCCTCGGAGAAGCAAATTAAAATGAAATTAAACATACCACCAGTAGCAATTTTATCAAGGACTCAGAGTAAAAAAGAAAGACACAATATAGTACAGTATGTACATAAGACATTTGCTGTTTTGGATAATAGAGCAAGACAGATGTACGATACGATACGATGTGATACGATACAATATGATATGATGCGATATGAAATACTTTATAATAACCCAGGGGGGAAACAAAAATCGGGTAGGACAATAAACAACAGGTACAATAAACAACAAGTGACATTAACAACAGGTAAAAAGGCAATCACATCTCAAGGCAGTACAATATAGGAGGAAAGCACAGCACCATAATAAATAAATAGTGTAAACATCAATGTGGCTGTATGACACAACATCAACATATTGATGGACCCCAATATTACCACAATCCTCAATACATCTGTCAACATAGTCCTCAACATCGTCTGATAATCAACATCAATAGTGACTATCAATGACAATGTCCATTAAACACTGCTGCCATCACTTCTAATGAAGAGTATGAAGGTTTTGATCCAGTAGGTGATTTTTCAGATTAGCTCCTCTGGTTGAAGGTGTGTTTATTACTGAAATGTTTTATTAGAGTCGTAAGCCTTTATGGACTGAGGCTGAAAACCAAATATGAACATTGGTAGTTCCTTTATTTCAGTACCAGAGAACAACTATTATAGCTATGATTTACTTGAGTGTGTGTGTGTTTTGTTTTTATGCTGGTGGTCCAATGGGGATTTTGATTTCCTGTGTTTATTCAGCAAAAGTATTGTGTGCACACACAGCAGTGGAAATGTTGGGATGTGGTATTACCCTACCGGATATAACCCATGGCCTTCACCCAGAGAACTATATTCATTTAAAAGCTTTCCAAGTTGTCTTTCAACACCCTTTGCAACTCATGTGAACTGCAGCCAGAGGTCCCAAACCAAAGGCAGGAAACACATTTATAGTTACAGTTGTTGTTGTTGTTTGCTAACATCAAAACTAATTTAGTGTTTCTTTAATGTTTTTTTTTTCAAATCTTAGGATTGAAAATTGCAAGTTGTCTTGGAGACTTGCAACTACCATAATATCTGCATTAGTCTCCTACCAACAAAGGCAGAAACTTTAATGAAAATACTTCTATATACTTGTAATACTTCTATCTATAGAACAATAAGTCAGCTCACACGTGCCAAGCCTTGTTTTATATTTTTGAACCAACATTTCCTGACTGATGAGTCTGCTAACTAACCGTCAACAACAAAAAAAAGACACACTTCTCTGCAGGCATAAAAATAAATCTGGAGAAAACAGCACCTAATTTACTCTTCCACTGTGAACAGACTGTCTTTTGAAGGTTTCTGTTTGTTCTACTTTAGAAAATGTGCAAAAGGTCACATGATAAAAGAAGATACTGGTGCAAGGGAGCCACTAGGAGTATTTTAAATGAGATAAAAAGCATACAAACAACAGCAACAACACAGCCCTGTAAATAATTATAGATATACAACCCGTTCTCATTAGAATACCAATACTCTAATGAGAGATATACGTATTAGGATGTCATGTTGGAACCAACTAATAAAGGGTCCATTGTGCATTTTGGGTAAGTATCTGTAGTTTAAGAAACACTGTTCTAACTCATTAGTCTCCAACCTATAAACAACAATTTTGTGCTTTGACATGTCATAAAACCTTCAAGTCCTGTGTGAACTACATTCCTTCTTGTTCCTACAGTTGGATGTTTGAGCTTTAACATTTATATAAATCTTGAATCATGTCTGGAGGGGATCTTTAAAGATACACTTTAATTGGGAATTTGCCTCCTAAACAAGTCTAAGTGCTTTTTATTTGTACAATTATTTTAACACTGTTGAACCAGACAGCAGAACTCTTGACTCTGGTCATTTTAAAAACATTGCTGTTGCTTTAAATTGCAAGACTGTGCAATAACAAGCAATAATAGTTGGGATCTGCTGGAGGTTAAAGGGTGAATAACAGACAAAAGAAGAAGAAAATGTAGAAAATAAATAACTAAAATGCATAGATAAAACGAAAAGGTTCATCAGTTCAGACAATTATCTTTTACAATTTACTAATTAAGAGTCTTTGGGGGGTGGTGCTGAATGTTTTAATTGACTGTTGCAATTCATTTATGAACATTTAATATCAATAAAAATTCAAATTGGCTTTTGTTTTTGTTACATTTTGCTGAAACACTAAACATTTGTGATATTATAGTGTTTTTGTTTTGAGCTGCAGACATAAAAACCAAACCAAACATCTGTATATAGTAATAGAGACTAAACAGTCGATCAATATCTTTTTTTCATCTAATCTGTTGGATAACATCAATAAAGTAGTTAGAAACTAGTTTTGTATATAAACACTCATCTTTTGTCCCAGTTGACTTTCCTTACAGCATCCGGTCGTCGTCACGTTCTCTGCGCGCTTGCGTCATGGATTTTCCCACGTGCAGATGTTTATGCTCCTCGTGCACGTCTGCGGGAGAGACGAGACAGAGAGAACAAAGGGAGGCGGGAGGCAAAATGACAAATGTGTTGATTAACAACATTAAGTTACTGAATGAGAAAACAAATTAACGAGGACTTAATGTCTGGTTTGGTTTAATAAGCCTCCAATTAAAGGGACTATTATGATGCCTTCAGGTCGCCTGGTAAAAGACGCATATGGGCACTATTTTCTTTTATTATGAGCATTATTCTCTTACAGAAACTAGTATACTATTATATAATATAGTATGAATAGTTTTGTCTATGGAATGTCAGAAAATTGTGACCAGTTATAATCTCTTAGAGCTCATGGTGACGACTTCAAATGTCTTGTTTTGTCTGATTAACGGTGCAAAATCCACAGATATTCAGTTTACTGTCATGTATGACAAAGAAAAGTCTCAAATCATCACATCTGAGAAGCTGAAACCAACAAAAATTCGCAATTTTTGCTTAAAAAATATTAATTACATTAATTTATTCATCATTTTGTCTGGTGACCCTTTGGAGAGGCCTGATCCCTAGGTTGGGAACCATTTGACTAAACTAGCTAACTGTATATAAAGTAACTAGCTGCACTTGATGCTTCAGTATTAAAAATGTACTCTATTATACTTATTTAATGCAGACTGAGTACTTTTACTTTTATTATTTCAAATAGATGTATCTGATAATACTTCTGTGCTTTTACTTAAGTAGGATTATAAATGCAGGACTCTTACTTGTAATGGAGTATTTCTACATTGTGATATTGCTACTTTTACTAAAGGATCTGAGTACCACTACACAGAGCCAAAGTTGACGTTGAAATTTCTCAGTCCAAAAAATATATGCAGTTCACTGTTAAAGAAGACTAAGGATGCCAGCAAATAAGCAAATAATCTAATGATGTCATATATAATATATTAGTCAGGGGGACGAGATGAGTTTCTTTTGCCATTTTGCTGCGAATACTTGTGTATTTTTACTTGTTTACGATTTTTCATGCAAGATTTTTACTTGTAATGAAGTGTTTTTACATTGCTGTGTTGGTACTTTTACTGAAGTTAAAAATCTGACCACTTTTTCCACCACTGCCTGCTGTGAAATAACAGTAAACGTTTGCAATAACAATATAAATGTGTGAATTTAATGCAACATGTGTTTAACTAGAATGAACTATTTTCATCACAGAACGTGAACGCAACATTTAAATCCCTCCCCGGATTTGACAACACGCACGCACCTTCTGCTTGTAAACAGAAGCTCACACGTGACGCCGAGAGCCCGAGCCGAGTCGCGCGACCGTCCGTCCGCATTGTCTGCGAGCGGACAAAGAGCGACACCGCGAGCTTCTCTTGAGCGCGAGGTGAGCTGGGCAGGTGTCATGACAACCGTCGTTATGAAGACGTTTATATCGCAGTTCGTTTCAACTTCTTCGTGTCTGAATCCCGAATCCGACCGTTTGATGGGAAAACGACGCTAGCTGCGTTTTTCGGCCGCTCGCACACAGCTGGCAGCGGCTAAACAAAGCTGGAAAAGCCTTTGTTTCACCTTTTATAACGGCTAATCCCTTCAGCTACGCTATTTTTTTTTACTTTTATAGCTAGCTTCTAACGTTAGGCATCGTCAGCTAACGGTAGATAGCCGTTAGCCTCGACATCACATCAGAAGCTTTTTTTTTTTTGCTAACGTTTATCTGTTCTTTTTTTTACTGGCTGGATGAGATGTCATTCACCATGGAGGATAACTTGGAGTCCGGATGGGTGTCTGTTCGACCTAAAGTCTTCGACGAAAAAGAGAGGCATAAATTTGTTTTCATCGTGGCCTGGAACGACATCGAGGGAAAGTTCGCCATAACCTGCCACAACAGGACGGTGCAGAGACGGAGCACTTTTCTGGACCCGCTGCTCGACTGTAACCCCGCCGTCGGCGCCTCCGTGGCGGAAAAACAAACAAAACGTCCCGTCGTGTTGAAGACGGATGAAGCGTGCCAAGCCGGTAAAGTTAGACCGAACTGTGTCCCCAAAGGAAAGCCGTCAACAAAGGCTGTTGTTGGGGAGAAGAAGTCAAAAATATCCGACGGCTCCTGGGATGTAGTGACACCCAGAGTGATGGATATCGACTTCCTGGACGCCGTGGATGTTTATGATGATGCAGACGCTGGGGACAGTGATAGCAGCGGCCGAGAGGACTTCAGCTGGGCCGGGCTGTTTTCCTTCCAGGACTTGAGGGCAGCCCACCTGCAGCTCTGCGCCGTCAACTCGGACCTGGAGCCGTGTTTACCGTCGTTCCCGGAGGAGCAATCCGGCGTGTGGTCGGTGCTGTTCGGTGCCCCAGGGGTGTCGCAGCGGGAGACGGACACCCTGTGTTACCAGCTGCAGGTGTACCTCGGCCATGCATTGGACACCTGCGGCTGGAAGATCCTCTCTCAGGTGCTTTTCTCCGAAAGCGACGACACCGAGGAGTACTACGAGAGCCTGAGTGAGCTACGACAGAAAGGATACGAAGATGCGTTGGAGAGAGCCAAAAGACGCATGCAAGAGGTGAATAACTATTCTATAACAACATAGGATATGAAAAGACGGGTTCACGTATTTCCAAGTCTGTCTTAAATCAACAGTCAGGTGCCCAAATGAACATTGAAATAGGTTTTTCTTTCCATAATCATTCCTCCTGTTAATACTGACCATTAGAAAATCCCTTCACATGCACACTGAAATGTATTTAAAAGTTATCTGAAGCTAATATGAAGCTTCAGCTGTCCAAATGAGTCAAATCAAGTAGATATCTTAAAACGTTACAGTCGTTTTAGTGCCAAAGTCCCTCTCTTTGTTCCTTCTTTACTTTCACTGCAGCTCAACAGGAAAACACTCTCTGAGGAAACACAAAGAGGGAATTTGATCCTAAAAAGACTGCAAATGTAGCAGATATCCACTTGATATGACTAACTCAGACTGCTGAAGCCTCATATAAGCTTCAGATAAACTTTTAAATGCATTTTTGTACAAAATGACTGTGTGGAAACACACTGTGCGGATTTTGGCCTCCATCACCTACATTTAAAGCACATTTGAAGTGGATCTTTTAATAGCCAGTATGAACAGGAAGAGTGATTACAGCGAGGAAAACTCTCTCAGTGTTCATACTGACACGTGACTGTTGTTTTAAGACAGACTTGAAAAAGCGTAAACCTATCCTTTAATCTTAGCCTTATATTACATGGAAAGGCTTTTTTTTTTTAAAACCACAAACTGATGAAATCCCATACGGCATGCAGTTTTCAGAGCATAATTGTGCCTCATGGTCTGCTCATTCTCCTCCTCTTCCTTTGTCCCCACCTGTGATCTACCATCTGTTGCTGCACGTTCATGGGCTTGAAATATGATCCGGTCTGGCCAGACACCAAACCCCAGTTGGCTGAGCAGTTGAAGGGAGTTACGTAGAAACACAGCAGAACAATTAAGAGGTGGAGTCACAGAAATGATGTGTCACCACAGCTGTTGAGATTGTTTCAGCTTTCTCCAAGACAGCTGAAGACTTTATAATTAGCTCAACAAGCACACGAGAAGCTGTCGTGTATTTTCATTCATCTGTGTGGCATATTACCTAGTTGTTTTTTTTTTAGAGAAAATCCAGCTAGAGCAAGCAAGATACTCCTGCAAAGTCTAGATAAAACGATGGTCATGATCATAGTCACCCTGCGAGTTTGAGATGAGACAAAGCCCCGGGCGAAGTCTTTCACCTCATCTGCTGTTTTGTTCAGCTGATTGACACACAAAGCACAAACAGCTGGGTTTTGGCCAAGCAGGAAGAAATTACTTAATCTCAAAATATCTCACTAGTTTATATGTGACAGAGCTAATCTAGATCTACTGCTACTCATTTAAAATGACATAGATGATCACATAGTTTTGGCCTAATCTAGTGTACAAAATGTAGGTGGATGTTTAGAGTTTTCTTGATTTCCTGCTGCAAGTACTGACTGTACACTTATCAAACTGAGTGGTAAATAATATGTGTAGCTGGTAAAAATCTGTAAAAAAAACAGGGGTGCACAAGGGTGGTAACAGAGATCAATTTATGTGTCTTACTGCATGTCAGGAGGGTACGATGGTGCTAAAAATGGCCCAAATTATAGACAGCAGTAGAGCTGAAGCTATTATTAGACCGACCTGTGGGTCTGGACCTCTACAATGTGTCACAAGATGATTGCACAGGTAGGAAATGAGAAAAAATGTAATTCTGATGCATGAAATTATGTCTCTTTTTATCTTTATTGCAAAATACAGTGGCTATACCTCCTCATGCCTACGAAAAGTATTCAAATTAAATAATCTGAGAAGTAGAAAATCCCTATTTGATTGAACTGCTTATAATTTACCCCAGGGACACCTCGCTACGTCCATCATATTTTGCAGTGGGTCGGTGTACGGTATAGACATGCAGCTGGTGAAGAGGGGCCACAAGGGGACATTTCTTTATATTCAGAGGTCACAAGCAGAGAAAAGTTTGGGAACCACTGGATGACACAATTGAGAGAAAATTAATCAGCAACTATTTTGATAATCGGTTAATCGTTTGTCATTTTTAAAGCAAAAACGTCAAACATTCTCTGCTTCCAGATGTTAAATGTGAGGATTACTCACACACTTACTTTTTATCCTTGTAAATTGAATATCTTTGTGTTTTCGACCGTTGGTTTGACAGAACAATTAGCTTAAAGACGTCATCTTTGGATCTGGGAAATTTTTGTTTTTTAAACATTTTACACGCAGACTCAACGATTTGTTGATTAATCATGAAAAAAAACGAATCTATAAATATAAATAATCGTTAGTTGCAGCCCTCGAAAGCGGCAGAGACAAAAGTGTCTTCATATGTTCTGACGTGTAGTTGTTTGTGAAATGTGTTTTTAATATTTTGTCCAACATATTTACATATATGGAAGAACACAAAATTAGAAACACATCACAGTATAACGCAAACCAGCTCAACCCCCCAAACAGTACTGCCTCAAACCATAAAGACTAATCAACAGCAGTCTGACACAGTGTCAACAACAACAAAGGTAGTATTCCTTACAGAACTTTTTTATTGGATTGCACGTGCTTCCTTGATAAACTCTGAATGGAGGTAATATAATAAACAGAGTGCTGACTGGGTCCCAGTAATCAGGAAGCCATAGTCCAGATTTAACAGCCTGTTGAGAGAGGAAGAAAAAAAGGACACGTTTTACTTTTTTCCGAGTAAATCGAGAGTTTTACCGTATTTGACCTTTTGAGATACAGCGATGTAGTTTAATCTAATGTACCTCACTCATCTCATCCCTAACGGTTGCTAAAATGAAGACGAGACTCCAGACTGAGATTAAAATATAATCTGATTAGAAGAAAGTACAAGAAGAGGATTACTTTAAGTTGCTCACTGGCCCTGGAAGAAGTGCCCATTAGTAATCATTAGTTATGATTAGTTGGTTAATCGATTAGTCGTTTGACAGATTCATCTTTTTACGCAAAAATGCCAAATATTTGCTGCTTTCAGCTTCTCAAATGTGACGATTTTATGCTTTTCTTTGTCATACACAACAGTAAACTCAGTATCTTTGGGTTTTGGACTGTTGGTCGGACAAAAACAGACATTTGAAGACGGCACTTTTGACTCTTTTGTAATTTTTGTAAATTATAATGTGCTTTTTTTTTTTTTTTTTACTATTTTCAGACATTTTATGGACAAAACGATCAATGGAGAAAACAATCGGCAGATGAATCGATAATGAAAATAATCATTAGTTGCAGCTCTACTGTCAAACATCCTCCCTGTATACTGACGATGGTGTTTCTGGGACCTCTGCTGTGGTTGTGTGGTGTGTACGGAGCAGCTGGAGACTGAAAATCGCTGCTTACTCTTATCACAACTATGCAGCCCAAATCTCAACACTGTTTGTGATGATAACTCAGCTAAATATGCAAAAGCATCGACTCGTGGTAAACACTGCACAGATGTAGGCCATCCGTCTGTCAAACATTGACCAGAGACTTGCAGTTTTTCCTGATCTGTGGCTTGTTAAACAAAATTGGGCTGACAGCTTGTCCACAGTAAACCTGACACGTTGCAAACTAGTAATTACACTTGAATGGCTCCGCTGAGCTCTTTGTAGTTGTTCTCGGGTAATGATGATGTAATTCAAATGAAAACTGATGAAACAGTTGAACGTGCTAAAAGATAAACCTAGCATCTACAATTTCCTAGTGCAACATAAAGCCTGCAACTAACAATTGTTTTCATTAGCTATTAATCAGCTGATTATTTCCTCAATGAATCCATCATGTGATCAAAAAAATGTCCACAAGTTTATCATAAATTCATCACAAGTTCCCAGAACTCAAGTTGACATATTTAAATATCTGTTTTTGTGCAAACCAACAGTTTAAAGCTGTCATGGATCGATTAATTGATTTATGGTATATCAGCTCGTATCCACATATATTTCAGACTAGTTTCCTCTCTCTGTGTCAAACCCTCGAGTAGAATAGCAGAGGAAGACATCTATAGATGTTTAATGGAGAAAGTTGGCAGTGAGTCCTGAATGGAGTCCTGTTAGTAATGTTTATAACATGAGATATAAACAGTGACTTCATTTTTCTATTCTCAGAACCCACCTGGAAGTTACAGCAGCTTGTAAATACATGCATATTATTGTTTCCTTGGTACAAAGATGCTCTTTCTCCCTGTTTGGGAAACTTGTGGACAAGAAATTCAGAATCAAGGTGCATGGTTTCAATCGCTAGTCTGCAACGATAAGGAAAATAAACAGCAACTATGCTGATAAGTGATCAATCATTTCAGTTTTTTTCTCAAGCAAAAGAACATTTGAACACGCAACAAACATTTTGTGGTTCCAGATTCTCAGATATGAGGATTTGCTGCGTGTTTATATGATGAAATATTTTTGTTTTCTTTGGTTTTATTAAACAAGCAATTTCAGGATGTTGCTTTGGGCTCTGGGAAACCGCGATGGAGGGTTTTTCACTTCTTTTTGATGTTTCTTAGACTAAACAGTTAATCAAGAAAACAATCAGCAGATTAATCAGTGAAAATAATCGTTAGTTGCTCAAACTAGTCGGTATTGTGTTTATTTTTGTTCAAGTTTTTGCCAGGGGTGGTTTTCCAGTAAAACTGCAAGACTGAGTCGCTGGTAGATAACAGAGAGTCAGGCATTTAATGTGTAAAAGAATGAAATTTCCCTCTGTGTCCTCATCCAGTGACTTCTTAGGCTTCCTGCTTTGTTGTGTGATCATAGTTTGTGTTTGTCATGGTGAGAGTACATGTTATCCTCCCATGCAGCTGTTGGATTAGTCTGCCATACTGTAGCTTAAAATTTGAGCTTTGTTTGTGTACATTACATAACTCACATTTGGGTATTTTTTATCATTTTATGTGACTCACTAACACACAGTTATTTTGCATTAAAACTAATATGTACACAACACAATCGAATGTCGCCAACCGATCACGTCAGTTTGCTACAGGTACCATTACTCCTCTTGTGCATCCCTACGTGTGATATTTATAACACGACAAATGAGAGAAATATTCCTTTACATGTCTGTGTTGCATGGAAAGTTTTAGACATTGTGGATTAATTGAAGAATTGCCTGAAGGATTTCTTGCAGTCAGTCTTAGTAATGTTGAGTCACAGGTGACGGCAGGTCTGCAAAAAACTTTGTCATATTAGTGCTATATGTGGGAACGACTACTGGAATCCCATTTTGCGTTTTACGGCTCCTCAACAGCATTCAGTGTGAAATTAACTTTTTAAAGAGAATGTCTGCTCAGATCACAGTCCGGGTGTGTTCGTCCTGTGAGATACTTCAATTAAAAGGCAGAGAGAAAAGTCCTCCAGCAAGACCGAGCAGATTTAGCACCGACAAACTGGAAGAGTTAGTCCTGATTGCAGGGCTGGAGTGGCTCTTCTACAGCTCGTATCACTAGGAATGTCCTCTAATTATGCACTCATTGCAGTGCTTTCTGTAGACTTAACAGCTAAATTTAGCGCATAATCATTCATGAGTCGGTGGCGTCTTTATGTTAGATTAGAAACGTGAGAAATGTGCACATTTTATGTTAGTCATCCTTGTAATTCTGTCTTTTTAATGACAAATAGTGATTTTATTTGGAAAAGCAGAAAGCTAAATTTCAAATAATTCAAATTTAAGAACAGTTGTGACACCACATTTGCTGCTTTTACTAAATGTAACACTAATAAAAGCATTATAAACCTGATACAAGAAAACAAATTGTACATGAACTATGTGAAGTACGTAGAGGCAGTTAAAAGGAGGCTTTTGACTGTAGACCAGAACTCTGGATGTCCAGAAGAACTCCGACTAGTCCCTGGTTTAGTCCTAACAACAGAGTTATGTACAATTTTGTGATGTGTCACCCTTTTAATTAACTAATTTGCTTGGAAACATTAATTTTGATGACAGAATTTTGTAAATGATAACATGATATGATAATAACATCATGATACCATTTAGCCAACGGTCGATAACAGCTGCAATGATTAATAGATGGAACGACAATTAATCAGCAACTATTTTTAAATTGAAAAATCATATGAGAGTTTATGGTTCCAGGTTTTAAAATGTGAGGATTTGCTGCTTTTCTTGGTCTTAAATTATAGTTAATTAAATAATTTTGGGTTTTCGACTGTATATCACCTTGTGCTCTAGGATATTGTAATAGAAATCTTTCACTTTTTTCTGATGTTTTATAGACCAGTTCATTGATTAATTGAGAAAGTAATCATCATAATTTTAGTTGCAGCTGTAGTTGATTAATAATAGTGTTAAACTGTTGTCTTGATGTATGTTACACTGACCCTGCAAACACTCAGCATCACAGCAAACTCTATCAACTAAAGGTTAAACTTATGGCTGCAACTAAAGATAATCATTTGGTCTATAAAATGTGAGACAATTAAGAAAAAAATGCTCATCACAGTTTCTTAAAGCCCAAACTGAGTTCTTAAAATGTCTTATTTACTTCAACCAACAGCACAAAACCCAAAGATTTTCAGTTCACCATCACTCAGGACTCAGAGTCGAGAAGCTGTGAGAAGTTGGGACTCGGGGAATGTTTGGCATTTTTGCCTGCGATTTATCGACTAATCGTTTGGGCTCTAATTAAGACAAGTAATCCTGCTGCCTTTGAAGTGCAGGCTCAGCAGCTCACACACCAAGCAGTCACGGGCTGTCTGGCTTTGTGTACTTCATAGACTATCATCCATGAATAGATTGGACTGTGGAAATAAAAACTACAGCAGGAAATAAAAATGCTGCATTACACAAAAAAACAGTTCTGCCCTCAAAAGGAAACAGTAAAAGTAAAATTCATTCCAGTGTTTGTGATTTCTTCATAAACTGTGCAGCAGGTGGAAATGAATCCTACGTGTCGTGTATTGGTAAAAGAAAAAATCTAAGCTGGGTGTTTATAAGTTAAAATAGCACATGCCTAGCTCATGCCCAGGCAGGAGTCGGATCATTTAGCCCAGGGGTTTTTCTGGCTAGCAGTGACTGCAGGGGCAGGGAGTCGGTGTACGCTTGGCCAGTGGTTACCAGGGAGACACAGACCCAAGGTAAACAGTAGGAGCAGTGTTCGAGCTGAATCGTGCAGTGTCTATCCCAGTCCCCAAAGTGGAGGGCTTTGGAAAACCAGCCTGGATTTAATATAAGAGTCTCTATTCATATCTATAGCTCTTTCCAGAGAGAAGAGCACTTTATTCAACGCTTTGGACGAAGATTGGGTGGTGGCACATTTCAATATTATGAGGCAGAAGTGAAGTAGAAGTATTGTCCTTTTATGAATTGGAGCCACTGGTTTGTGAGAGCCGGGAGATGAATTGTATTTGTGTGTACAATAGCTGTTTTCATAGCGTTTATCTCAGGAACAATGCAATGTCTGTGGATGGTTGGACATATGGTATGAATCAGCAACAGTTGGGGCCAATTTATTCCTATTGTACTACACTCAAACAATGTATTTTATGGTATCATTTCTGACCACACACACCCGTGCGGCGGCGCTCACACGTGCATGCAGAGACTTTCTCACACTCTTTACGTAGCTCTTTTAATTAGGCTTGGATTTTTTCCTTTAGCTTTGAAAGAGCTTTTGTTTTGGACTCCTTGTAATCACAAATTAGGCAGTACTTGTACACTAGCGCTACACACGAAATGTGTTTTCATTGTAGATTGGACAATGTTTCCTGGTTCTTTATCAAAAGTGTCATTGTTGTCATTGAATTTACTACCCAGGTAGATGCATTTAAAGTACAAGTCTCTGTGATATCTTTATTTTTCTTATCATAAAGACCAAAACTAAGTGAATGGATCCTACTTCAGTTATTGTTTTGATTAATCAGTGACTTGTTTGGTCTGTAAAACATCAGAAAACAGTGAAACAGTGAAATCTAAATACCCTAGAGCACAAGGTGACGTCTTTACAAGTCTATAAAATGTCAGATAACAGTGGGAAATGTCTTCAAATGTCTTGTTTTGTACAACCAACAGTCAAAACCCCCCAAAATATTCAATTTACAACGATATAAAAACACAGAAAAGCAGCAAATCTTTGCATTTGAGAAGCTGAAGCCAGGAAATTTTTGCTTAAAGAACGACTAAAACGATGACTAACTGATAAATCAACTAATCATTGCAGCTCTAATTTACTCCAGTTTGAGTAATGTTTGCTAAAAACTTCAGTCTACAGTCTCGAGCTGTTTTAGCAAAATATTTAGCCTCTATTAAAAATTTAAGTACATATTTATTACTCATTTTAAAGATTTACATCTTCAGTAGGAACCAGAGCTTTGGGCTGAGTACCACAGACAGGATGAGGGGAGTCGGAAAGAACCGAGAGACGGATTTAGTCTTTGTTTTTGGTCTTTTAATAGGATTTGTTGACAATAAAAAAAAAAACAGAACAACACCAGACTTGTCCTTTAGCGTCGAAGTGGAATATGTTGCATCTCGGAGGATATCCGCACCAATTACCCAGCTACATGTTTCTCTCTTTTCTGTTTTGTCCCAGGTGTTGGACAAACACAAAGCCATGGACAGCATGGTGGAGCTGCTGCAGATGTACCCTGAGGAGGACGAGGCATATGCAGAGCTGCTGGAGGCAACGACTCAGCTCTACCACTACCTGCTCCAGCCTTTCAGGGACATGAGGGAACTGGCCATGTTGCGCAGACAGCAGATTAAGGTAACACACACACACACAGACACACACACACACACAGATACAAATACCATCTGTTTTAAGGCTTGATTTTAAGTAGGGTTTAGACCTCGCTGTAGCCGGCTAACTGCTCTGTCCTGAAACACACTTTTGACTCGTGTCAGAGTGACTTTATACTACACGTTACTTCACCAGTTACAGCATTGTTTTTGTGGTTTGGTGGTTTTAAAAGTCAGGGTTAGTGCTGGGATACAAGCCCTGAACCACTGCATGGTAATGTCCTCCATTGAGCCTGCCCTTCCTAAGCCCACTGTAATGACATTAGCATTAGTTGCTGAGGCTACGTGTGGAGATGATGATGGTGTAGTAGCTGGTCTATGCTGCCTGTAGCTTCGCATCTGGGGGCTGTGGAGGACAGAGGATCAGCCAGAGAGGCTTTTTCTCCCCCCCCCCCTACCTCCCCACCCCCCCCCGCCCAGAGCGGCTTAACAACCAGTGTAAGTATTATTACAGCAGCCACTAAACCACTCAGTAATTCTGCAGCCTCAGCACACTCTTCTGTTTTCCACACTCTTTCTTCACTCCATCTTTGTTGTTTCCCTTCATTAGAGGCTTGAAAAGGGAAGTAAATCCATCGACTAATCTCTACTGTCTCTTCATGGTTCAGTGCTGACAATAGGTCAATAGGTCAGAGCCCTACATGCTCCTCGTACACTTGAAAATGACAAACATTCAGATTTTTGCAAACTACAAATAGAAAACTCCATATTCCGACGACAAAACCAGATTTATCTATATAATCACATCACCCAGACTCGATGAAGGATGTCAGCTTCTGTCTTTGTTGACGTGCAGCCTCGCCGCCGATAGCATCAGGCGTGGGCGTTTTTAATGTATGCTCTCCTTTTGTCGTAGGTGTTTATAAAAGCTCGCTCAAATCACATCACACATGGAAATCGCTGACGAGAAACAGCCTTTGAACTTAAAGTAACCTCTGCGCACAGGTGTGTCCATTCCGCATAACTTCACGAGTTGCCAGAAACTCCGTCTGACTCTGAGGTGGAGTCCAAATCCAGCTGGTCAGACAAAAAAAAAACACACACACACACACACACAACAGAGAAGAAAGGGTGCCAGTGGCAGAGAGAGGAGAGGCAAAAATAACAAGCTTATCCAGCAGTAAGAAATAGCACGAGCAGAACTTTGCCAAAATCTGTGTCTTGTTAGCCTGAGTGTTCAGAGAATTCTTATCACGTCTGAGTCTGACTGAACTGTGCAGCCTGTTAAACCATGTGTGTAACATATATATATATATATAATATGTTTGATACTATTAAACACCTCACATGCTGATGTCTTTCCTTCTGTCTCTCAGACTCTCTCAGTCATTGTTTTGTTGTGAGTACTTCCCCTTCTCTGAACTACATTTCTCACACAGCATGCTTATCCAGCACCGTCACTAACCAACACAAGACAGTGACTGTGGGTGTGTTTCATGGGAGTGTGTATTATGTTGGTATTTGGGACGTTGGGCGGATGCTGATCTAAGTTAAGAAATTCCTCTGAATCAACAAAATTTATATAGTCTGGAAATATTTCATCTTTCTGTCAACAGATCCAATAAAAAAAAAAAAACACAGCAATGAATTTATCCAAATAAACACATTCTGCAAGCCTGATATATTTTATCCCTCTGTGCAATGGCTCCATTGTTGTCCAAAAACCAATAAAAAGGCCTCAGTGAGCGGCTGTGTGACATGCTCTTTCATTACCATAAACACACGCTCTGTAGTTTATTTTTATTCAGTCGGAAATACTCACTTAGATCACCAAATATGGATTAATCCACAGCCCCAACAAATGCTCTTTACTCCTGTTAGTCATGTTTGCTGAATGCTGCAGCTGTTTTAGGAATTATTTAGCCTACTTTTTTTTTTTTTTTTTTTGTATTCATGACCTGTTTTTAAATATTAACCAGTAAGAATGAATGAATGGGACTGAGAGCGACAGACAGTCTGGGGAAGTTGGAAAAGTTTTGAGAGAGGACTAAAAGGTTGTTGGTTTTTGTCTTTTCATGGGTTTTGTTGACAATAATAAAAATATAGGAAAAACACCGGCCAAGTATAACAATCCAGCTGATATTTATAAAAAGATGCTAAAGATGTAACACAAATTTATACTTGATGATTAGTGGAAAATGTAAAAAACTTCCCAGAGATCTGCCTCCTTTCTATGCAGCTTTCCGTAAAGAAAGGAGGACACGTTTAGAGAGGATATGCTCGGACGGTTCAAGTGAGGTCAGGTGTTCAACCTCCTCCAAACCAATCTGCTCGTTTCATTACATTCTTTGCGGAGCTTCCTGAGAATCTGAACTCAATATGATGCCAAATTTTCCAGCCCTGCCACCTGCTTCCCTCCAGGGCAATCCAACGGCTAAAAACAAAGCTGTATGCAAATGAATCCCTGATACTGGCACAGGCGGTTGGTTTCTCCCAAACTGATGAGTCAGGGGATCGTGGAGATTCTCTCTGCTGTGAAGAAAGGGAAGGAGAGAATGACTCGGGGGAATTAGGACACAGGATACTGACATTTACATACAGTTTGCATCCTACCCTACTGGTTGATGATGTCGCAAAGGTGACGTGAAGGAGACGGGGGCAGCCGGCTATCAGTCGCTCGCTAGGATTACAGCCAATTCTGACTTCATTTGCAAGTGTGAACATGACACGTGTGAGGTTGTTGTGAAGCCGCCACAGTGCCTCAAGCTACGAGATATGTTGTAATAAACTTTTATGAACTGGAGTTGTCGGTCTGAGGATTCAGACAGTACCTGGAATGTTTTACAGAAGAATATCCACATGGTTTTTGGAGTTTATTTCTGCAAATGTTTTCTATTTGAATCGAAGGCACCGGCTTTACTGAATCAGCGAATGAAAGAGCAGATGGGCAGGTGAATGAACAATCACCTGAATGAACCGACAACAATGGGTGTCGAGTGTTTGGTGAATGGTGCATTGTGGGACGGCCCTATTACATGTCGGGGGGGGTGGCGCAGCGTGTGTGGTGTCCTGTTGCCTGGGAGGTCAGAGGGCAGCCATGAATTAGAAATGTGGCTTCTCTCCAACCTGTCTGAGATTGTGCCAGTTACTGTTTCACACCGACCGCATTATTACACGGCAACAGTTGTCATGGTGGTTCCTTACACACCTGCTGCGCTAACCTCCAGCTGTTAAGCAAATTTTACACAAATTTTGGAATATCACGTAACATAATATGCAAATTAGATACAATTCCATGATCCGCATTGACGTGAATAGTCTATCAGAATGTTTTTATTGGGTTATTTTATTATTAGGATGTGTGCACGTAGACATAATCACAACAGATTTTCTAATTAAATACACCATAACTCAGCAGAAAGTACTTTTACATCAAGAGTCTCATGTTTTACCCGTAAAGACTCGTGTTTTAATGCTTGTTGTTCGTCATCCGTGATGTGAAAACGTCAGATTCCCACAGTTAGAGAAAGAAACAGTGTGGTTATAAAATCCTAGCGCAGCACAGAGCGTCTCTCCTGATTGGCTGCTGTCAGCCGAAGAGTCGATCACACCAGACGGTAGAGCGTCTGTAGTAGTAGTAACATTCAACACCGGAGCAGGAAACAGAGTCTCTCTGCTCTGCAGCGTGATGTCCTCTGTTTCCATCACAGTTATATATTCAGATCATTTAGAGACAAGACTCTGTAAACATTTACAGCCTGTCACAGTCTCACGCTGCGTTACTCAGATAATAGTGATGCAGCTCTCAACTGATGCATCAATTCATCAGCAGCCATAAAATGTACTATATGGAATAAGTAATCAAATAATTCATTAAATACATAGTTCAATCTATCAACCACTGGTTTCATGAGTGAAAGATGAAGGACAGACAGATGTTTACTATGATCAACAGCTGATAATAACATCACTTGTCTCAAGTTTACATGTTTTTAAATATGAATTCAGCAGTGTTTTGTATCTTAAATGATAAGGCTGATCTTTTTCTACATTTCTACAGTTCAGCTGTCAATATTTTCTGACTTCACTATTCTGTCTCTGTGTTCATTGTTTTATACTGAAGATGTAAATCAGTAAAAATGTGTTACAAATGTACTGTGTATTTCTTAAAAGGTTCTGTTATTTCATAAAACAGAGGGACACTGTAATGTTTAAAAATCCTTAATTAAAAAGAAGTAAATAGTTCATGTGTTGGAGACTATTTTCAGAGTTGGATTAATGCAAACCTGCTGCTCCAGAGTTTATTTCTGGCAGCAGGAATTAGATCATCATCATTATCAGGCTTTAAAACACTGATTAGAGGGATGAATTCATTGTTGGTTTTGGTCTTTTCATAAGATTTGTTGACAAAAAAAACCAAATTAATCTGCAACAGTTTTGGCAATCGAATAATCATTTTAGTCATTAATTAAGCAAAAATACCAAACATTTACTGGTTTCAGCTTCTCAGATGTGATGATTTGCTGCTTTTCTGTGTCATACATGATGATAAACTGAACTTTTTACCATTTTATACACAACAATTGTCAGAATAATCAAAAATGAAAACGAATGGTAGTTGCAGCCCTGATCCTAGTAGCCTTGTGAAACTAAGCAGAGTGTTTTAAATCCATCCGTCCTCCACAGCAGCCTGATAAAGACTGTGTCACTCACATAAAGGCCTTTACATGCTATTTTAACCAAATGAGATAAAGGCCACCATGACAGAGTGGATGCTGTAATCCCAGCACTTTGCCACGGGAACTGGCGTCACTTCTATTTTCAGTCTGTCACGTCTGTGTTTTGTCACCGACAGCTGTTCAGCAGAGGTGTAAAGAGAAGCCAAGCAGTCAGTTACATCCTTTCCCCCTACTGCCTCCAGAAGAGCAGTAAAAAAAAAAAACCAAGTTGTTGGCTGGTTTGGAAAAAGAGGTGAAAAAGAGGTGTAAAAGAGGTGAAAAAGAGGTGTTAAACTGGTACTTGTTTAGTTTGTTTACATGTATTTACAGACACTCCAAGCTTAACACAACACTCTAATCTCAGGTTATGTTTGGTGATACTTTGAGTCCCTTTAAATCTCCTCAGTCTGTCTCTTACTGTACGATTACGAGGAGCGATGGATGAATCGTCTGCAGTGGCGTCGTAGTGTGTCGTTCATGACGCAGGGATTAGATCGGGAGTTGAGTGACACCAGCAGGCAACAGTCGAGCGGGAAATCGCTTTACCGAGTGACAGATTAGAGAGGACAGAGCTGATATCGGTAGAGATGATTCTCCCCGTGATATTCCATCATATCATCCTGTCTTTTATTGTGCAATCTCGGGCTGGAAAAGTGATATTTTGACGTGTGCATTTCTCATAGAAATATGTCACTTTGCCTGTTCGCAGAGCAGCTTTACAGGTTTATGTGAAACCTGCTAATTCTTCTCACAGTTCTCAAAACTGATCTTCTTTTTCTATGTTTTGTTTGCTGCATGTTGAAATTGAAATTTTATTTATATTTTAAAATAACTACACAAACAATTTGGAATAAAAAAATAGAAAATACATACATACTCGCACATTCCTCTTTAATCATATCGTCTTTCTTTCATTGCCTCTTGACATTAGTTTTGATTGCACTTCTTCTTATTGTTTCAACAAACTTCAGCTGCACTGGAAAAAATGTTTTGCATAAAACCAGTTAAACAGACTGGTAGTAAAGAGACAACTTGATGCAGAGGAGTTTTACTGATTTGTCGCGGAGGTTTGCAGAGACAAAGTTAACAACAACAACAACATGCAAAGAGGTTATAAAAGAGGTTTAGTGTCCCAGCAGGCAGTGTGACATGTCATCAGGTCTGACTGATCTGCTCTCAGAGACATTTGGGGCTCTGCGGGTGTTAAAGTTTGGACCCTACTCTTGTCTTCAGAGGTGTTCACATGCATGTACATACTGTATCCTTTCTGTTGAAGGATGTTTAAACAATGAGGACACAGCTAAAAGGAACTTATGATTTTTTTATCTTAATATTTTCTTTCTCTCATTCCTGAAGTGATTTTTTTTTTTTTGTTTCTTTCTGTCAGACTTTTCTCTTTCTGGTCTCTGACGTAATCTCTCCTCCCCCACTCGCTCCACGTTTCACCCCAAAACCACTCCCTGTTCTTGTGCCTCACGTGCAGACACACAGACACACACACGCACACACACACACACACACACACACACACACACACACACACACACACACACACAAATACAAAGCATGGCTAACATAAATCAAGGTCTTGTGAGGTTTGTTGGTGATTACTATGGTCCTGTTTATTTTAGAGCACCTACACACATCTGTTTTACATTGAGATATTAATATAGGACTTTATGTGCACGAGGCGCCTCAGTGGGAGTTGATCCGTGTGTACATTTTGTTCCTTGCACTCTCTTCTTTGGGGGGGTGGGGTGTAGTTCTCAGTCAACACCCAGGACAGGACTCCACGTGGCGCTGCTTTTTCCCCTTTTCTCACTCTTTTCACATGGCCTGACACGAGCCGGTGAACTGTAGAAGGAATGAACTCTGACATGTGGTTTTATGCCTCCTTACTGTGTGAACTCAGTTTTTTTTTTTTTTGTTATCAGAGAGGGGTTTTTCTTGTAATTTTAGCCCTTTATTTGTTGTTCCAGCAGCCCAGTAGGACACTGGGTTAGTGTCACTGTAAACATAAACATGCACATGCATGCCCACGGTCTCTGCTCACTATCACCACCATCTGCTGTAGTTTGCTGGTATTACAGAGCACTGAAGTTGAATGATCTTTATTCACTGAACTGTGTTTCATCTGCTGATGCAAGTAGGTTTGACCCGCTTTAACAACCTCCCGCTCGACCCCATCAGATCTCGCTGGAGACGGAGCGCCTGGGTCCTCGCCGCGTAGAGAGCCTGAGGAAAGAGGACGAGGAGTGGCAGAAGAAGGCTCACACCGCTGTACTCTCCATACAGGACCTGACTGTCAAGTTCTTTGAAACCACAAATCGAGCACAGAAAGGTAAACACGGAGAGGAGGAATTTCCTCTGGTTTTGCAACAGCGTGGGACATTGTCTCTTCTGTGAACTTTGAACCTTTGTATTGAATGTTTACCCAATAACAAAGTGCAGTCAGCAAACCACATAGAGATCATTTCATGTCTCCAACCTCTCACATGCTCTCTCTTCCGCCTGAGGCGGTTTAATCCTTCACACTGTGAGGAAACACGTCAACTAATAGCTGTTCAGACCTAAAATAGACTTCACTTGTCTGAGTTTTCAGTTGAAGCACTTGTGCATTTTTCTAAAACACTGCTTTACACATGTACGTATGTATTGCAGCTCTGTATGAGCGGATGCGTGCTGACCAGAGGAAGTTTGGCAAGTCGGCATGGGCAGCAGCAGTGGAGCGCATGGAGCGGCTGCAGTACGCCGTCTCCAAAGAAACTCTGCAGCTGATGAGGGCCAAAGAAATCTGCCTGGAACAGAGGAAACATGGCTTGAAGGAGGAGGTAGAACACGCCGTGATACACAATAATACTACTCACAAGATGTGGACCAACATGTGTTTATGTTACTGCCAGATTCTCATGTTTATCTGTGTGTGGTGTTTGTCATAAGCCACCATGACAAGACTGAGGTACACAAACACTCACCGTAGGATATAGACAAGTTGAGAGAAGAAAAAAAATAAAAAGCAAGATAATAGCTGTTAAAAATGACCTCATGGCTCAGGCATCCTGAAATGGAGAGAATAACATCCTGGTGCACAACAGTGGAAATGAGTCACTGAGAACGACTGCAGGGGTCAAATGTTTGCTGTACTTGTGAAAATAGATTAGAACTGCAGTGTACCTGCTCTGTGAGAGAACAGGAACGCTGCTTAACAGTTTAATTTCCACTGAGTTCACTCATACTAACAAAATATGCTAAATGTCAGTTAGAGCTGCGAGACACTGCTACACAGATGAGTCAGCCTTCGGTGTTTGGCCTTTGGTAGAATAACACAGTCGTGTGGCTGTTTGTTGTTGTTGTTGTAGATGCAGAGTCTGCAAGGTGGAGAGGACGCCATGCTGCGTCTGGACCAGCTGGAGGCGCTGTACTACGAGTTGCAGCTGCAGCTGTATGACATCCAGGCAGAGGTGCTGCGCTGTGAAGAGATGCTGCTCACTGCTCAGCTGCAGAGTCTGCGCAGACAAATGACAGGTGAGCATAGTGCTGCCACAAAATATGTACACGTGTAGCTCATAGATGGTACAGTAAAGCTCAATGTAAGAGAGATTTTCTATATTTTTCTTACTGTCAACAAACTGATCTACTTATAAGTATTGTGTGTGTATCCAAAGCGTGATATATCTTATTCCTCTGTGCCGCAAACCTCCGTTGTTGCCATAGATCTATTAAAAACAATGAGTCACACCGCTGAACTAGGT
Organism: Thunnus maccoyii; assembly: GCF_910596095.1. Lineage (NCBI taxonomy): Eukaryota > Metazoa > Chordata > Actinopteri > Scombriformes > Scombridae > Thunnus > Thunnus maccoyii. Next base: position 23,582,122 of record NC_056551.1, on the reverse strand, counting down.
GACATGTTCCTTCATTAAGAAGAGTTTGGTCACGTTAGTTTGCTTAGAAACGGCTCTAAAGATTAATAACAGCGATCACGTTTTCAGTTTCTGGAGAGTAGTTCTGTGTAAGACAGACGCCACTGAGCACGTGCGGGAACACGGTTTTATTTACAGTGCTTTGTTCCACATATGTAACAGTCAACTGGATAAAATGAGCGAATTGAAAACATCCTAATGGGCACATCAAAAATGGAAAAAATAAAAACAGTGTTCTTAATTTGTGATTTTTAACAGCAGCTAAACAAAGCAACACAAATTGTGATCGTCAGCTAGTTGGTTAATAGGTAAATCTGTACGAGCAGCTTTTCTAACGGCGTTTTGATGAATCTGTTCTGATGTTGTACCAGAGCGACAGGATGAGGTGGTGTACTATGATGCCTTCGAGAGCCCCGATGCGATGAAGGGCGTAGAAGACCCCGCGACCTCGCCGTCCCCCCTCAGAGATGAAGAACTCAGCGTCCTGCAGCAGAGGACGCGACAGCTGGAGGCTCGCAGAGGACGCATCACTGCCAAGAAAGTCTACCTCAAGAACAAGAAGGTAAACGCCGATGATTGACGAGTGCAGCTGTCATCTGTGACATGTTGAGTTGAGTTCGGTATCTCATCTATGTGTTGTGTTGTGTTGTAGGAAATTTGTATTGTCAATCACAACCAGAAGATACAAGGAAGCCAAGCTGACGGCAGCTCTCTGCAGCCACTGCAACAGGTGTGTGTCAACAGCTTTATCAGGTGTTGGTGAGCAGCAACTCAACAGGAGCTGAGTTTGTTGGTGCAGATTAATATTAAACATAAGAAGCATTTGCATATGTTTAGAACTATTCATTTATTTTTTTCCTTGTAAATCTCTTCGTTCTCTTCATGATCATTTTTTTATCAGTGCTTTATAAAAAATGTTGTTATTATAACATAAGGACTTTGTTGTTTCCTGTAAAGGGAGGAGAAGCTGAGGAAGATGACGAAGCCAAGCAAAATGCCAGAGTGAGTCAGGAGAGGCAGAGAACTCTGGACAGACTTCGCAGCCTCAAACAGGTGGGAGCTCAGACATTCCCTGTGTGCTGTACACAAAAAAAACCAAACAAACATAAATCACAAAACACCACAGAAAGCCAGTGGTGCACCGGTGGCGCCATGGTTAAGGCGCATACCAGATAACCACAACATCCGTGGATTGACATTGTCACGTGTTTTACTGCTCTTTCCCCCCACATGTTTCTCTGCACTGACTCGCAAATAAAGACAAAAGACCAAAAAAAAAAGAAAAAAGCCAGTCAGGTAAAACATTGTGACTCATAGTCCAATATTTAGTGATACTGATATTCACTCGTTAATAACTCACAACTGCAACAAAGGGCCGAGATGTTTATGATCAGTTTCCATCCACAAGTTAAATCCTACAGAGACTCTTTAAAGAGACATGCACAGTATCAAAGTTTCTGTTCTTAAACATGAAATAAATGATATCCACTCATAATAAACAGCATTATCATAATGATTTGGTTCCCAGTCATCTGTAAAAATATGCACATAATAAACTCAACTCTGTACACAATGTTTTACAGTCAGTTTTGGCCTTTAAAAGAATTTATAGCGGCTAAACTTAAAGCTACCGAGATGCTGCCTGGACGAGCTAGTAGTGACTGACGCGTTAGCCGTAAAACAGTGAAATAAACAGTCCAAACTATCTTCTTCAGGCTTTACAGGATATTTATTACTCACCACACAAGGATCTTCATTAGTCGATGCAAGAATCCACTGCAGCAGTCCATAAATCATCACAAAGCCATATAAATGTCACGTTACAAGACATTGTAGTGTTCCAGGCATGACGATCAATGGCCTCTTGTCTAGCAACACCAAACACCTGACTGACTGTGTCTGTAGACCACAGCGCCCCCTGTGTACAAAGTGCTGAACTGCATCACATCACATAAGGAACCTTTGACTGAATCCTCGTGTCATTGTTGACTTGTTGACTCTCCACACAGCGTTACCCCGGCCAGGTGACTCTGAAGTCCAGCCGCTTGCGTCTGAGTCAGACTCATCCCCGGAGGAGAGCGGGACAGCAGCCCAGCACCCAGGCGGCCAGCGTCCAGACCGACTGCATCTCCGACCTCCCAGAACTCTCCGCTCCTCCTCCGCCGGACGCCTGCGGCTGCGAGAGCGTCTCTTTACCCACGGTCGAACTCGATAATCTCGACTCTTCACCTCCCTTCCTCTCGCTGCCTCCTCTCTCATCTTCCCCATCTATTCTCTCACTGGGTCCTCCTCCTCCTCCGCCTCCTCCCCCACCTCCCCCACCCCCTCCTCCTCTGCCACTTCCTCCCTCAGAGGACCAGCAGGGCGATGGGAGGGAGAATAATCCCGCTGACGGCTCAGTGCTGCAGCTTAAATGCGAGTCTGAATCCTCCTCGCTACCCCTGGCTCCGTTTTCCCCTCGGTTCTTCGACAGCAGCCAGCTGCTGACGGCGAGGAAGAAGCTGAAGAAGACGGCGTCTCTGGACTCCTCGCAGTGGAGAAGAGGTGAGGATGAAACCTTAAGATATACTGGTGGTAACAGCACCAGTAAGTAAACCATTTAGAATCTTGTAAACTAGTGAAGCTAACTGTCGTGTTGTGTGTGCGTCCGCAGCGAGCTCCCCCATGGACGAAGTACTGGCTTCTCTCAAACGGGGAAGTTTCCACCTGAGGAAGGCCGAGCTGCGCGTCCTGGCCCCCGACCCGGACGACGACAGCAACAACATCCTGGCTCAGATCAGGCAGGGCGTCAGGCTCAGGAAGGTACGGACCCGGCCGGAGCAGCAGCAACACGCCAAGACCTTCCCCCACTCCGCCGACGCTTTGACCCGCAGCATCCACGAGGCTCTGAGGAGAATCAAAGAGGCTTCACCAGAGTCCGAGTCTGAGGACGAAGGCCTTCCGTGCACTGACTGGGAAAACTAGTTTGGCTTAATGGAAGAGTTAAACTTTCTCTTTCATGGACGTGTGGAGCCAAAACGAAGAGAAAACGACCCGAGTCGAGCAGACAAACCAGGGTTGAATCCCCTGCAGATACCTTGGTGCAATTTGAACAAAAAAAAAAACCTTCATTTTTTTATATCAGAAAACTGCTCAGAGGTATGTTTCGTTTTTTTGTTTTTTTACATACTTCTGCGTGTTGTTTGTAAAGACGGACCACTAATCTTTTTTTTTTTTATGTCGTTGCTGTGGCATTCTTGGCGAGGATACAACCTCTGACCTCTCATTATGTCTCAGTCCACACGTCGGAGTCGTACTGTAGTTTGCTGTGATGGGTTTGTTTTAGGAAGTGAGTTTGTTTTTTTTTAATTTTTACATTCCTCTCACTTAACTCTTCACTGAATCCGTTTGCTCTACACTTTCACATTACTCGTACTGTAATATTTCAGTGCTGAAAGACGTCTAAACGTGTACACAGAACGGAGACGAGCTGTCACCAAAATTCATGGTTTTCATTTTCATCAACGTGGTGGAAAGAAATCAACCGTTTTTTTTAGCATTTTTTTTACTTTTCAAATGATATCTACGTAAATAAGAGTAAAGTATGATATAACAAGAGGAACAGATTTTGGAGGGAGGATATAAAACTCAAGTTTAAATCTCCGTCGTCTAGTTCAGAAGTTTTCGGATGCAGTTATTTACGTAAAAACTTCTTCTTTAAGCCATAAAACACACACACATGTTTTTAGATTCAGATAAATATCATCATCTCTAACATGAGCATGAATAAACGTCTAAACGCTCCGCTCATAGAGACTGAGGACTATCTCCCAGGTTTGGTTGTTAAAACTGGGTGGAAACAATTAGAGAGTTTAAAACATGCGGTTCACAAACTGTAAGGGACGTAGGTTTGTCAGCGGCTTTTCTTCCAGCTGTTCAAACAACTACGGTGCATTTAGAAACCTCCAGACTCCAGCAGGCGGAGATCTCCGATCGTCTTGTATCACGAGACTGAAACATCCTAAATCTGCTTTAGAAATGATAGAAAAAAAGATGTTTCTTATATCTGCAGAACCTTCCCGAGAATCATCACGTTTTGAAGTTCTCGTCAGTATCAGAGTACATCAGTGGGTACGATGCAAACAGGGACTGATAAAAGCAAATTCAACACACTTTTAACGGCACAAAAAATGTAAACAAATATATCGGCTAAAACCCATTAATATTAACTTTATTTATGTTGCACTGATTTATAGAAGTTTATATTCCTGGAACACTGACACTCTCTGGAAGGACCATGGAGAAAAAATAACTAATTTATGCTCTCGATTGAATGAACCTTCATGTCGTTCTGTGTACAGTTTCACTATGGATCACTGGGATTTAATAAGGTTTTATTTGAGATCCCTCATAATATATAACAGACTTTTTGGCTGTAAAAACTTTTGCGCTCCTGCAGATGTCAACCAGTTCATAAAAACTCAACATACATACATATATACAGTATTAACAGTACACTTATACTCTCTTCATTGAGAACGCTTCCTGCTGCCTCGGATCCAGCTTAGATCAATAACTGATGTTACAGGAGAAACATCTTCATCACTTTCTGCTGACTGAATGTTTGCTGATCTCTTAAAGAGGAGAACAGGTTAAATTAGATAAACTGAGAGCACAAATTAGTTGTTTTTTTCTCTCCATGACTCCTCCCATCCTCCATACTCCTCCATCCATTAATATATGGATATTTCCAGAATCTAAAACTGGTTGGGTAGATGTCGGGGGGGTCACAGTGTCAGACTAGTTTAACAGGCTGCAGCTGATAGAACTGCAGCATAGATATACATATATATAATATAATATGTCAGGATCAGATCCAAATAAACGGTTTACCTGCAGCTCAAACAGCATCAGACCTTCATCCGCTCGTCTCAGCTGGACGTTAACGAACATTAACGACGTGAGAAGAAGCAGCTTAACGATACAGAGATTTTTCCAGACGTTAATGAAACCGTCTCTGGAAACATCAGCACACAAACAGCTGTTTGAAGAATTATTGATAAATAATTATCTGCTGTGCGTCCTCTACTTGTCCTCTTCAGACGATGCTGTTAACACCAGGTCAGTATTTATGACACTTTTATATATATTTACATTTATATTCCAGAAATATAAATGATTACTTGATTCTAGCTTCGGTAGTCAGATGGATATAATTTAATATTTTAATATATATGAATAAGATTCCCCCCTTAATGAATTGTAATTATACTGCGTTATTCCCTGCTGTTTAATTACTCTTAAAAGACCTTGAAAGTGTTTCAGAAGGATTTAAATCGATTTAATGGAGCTTTAAAATGATTCAGCTCTAATCTAATTAATTTAATTTTCAATTACAGGTTAATTGTTTAAGTCGTTTTTCAAGCAGAAACTCAAAAATGATCCGTATGCTGCTTTTGTCTATTTTATATCTTTGTAAACTGAATATTTTGGGGTTTAAGATTATTGGTTGAACAAAAAAAAGACATTTGAAGATGTTTTCTTGAGCTTTAGGAAATTCTGATGGGCTTTTTTTCACAATTTCCTGACTAATTATGGACTAAATGATTAATTGATGTTAAAAATAACCAACAGTTGTGGCTCCAGTTATGATTAAGTTGTTCATGGGGTTTTTAAAAATAAGGTGGAAGTGGGGGAATGTATAAGACGGCTCCCTATCAGTGTTTTAAAGCAACTTCCTCTTATTTAAAATACATTAAACACACACACACACACACACACACACATATATATATAACTTTAAAAGCTTTTATATGCAGCTCATGTAGGGATCAGTTCAGCTGAAGTCTGATGCTTCGTCGCCCTCTGCTGGTTAACAGATGCTGCCTCCTGCTCTCCAGACCCGACAACATCTGGATCATATCTCATGTTTATATTTATTTTACAGAAACCTGTTTGTTGTTTTACTGTTTATTTTTTACCTGAGAGAGTCTTTCTTTCTCTCTCTCTCTTCCACTGCCTTGTTTTCAAGTTGTTGTTGTTGTTTTCTTACTGTACTTCCATGAGTCGTTTGATGTGTGTGTGTGATTTTATACCAGTCTGTCACGTATGAACTGTGTCAAACCTGTTTTTAACTGAAAAACTCAACTCTCTCTCACCTGAGTTTAAAAGGTTATTCACTGAGTGCAGTGGTTACATTTAAAGGAATAGTTCAGACATTTTGGGAAAAACACATTTGTTTTAGATGAGACTCGAGCTGCAACCATTAATTGATTAGTTGTCAACTATTTAATTAATTGCCAGCTCTTTTGATAATTTATTAATCGTTTGGAGTCAGTTTTAAGAAAGAAAAATCCAATTCCAGCTTCTTAAATGTGAATGTTTTCTGGTTTATTTCATGGTCTATGACAGTAAACTGAATATCTTTGGTTTTGGACTGTTGGTCGAGATAAAACAAGACATTTGATGACGTCATCTTTGGCAACATTTTTCACCATGTTCTGCCATTTTACAGACCAAACAACGTAAACGATTCATCGAGAAAATAATCAGCAGATTAATTGATAATGAAAATAATCGTTAGTTGCAGCCCTAGATATCGCTCATGTTTGTATGTTGAATGAGCAGCAATTGATTAGCTTAGCTTAGCATAAAGACAGGAAACAGGGGGAAACAGCTAGCCTGGTTTTGTCGAAAAGTAAGAAAATCCACCAAACAGCACCTTAAAGCTCACTAAAAATATGTTTTATGTCTTGTTGCTGGACTATTTATCATAAGATTATTGGTGGTCATTTGTTTCCTTTGTGTTCGAATACTGTTTCCTGTACTGTTTGGGTGAAGTTAAGGTAAATGTTCGGTAGAGTTTTGCAAATCGTCCCTCCAGCTGATCCAGTCTAGCACCAACCTTCAGGTTAGGGTTGAGGTTTAAGAGACTGTAATCAATATTTTTATATGAACAATGGAGTCGCTTGTTGTTTTGATTTTACTTTACTGTTTTAGTTCTCTCACTGCTCTCATTGTGCTGTTTTGGGCAAAAAAGCTCTGATAAACTGAACGCTACCAGCCCAGTAGTAAAAAAAAATGAGGGAAAACAAACCTACACATCAAAAAAACTCCAAAAAATGTACTTAACAGATAAAGATCAATGTTTCAGCAGATTTAATCCTGAAGAAAGCTGTTTACAGATTTGTTGAATGTTTTGCAGCTTTTTTGGTATCGACTATTTAGAGCCAGATATTTCCCTCAGGAGCTGGTGGAGAACAAAACGGAGCTAAAAGAAAGTGAATATCGGACTTTAATTCATCAGATGGACACAAACGCAACTCTAAATGAATGTTAATGTTGCTTCATATCTGCTGGATGTGTTTATAAGCAACTGTTGGCTAATATATTGACTTTCACACGTTCAACAGTCCGACACAGAACCACAACTTCTAAACTTCTAAAACTACACTTCAATTTTTGTACAGATTAAACTGAGAAGATACAGCATGTTAATCAGTCAAACTGGCCATTAATCTAATTCTCAGTAACAAGAAAGTGAATAAATATTTCCCAGAATGTCAAACTATTCCTTATAAACATCCAGAGTTACAGCTGCTTAGTGTTTAATGTGATTGTATTTCTCATTATTCATATACAGAGTTTTATAACATCATGTACTGTAACTGTAAACCTTCGCAGCAGATACGTTGAGTTTCAGGTGACTCTTGCTCTCAGTCCCTTTTTATATTTGAGCTTATTAAACCATCGTGCTTTTTTTTTTTTGTTTGTTTTTTTTTAATTTAACCTGTTTGTTGTAGAATCCAAATTGTGAAACGTAGATTTTTTTCTTCCACCTTGAACACGACGCCGTGTCTGACCTGTAACCTTTGACTCGTGTGACCTTATGCATGTGACTGGTTTGAGGACGAACCCATCACAAACGTAAGTGCAATAATTACAATGAAAAAAAAAGTCATATTATGAATTATACTGTAATGAAATGATGTAAATCATGAAAATATATCCGCATGCCTAAATGTATTGAAGTATTTATTGAAACTTCATATTTTAAAAGAATTTTTAAAGCATACAAATGTAAATGTTCTTTTAACATTTTTCTTTTTGTTGCATTTTGTTTCCTATCATGACATTCCTTCTGCTTTCTTTATCCTAATTATATATATAAATAAAATTAAGCACCAAAATGTTTATTTTTTTATTGCTTCTTGTTGTAATAAGATGTTCTACAGTCCAGTGGTGGAAGAAGTACTCAGATACTTTACTTAAGTAAAAGTACCGATACAGAAATGTAAAAATACTCCATTACAAGTACAAGTCCTGCATGAAAAATCCTACTGAAGAAGTAAAAGTACACAAGTATTATCAAAGTATTGCAGTAAAAGTAGTGGTTTGGTCCCTCTGACTGATATATTATTATATATGACATCATTAGATTATTAATAGTGAAGCATCAGTGTTAGAGCAGCATGTTACTGTTGTAGCTGCTGGAGGTGGAGCTAGTTTACACTACTTTATATACAGTTAGCTAGTTTAGTCCACTGGTTCCCAACCTAGGGGTTGGGGCCCCTCCAAATGGTCATCAGATAAATCTGAGGGGTCGTGAGATTAATGGGAGAGGAAAGAAGAAAAAACAAAGTTCTGATACACAAATCTGTTTTCAGTTTTTGGACTTTTTCTCTAATCTTTGATTTTTGGTGAAATATTGGATCATTTGAACATTTATTGAAATGAAAGCATGTGAGAAGTTTAGAGGGAAAAATCACTATTTGGTGGAGCTGTTAACAACTCATAGACATCTGAAATGTGACCCTGACTACACACTGCTTTTTGTAAGACGTCAAAAACCAAAAAGGTTGGAAACCACTGGTTTCATCTTTAACAATGTGTTGTATTTTAAAAGCTTGTTATATTATCCATTGTGTCAAATCTTCATCTGAAAAGTAACTAAAGCTGTCAAATAAATGTAGTGGAGTAGAAAGTACAATATTTCCCTCTGAAATGTAGTGGAGTGGAAGTATAAAGTAGCAGAAAATAGAAGTACAAGTACCTCAAAACTGTACTTGAAGTAAATGTACTTGTTGAAACCAGATTGTGAAATAACGACACGACCTCGTTGATTTTCATTTGGTTTTGTTTTACTATAAACTCAAAATTACAATTTGTGTTTTTAAGCATGTGGTATAATCAACATTTAAAATTCTCTTATTCAAATGTTATTCCCTTTCAAGCTGGTCATACTCATCATCATCATCATCATCATCTTTTTCTTCTTTTTTTATTCTCCAACATGATAAAGTCATTCAAGTCTCCCGAATGTACCCGAACCAACAACAACAACAACAACAACAACAAGCCCTTAAATAGTGTTCTTCAGGTGTACAAACCGTCTTCCGTGTTCCTCCGACGTCGCTTGAATTTTTGGCAATAGTAAATCCCACAAAGTAAAGTACCGCAGTTAGCTACCGTTGATGCATCTCCGTACCAGGCAACATCAGCAAGAATTCAGATCTGTACAGGAAAACATATTTGGCAAAAGAAAAAAAAAAAAAAAAGATTCTCTGCAAATCCAACCTGCTAAACTTTCACTTCCTGTTGATAAATAGTTCAAAAATATTGCCAGTTTTTCCAAAAAAAAACAACAAAAAAACAACAAAACACCCATGTACCATACAATAAAAAAAAAAGATTAAGTGAAAACAAGATGTAAATAAAGATCTTTGCTTTGTACAACGTTTCATGATAATCGTCTCTAGTAACAGTAATAAATTAACAAAAAAAAAAAAAAAAAAGGGTTCAATCAATCATTGCACTTCAAAAAGTCGCAACAGAAAAAAAAAGAAAGAGGGGAAAGAAAAACAAGATCATCTGATTCACCCAAACACACAAACTCCATTTTATTTTATTTTTTTTTTTACAAGTGCACTAGTTAAGTATTCTTTTAAAAAAAGTGTATAGAAAGAAAGACTGTTGATTAAAATCCCGCCACGCTGACGCGGCTTCAACTGATCCGAGAGGAGAAAATTACCTGAAAGTGAGAGTGGAAAGTGTTTCTGCCCTCCGATGCTCCCCTTTTTTTTTTTTTTTTTTTTTTGTATTGCTCATATATTGTATAAGAATATAAGTCGTCCTCTCCGTGCTGTTTTTTTTTTTTTTTGGCAGTCCCTCGGTGGATTACAATCACAGGAGGAGGAGGAGGAAGAGGAGGGAGGAAGGAGGAAGAGGAGGAGGAGCATCTCTTTGATCCACTGTCACCCTCCAGAGTTCAAAAAAAAAAAAAAATCTGTAAAGTCCGTCTCACGTGACTCCCGAGTGTTCGTTTGGCTGACGATGATGTTTTGATAATAATAATAAACAAGTGAGGAAGAGGAAAAGGAAGAAGAAGAAGGAAGGAAGGAGGAAGAAACGAACAATCACCAGCTTCAGGTGACGGCGAGAATGCACCAAAGCGAAGCTCAAAAAAAGCGCAAAGTTTGTGACTGAAGGAGCAAAAAAAAAAAAAAAAAAAGCAAAATCCCCTCAAACGGAATGAAGATAAAAAAAAAAAACTTAAATAAAATAAAAATAATTTGAGATTTTTATCTCTGAAGAGAGTCAAGAAGAATCCAGAGTGGAGCGGAGGGAAGGCCTGGTCCAAGCAAAGCCTCTTTCTTTACTTGGCGGTTTGTAAACGTGTAGCGATCTGAGTATATGGACGTAGCGAAGAGAGAGAGTGTGTGTGTGTGTGTGTGTGTGTGTGTGTGTGTGTGTGTGTGTACCGCTAAATGCATAAAGTTGTGTGTAAACGTATCGTATACATGTCGAGAGAGAGAAAAAAAAAAAGAAGACTTCAAGTTAAAGTTGAGTGCCAGCATGCGGTGGATGATGCTCTGGCTGCAGCGCCGAGGCGTGACGGTGGCGTTGGTGGTGTTGGTGATGTTGTGGTGGCAGTGAAAAGGGGGCCCATGGCGTGAAAAAGACGTGTGTGTGTGTGTTTGTGTTTTCTTCTCTCTAGCTGCCCTCGATGAGCTTGGACAACGTGTCCCGCAGCTCGGTCAGCTCGAAGATCTTGCTGTCCAGCAGCTCCAGCAGTGAGCGCAGACTGGTACGGAAAGCTTCTCGCTCCTGCTGGCTGCTCTCCAGACGCTGCTCCAGCTCGCTCAGCTGAGACTCCAACGTCTGGTTCCTCGACTCCGTGTCCTGACACAAACAAGACAACATGCTTCTTAAACTAGAGATCAGAACGTAAAAATCATCTGTTTAGTACAATTATTTGTGTCTGATTTCTTTTCTCTGGTTGAAAAACCAACAATCTATAAATAAAGTTTAACTGCTCGACTTTAATGATGTTATTATATTGATTTTTCTGTTGTTTGTTTATTTCATGTTGTTATTATTTATTAAATGGCTTTTTCCTCAAGTTAAAATGGTCAAATGTGAACTGGAGGCTTCAGGTTTCCACATCACATTGGTTTGAGCTGCATACTGGAACTCAACTGGCTCCCAACTGGTTGTGATGTCACAAATCATACTGGTATGTATCTTAAACTTAAAGATTTAAGTTGAGCTCAGAGAAACTTTCCTCCTTCAGCAGATGAAAGTGAAAAACTCAAACATCCAACTGAAGTCACAATAAACAAAACACATTTTTGAGTGTTTTTTATCTGAAAGGTGAAACGTCACTCAGGAAATACTGATTTATTTTAACTGTTGGAGAATTCAACACTTAACTCAACACTGAGGTTTGACTCTAAGAAAAGACTCGACAGTTAAAGACACAACTAACGTTTGATAATTAGCACCAAACACAAAATAAACTGAAGCTGATGGGAAAGTCGTTTGTTATTTGCCCGAGTGAAATTTTGACAGGAAAAGTTAAACGATCACCAAAGTGATTATAATTGATCCTGATGGGAAACAAGAATGTTTCATATCAAGTGACGGGTTAGCATTTAGCTGCTAGCGAGTCCTTAAACACGAGAATCTTTCTGATCCATCTGACATAGTGTGAACATGGCTTCAGTAACAACACATTAACAAAAATAAACATAATCAATAACACCTGATCAGCTGCAGGTGTTGCTGTAAATAATCAACTCACCTGTAGTTTCTGTGTAAGTGAATCTTTCTGAGACTGAAACTCGTTGGCACTCTGAACCTCGGCTTTGAGTTGCTCCAACTCCTGGAAGTAAAACACAAACAGCAAATATGAGAAACACATCAGCAATAAAGAGCTCGAAGTAGACTAGAGCTGTAACGATTAGTTCATTAATTGATTAGTTGCTTTTAGATAATCAATTAATTGTTTTGAGTCATTTTTAAGAAGAAAATTCTGTTTCCTGTTTCATTTGAGAGACGTCATCTTGATCTTTAGGAAACATTGATCAACATTTTTCACCGTTTTCTGACATTTTATGGACCAAACAACTAATCAATTAATCAGTAGACGCTCATCCAGAACGTACTTCCTCTTTAGCTTTCAAAGCCAACTCCAGCTCCTCTATTGTTTGGTTGAGCTCCGTCTTTTGAGATTTGATCACTGTTGTTTGACCGCTGACGCACTCGAGCTCCGTCACCTGTAACATAAAACCAAACACAAAAACCTTCAGACTTGATTCACAGGAATTCATCAAACGTCATCACGACACGGTTAGAAAAAATGTACTTTGAATTGATCCCGTCTGTTACCCGTTTGTGTAGCCTCTCGGCTTCCTCCTGATACGCCGCCAGCTGCTGTTTCCATTGTTTGACGTTGGCTGTGGACTCGAGCAGAGCCGCCGTTAGCTTGGCGTTGTTCCCCTTAAGTGCTGCCAGCTCCGCCTCCCAGTGCTTATTGATGTTGGATGAACTGGAAGGATGTGAGAAGAGGGAAAGATGACAGTTAGTAAGGCTGCAACTACTGATTATTTTCATTATTGATCATTTTCTCCATTAATTGTTTGACCTATACAGTGTCTACAGCCATGCTAGCGGTAATGCTAATGCTAAGTTTAGCTTGTTATCATGCTAACATTTGCTGATTACTGCTTCACAAGGAATCACAACACTACTGAACGCTTCCTTATAAAAAAAATTGTTTTTCTTTACTATAAAAGTTTGTCCTCTTGTTTTTCCGTACTGTAATTTTGCAAACTTGAAACATCTGCATGTCTGTTTGTCCTGGAAGACGTTGCTCTTCCTGCAGTTTCCTCCATTTTTAACCTGTTTAAGTTTTTTTAGGGGGAGTTTTCAAGATCAAGCGTTTAAGGATTTTGGATATTGGATGTTGTGTGCTGTATAGATTTTGTCCTTTGAGGCAAATTTGTGATTTGTAATACTGAGCTATATAAATAAAATAGATATATTTAAAATAGATACATTTAGAAAACATACAAGCGTTTCTAGCCCAGATGTGCTCTTCGTCAGGTATCCTACTATTTCTACATGTATTTAAGAAAAAAGATATTTTAAAAGTAAAGATTGTACAGTGTTCGAGTCTTTGGGAAACAGAAATCTGTACCGAACAACAAAAATGTGTGTGTGGTGTTAACGCTGCAAATTTGCTAATTAGCATTAAACACAAAATACAGCCGAGGCTGATGGGAAAGTCTTGACTTTTGCACGTATTTCATCATAAACCAAAGTATTGAATAAACTTAAATTATGACCTGATGATGAAAAGTCAAAGGATCACTGAAGTTATTACAAATCATCTTGAAGGGAAACATGAATGTGTGAAGCCAAATTTCACAGAAAATCCTTCAAACAGTTCCTGAAACATTGAACTAAACAACAAATATGAACCTGACGGAGGCGCTAGAGGAAAAGTCTTTACTGTCAATGAAATCCATCGAATAAAACAACAGACCGACACTGCTGACCCTGGAAAAATGACTTTTAAAATGTATAAATAATCAAAATAGATGAATCAACTTTTGCTTTTAGCTTTAACTTTTAGTTCTGAGAGCGTGACGGGATTATCTGTCAATAAACAAGTTTTTAACACAAACCTGCCGACAGTTTGGGTGAAATCTGACTGTAAGTTTCACTGTTTTTCACTGTGGTTTTACTTTGGAGCAAACTGCAGGCTGGGAAATGTTGAGCTCTGTGTAACGTTACGTAAACACAGCTCTGCTTCATGGTGTGTGAGGAACTGCTTTCAGATGTTATGTTAGTCGTTCCATGACCTTTGACCCCCCTGTGATGAGCGTTTCTCTCACACCAAACTAACAACACTTCAGATCTCATCAAAGACTCTGGAAACTTTATGTTGTGAGTTTCTTTTGATGCCGTCACAGTTCAGACGTCACTGACCAATCAAACCAGTTAATCAGCTGTGATTGGTGTGAACACATTTAGGCTGCAATTATCACTTATTAACTATTATCAATTCATCAGTTGAGTAATTTGTGATCAATTGATGAGTCTATAAACACAAAAAAAGCCCAAATTGACGCCTTTATATTACTTTATTTGTCCAATAATGTACAGAGAGAGATGAGAAAAGAAAGCTTTCATGTTGTTGTTGTAAATTTTATGGTAAATTTTATTAATTTTTTCTGCTTTTAGCTCATTTTACATTCTTAGTCTTATTTGTTTTTGTGACTTTGTCTGCTCTTAGCTTATTTTAGCTTTCATAACGTTATTATCAAGGTTTTAGTTTTGTTTTATTTGTGTGCCTGATGTTTTATTGTCAGGTTTATGACTCACCTGGTTAAATAAATAAAACAAATAAACAGTTAAAAACCCAAAGATATTCAGTTTACAATAACAGAGAAAAACAGCAAATATTTGGTATTTTTGCCTGAAAAAGCAAAATTGCAGTTGATTAATTTTCTGTTAACGTATAATCTTCCTCATCATACATTAAATGTAGCACTTCAAATGAAACCAATAACCTACAGGAGGAGTGTTGTTGGACATTTCTGATCATGTTATAGAAACAAATGCAGTGTGAAAAGCCTTATTTTAAACTTTCATTTATAAATGATTGTAACTTTTAAAAACTAAGTGTCTGCGCTGACCTCAATATGAGTCATTACTGCTTTATATCCCCACAAGTACAGCCGACACCTCGGAGACTCTGATCAGACAACGTGAAGCACAAAACTATCTGCGCTCATTCAGTGGTTTATAATTAATAGGAGGCTTGTGTAGTGTTTTAATGTAAATGCCTTAATGCTGTCCAGAGGCCCGGGGACCAGATTAATAATGAATGAATGGACCGCCTTGAGCTGCAGCGCTCCGTAGTGCGCTGTGCCAATTTCACTTTCAATCCTAAGAGTCGCTAACAGACAGGAAACGCTCATCTACACTTCACAATGTGATGATTACACCGTCAGGATGTCTTAACAATGAAGTTATTTTATTAAAGGGAAACCTTTGATAAAAGGAAGACGATACTTAGTGATATTTGACACTTGGCTTCTTGTTTCTATCAGCGCTTTGACCTCTGACCTACCTGTGCGAGAAGGGCAGTGCATTCTGGGAAGGCTCTGCTCTGGCTTCGGTGTGCTGAGGTGTGTCTGGTGTGACTCTCTCATCATCTGTGCCGTTGATGCTCTCTGAGGTCAAAGGTGACTGCACATCACCTGTGGCGGACTCCTGAAACAGAAAAATATATTTTAAAAAAAGCAACATGTTTGTTTAAGAAATAATTCTACATTTTTGGGAATATCTTTATTTGCTCTTTTGCCGAGAGTTAAAAAAGAAGATTGATACCAAATTTGTCTGTGTTTTAAATATGAAGCTACAGCCAGCAGCTGGTTAGCTTAGCTTAGCTTAGCTTAGCTTAGCATTAAGACTTGAAACAAGGGAAAACAGCTAGCCTGGCTCTGTCCAAAGGAAACAAAATGTGCTCACTAGCACCTCAAATGCTCACCAATTAACAAGTTATATCTCACATTTAATCTGCACTTCCTCCTGTCATGAAATAGTTCTGCTCATAACTCACAAAATTACAACTTCTTGGTTTATTTTTTGTGTGCAGATTAAACAAATTAGATATAATGTGTTAATTAGTGAGCTGTTAACCTTTAGACAGAGCCAGACTAGCTGTTTTCCCCTGTTACCACTCTTTAAGCTAAGCTAAGCTAACCGGCTGCTAAGGGAAGGATGTGAGGAAGAGACGACTATCAATAAGGCTGAAACTATTATTTTAATTATTGATGAATCTACCAGGTATTTTCTCTATTTAACCAATTAATTTTTTGGCCCTAAAATGTCAACTAGAACTAGAGAGACAGTCTACAAACATGTTCAGGCACAGCCGTACTTGGAGCTAAATGCTAACGTCAGCATGCTAACTGGCTACCGGCCGTAGCTTCATATTTAAAACAAAGACATGAGAGTGGTATCATTGTCTCATGTAAGTCTCTGCAAGAATGTGAAGAATCATATTTCCCAAAATGTAAAATTATTTCTGTGAGAAACAACAAATCTTCTGTAATAAAGATGATGAAGTTAATGATTCTTTGCTCTCAAAAATTAACAGGATGTTCTGCTGTAGTGTGGTTATTTATAGGGATGCTCTGGATCATTACCCTGCACTAAACACAGCTCCAACTAATTAATTCAATAATAATTTAATTACTTCATTAAACTCTGCCCATTAGACACACTTCACTAAAAATGAGAAGATGTTTTCTCTACATATGCATCCATAAATTTATTCATTTATCCTTTTTACTATTTAGAAATGTTTGCTTTTTGTTGTTTTTCAATTTGGCCGAATTTGTCGGACTGTGAAAAGCTTTGAAGACGCTTTTTGTGGCCGAGCAGCCGGATGTTTAAATGCTTGTGGAGATCAGAAATATTCCCGCTGTACTGTTTATTTTTTTGACAACTGTGAGCATTTTTACTTTATCTATTAATAACAGTTGTCGCTCACGACTGGCAACTGCTCAAACTTCCCTAATTGCAGCTGACTGTCACTTTTTGAGAGCATGAAAGGAAAACTGGAGGATTGTGTGGGAAAATTCACGGAGACGGGGTTTCCTCTGGTTGTTAGTATGACATTAGGATGATAGACGAGGTTGTTAAAGACTGACGACAGGGTTGTCTCCAAAAACAAGAACTCGCTTATTATACCAAAACAATGAAAATAAGATAATATGTGAAAAAATCTGTCAAATCCATCGTTGTGCTCACACAGTTTAGACAACAAAACTGATTCTCTGAGTCCCAGAGAAACAACAGTGTAGGGAGACACCTGAGGGACTGGAGTTGTATCATTAACTGGGGTAAAACTGGGAAAAAGGACCATCGGAGTCATGAAAATGATTCGTTTCCAGCTTCTTTTTTTTACCTTCTTTTTACCAGGTTTGTTGACTGATAACACATTCCTTTTTACAGCGCCACCCTGAGGAGGAAGTGTTCAGGAGAGCAAAGGAGGCAAACAAGCCACACAGTGTTAGCTTAACATAATGTGAGCACGCAGCTGAGTGCAACACAGACTTTTAACTGGTGCCACAGGAGATGTGGTGCATGATATCATTAAGTTCTCATCTATTTCTCATGTGGAGTGACTCCTAGAGGTTGGCTGTGTACTTTGGTGTCTCAGGGAGTTTGTTACCGACCTTATTAACATGTTAGCATTGAGTTAAAACAGGTCAAGTTAGCATGAAGTACATGTTGGACAGCTACTTGTTCAGTAGTGACCAAAGTGAGGTCAATGTGAGGATTTGTTTTCATGCCAGAAACTGCAAATAACAGGTGGAAAATGTTCAATATGAGAAAAAGGAAACTTTCAGCTTTGAGTCAAATGTTGCTATCTGGATTTTAATAAAGTTAATAAAGTTGATAAAGTTAAAACTAGTGATGAAGAAACACCTTTTTTAAGGTAAGACATCTCACACTTTTACTGCGTCTGTTAGGTGAAAAGTGTAAAAGTTTGTGAGGCTCTATGATCAATGTTTTAGTGATCAGTTAGAGATTAAGTCTGGCAGCTGATATAAGTGGCAGATTGATGGTTGCTGATGGAAAATGCATCAAGTTGGTTTTGTGGTTCACAAACATGTTTTTGGAGTCTCTTTTTATGACCTTCTGCAGCTGATTAACAGTAATTATTGAATCCTGTGTTGACACAGTTTCTTATGAGTGAAGTTTTGTGCTGATACATCTGGCATATCTCCGGTATCTGGTATATTCTGATGTTAAACAACAGGATCTTCATCAATGTAAATGTTTTTTTTTGTTTGTTAATGGTACTTGTGTGTGTGGGAGGGTGTTTGTGCTTTTTACTTGTTCTGTCTGTTGGTGGTTTGCGGTAAAAACAACTCATTTCTCACTTCCTGCAAGAGCTAACAGTCTCCATTAGTTGTTGTTTTTTTTATCACTGCTATTAGCTGCCATTTCTCACTCGAATTTAATGTGTCATGTTAGTTAGCCAAAGCCGACAGACGTCTATCAAAGTTTGGGATGAAGTAAAAAAGTTCTGGAAATGCAAGAATGACTGCTTCATACAAATTTACGTCTAAACAGTAATGCTACTGGTTCCCAGCAAGTCGATTTATTTCTAAACACTGAAAAAGTCAACATATATGAGCTGTCATGACATTTCAACCCCCTGCTGCTCATGTGTCCCGTTCACTTCTTTAAAGAGAGATCAAAGAGTAAAATCTACACAAGGCTGCAACAGTGACAATCGTGTTCATACCTGAGAGGGAGTGCTGGTGAGCTCCATCTTCTCCTGAGACTTCTCCTTGGCTAACCGCGCCGCCTCCTTGAACTCTGCGAACTTGTCTGCAAACTAAAATAACAGGAAATAAGTGAATTTTGTTGACTTACGTTATTGTTTTCCTTGCTCCTAAAGATACAAGGAAAGGTAACGACATCTGCTCCCTCTTGACTTTCTGTTTTTTGGAGACAACGGCGCTATCGGAGTCATCGTCGTGTGCGCTCACCTTGGCCAGCTGACTCTCAGAGGAGAAGCCGAGGCCGTAGACGGTGTTGGCCCGGCTGTCGGCCCACTGGCCAAACTTCTGCGATGTCTTGGTGAAGGACATGTTGGGGGTGATGGTGCTGTTGATGATGGCCTGTTGGGGGGGGGGGGGGGGGGGGGGGAATGCACAGTAACATGTCAAATTCAAAGGAAACAGTTGTTTGTCGTGGTGATGGCGGCTTTGAGAAAGAGCAGCTGGACGCCTGTTATCAGCTGGTACCGGGGGGGGATGCGAGCGTGTGTGTGTGAGTGTGTCTTGTATAAACGTGGGTTTGTATTCCCACTGTTTGGTAAACAGGAAGCAGTCAATAAGGAGTTCTAAAGTGAGTCCAACTGACTGTGATGTTATTGATCAGAGTGGGAGGCCTCGCTGGCAGCGCTGACAGAGAGGCGAGCGCAGATGGTGGGTGAGAGTTTATAGTTTTGAAGAAAAAATAAATAAATAAATAAATAAAAATCGACTGCTGCTGCTGGTGTCTCTCAAATTTGCTTTAAAGATGCCTTTAGTGCAGTTGATTCTTGATCTCGGGAACAGTAGTTGATGAAACAGCCCCAGAGGTCCACTTACTCGCTTTTCTGGAGCAGGCTGAGTTTCCTTATGTACCATCAAACTATAGATGTTTCTGAGCATCTCTAGGATTTCTCATCCACATAAACTGAAAAGTTGAGCTTGATAGTTCACTTTTATTCCTCAGAAACAGATGCTGAAATCATAGTTGAAAGCTGCAAGCGAGTAAATGGACATTGAGTTGAGATTGTTTCATCAAATACCTTAAAATTATTTTGACACGTCAGCAGCTCAGATAAATCTTTTGCATGTTATCACACAGAAAATCAGAGAAAGCTGAAAGGAAATTTGCACATAAATTTACTCACAACCTCAAAACAAGTTCTGTACGCTGCAACTTCTTTTATAATCTTTGGGAAAAAAAGCAGAACTTTGATCAACCTTTGCCAGAACGCGGCGCCACGTCATCCAGTAAGGTGCTGGTACTGGTGCTCGGTCAATCAAATACTTGCAAGGTTACTTTGTAATGTGAATTTTTACTGTTTACCTTGTAGTAACGATTAAAGATACAATGAGTGCTGCTGTGAGAACTTTTTTTCCCCCTCCCCTCCCACACAATTTTATTAATTTACAAATATTATGAAACAAGCACACCATACATATAATAAATAAATAAGAAACATACATAGACAGGAAGAAAACAGATCCCACAGATCAGGTCCATCCACCATCAGCCACCTCATGTTTGAGTTGTATATTATAAACAACTGTGTAGTGTTTGGATGTCAGCATTCAAACTAACAGATCTGTTACTTGAACTGGATTAAGTTGTATTTCACTGTCTCAACAGTAGTAAAAACAACATTTTCTCACAAAGAAACAACTTG
Source organism: Thunnus maccoyii (assembly GCF_910596095.1). Taxonomy (NCBI): domain Eukaryota; kingdom Metazoa; phylum Chordata; class Actinopteri; order Scombriformes; family Scombridae; genus Thunnus; species Thunnus maccoyii. Next base: position 23,561,829 of record NC_056551.1, on the reverse strand, counting down.
AAAATGTTGGAAATGTATTACCAAACTGTCAGTATAGACTAAAAGCAAGACTAAGAGACTTCAGCCACATCAAGTCATGTGTGTGTGTGTCTGCACCAAATTTCATGGCATGTTGAGAAACTGTAGTCTGGAATAAACTGGTGGACTGACAGATGCTACACCGCTATCATGGCTGTAAAATTACTAATACTGGACATTGTTTTTGAAGTCAATGCTCCAAGAGTCAACTAACAAAAACATGTTTTTAACCTGCAGAAAACACTGAACAACTGTCAAACACTCATGTTTTCCTCATGATGTTGTTTCAGCAGATCCTTGGTCATATAACGTACTTTAATTGTAAGAAACGTTTCAAAAGTTTGTGTACTTTTAGAATTGTGAAAGCAACATAACCAGACATATTTGACACTGTGTGGCATCTGTCACTGTGTGTTTTTCTTTCTCTCTGCTGAGAAGTCTTATTGTTGTCTGGATAATAACGTCCTCGAGCACCAGCCCACCAGATCTCTGCTATTTCCAGCAGAACGCAGCTAACTTGCTGGTTCAACAACGGCAGCAGTCACCCAGAGAGGCTCTTACATAAGTATGTTAACTCCACCTCTGCACCTCTCTCAAGACTAAAATAATCACTGCCACATAGATATGACAGGCCCGACCGCCCCTTCACTGCTCCAGCACACAGACGCCAGGCTGAAGCAAACAAGTTACACAAGCTGCTTGTTTATTAACTACAACAAAGATACAAATGTTTTTAATTATTTTTTTTCATAAGATAAAACTTTATTTAACTGGGAGGAGCTGCTGGTTCCTGTGTTTTCCCCCCTTCCTCCCGATTCTTTATTCCCATTTCAGATTTTTCCACCTCCATTCAAAAATATGTTTTTCTTTCTGTTCCTTCGGTTGGATGTTTGAGCTTCTCTGCGCAGAATGATGTATGTTCAGAGTTTGACACCAGAAGACTGTTTTCACATTAATCTGCTGGAAGTGGGAAGTTTCTCTGCGCTCACCAGAAATCACAGTTCAAGGGTACGTGACCTACGAGCATGATTTGTGACATCACAACTCTGTCTGGAGCCAATCGAGAGGCCGTTATTCAACTTACGCAAGTGCACAAACACTGAGGACAGACTCTTCAGTGAGGGAGGATATTCATAGATTCTGGATTTTTAATGAGGTAGTGAGAAGATGCCATTTTAAGGTTTTTTTTTAACATGTTAACTGGACATTTTTTGTGGAAAAACATGTCAGATAATAATAATAATAATGTCTTAAAACATGTCTGGATGGCATCTTTAATCAATATCCTCAATATCAGTGAACACCAGATACTGTACTGTATCCATATTTCATTTCACACTACAATACCCATGAGCCACGACTGCTGTTGCTATGACCAGTCAGAGGCAGCAGTAGTAAACTCAAAAAGCCTCGTTGTTGCAGTTGAGAACGAAGCGCCATATCTGCTGAATTCATCCACAACTGACCCAAACTTTAAAAGTGAATTGATTTAATCCTCAGATGATGTTTTCAGTTTCCTCAACATTGTAATTTTTAGCTTCCACTCACCGTCAGCTGCACATATAACAGAACTTTAAGCTCAGTCATTGAATGTTTCTTGCCGAAATGCACCTTGGGAATTGCAGTTAACTTCTACCTCAAAATGTTGAAGTACACAGGCTTTTACCTTCGTCTATTGATCAAACAACCAGACAGTTTCTACTGCTGTTGTTCATCTTCTGTACTGATGATTTAAACAGGAGAGTTTCATGCTGAAGAGATGCTCAAACTGTCACAAACATTATATTTATATCTATAAAAATTAATGGGATTTTTACTTCTGGAAGCAGGGACGCCCAAAATTACAGTAATAGTAATCATCATAATAAACATAATAATAATCAAGAGGAGATTATTTTTTGGATGTTTTTTGGGATGATCACAGTTGCCTTTCTATAATTTAAATTTAAAACTACTGGTGGATTATCGGGTGTCTGAGAAAAACAAATCATTAGTGAGAAGGTCAAGAAGTTATTTATTCTTCTTTTCACTCAGACAAAACAGTAAAAATATTATCATTTAGCAGCAATGCAGCTTTTAAAATGAAGAAACAATATTAAGATTCTATCAAGACATTATGAGGCAAAATGCAAAACAATATCTTGAAGAAATTGATATTTATCAGCACATCTTCCTAATTTAGTTGTGTGAAAGTCATTCTCATTCTGCAGGGTTTTTTGTGATTAAAATATGGCAAATGTACGATTAGTCTGATTTAACATATTGATTATTGTAAAACTATAATCCTGCACGAGCTGCAGTTAAAGCTGAAAGCTGGACTGAGTCTTTTCTGGTGCTTCATTAAGGAAACGTCACATTTTTTGTCTTCAATCTTGGCTACTTCCTAAAAACATTTATTGACTGTTTGTTCTCAGGATTCAATTATCTACATTTAGTGCTTATTTTGTAATATTCATGTCAGACAATAAACAACTATCTATCTTGTTAAATGGTTGACAGACCCGGGACAACGATGGAAATAAGTCCAGGACTTTATCGTTTGTTCTATTTCTGACAAAGTCTGATATGTTGTGTTTTATAATATATTACATAAACATAAGAAACAACCAACAGACACAAACACCGTACTGAGTGCTTCCCTCACACACACCTTGGATCCATCCAGACTGATGATTCGATATACATTCCTGGTACTGTCGTAGAAGTAGGAGACTGTGACAGCGTGTTTACTTGTGGGAACCCAGTTCTTCTTTGTGTTTGGGTCGATCTGGAAGACGTGGGCCCGCGTACTGAAGATGGGCTGCTCACTGCACACAGAGAGAGAGAGAGAGAGAGAGAGGGAAGGAGGGAGAGACGGAGCGATCAGTGTCTGGTTAAAGGCCTTAAATGCACCGTGTGTAACTAAACGCTGGCTTGTGAGGGAGAAAAACAGGGTTTAGTTACACCAATAAAGATAAAACAACAGACAGTTTTTGTGTGTGTCAGTAGTGGAAGAAGTACTCAGATCCTTTACTTATGTAAAAGTGCAAATAAAACCCACTTAAGTAAAAATACAGAAGTATTATCTACAAAATGGACTTAAAGTATCAAAAGTAAAAGTACTCAGTATGCAGAATAATGGCCCCTGTGACTGATAACCCATTATATATTACATATTTAGATTGTTAATACTGATACAATAATGTGTACTTTATATACAGTTTGGTAATTTAGTCCAGTGGTTCCCAACTTAGGGGTCGGGCCCCTCCAAAGGGTCACAAGAGAACTCCAGGAAAGAAGAAAAGACAAAGTTCTGCTGCACAAATCTGTTTCCAGTTTTTGGAGACTTTTCTCTGACATTTGCTTTTGTTTTTGGTGAAATATTGAAAAGTTTTACCTCTTTGGATCTCAGACTGTTATTCAAATAAAACCATCTCGTCTAGAGGGGAAATCTCTCTTTGGTGGAAGTGCCAACAACTAATAGACATCAGAAACATGACGAAGTTTCCCAACCAGACATTGCTTTTTTTGTGAAGGGTCACAAATCTCTGACAATTCACTGCACTTTATTTATTTGTATTTTATTTTGTCTGTTTCTCGTTCTCAGGTCTCTCTTGAAAAGGAGATCTCAACCTCAATGTGGCTGCCTGATTAAATAAAGTTTAAACAGCTTGAAGCAAATACAATGTTCTACTTGTATTAGAGTAGAAATATAAAGTAAAGGACAAGTACCTCAAAATTGTACTCAAGTACAGAACTTGAGTAAATGTACTTAAATCAAACTAAGGCTGAAACTAATGATTATTTTCATTATCAATTAATCTGTTCATCACTTTCTTGATTAATTGATTGGTCGTCTGGTCTATAAAAGGTCAGAAAATGGTGAAAATGTCTTCTTTTTTCCCAACCGACAGTCCACAACCCAAAGATATTCAGTTTACTGTCACAGAAACCAGAAAATATTCACATCTAAGAAGCTGGAACAAGAGAATTTTACTATTTATTTTCTTTAAAACTTACTCAAAACGATTAACAAACAATTATCAAAATAGTTGCCGATTAATTTGCTGTTGACTAAACGAATAATTGACTAATTTTTGCAGCACTGTGTCAAACACTTTAGTCATAATTGCCGCCACCGTAGACAATTCAGCAAAAGGTTGTGTTTAAACAGATACAGATTTACACCAAAAAAACAAAACAAAAGGACACAAAAGCAAATGTGTGGATAAAACTCCTCATATAACTAATAATATGTAAGGAAGCGGAAGTATTGAGGGAACGTGATGAATCACAGGAAGGCGAGAAACACAATTTCACAGATCTCAGCACATCCATTATTCACCGGCCTGCTGTGTTGCTGCACTTGCAGTAACTGGACGAGGGGAAAAAAAAAAAAAACCCCAGCTGAGAAAAATGTGTTAATGTACAAAAGGCACACATACAAGTGTTGAACATGCACAATCCCTCTCTTCACAACTCCTGTTATTAAGTGGCACGCAAAGCCAGATGGAGTAAACATATTAAATTCTCTTCGCATCAAAAAAAACAACTCAGAAAGCATTTTAAGCTGTTGCAAAAATCAAATCAATCTGCAAATATTAAATTTTGCTTTATAATATTGTTTCTGTAATGTCCCAAAACACAAATTAACCATAATTCCTTGATCACATCGTTTCATTTGGAGTTAATGAACCCTTGCAGAGGCAGAGTCATTACAAATGATTTATGTTCAAAATAAAAGCTTGACAAAATAATGTCATACAAACGATCATAATGCTACGTTAGGCGAACTAAATTAAAATACTCAAGTGTTGGTGTTGAAGTTGGTGAGGAAATGAAACAGAAAAGCTGTAAAAAGTTAAAAACTCTTGAAAAATAAATGCAGAATGCAACCAGGAAAAGAAAGAGACAGACAGAGACGGAGATGGAGGGAGGGACGGGGGGGGCGTCTTTCTAGAAACTTCCCTCATGTGTAGGCGGTTAAGATGAAATCAGGCAGGAATTATGGTTTTTTTTTTCTTTTTAAAAGCAGCTAAAAGAAAGGGCAGATATGCTAATTTGCTCCTACTTTTAAAAATAACAAGGCTGAACAATGCGGCAGCGGAGCCCACACAGACGTGGACAGCAATCAGCTCGGCGGCTGAGCTGACAACACCGAGCCAGAATACGTCGGCGGCGAAGGTTGCAGAGGTCGTAACAAGTCACAAGCCTGCGCTCTAAATGACTCTCTTCATGCCGGTGCAGCAACTTGCATGACAAAGCCAGGATGAGACTCATTAAAAAAAAAAAAAACCCCAACAGATCGATTGATTGATCGATGTTGTGGAAAGAGCCGGCGTGCTGCTCATTTCATATTGAACGCCGTTTGTCTTTCACACCCGTAGATGAAAGTGACATGCTCTGATGATTTGGCTTGAAAACAGCAGGATGTCACATTTGAGGCCTCGTCTGTGCGAGTGTGTGTGTGTGTTGGCCAGACGTGACCAGCAGGGTGTACACTGACATAGGACGCAGTGAAGTGAGGCAACTATGCTAAAGGTGACCTGGAAGCACCTGTGCCAACATACAGGGATCAGCGGTCTCGGGACGGCTTCCAGACATCGCTATAGCTCAAAAGCTATCAAGGTCTTGGATTAAAAGCAAAACAAGCTATAACTGTTTCACGGAAATCGAGATTTTTTTGCCTGGATATGTAAAGACTCTGCTTGGAAATGACCCAACTGTCAATTTCCTCCAGAATATTAAAGCGTAGACTGATGCTTGAACAAGTCACCTTTGCTGTACTACTGTCAGTACAAAAATCCACACAGATTATGCTGCAACTTTCTCATCTAACAACTACATTTAAAGCTGAAAACAAAAAAAAAGGACCAATTGTTGTCTTATTTTCTATTGTATGTAATTTCAGTATTAATGGCATATTTAACTGACAAGCAGGAAGATCCAGTGTGTTTTATCATTTTAAAACTAAATAAAGAGAATAATATAAAGATTTTTCCACATATAAACACCCATTAAATGTTAATAATTCAAAGAAAAATATCCAAAATGAATGTATCTGTTTATATTCAGTAGCTCATGATTTCAAGCTTATGTACGTTTCATTATTATTTATAACAAACCCTTTTCCAGGTGTCATATCTGGATAGACGGATAAAATAAACAAGTAAATAATAAGCATCTGATCGTAATATGAAAGCTGGGGTTGAAAGAAGACAATTCAAGCAACGACTAGACTTCAATAATGTTTTAGAAAAGTCTATTACCCTAAAATGTTACCATGAAATTACATTTATGCGCTATTATACAAAATGTTCTTATGTGAGCAAGAGTTTTGTAGATATAATGTGTATATGTTCACAATCTTAGTTTAGCATGTTAGCATTTGCTAATTAGCACTAAACACAAAGTACAGATGGAATATTGGGAATGTCATTAATTTTGTAGGTATTTGGTCATAAACCAGTTGGAAAAATGAAAATTTTGAGCTGCTGGTGACGTTACATGAAAAGATAAAGGATCAAAAAAAAAAAAAATACAATTCATCCTGCAAAGGACATGAATGTCTGAACCAAATTTCATGGCAATCCATCCGATATTTGTTGAGAAATTTCACTCAAAACCACAAATGTGGAGGAAAGAGGAACAGAGAGTAGGGAGGGGATCATCAAAAGTCTGTAGGAAACCATGAATTTCTGTACAACATTTTGCTTCAAACCGTGGAGTAGATTGTTGAGATAAGTGAAAACCTGGATAAGCAGCACAAGATAAGTCTTTAGAGTTCATTCTGTGGGCACCATGAACGTCTGCACAAAATTTTATGACAACGCATCCAATAGTTGTGTTGAAATTTCACCAAAAACCAAAAATGTCAACCTCATGGTGGTGCTAGAGAACAAGTCACGGGATCACCAAAGTCACTAGGACGGGAACCATGAATGTCCAAATGTCATGCAAATGAAACCATTAATTGTTGAGCCATTTCAGACTAAACCAAGCAGACGTTGCGGTCCCTGGAGCCACTCCAATTGCGTGGCTAAGAGAAACAAAGTAATGCAGATAATGACGTCTATACCCGTATCTGAGACAGGTATCAAAATGCAAAACGTCTATGCAAAATGCAAAGCGCAATCACTTCCAGCTACTGTTATGTTGAGTCACGGAGAACTAAGATCCTCTTTCACACACCTTCGTCACCCTGGACTACCAGACAAAAATAAACACAAGGGCCAACGCCTGATCCTGAGAGGGCTGGCGGCTACAGTCATGCCACATTTAGGACAGTCAATAAGCCACTAAAGACAGACAAAAACATTTTATTATGGCTCCTAAATCTGTGTTTAGCTAACAGTATAATCTCCTGGTTGGATTTGGTTGACTAAACAACATAAAAATGTGCTTAAAAATCTGAGTTTCTCAACCAACCATCCACCAAAAAAAGAAACATCAACATGAATCTATTCTCACCACACTAAAACCCATCTTTTTATCTCGACGCTGGGCGCATTTAATGTAGATTTGGTCCTAAGATGTCTATCTGCCAGGCTTCCAGGGAAAAAAAGATTAGATTGCTTGGCTGGTTGGGGAGTGTCCCGGGTCTCCTCTGGGACAGACTGATTGTTCTCCTCTCTGGGAAGCTCTCATCATGTCTCAGTGTGTTAATTAAGTCAGCAGAGCGGAGACTCGGCAGATGTTATTTAAAGATAGACACAGTTAATCAGAGAGATAGTGGTAACGTGAGGGTGTGGGATTCACACCAGCTCACACAGGCTGGCAGGTCACCAGTAGGAGATGGTGTGAATATACTGTACTAAATATATATTTATATGTACAGTATGTTAAATATGTAGTACAGTACGTTGGTGAGCAAATAGATACCAAGAAAAGGAGATGAGATGTAAGTTCTGTATGTGCATTAACTACATTTGTCTTTGCTGTGGAGGTTTCGTGTGAGTCAGTGATCATCATGAAGACATTTTACTTCCTCTGACATAATTTGCTTACAGCAACCCTGCCCTGTTATCTATCAGGACATGTTCAGGATGAGCTATCATGTAAAACCAGCAGATAAATTTACTTGTCTGCTAAGTTACCGTTGCTACCAACATCACATACACAGTTTACAATGATAACAGTGGCACATATGCAACTTGAAATTCTTGTTTTGAAATAACAGATCCTTCATTTCAGACGCAGGTGGAGAAAAGCTGGCTTCTCCTTTCTAGCCAATAACTTTTATCAGCTGTAGGGAGCTAACTAATTAAAGGCTTAATGTGTAAGAATTGGCCACCTGATCCAAACAAATAGGAGATAGCATTTCACACACCCCCTCTATTATCACTCACAGAATGGAGTGTAAAGCTTACTGTTTACAATGAATCTGCGCTATGGTGTTGTCAAGATATCAAAATGCTACGGAGACATTAGAGCCAGCGGTAAATTACAAACGAGCTGCAAAGATCAGAAAGCGGTTGCACCACAGAGACGAGTTACAACATAACTCTAAGTGACAACTAAATATTTACACACATGCCTCGAGGGTAGGTGTAAATCAAAAAATGTCACAGAACTCACTAATAGTAAAACAGCACTTTTTCTGCCACACACCGTCATTTTTTTCATTAATTGCTGCCATTTTACAACACAGTAATCCAGTAGAGACCTAATTTATTAATATGATATTTCAACATCATAAACTGACCACATACTGGGAGTCTACATGGTTACTTTTCCACCTGAAAAAATATTAAAACTTAATGAAGTGACATATTAACAGTCCTACAGGGAAAATTTCAACAGCATTCAGCCTGGCTCCACCACTACTGCCGCTGGCTCAGGGCAGCTACTTCTTCTTCCTCTCATGTTGGACTGCGGGCAGACTGGACGCTACAGTGACTCACAATCACCCCTGAGGTACAAAGTGGTATTACGAGACAGTACAGGTCGAAGCTAGCTGGTTAGCATGCTAACTTCAGTGGATATCAATACTTACAGGTTTTTGACATAATGTCAAAACTGGTATTTCTTCACATTCTGTTGATAATTTTAGTTAATATGGGAATGTTTTAAACTAAAATTCTGTCCAATTCTTACACATTATACCTTTAAACTAACGTTAACTCCATGAGTTGGTTGATGACAAAGTCTCAGACTGATTTTTTATTATTTCCAGTGGACTCATTTTAAAATATGAAAGAAAATAAGAAAAAAAAACATGCATGTCGAGCCAACGACGGCAAGTTTTGTCGGCTGAAACTTCAGTAGCGGATTTAATCAACTGTAGCGAGCTAACTAACTAAAGCTAACTAATTAAGCTAACGTTAGCTACATGAGTCGGCTGAAAGCACCATCTCTCACTGACTTTTTAACGTTTCCCTGTGGACTCGTTTTAAAACAAGAACCCTGTTTAAGAGATTTTAAAATATGCATTTGATGGTTACATACATAATATCGCGCTGAAAAACTGAGGCTAACGCTAACATTTCCCGGACAAAAAGTTAGCATTCTCACCAATTGTTGATTCATATAGAAGACATGTAAATAAGCAAACAGCACTGTTCTTTCATTGCAGCATAGAGCAAATTAGTTCTAGTATAACATCTGTGTAGCAGTAAAGTACAAGACTGTTTGCCTGGTTAGCTTACATACTTGGACAATCAAGACAGAGGTTAGAAATTTGCTTTATTGTTTGTATTCTCAAACAGCATGTTTCACTTTTTTAACGTTTCAAGAGAAAATGCTTTATGATGAGGACTGATCAATGTGTTTTGGCAAATTAAATTGTATCTTTGGCAACGAGTTTGGCTGGGATTTATTGAGTGTAAACTTTCCCAAATCTAAATAAAACAGAGTTGCTGATTGAGTAAAAAATTGTTTAAAATAATGTTAAACTAAATAACGGATGACGAGCAACATCTGACGTCGCCAGCAAACACATTAAGTTACCTGCTTATAGCCATTAGCATCTCTGAGATTACTTCTGCTTTTTGTTGATAAAGAGAATATTTCTAAACTTTTTTGGGGTTGTGAGCTGCCATGTGAACGACACGTAGCCCTACCCCGACTTTCAGCTTCACAACTAATGCACTTGTCACTTATGAAAAAATATGAGTAAAAGTTTTAGGGTTTTCTACAACAGGTGATGAAGTAAGATAGCTTAGTTCACACCTTTAAGCACTGCATAGTCAAGTCGGATCAGAAATTGAGATATCAGAGATAGCCACATGTATTTAAAAAGACTAGATATTTGGTTTATGAATATTTTTTTCAGTCAGTGTTAAGATGCCCAGCTGTTTGCAGAGCGACAGTGACCAACTGAAGATTCAGTACAAGCAGGCCGGCGAACATCGGCTCTTGTAAGATAGGAAAAGTGTTTGAAAAGAAACTGAGTGAATGGTTTTCTGTGTTTTATCAGCTGATTGCTTAGTGGAATGGTAACTTTGGGAGCTTAATTTTAATTCAAACCATATTTGCTTGTAATATTTTTTAATTATGAGGATCCTAGAAGACCAATATTTTAACTGTGTTAAAACCAAGAGACCAGAGAAACATTAAAAAGCTGAAAATGAACTTGGAAACTAATCACAAAATTCGGAAATATTCTGTTTTATTGGTTTTAGTAGAGACAAAATACTGATATTGCATTGTTTCAAATGAAGAAAAGGAATCATAATCTAAGGTTTGCCTAGATTTAAGACTTTAATTTGACTGGATGTCAAGGTTTCCATTACCCATGACTTGTAAGGGTGTTGAAGTGGGTGCCCCGACCAAATTTTAGAGAGTCATTTTATGTTTCAGGGTGTCATTAGTCTGACAGCATGGCCTGGATCAAAATCTGCCCCGCTGGTGTGTGTGTCTCTATGAGACTGTGTGGCGATTGTTGGCCCATAATCCCTTTTCACAATGAAACGTACTGTGGCATTCAAGTCTCAATGACAAGTGCTTTGACAGAGGAATCTGACCGCAGATGTTATCAAATCAGCAGTTCCCCACTTACAACGAGCAGAAACATTCATGAAAACAGAAGACACACAGACACACACAAACAAAGACACGGACTGTCTGTGACTGAAAGGTAAATTGTTCAAGTTCGCTTCTAACTACATACAGCACGTTCTTTATCAGGACGCGCTACTTTTGTAAATCAGTCAACCAGGATATTGAGTTTTGTTGAGGCAGCCCACATTTATCCTCAGATCAACTTAGACTCTGGCTTTAGGAGAATTTGTGTATTAGTTCATGGGATTGCATTCATTTAGAGTCCTGTTTGTGGGCATTTCTGGGAAAACTAATGAAAAAAAACACATGAATAACTGGATTTTTGGATGATATTAGTACTTGCTACTAACATACAGCACAGACAGACAGTTTATTGGCTCCAGACTGTCGTTCGGGCAAAGTAAAATCACAATTTTATCATAAAATGTCTACTCTCAAGATTTGATATGACTGTGACTTTACTATAAGGGCCCCAAGCCATTCAGAGTTTAATATCATCTTTTATGAGCCTGCTCTTATGCAGCTTTTGTTTTTCCTACCTTAATTTCAAGTTCTTGTTTATATATATAGATTTTATTTTACATTTTTATTTTTTCCACCTAGTATTTCCTCCTCACTATCATCGTTTTCTCCTTCACACCCCTCCTAAAAGAAGAATTAAAGGCCGTATTAATTCAAATTGCCATTATAAATAGTAAAAATTAATCAGACTACAAAAAGATTAAAAAAAACTCCACAGTGCCCTAATAACACCCCGCTGTGTCAGAGCACTGACGGTTGCAGTCTGTGCTTGCTAGGCACAGGAAAAATAACCCTGCATTACTAACTTAGCCGCTGCTGCGTCGTCATGGCAACAGCCATGTGACTCAGGGCCGGTCATGAGCTGTGAACATCCTCCAACTCCATCTCTCTCTCTCTCTCTCTCTCTCTCCCTACGCTTCCCACATGCTCTCGCAGCCCAATCCGCTCCCAGTGTCCCTATCGTATCGGTTAACCCACTCGCAGAAGGAGGCAGCGGGGTTTTGGCAAAGCAGAGCGTCCTGTTTAAAACACCCCATATGTCACACGCAAGGCTCAGAGCTTTCAGAGCTGCCAGTGTGTTTATTTTATGCAAAGATGTTTGTTTGATCTCAGCGACACTTCATACAATTTCTCAAAGCTTTTTTTCTCACTGTCCTCAAGTTTGTCAGGATGTAAAAAAAGTCAAAAGAAAAGTATGTCCTTATGTAATAAGATCAATAAAGGACGTGAAAGAGAAATCACAAAAAGACAAATATAGTGAGACGTCGGCTAAAAGCACCTGAACCTCACATTTGCACTTTTTTTTAGTTGACTCAGGTCACTTTAACTGCACTTATATTTAAAAACTACACACTTTAGATGTTTTATGTTTTTGTGTCATGTTTTTTTTGTTTGTTTATTACCTGGTCCTGTGAGGAACAATATCTCATTCTGTCATATCCTCATGGATCTGTTTAGAATGATAATTAAATAAATTTGATATTTTTAATTAGGGCTGCAACTAATGATTTTATTCATTATCAATTATTCTACCTATTATGTTCTCTGTTCTTCTCTTCTTGTTTTTGTCTATAAAAGCTCAAATAGCAAAACATATCCTTCACAGGTTCTCAGACCTTATAGTGCCATCTTAAAATACCTTATTTTTTCTAATCCAAATTACTGTCATATACGACCAAAGAAAGCAGCAAATCCTCACATTTGAGAAGCTGAAATCAGAGAGTTTTTGGCACTTTTGCTTGAAGATGACTGAAACGGGTAACCGATTATGAAAATAGTTGCCTATTAATTTTTTAGCGGTTGACTGATGGAGTAATCGTTGCCGCCAGTGGCCTAGGGGCGTTTAAGACACCAACCACATACAGTGCTTACAATATCCCCGATTTCTCCTCTTTTTTCTTGCCATTTCTCTATTGTTGCTATCGAATAAGGGCAAAAATTATAGCAAAAAAGCTTCAGTGAACTTGAAAAAATTAGCCTTGGCAAAGCAATTATGCGCTAAATTAACCTACTGTCTAAGATAAGAATGCAGTGAGGATCTGCAACATATCAGAAATATCTAACTTACACACTAAATTTTCTGTAAATTATCTCTTCTCTTACAGTTATGTGGTTTAAACATTACATGTGTCAATAAAACTTTTCATATAGGCTGTATTATCTCACTACTGCATGTAATGTGCTCACTAATAGAGCCAGAAAATTAATCTGTGACTATTTTGATTGCAAAATAAGTCAAAAATGCCAAAAGTTCTTTGGTTACATCTTCCCCAATGTGAGGATTTGCTGCCTTTCTTTGTTTTACTTCACTGTAAACTGAATCTCTTTGGGTTTTGGACTGTTGGTTCGAACAAAACAAGACATTTGATGTCCAGTAAAAACATGCTGGTGGAAAGTGACTACTAGCCTGACAAGGAAAGTAGAAAACATTGCCAATGTTTAATCCTGGACACTGTTTTATTCCGAGTGCCAAGTTTCCGTAGGACAGCTAGTTTACAATCATCTATTATACACGAACAGAAGCTCCAGTGCGTGTTGGAACAGTCAACACAGACTTGCTAATTAAGGAGTAAGTGCACACATAGGACATGCTCTCTTTATCTGTGTCTGATGGATTGATTGTTGCCTGGATTATAAGCATTGGCCTTGAGAATTACAGAGGATGTGCTCTGTATGAGGAGGTAAGCAGTTCACCCCCTACCCCCCTTCCCACCCTCTCCATCCACAATATGACAACAAACCAATCACATGCTACATCATCTGCTTTCATCTGGAGTAAGAACTAGGTCGCTCTTGATCAGGAGAATCACCATACATCTGCAGGTTCAAGCTACATGCGTTACAAGAGCCAAGTGCAGCAGTGATCATTATAGTCTTATGGTGATTTAAAGGGGGTGTCTCTTTCCGTTTGGCAGCACAAAATAAATACTCTTCTAATGAAACAGACAGAGAAACAATCATGCATGTGTCTTAGCTCCCCAACCAGCCTTATAATCACAGCGTACCTAAATATACACCGCTTTGTGAGCTATGATACTTGACCTGCTCTCTGTCATCAATTCAGAACAGTAGCCTACTTCATTACAGCCTAATCTTTTGGCAACTCTAATCAAAAATGTCAGTGTGTGGACTGGAGGCTGTGAGTGGGTATGATGACAGCTACCGCTATCAGTAGTAGGTTTAGTGTTGTATCTCTGGTGCACTTTGCTACGACGTTTTCTCGAGTATTTTCGCATGCTGCCAAGGTGACAATGTGACAGGAGTTTAAAGGACGGGTTCACAGTTTTTCCAAGTCTGACTTAAAAACAACAGTCAGGTGCCCATATGAACTCTGAAAGAGGTTTTCCTCGCTGTAATCTCTCCTGACAAAGACAAAGAACGTAACAGGAAGTCATTCCTGCCAACTTCCATCAGACTGTACAATGACTCTCCTCTGCGTCGGGAGAGGAGAGGGGGACTCCTCCTCTCACAGCGAGGACAGACTGCTCACCTGGACTTATATTTTATTGCATTATCTATCACATCTGTGGTAGTCATAATGTTTCCATATTATATATTTGAGTATATAATTTAGGCTTTAACTGCATTTGTTGTAATTTGATTTATGTCGGGTGGCTGCTGTGACATTTTAATGTCCCTTTGGGATATTTACCTATCAATTAATCAAATGTGCTTTGATGGGGGCCAAAAGCCACAGTGTCGACACTATCATTTTGTGCAAAAACACATTTAAAAGTTTATCTGAAGCTTATATGAGGCTTCAGCAGTCGGACTTATTCATATCAGCTCATTTACAGTCTTTTTAGCATCAAATTCCCTCTTTGTGCTTCCTCATACAGTGTTTCCCTTTTGAGTTGTGGTGAAAGTAACAAAAAAGAGGGACTTTGGCACTAAAAAGACTGTAACACTGAAAGATATCTACTTGAATTGACCCATTTGGACGGCTGAAGCTTCATATTAGCTTCAGATAAACTTTTAAATGCATTTTTTTTGTGCACAGACTTGTGGATTTAGTCCCCTTGGGCGCCTGACTGTTGTTCTTTAAGACAGACTTGAACAATTGTGCACTCATCCTTTAAATGCCTACTTCATACAGTTAGCCATGGGTGGCTTGCTAGCTGTGTTTGCTAAGACTTGGGACTCAGCTTTGGTACCCTGCTGCTGAAATCTTCACACAAACACACACACACACAAAGAAGAAGAAACACACAGACAAGACAGACATACCCTGAACATTTGAGGGTGAGAATAACCGCTTGACATTTCACTCAACTGCAAGGAAAGTTACGTACCCCATTTTTGCTGTATTTGGCTGCTAAGTTGAGTCGAAATGATCCTTTCTGGTGTCTCTCACTCTCTCTCACACTCTCTCTCTCTCTCTTTGGAGGGCGGTGTGTGTGAGCGGAGCTAGCTTCAGCCGTTGATCCGCTCTCTCTCGCACTTAAACCCGCTCTGCTTGTTGTGACTTCACGGCCGGCGGAGCCACGGTGGCTGTTCTCACTCCGACATGGCTCCTTCTTCTTCTTCTTGTTGATGTTTTTGTTGTTGTTGTTGTTGTGTCTTTGGGTACATTGTGGTAGGGTGTTGGTTTCATCCGAGCAAACGTGTCGGTGCACGCATGATGACCGACAACACACGCACACTCACTCACTCACACACACACTCACACGCGCGCACAGCACAGCACGGCACAGCAGCGCTCGCGCTACAGCCGTTAGCTACATAAACTCGTCGGTTACGCACAAACGAGGATTACCGAGCTAAACTCAGGCCAGGAGAAGGAGGGAGAGTGATGTTTTTAGTCAAATAAAGCTCAAATTAGTGACTTTACTTACTTAAATACTTAAATATGAAAGAAAAAATGTCAAAAAAGACAAACGAAAGGGTTATATCGCCGGTTAAAAAGCGCAGAGTCGAGTCTAAATAAGCTATCCATCCGTTCGCTGTGAATACTCTCCTCCTTTTGGCTCCTGCTGGTGTCTGCTTACCGCACAAATATAGATATATGACCAGCTGTAGATACACTGGAGACACATAGACATTCACCCTTCAATTTCCAATAAGCCGACACTGTCCATAAATCCCACTTTTCAGTCGCTGGCTCTTCCTCGCCGTCCGCTGTGCCATTAAATTCCGTCAACCTTGTGTGACATTAGAGAGTTTCACTGCCGCAAATATCAGCTTTAATGCTGCTCGGCGATGACAGACATCTTCCTTCAAGATGTGGCTTCATCTCCGATGTTTTGTGGAGAAAAGACAGATGCATACTCCTGGCTTTACCATCACGTCCCGTCCTCCTCCAGCCAAAGATTACAGAGGCAGCAGCTCAGCTTCAGATCAGCGACGTCGATGGCAACCAAAATAATAATAAATAATAATATATGTAAAGTCAAAGCTAAACAATTACATTTCCTGCGTTTTTACTTATGATTGAAGCAGGATTTTAGTGATGTGAATATTTGGTGCTGGTGCCCTCATCTCATTCATTAGCTCCGCTCCATCCTCCGCTGCTCAGTGGGAGCATTAAAAGTGACGACGTCATCACGTCATCCTCTCATATTTTGACGTAATTGGCAATAAAGCGTTTCCTCACATCCGGCAGTGATTTTTAAATTAATAAAAGGTCCCCTCCGATCATCTATTAAGAAATTTTGAAAATAAATAAATAAATACTCTGCTTGGAACAATAATGTGCGTCTGATATGGTTTTTCCACGCAAAAAAAGTATAATTACCGCTTTAAAATCCTTAAAATGGCATCTGCTCCTTCTCCCTCGTTAAAAATTCCTAAATCTATGAATATGCAATTATGTTTCATCTCAGAATTTTTCCTGCTGGACACAAGATGTCTCCTACTTCACTGTAAAGTCTATTTTCAGTCTATGTGCACTGGTTGCTTCAAGTTTCCACATTACACTTGTATAAGTTGCATACTAGACCAGGACCGGCTCCAAACTAGTTTCCCAAATCATTATCGTAGGCGTGTGCTTTAAATTCAGATTCTAAATGAGCACAGAGAAACTTTCCAGTTTCAACAGATGAATGTGAAAACAGTCTTTCAGTGTCAAACTCTGCACAATGAAAGTCAAACATCCAACTGTTGGAACAAGAAGGAAAAACATATTTTTGAGTGTAGGAGGACTTTAACGAATTCCTTAGATTAAGATTCAGTTTTGAAAGTAATGTCTCTCCCAACTATTTATTCTCATCTATTATTCTCTATGTGAATTATTATTATTATTGTATGTGTGTGTGTATGTGAAATTTATATTCATGTCATCACCCTGTCATTGTTGTCTTTAATTTATTGACGTTAATAATGTTGTGGAGAGAGAAAAAAACTACAATTGACAATAAAATGGTTGCCTGTATTAAAGTTGTCTATTTTGCAGTGTAAAACACACACAGAAGTGATAAAGGCAGCAGTGGTGGTCTGTAGTGTAACATTCATCCTGAGCCATGCCTTATTTGATGTCACGCTCAAGTATTATGTCATTACTATTTCAGTATATGATGAACAGAGATTTAAGTGTGTACCTAAAGTGACAGGACGCTCAAGAACAGACTATGTGCAACTGATGATTGCCATCTTCTGGACAGTTACTGATATCGCTTAAGTGAAGCAAAATGGCAAGAATGTAAATGTCTCCTCAAAATTACAGTTTGAGTTACTTTAATTGGCAAAAAGAAGGCTGAGAGTGAACAAATTCTGTAAATGTGCAAGAGACATAAAAACAAAAGCTGTGACAGCTTATGTAATCAGAACCAACCATTAATAACCAAAATGATTACAGGAGCAAATTGATTACAGTCACGTCAGGTCAATTCTATTTATAGAGTCCAAAATCATAAATTTAACTCAAAGGGCTTTACAGTCTGTACAAGGAGTAGCCAATCAGAGACAAGGATGTACTTTACATCTGCTTCAGTTTTACTTCTACTCAGTAATATGTTATTCTGCAAAAAGATATATAATCTGTAATATTTAAAATGTTTTGGCAACTTGTTTTCGCCAAATCACTGGTTGCGTCCGCCCAAGAACTACAGATGGAAATTAGTTTTTAGCTACTTTATCTGGTACAATACACATATTGTTCATTGTCCCTGTTAAATAAACATCAACATAAAATATAATTAACAGTGATCAAATTTATGATATATTACAATAGGGATCAATAAAAAGGAAATTGAAATGAAAATGAAAACTTAACTATGGCAGAAAAGAAATTCTGCTGCTGGTAGATAATCAGAAAAATCATTGAATAAGCAGAATTTAGTACCAAAATGACAAAGAGTGAAGATGCATGAAAAGTGACTCCAAACAAAATCAATGCAAATTGTTTGGACACCTGATAAATGTATAAAAGCTCTGTGACATCCTATTAAAGTTTCAAATGCAAACAGTAGACTAAAACCAGCCGATTCTGAATAACATGTATTGCTTCTGCTAACATTATCATTCATTATACCAGTGATATTTTATACAGAAGGTTTGTGGCTAAATTAAGAACAAGACACATTAAACTTGAGAATAAAAGATACAGTGCAGTGCAAGATATGAACAAATAGTCCCACACTTAATTTAACAAGTCTTGATTTAAAAGAACTGAGCAGACCTCAAGTTTACTGGGAGTTTACTGCTCCAGTTCACCAGTGATCAAACCTGTCCCAGACGATCTGAAAGGTCTGGATGGCTCATAACGTAGCAGCATATCAGACATGTACAGTATGTTGGCCATAAACCATTCAGTGCTTTATAACCAACAGCACTTTCAAATCAATTCTTTGACATGATTCTTTGCAAGTGGAGGTAAAAGTGAAGGAAAGTGACTCTTATCTTTCACTTCACTCTTACATTTAGCAGAAAAAAGGAGGCAAAGATCACAGATACCATTTTTATAGGAGATGAAAGAGAATTAGGAAATGAGTTACATTATGAATAGAAGTAACATTAATGTGTAGACACCTATGTTGGAATTACTTTTGGTTCTACTTGGTTTAACTAAACTCTGGTGTATAAATACTGCATCACAGGAATTAATTATGTTGTTAACTTTTAAGGATCACCTGTCTCAAGCAAGGTGATTTATACTGTAATACTGTAGTAAAATGAATAGAAATAATAGCTGCCTGGCAGGTAGGAACACATGCAAAACATTTATGCTTTAGGCAATTATCAGCAGCAGTTTATGTAAAGTATGGGGTGTTATTTCTGGTAAATTACATATAATATGCAAAGACACTGGTGCATGAATGGGTTGTGTATGTTTTAACACCAGTAATGACATAAATATGTCATGTCCATTGGGAAAAGTATATAATTTAAAGCTGGTATACCAGACTAGTATACACACGAGGACAACTTTTGCCCAGATACAACCTGTTGACTATAAGCGAAACCCTCGCCAACTCCTCCAGTCTTCCACCTCTCATGTAGTATCCCTATCACACTGCAGGACAGACGCTAACAGGTGCAAGGTTTGACATTTTCATTGAAGCGTGGCTCAAGAGTAAAGAAACGCAACTTTTGAAGCTGAACTTTTTAAAAAATTAAGTAGCACATTAGCTCATAAATATGAGTTGTAAAGGGGAAAGGGTGATAAAAGTAGAGGTGGTGGTGCTCAAGCTTGCTATTTTGTTCCAGTTTTGTTTTCCTCACCAGTTCACTGCCGCCTGCTTAAATGCAATAAAGGGATATTTTTATTTTTATCTCTTATAAGTTGTGTACAACTCAAGATCAAACTGTACCCACTTTCGGCATTCTTGACAGACTTATAGACACTCATGACATTGGATATAGGCCACCAGCACAAATTATATTTAGACCTGGCACGAAAAATAAAGCAGAGACATTGCATAAGCTGCATTTTTTTGACAGTAAAAAGTAGTCATAGGCTGCAACAGATTAACCCTGATTAACCCATAATATTGAAAATGCCAGGGTTCACTCTGTGCGGACAGATGACAAATTAACCTCCTTGCATGTTGCAAATGCTTCAGATGAAACACTGGAGGACTAGTTTTCTATTTCAAGATTACGCTGAGCAAGAAAACCCGAGTCGAGCACGCTTGCTTAGAATGTGATCAACAGAGCGGCGCTGAGTTGTGGTGAGAGGCTACGGCGAATTCATCAAGATATTACAACAATGGATACTTTGACAGAAGATTTTGCACCATCAGATGTTGATACTGAGATGACGGTGTTGACACCTGAAGATATCACAGATCAAAACCCTGACGCCAGTGATGATGTGGAGAATCTTCGAAACAGGTACAAATCACTTATTGTACTTAATGTAAAGTAATATTGTAATCTGGATAGGAGGTTTGCTTATAGTTTTCACAGTAGGAGTAATTTTTTTCATTTTCAACAAATCTCTACCCCTGAATCAGACCATTTATATCAAGAAGCTCAAAGGCAACACTTTATTTCACACTAATAAATTGAATCAATTCCCATATGAAATAGTGAATTAATGGAGGAAAATCCATTAGTGTGTTTATTAGTGTGTGTTGGCTGGCTGTTTAAGACTGTGAATGTGAGAGAATTATTATATTAATCTAATCAGCTACATAAAATATCAGTGATTTATATTTCGTTCCTTTTGACATCACAAAATCTTACACTCAGTTTCAGATGTTAAAGATTCCGTCCAGACATGTTTTAAGATTTATACAAAATACTCTACTTTGACTAATAATTTGTGTCTGATAAAATCAGAAAATGTAAAATCAGAATCTGTAAATATGCAAATATTGTCGATGTTTCCTACTTTACTGTAAAGACCATTATCAGTGTTTGTGCACTGGAGGATTCAAGTTTCCACATCACACTTGTATAAGTTGAATATTGGATCAGGATTGGCTCCAAAGTATTTGTGATGTAACAGATCGTATTTGAAGTCCCGCCCCTTTAATTTAGATGTTCGATGAGCTCAGAGAAACTTTTCACTTTCAGCGGATGAATGTGAAAACAGCCTCCTAGTGTCAAACTTTGCACATACATCATTCTGCACAGTGAAGCTCAAACATTCAACTATAGGAACAAGAAAAACATATTTTTGAGTGGAGGAGGACTTGAACATATTTTCTAATCCAGTTGCTTGAAATGCTAAATATATGTTTAGCCATTTGAAGCTGTTATCGATAATGGTCCTTGATTAGCTTAGCTTAGCTTGACCTCAACATATTTTTGAGCCGTTTGCTTCATTTACAGAGAACAATAATTCAGTTGTTGCTCATTTAACAAGTATAAAGCCAAACTATGTGTTATAATAAGTATGCATTTGAAATTCAGTCAGTAGGCTCAGTGAAAAACATAAGAACAACATTTAATTTTGTTGTAATAAGAACAAAATAAACTGGAGAGGGGAAAAAGGGAAAAAGAGGACCTTTTAATTTTATAAATAAATAAATATTACAATTTAAATAAGAGGTTGCAAAATTCTGTCAAATTGAAGGAGCTTGCTTTCTGAAGCAGATCAGATCTCTACATGTAAAGTATAAAATCATGCAGACACATTATAATGGTTGGGACAGTATATTAGTTTTCTTCCAATATGTGAGAATTTTTATTGTATTTTATTTTACTTTTTGCTGTAATGAGGGAATAGGAAAGAAAGAGTTTCTGAGCTGAAGTAAAGTTCGGGGTTAATTCAGTTGATTTGAGGATTATCAATAAAGAACTTGGTTCTAGATTAGAGGTGATGAGTTTAGGGACAATGTCAAACGTGTTACACCAAACAGGCTGAATTTCATAAAAAAACATGGCTTAAAGGTGCTTCTGAGGGCTGGCATCAGTCACACTGTAAATTTTGTGTAACTTTATCTCACTGCCACATTGTTTGTGTGTTACTGTCCTTCTCAGTTTACGTGAGGCTGTCCACGATGAGAATGTCCGGCCTAAGATGCAGTGCCTGATGATGGACTCTTCCTTCTCCATGGTTACTATGCAAGGTGAGGACAGCGGGATCGCTTGGGAGACGACCCCTAGTCGCTGTTCCACGCCGTGGGCGTCTGAAGCCGGAAACTTCACAATGGACTTCAGCTCTCTGGTTGCAGTACGGCCTGCGACACCTGGATCCCAACCAGCAGGAAAGATTATCTTTGTCATGGATGAGGAGCTGATGTCAAGGCGGAAGAAAACCAAAGAGAGGGTAGGTGGTCATAGGAGCAAAGCAGACAGACAAGTCCTTGCTGAAAGCTCTGACAACATCTCAGGAAGGCCGGAATTAATCGGATTCTCTCAGCCAAATGTGAAAACTGAAGAAGAGGAAGACGAAGAAGAACCAACTGACCCTCTGGAAGATAAAGAGCAACGGTTATTCAGCTTAGTGTCTGAAGGCTCTGAAATCCTCAACATTATTGTTCCTCCAAAACTGGTTACTGTGGATGAAGAGGAGAGCAAAGAAATGGTGGACAACCTGTCTTATCTGGAGGAGAGCCTTCTTCCTAAAGCCAGCGAAGAGACCCAAGACAGTGTGTTCGACCTGAACTATGAGATGGTGATCTCACCACACACTCCAACAGAATCAAGTGCAGTAAGATACGACCAGCCTTCACCTGCCATGGGTCCCTATGTAATGGATCCACCAGGAGCCCCAGTGGCCAGACCTCCGGAGAGAAGAGCTGCTGGCAATGTGGACTACTTTGAGCCGTTCACGCTGATTGGTGCCCAGGCTCCAGGAAGTCCTGCTGTGATCGCACAGGAACAGGTGGAATTAGAGGCAGAGGACACCACTGAGAGCCAGGACAAGCAACCAGAGCAGTCTAGAGACCACCCCACCATAACAAACTTAATGAAGGATAATGAAAAGTCGGACACCATCAGTCTGGGGGAAATCACCAGCGAGCTTCTAGATGAAGTCTTCTACGGAGGTACAGACAACGACGATATGAAACCAGACAAAGAGGACGGAGGTGGAGGGGCTAAAGGCGTGCCCTCTAGGCTCCCTTCAAAACCAAGTGGTTCGACTTTGTTTGGAAGCCAAGAGGACATCCTGACTCCAATCTTCCTACCTGAGGGACCGCCCAAAATTATCGACCCCATTTTGCTGGAGGAACCCAAAGCCATGGCCTTTCTTTACACGGACCTGTATGAGGAAGCACTCGGCAGTCGGCAAAAAGAGGAGGATACAGAAAGTATGACCTCTGAGAAGTCCTTCCACAGCAGGCATTCGGACCGGGAGGCCAGGGGGTACCTGGAGAAATATGTCCTTATAGATGAGACTCCTGTAGTGGAAGCAGAACCAACTGATAAAGAAAAATGCCAAGAGGAAGGACCTCGGATATTGTACGAAGATTTGCATGATTTTGGCAATTTTATTTCCAAGCCAGACGAAAGTGACATGCCAAACTTAGAGGAGGAAGTCACAGACTTCTTCAGATCCAGCGCCAATTCTTCTCCATGTGATGTGGAACCTTTCCCTCGATCACTAGAAGAAGATGAAACAGAATCAACAACAAAGAGTACAGCAAAGGTAAACAAAAGTGTCTCCATAATGGTAGAAGAAGTCGCTCAAACCCCAGAAGATCCACTTAACGACTCATTCTTTGCCTCAGAGGAACTTGACTGGGGAGATACATATGACTATCCTGAAGAAGCCCTGGAGGAGACAGATGTGTTTACAGATGAGGAATTGTGGGAAGAAGACTTGGAAGTGCAAAAGCCAGTTGCTCCTCCTAGAAGAAAAGCAACATCCTCTCCTAAGGCATGTTTGGACTTAACACCTTTGACTCCAGTTGATTTAATTAGGCAGGAAAAGGAAGAGGCTTGTGGAAAAGAACAGAGGGAGGAAGAGAAAGAGACGGCATCACCTGCAGAGACTGCTGATGAGGGAGATGAAGATGGAGAAGAGGCGATACCGGCTGATGCTTCTCCATCCGAGAATGCATTGACTGAACCCCCACAAACTGAAAATGTAAAAGATAGCAAAGAAATATCCGCCTTGGACACAAAACCAGCTTTAGCTGAGGAGAAAGACACTAAATCTGTAGAAGAAGACAAAAGAAGTAAGACTGAAGCTGCTACAAAACAAACTGAACCAGTAAAAGTAGTTATTAAGTCATCAGAATCAGCTAAAGCAGAAGTTAAACCTGAGAAACAAAGAGATAGTTCAACTGCCGTACCAACTAAACCAGATAAAGGACAGTGTGTAATACTTTAGTGTGACTACAAGTATTTTTCAATAAGTTTTTTGACTGAGAGACATTGAGAAATTTTCAAATGTGCTTTTAATATAAGTAATAGGGGCCAAAATCCACATTATGTCCACACAGTCATGTTGTGCAAAAATGCATTTAAAAGTTAATCTGAGGAGTTTATATGAGGTTTTGGCAGTCTGAGTTAGCCATATCAAGTGCATATCTGTCTCATTTACAGTCTTTTTAGCATCAAATTCCCTCTTTGTGTTTTCTCAGACAGTGTTTCCCTGTTGAGCTGCGGTGGAAGTATAGTAACAAAAAGAAGGACTTTGGCACTAAAACGACTGTAACGTTGAAAGATATCTACTTGATTTGACTTATTTGGACGGCTGAAGCTTCATATTAGCTTCAGAAACATTTTTGCACAGAAGGAGGCTTTTGTGGATTTTGGCTCCATCACTTGCATTGTAAGAGCATTATGAAAGGATCTTCTAATGGCCAGTATGAACAGGAGGAATGATTATGGCAAGAAAAACCTGTTTCAATGTTTATTTTGGCACCTGACTGTTGTTTTAAGACAGACTTGAAAAATTGTGAACCCATCCTTTAACTTTGTACTTCACTCTAGTTTTTCTAATGTCTATCTGGCTGTATTCACAATGCATAAATTCAAAAATCAAAGTCGGCATTACATTGATCAAATATCCTTTGTCTCTCCAGTGCAGATGGGTGGCAATTGTGCATGAATCATAAGTGTGTATGAAGGGAGCAATTTGGGTCACGAGTGTGAATAAAAAGAGTGAGAGTGCATGTTGTTGGTGTGTGTGTGATGTTAGGGTCGACCTTAAGCTATAAATAAGCCTCTCTGGCTGTTAACCTGACACCTTATCCAACCTTGGAGTATGTGTACTTTGCACCCTCTTGTAAACAGTCAAAGTGTGTAATATGTGCAAAGATGTGCACTTTTGATAGATAGATTTTGACATATTGTAATTCTTTGTTTAATTCTTAAAGTTCTTCTCCACTCAAAAATGTGTTTTTCTTATTATTACTTCACTGTGCTGAATGATGTATGTGCAGTTTGACACTCAGAAGACATTTTCACATTAATGTGCTGGAAGTGGAAAGTTTCTCTGAGCTTAAATCTGAGTTAAAGGCGTGTATCTACATGCATGATCTGCCTCATCACAACTAGTTTGGAAGCCAGTCGCGGTCCTGTATGCAACTAACACAACGCCTCCAGCGCACATACACTAAGAATGGACTTTATAGTGAAATTGGAGACATCTTGTGTCCAGCAGTTAAAGCTTTAAAATGGAAATTATTTGTAAATTTATAGATTCTGTATTTTTCAGTGAGGTAGAAGAAGAGGATGTGTCTTTAAGAATTTTTTGGGGAAACCCTATATCAGACACAAAGAAAAGTATTTTTTATATATTAAAACATTTCTTGTGGGGATCGTTAATGCCTCCAAAGTCCAACATGAATGCTGCAGTTTATGCCAAATTAAAACAAACATATAATCCACACCAAATTTCAGGCAAAACACTGGTTTATGACCTATGAGAGCTGCTTTTCAGACAATCAAAACAAACTGTAGCTGGACAGAGAGGACAGAGCTGTGTTTATCCAACATGCAGGTTTAGGTCAAGCATTATTTGCAGATAGTCTTCCATCTAGGCATGAAACCAAAGGTCCCATCTGGAGCTCAGCGGTGATCCTGTGCCTGCTGGCTTTGAAGAGGAGACTCACAACACACATACAGATATTTACACACACAAACATGCACGAACACGGTATAAATAGGATATAAAGAGAGGTACAGAGTGGTACTTTGTTTTGGCAGAGCAAAGGCTATGTTTTAAGTCTTCTAACACATGTATCAAAAGTGGTTGAACCTCTGCTATCACTAGTTTAAATGGACTTTGGTGACATCCAGCGTTACAAATGGGCATGTCCCTGTTTTCTAACCGTTTAAATCACCTTTTTTCACCCCCATATCGACAGGTGGCAGCTGTGAGTTGATGGTTCATGATCAGCTTACAAAAAGAAGAGTCGAGGTCATAGAATTATACTAGTTAGATGGTGATTCACATAGCTAAAAATCAGAAATGTTTTCAAAACAATCCCCACATTAAATTATGTGCTGTGAAACACAAAAAGTAGGGCTACAACTAACAGTTCTTTTCATTATCAATGAATCTGCAGATTATTTTCTTGATTAATTGAACAGTCTATGAATTGTGAGAAAATGTAAGAAAATAGTGAAAAATGTTGGTTATAACTTCTCACAGCTCTAGGAGGTGTATTCAGATGTCTTGTTTAGTCCAACCAGCAGTCCAAAACACAAAAATATTAATTTCACTGTCGCATATGACAAAGAAAAACAGCAAATTTGCACATTTGAGAAGCTGGAATCAGACAGTTTCTCTTTGAAATATGACTAAAATGATTCATCAGTTCTCAAATCAAAAATAAAGTATTATATATATATATATATATTAGAACATGTCTGGAGGGGATCTTTAATCTTAACATGTGTGTGTTGTATTTTAAAAGCTTGTTATATTGTCCATTGTGTCAAATCTTCATCTGAAAAATGACTAAAATGATGTATGAATGATGAATGAAATGTAGAGGAGTAGAAAGTACAATATTTCTCTCTGAAATATAGTGTGTGAGTAGAAGTATAAAATAGCATAAAATGGAAATACTCAAGTAAAGTACGAGTACCCCAAAACTGTACTAGTACTTGAGTCTCTATGTGATCTATTTCTATGCTGAAGTCTTCCTCTCGGCGCTGTGTTTAACTACTCGGTTAGCATTTTGCTAACACCGAAATGGACAATGTCCCCAGTCTTTGCTCGTCTGTCTCCCCTGAAGAAAACGGTCCAGAAACCTGCGACAGCTCTTCCTCGACAGAAGATGGGTTAGTCGACGCTTTTGGCGACCTGGCTGCCCTCCCGGTGGAGGTCGGCGAGAGAAGACCGACGTGTTTACGGTGCCGGTGAGCTGAATTAGCTAAAAGTGAAGCTAATGCTAGGTAGCCGAGTGGTTAGAGTTGGGACCAGACAGGAAAGAAATCCTTCGACCTCACTCCCCCCTCCTTCCTCTTATCCCTCTTCTCCTTCTTCTCCCCACCAAGTTACTGGCATGCTTTAATGAAGGGAAACAGATTAATGTCGTTACAGAAAGCCAGCTCAAGACCAGCTGAAACAGAAAAAAAACAGATGATGGGGGCTAGGATGGGAAGTAACTGGGATATCACAGCTTCACGTCTGCAACTTTCCTCCCATGTAGTCGCCCTCAGAAGGTGTGTCTCTGTCCTTTTCTTCCAACACAACCCCTGGAGGTCTCCACATGTCTGTACATAGTGCAGCATCCTGCAGAGGTGAGTCCTGTTCAACTCATATATGATTATTAATAATAAATATAAATGCTGTATCTTATATCCAGATGTCTGCGTCCTTCTGCCATTGAGATCTAATGTGTTGCACAGGGTTTAATGAACTAACACATCCACTAAAAGCATAAAGATATATACTTAGAGCTGCAACTAACTATTATTTTAATTATCTATTAGTCTGTTGATTATTTTTCGGTTAATCGATTAGGTGTTTGGTCCATAAAATGTCAGAAAATGGTGCAAAATGTTTCCCAAAGCCCAAGATGCAGATGAAATGTCTCATTTTGTCCCGACCAACAGTCCACAACCCAAATATGTTCAGTTTGCTAACAATAATTAGAGAATTTGGACATTTTTTCTCTTAAAAAATGACTCTAAATGTTAATCGATTAGTGAAATAGTTGGCGATTAATTTTGATAGTTGTCAACTAATCGATTAATCGACTATTCGTTGCAGCTCTAGTCTACCTTTTATCCAACCCAGATGTCTGCATCCTCCTGCAAACACCTCCAATAAAATCATAAAGACATATACTTGGGGCTGCAGCTAACAATTATTATTATTATCATTATCAACCAATCTGTTGATTATTTTCTCGATTAATTGATAAGTTGTTTGGTCTATAAAATGTCAGAAAATGGTGAAAAATGACAATGACTGTTTTCCAAAGCCCAAGGTGACATTCTCAAATGTCTTGTTTTGTCCACAACCAAAAGATATTCAGTTTACTGTCATTAGAGGATTAAAGAAACCAGAAAATATTCACGTTTCAGAAGCTGGAACAAGAGAATTTAAATATTTTTTTCTTTAAAAATGATTTAAAGCAATTAATCGATTATCAAAATAGTTGATACTAGTAGTAGAAACGCTTACAGTTTTCAATGTGCATATCAGTGATTGATATTTATCAGTGTTTTATTTTTTTATTAAATGCCACACCCAAATCAAAGGGATTTTTCATGAACTTACTGGCATTATTAAACTAGTCGAAGCTCTCTGTTAAATAGGTCTGACAAATGAAGTCCATCACTGAGTGTAATTAAACCCAAATTTAATGGATGTAATGTAATTTTGTCAAAGCTCAGTACTTTAAACCCTCACATGACCAACTCCGTTATCACACAACCTTCTTGTCAGATGACGTTAGTCCTTGCAAATCATTACCATGGAATTTTTTTTCCCATTTTTGTCACCCATCCAACATCGTGTGAGTCGGGCATATGTCCTCTCACAGCTGATGAGAGGACATACACACTAAAAAAGTTAGGAGGCGGCATCCTCTATTACTACTAGTTTAAAAAAAAGTAAGCCATGCTTCTAAAATAAGGGGAAGAATCTGATTGTAGGGCTGCAACTAAATGATTTATTTATCAGAAAATAGTGGAAAAATTCCCTTTATAATTGATGACAGCCTAATGTGACATCTTCAAATGTCTTGTTATGTCAGTCCAAAACCCAAAGATATTTAATTTACCATCACACTAGACAAAGAAAACTATAAAATCTTCACATTTGAGAAGCTGCAACCTGCAAATATTTTGCTTAAAAAATGATTATGTGATGATCAAAATAGTTGCCAATTCATTTTCTATCGTTGCAGCTCTAATCTGATCACTGAACCGCTGTACGTATATACGGATTTACAGTAACCAGATTATTACAGAGCATGTGTAGTCTGATGAGTGTCCTGGTTTCACTCCTCTAACCTCTGCTGTATTTCCAGGAGAGCAGAGTACTTCGGACGGTGCCTCTTCTTGCTGCTTGTTTGCCACAAGGAAAATGCAATGTCATAGTTGGAAGGAGATTTAACGAGGAAAAGTAAGCAGTATTTCTTTTCACCGCACCGATTTCACAATATTGCAACACGGCTGTAATTTAATCCTCAAATATATTTCATTTTTTTCGTCTCTTTTCTTTCGCTCTGCTCAGGCACCCGGAGCTGGCTGCGGTGTGCCGGGACAGCCGAACGCTTATCTTATATCCAGGCCACAAATCCCAGAACCTGGAAGAGTTAGTGCAATACCAAGACGTTGGCACTGTAAAACATAATGTCATCATTATAGATGGCACCTGGAGCCAGGCGAAAAACATGTTCCTCAAAAACAGCCTGTTCCACCTCCCGAAACAGGTGTGTATAACCGCCGTGCTGTCACATTAAAAGAGGATGAAGTTCTGATGTTGAGTTTATACGTTTTTGCTCACACAGCCCAATTACTGCTGTCTTACGTTAGAATTATATGTAAAAAATGAGATTGGCTGTGTTTATCAGACTAAATCACACAATATTGCTGGAATATTGTGCTCTGTTCACCTGAGACAATGACAGTTCTGCTGTTTCACCCAGTCGAGGGGAAGCTGCTTCGCCCACATGAAATGACTAATTGAAACTCAAGAGCAAAAAGAGGAAACATGTCTCTTAAACGTAGGCAGGTGAACACTCTGGACTTTTCAAACTGGATTGGAAAGAATGAGCAATGTGTGCTTTTTTATTAATGTCAAAGCATATGATTTCTGGATGACAGCTGACAGTGCAAATGTATCTTCGTTTATCTAACTTGCTTCTGTGTGTTTTTTTTTAAATTATACAAAATCTTTGTGTTTTTTAGCTCTTAAAGTTATAATCTTTAATATTTCTTAATTTCCTGTCTCAGAGTTCTGGGGGTTGCAAACGTTTGTTGAGCAGCTACTTTGTCAGAAATACAATAGAAGATCAACTGGTGTATCTGTTTACAGTGCAGCCAAACAAATGCGGGGTTGTTTTTACTGGTCAATAATGATTGCAGGGGCAGTTTAATAGGATTTGGAAGTGTGCTGCTTTTCATCTTCATCTGAACAGCTCACTGTGGTTGTTCCTTTTTGTTCTACTATTCCCTGCAACGTTTAAAACTGATCAGCTAACAAAAAAAAAATGCAGAAAATGACCACGTCCGCTGGTTTGGTGAATGTATTTTTGATGAACAATTGCAGTCAGCAGTGTTGACAGTTGTAATGTCGCTTCACAATAAAAGCCACCAAGCCTTTCATCAGTTCAACACTTTTAATGTGAACTACTAGCAGTAGGACATGTTCGGTTTATAACTTAAAATGACTCTGATATGGCTGTGGGAGAGTGAACAGGAAACAGTGAGGCTGATATCATTGAGACGTACATGAATGCCTCATTTCCTGTGAATTCACTGTGCCACTAACATAGAGAGGTCATTGCAGAATATAAATACCTACCATAAATGGTATCAAAAAGCAGTTTTACCACCTTATATATATATCTTACACATACACTCATTGATCAGCTCTGTTTTTGTTAACCAGGTGCTGCTCAATAGGACTCTGTCCAGTCAGTATGTGATCCGCACACAACCCTCCAACATCTGTCTGTCCACGCTGGAGTGCGCTGCTGTCGCCCTGTCCATCCTGGAGAGGAACGACGACATCCAAGAGGTGACGTGATGAAATAATTGGGATCATGAGAGTGCATGTGCCTTTAAATTTACATATACAGTGGATTGGAAGTAAAACTATCATATATCATATCATTTCATCACTTTCCTTCTTCTCCGTGTTCGTCCAGGTTCTGCTGAGGCCTCTTAAAGCCTTGTGCTCGTTCCAGCTGCAGCACGGCGCTCAGATTCATCACAGCAAGGAGCATCTACTGAAGAACGGCATGTACGACAAACCCATGCCCAAGAACAAACGTAAGATAAAGAGGATGGAGAAACTCGTCACTGACCATAACATCTGTCCCAGATGAGGGAGTGACCGAGCAGAGAAGAAGAGGCTGGAGTCGTCTCTATATATATGTATACGCAGCTGTCTACTCTGCATAGGACTGAATCACCAGGGCAGCATGTAGCAGCGTCAGGGTACAAGCACGGAAACCACTGGACTCGCTGGGAAGGGTTTTTTTGTTTTGTTTTGTTTTTTTTTAAGATAATTGATGTATGCTGGTAAATGTTATTTATGCATTTGTCATTCATTTAAAGAAAAAAAAAGTGAATGACAACTCAAGTGTCATGGTGTGACAATAAATCAGGTTTCTGACTTTCACTGTTTTAAAAGCAGTTTTCAGAGTTCCTCTTTGCATTTTATAAACACTGACGGTTCTGTTTTTGTTCTTTATTTTATATTATATGTTTGCAGCTGGTCACATCTGGAATAAGTTACATTTTCATTCAGATAAATTACAAAAAAAAAAAAAGATAACTGGAGCAATACAACACTAAAACCCAGTGATTTTACATGAAACTACTAGAGACACATAACACAGCAGGAAATTACAGTTTATTATATTAATGTACTGTATATATATTTTATTATACTGTATGTGAGTTCACCATTGTTGAAGCACTTTTCAATATTAGCTATGATTTAGCTGGAATATTTTAAATACTTGTCACAATTGTAGGCACAGACCAACCAGGGCAGGTTTTGAAGTATTAAATTGATTAAATCTTGGAGGTTTTCTATGCAACAAATAACATCTCAAAAATGTACATACTTTATTTGCATTTTAGGACTTAGTAAGTGTTGAATTTGTTATTTCTTAAAGCTAGATTATTACTAGAATTGCACCTTAGTTTTTTTTGTTATTTTTCAGTGTAATTATGTTTGTGGGAAGCCCATTAATTGTAAACCAGGCATGTAAAAATGACTTTATATGTGGCCATTTGGCTGTTTAAAGACATTTTTCAACTTGATATTGTGTTTTAAGGATGTAATTAAACACAGTTTTGAAAATAGTTCCTCAAAAAGTAGTTCCTCCGATTGATAGATTTGAAATATTTGTACCCACGGTACAGATATGAGTTGATTCTACGTGTCCTGTATCATTGGTTCTCTGACAGCTGATTAAATGCATTTTTAGGGGTAAAATCTGAATTGGTTTGAGGTATAAAGTCAGTTCCCAGGACTATTTCACACTCACTGAAATAATCTTATATGTATGAGAGTTTTTTCCTCCTATACAATAACTAATAGATATTGATTGATATGATATACTAAGGAAAATAAAATGTTAGGGGGAGTAAATGACAGTGCAGGAGAAATAGAAAGAATATTAAAATAAGGAAGTATAAAGAAGTAACGGATACTTAAGTCTTTACAGCTTTAAAGGACGGGTTCACAGTCTTCCAAGTCTGTCTTATAACCACAGTCAGGTGTCCATATGAACAGTGAAAGAGGTTTTCTTCGCTGTAATCATTCCTCCTGTTCATACTGGCTATTAAAAGATCCCCTTCAAACGTGCTTTCAACGTAAGTGATGGAGGCCAAAATCCACAGTGTGTCCACACAGTCGTTTTGTGCAAAAATGCATTTAAAAGTTGATGTGAAGCTTATATGAGGCTTCAGCAGTCTGAGTTAGTCATATCAAGTGGATATCTGCCACATTTACAATCTTTTTAGCATCAAATTCCCTCTTTGTGTTTCCTCAGACAGTGTTTTCCTGTTGAGCTGTGGCGGAAGTATAGTAACAAAAAGGGGGAATTTGGCACTAAAAAGACTGTACTGTTGAAATATATCTACTTGATTTGACTCATTTGGACGCTGAAGCTTCATATTAGCTTCGGATAAACTTTTTGATACATTTTTGCACAGAAGGAGGACTGTGGATTTTGGCCTCCATCACTTACATTATAAGTACATTATGAAGGGATCTTCTAATGGTCAGTATGAACAGGACGAATGATTACAGCAAGAAATACATGTTTCGATGTTGATTTGGGCTCCTGACTGTTGTTTTAAGACAGACTTGAAAACAATTGTGATTTAACAGATTTAACAGTCTTCAAGTACAGCTTACATTCTTTATGGAAAATAGGAAAAAAGAGGCTTTTTATTGGTGAATTAACATGTATATATATGCTGATGCAGTGGTGGAAGAAGTATTCAGACCCATTACTTGAGTAAAAGTACCAATACAGCAAATACTCCATTACAAGTGAAAGTCCTGCATGAAAATTCCTACTTACGTATTATGAGCTTGATGTAGTTAAAGTATTGCAGTAAAAGTAGTGTTTGGTCCCTCTGACTGATATATTATTATATATGACATCATTAGATTATTAATAGTGAAGCATCAGTGTTAGAGCAGCATGTTACTGTTCTAGCTGCTGGAGGTGGAGCTAGTTTCAACTACTTTATATACAGTTAGATAGTTTAGTCCAGTGGTTCCCAACCTGGGGGTCGGGCCCCTCCAAAGGGTTACCAGATAAATCTTAGGGGTTGTGAGATGATTAATGGGAGAGGAAAGAAGAAAAAACAAAATTCTGATACATGAATCTGTTTTCAGTTTTTGGACTTTTGCTCTAGTCTTTGATTTTTGCTGAAATATTGGATCATTTGAACATTTATTGAAATGAAAGCATGTGAGAAGTCTAGAGGGAAAAATCACTATTTGGTGGAGCTGTTAACAACTCACAGACATCTGAAATGTGACCCCGACTACACACTGCTTTTTGTTGCGTTCCCAAATGCCACAACTGTCCTGGTGAAATTTTAACGGCTCTGCTGGACAACAACAGCAGCAAGTTGTATTATAGTGGAAACCAACGAAGAAGAAGAGCAGCCTGAACGTCTAAATATGGATTTTCAACCATAGTAGTAGCTGGAGAGAAGTCTTGCCTCTGCCTCAGCACTCACAAAAACATAACATGTCACTCTGTAGCACCTTGTAGAAACTAATCAGTAATTGGTACTGCTGGTCTGTTATCTGTCTTTGTGTGTGTGTGTGCAGGTATGTGGGGAATCTGTCTCGGGACGTGACAGAAGCCCTCATCTTGGAGTTGTTTGGCCAGATTGGACCCTGCAAGAGCTGTAAAATGATAGTAGATGTGAGTTCATTAGTCATCTTCTTCACTCAGTGTTGCTGTTGCACTCTTACTTGAGCAAATACTTTGGCCACAACATGCCTCTTTGGCAGTAAAATGTAATCAACTATTGTACAACAGTGTTCTTCCTGAGAATTCATAGATCAACACCTTGCTCTCTGAAATATTGGATCATTTGAACATTTATTAAAATGAAACCATGTGAGAAGTTTAGAGGGAAAAATCACTATTTGGTGGAGCTGTTAACAACTCATAGACATCTGAAATGTGACCCCGACTACACACTGCTTTTTGTAAGACGTCAAAAGCCAAAAAGGTTGGAAATTACTGGTTTCATCTTTAACAATGTGTTGTATTTTAAAAGCTTGTTATATTATCCATTGTGTCAAATCTTCATCTGAAAAGCAACTAAAGCGGTCAAATAAATATAGTGGAGTAGAAAGTACAATATTTCCCTCTGAAATGTAGTGGAGTGGAAGTATAAAGTAGCATAAAATGGGAATACTCAAGTAAAGTGCAAGTACCTCACATTCGAGTAAATGTACTTAGTCACTTCCCATCACTGTATATGTGGTTTATTAAATGTGATGTATTGTAATTTCCAGCTGTCAGTGTTTTGCAATAAGATTGCCCAGAAATTGCCTTTGGCTGAACTATTGCGCATGCGTGTCGGCCCCGGTCGCTCCGCCATCTTTGTCGGCTGCCCATTGTTCACTCTGGAGCTAACAGCGGTGGCAAATCACTTCATACTGCGCAATAAAATAACTTGACAGTGTCACCGGCAGCTGCCCGCGACAGTCGTGGATTTGCTCTCAGGGTTGCGACTTGTTCTCGGCCAGCAAGTTAAGCAGAATGGACGATGACCAGCCCAAAACCCTGTAAGTGTGTGTCTGCGTTACCGCTAGCTTGAATTTCGTCACATAACGGCAGCTCCTTAACGTTACTTCAATTACAAAAACGCTTCTTTCTCTGCTGTGAAGACGGTTGATACAAAAAAACTGCGCTAGAAAACAATCATTTACATTGCGTGTATATGCAGGCTTTCTGTAAACTAAACGTAACACGACCTGGATAAAAGTAAAGACATGTTTTCAGTCGTAATAATCTTAACTACTGGTTAAATCAACCGAGCGGCGCTAACGTTAGCTCGCTAATTCCAGAAAAATCTCAACATCTACGCGTCGTTTCCCAAAGACGAAACATTACTAAAACACTTGTTTTTGTGTGTTTTGTGTATGCCGGGTGAAACAGAGAAGTCAAATGTATCAGCCACGTTTCTACTCCGCCAGTATGTTTGACGACAAACAGGAGAAAAAACAGTAGAAAAATGAAATTACCGTTTTTTTCAATGGAGTTTGGTTTGCCGTTACCTCCATAACGCTCCTCCTGAGAAAAGCATGTATATTGGGGGCGAGAGAAATCATTAGGCCTATGTATGTACAGGTTTTTTTGAAGTTTTATTAGCAGCAACCTCCTTAAATATGAACAGAACTTAAAGCTACTGCAAATGTCGAAAATAGGTTATCTTTATTACCTGGGTAAGATTAGCTGGATGCTATTTAAAGCCACCAGTAAGGTAAAACAAGGTCAGTAGCTGAGATTTCAACAATGTTTCCTATGCCTAGCTACACTCTTTATGTTGTGGCTGAAGAGCTGACTAATAAACGCAGAGTACAGGATCACTGGGGATCAGCAGCCCTCAGATTTCATTGTCTTGAGACTTTGCATTTACTTGGATCCCAAAGGTGGACCCCCTGCTGGCTTTATCCCAAATCCTGACCACTTCTGACATGAAATCTGCAAGTTGCCTGGTTCAAGTATCTGGGTTATTCAGTGGTGGAAGAAGCATTCAGATCCTTTACTTAAGTAAAAGTACAAACACAGCAATGTAAAAATACTCCATTACTAGTAAAAATTCTACTTTTAAGTAAAAGTACACAAGTATTAGCAGCAAAATGTAGTTAAAGTATTGTAGTAAACGTAATTGTTTGGTCCCTCTGACTGATATATTATTATTTATGACAAGCAGCATGTTACTGTTGTAGCTGCTGGAGGTGGAGCTGGTTTGAACTACTTAATATACAGTTAGCTAGTTTAGTCCAGTGATTCCCAACCTAGAGGTCGGGCCCCTCCCAATGGTCATCAGATAAATCTGAGAGGTCATGAGATGATTAACAGGAGAGAAAAGAAGAAAAAAACAAAATTCTGATACATGAATCTGTTTCCAGTTTTTGGACTGTTTCTCTAATATATTAATATTTTTGGTGCAATATTGGATCATTTGAACATTTATTGAAATGAAAGCATGTGAGAAGTTTAGAGGGAAAAATCACTATTTGGTGGAGCTGTTAACAACTCATAGACATCTGAAATGTGACCCCGACTACACACTGCTTTTTGTTGTGTTCCCAAATGCCACTGGTCAAATTTTAACAGCACTGCTGGACAACAACAGCAGCAAGTTGTATTATAGTGGAGACCAACGAAGAAGAAGAGCAGCCTGAACGTCTAAATATGGATTTTCAACCATAGTATTAGCTGGAGAGAAGTCTTGCCTCTGCTTCAGCACACACAAAAACATAACATGTCACTCTGTGGCACGTTGTAGAAACTAATCAGTAATTGGTACTGCTGTTGTGTTATCTGTCTTTGTGTGTGTGTGTGTGTGTGTGTGTGTGTGTGTGTGTGTGTGTGTGTGTGTGTGTGTGTGTGCAGGTATGTGGGGAATCTGTCTCGGGACGTGACAGAAGCCCTCATCTTGGAGTTGTTTGGCCAGATTGGACCCTGCAAGAGCTGTAAAATGATAGTAGATGTGAGTTCATTAGTCATCTTCTTCACTCAGTGTTGCTGTTGCACTCTTACTTGAGCAAATACTTTGGCCACAACATGCCTCTTTGGCAGTAAAATGTAACTAACTATTGTACAACAGTGTTCTTCCTGAGAATTCATAGATCAACACCTTGCTCTCCTCTCCTGTTATCTGCCGGTTGCACCAGCTGTTCACAAGTTTAAACTTGGCCTCGTTATAACTGTTTATTCTAGGTCAAGTGGAAATTTACACATCGTTAAATTAAAACCGGTCACACCACACGAACTAGTTCTTCTGTAGTGATTAATTGTTGCTAAATATTTACACAAATTAACCAACAAAACTATTGTTAACTTGCTAATTTATGACCCGTTTAGACTGAAGAGTAAAAGAGATGATATAGAATATCGGTCAACATATCTGATCTGACACTTTACGTTTCACAGAAAGACACAATATACCTCAAATTATTAAACATTATGCCAATAACATCACATTCAATGACCAAATAACGTTGATTAGTTACTTAATCAGATATTTCCTTTTCACCGTGAACTGCATAAATAAAACTAGCTCTAAAACACACGTATTTCTTCAGGTATGCAGATATAAATAAACTAACACCTACATTCACAAAGGATTAACAGTTAAGTTTATCTTTTGCCCCCCAAGACTGTTATTTTTTGGAAGTTATGTTACATTTTGTGCTGTTCTTACATAGTTGGTTGTCTTTTGTTGGACAGCTCTACGGATGTTTTCCTAGCAACTGATTTACACATTACCAAAGTGTTTACTAGATGAGACATTTCTTAATTTTTAATGGTGCAACCTGATTTAATAAATCACCAGTTTGAAAATAGTTAGTAGTTACTAAGAACCAGGGCTGCCGCCAACGATTGTTCTCATGATCGACTAATCTGCTGATTATTTACCCGATTATTCAGCAGCAAAAACAGCAAAAAATTGTCCATCACAATGTCCTAAAGCACATGTTGACGTCTTGTTTTGTCCAACAAACAGTCAAAAACCCTAAAATATTAAATTTACTATAATGACAGTATCAAGAAAAGCATCAAATTCTCACATTTGAGAAGCTGGACTCATCTGTTTTTAATGATTTTGCTTGATTGGTTATCAGAATAGTTGCCAATTAACTTGCCTAATCTGACTAATCGTTGCAGCTCTATTAAGGATTTAAAAGGGACTTTACGCACAAACTTAGTGATGGATTTACGAACAGCTGCTGCAACCCAGTCCAGGTCTAGTCGCTTACTCACCTCTTCTGATGTTCATCCTGTTGATTCACCGCTAATTTTGTCCAATAGTATCATGACCTCCCATTTTTATTAATGCTAAATGATGACATCATTACATTTACCAAGGCCTGGGGGAAGAAACTTTTTAACCGCCACATTGACTTAACACTTGTGTTTCTTGTCCACTTCAGACAGCAGGTCATGACCCGTACTGCTTTGTGGAGTTCTATGAGCATAGACATGCCACTGCCACAATTGCAGCCATGAATGGTCGGAAAATACTGGGTAAGGTAAGCTATCATATCTCCTGGGTGAGTCAACTTAGGGCAAGGCTGGGTGGGCAGGGTCGAAATGAAAACAGCTGGAAAAACTTGAATCTTGTTAAAACCTTATCTTACTGCCCTTTTCCTGCTCCTGCTCCACTTCACTTAATTTGTTTTATTCCCCTGTGCACATTTTTCATCTGTGCACAATTTAAAATGACCGGGTGGGAACGCCAGACACTGATCTTTGTAATCTTACTGCTGGGAAGTATAAGAATGCTAAAAGCAAAATGTCTTTAAGTGTTAGGTTATCGCTTTGTAATTGTTTTCCTCGTTTCGTGCTGTGGTATTAACACAAATCAGTATATAGAACATGGAGTCATTGCCATGTATTCAAAACACGAAAGCCGTAATGGTAACCAAAGTAATCAGTCTATAAATTACTAGATTGGTGTAGCAAAGTCTGCCGCTTGATGGGTTTTTCCGTTTCACAGTTATGCAGGTTAAAGAGGCTAAAAGATTGTGAAAATGTATTTTTTCCTTTTTCATATTACTCAGAAGAAAAAAAGCAAAGTCAGTGTAGGACTCCTCATGAGAGCATTCAGACTGACGCAGATTATTAAATGTAATATGATTTGTAATTTAGACCAGTGCTTCAGTTTGGCGTCGCCACAGAAGCTATGAAAACGTCAAAAGTATTGATTGTTGTAATATCACAATAGTCTCATAATATCGGATTAGTTTGTGCTCTAATGTAGATCAAATGTTTAAACATTTTCTGTACTGCGTTTTCTCCTTTTTTAAAATATAAAAATCAATCCATCAGAGTTCAGTAGGGTTGCAACTAATGATTATTATTATTATTTTCCTCATTAATAGATTGTTTGGTCCATAAAATGTCAGAAAACATTGAAAAAGCCAAAGTTACATACATACAGAAATATTCAAGTATCTTATTTTATCCAACAAACAGTCTAAAAACATTGGAGCATCTGGAGTCACTTTTTGGCATTTTTACTTTAAAAAAAACACAACAAAAACTATTAGTTTGTAATCAAAATAGTTGCAGATTAATCTTTTCATGATCAAGTTTTCTATTATTCAGCCAATTTATTTTTAATTTCAGACCAATTTGACCAGTTAGGTTTTGAAATCATTGTAAAAAAAACCTCAATTATTTGACTTTCCATCGGCCAGATGTGGTTTTCATAGTGCACACAGTTTCAACAAACACACTGAATATCATAAACTTTACATGCAGGATTTTAATAAAGGTAACTGACAAGTCGGTGTGAATTACATTGTGCATTTGCAGGTGTAAATAAAATGCTGTTTGGGTTTGTTTTTGTTTTTTTTGTCACTTCATGCTCCATGCTGTCTCTGTTTTCTAATGAAGATTTTCCTAATAGTGAGTTTCCATCTGTGTATGAATGACTTTAATGTGGCCCTGCTGTGTAATCATGCTACATGTTAACGTTCTTTGATCTACTTTTTTAATTAATGCTCTTCTGTCCCCCCCCCCTCCCCTCCGTCTTTACTGCTGTGTTCTTTTGCAAAGTTATTTCCACATAGAATCCACATAAGAGCAACTTCCAGAAAAATACATTCAGTTGAAAATATTTTATCCTCAACAGGTATTGAAGGACCATTTGAGGAGTATAACAAGTTCGTAAAAATCACTTGTTTGTAAGTCCCTTGTTATTTGGACCTTACTTCCTACAGTTTTGCTCCAAATTTGTACTAGACTGAGACTGAAATGTTCCTCATTGTGAAGGTGAAATCTTGATATCCCTTTATATTCTCCACTGTATTTTACTGTGTATTAAATGTATGCAAAGGTATGTAAAATTAGATAATAACAATGGATGAATCGATTTGTACTGCTGGCATACAGAGGCCTCCTTATTTAAAAAAAAAAAAAAAAAAAGTTCTCAATCACAAAATGTGACAATAGAAGTAAAACTGGTGTGTGACAAAGACCTCTAATCAAAAGAAAAAAAAGCACCTTCCTCCCTTTTGCAATTGTTCTTCACTTCTCACCTTTTTTTTTTCCTCTTCCTCGCTCTCTACGTCTGTCTCTCTTGCAGGAGGTCAAGGTCAACTGGGCCACGACGCCAACCAGCCAAAAGAAAGACACAAGCAGTGAGTAGTTTGTCTTAAGTAGTAAAAATAATATCACAAGGCTACATGTTTTTGTTTTTTTTCTTTTCTTTTCTTCTCGGAAAATGTGGTCTCACTAAACACATGCTGCCGTTCTGATTGATTGGATGGAAAATGTTTTGACCATATCTTAATGACTCATAAATGTGACCCATCAGTATCCCAAGAATTGTTTTTATCGTGTTAAATGACTTGTTTTTTATGAACTGTAATGTGAATGTTTGTTTTTTTTAGGTCACTTCCATGTCTTTGTTGGGGATCTAAGTCCTGAAATTACCACAGATGACATAAAAGCAGCTTTTGCTCCATTTGGGAAAATATCGTAAGTGTATCCTCATGATACTTGGAGTGTGCAATTATGGGTTTTTTTTGTTTTTTTTATTACTGTCAACAAATCCCATGAAAAGACCAAAACAAACATAGCAAGTCCTTCTCTCGATATTTTGCAAGGTTCCCACTGAAGATGCAAATCTTTAAAAACACGTCTCAAATATATAGATTCATATTTAAATAAATATTTAGTAATTTCCTTAAACAGCTGGGCACTGTAGTTTTAATCAAACATTATTAAAATTATAGTAAATATGCATTTTTATTCAGAAGTAGTAGAAGTTATTCATTTTAAATGCTCAGTCTTTATCAAAAAGCTTCTAATTGAAGAACAACAGGTATTTAAAATGAACGAACAGGAAAACTGATTCAGGGAGAAATACAGACACAAATAAACCAAGTTAAGAGGGAACAAAGATAAAGTGGAGCAGCTACTCAAGAACGACGACGTAAGGGAGGTGTGGAGCGGAATAAAGACAATGGTTGGCTTGACCTCATAGCGGGCCGAGTCTGCACAAACAGCAGTTTGCCAATAACTTAAATTGCTTTTTTGCACATTATGAGACTGATAGACCGTCCCAATTCTAGACCAAGGCGGACTGGAAAGATGGTGGTACGCCAATATGTGTAACTTCAGAGGAAGTCTGACGCACCCTCTCTTAGATAAATACTGGGAAACCCACCAGTCCTGATGGAACGGATGGGAATACACAAGGGAAGTGTTGTGAGCAGTTATCCACTGGACTCACAAATAATTCAGAGGTCATGTAAAACTTCTATAATAATCCCACTACCTAAAAAGACAAATCCCTCTGAATTAAATGATTTTAGACCAGTAGCATTAACTTCAGCATGTCCACATCCATGGAGGACAGTCATCTGTCATCGGCACTCAAACTGGGGTACCACAAGGTTATGTCCTCTCACATTGTGTACCAAATGATATCATCTGGATAATTGTACAATAATAAGATTTGCAGATGCTTTGATAGGCCTTCTAATTGACAGTCAGACCAGTTATAGAGCTGAGATTAACCACTTCTACAACTGGTGACTTTAAACACAAAGAAAACTAAAGAAATTCTCATTAATTTCAGAGGAAACTCCTCTCTGTGCCCTGTAATCATGAACAACATAACCATCGTAAGTGTACAGGAGTATATAAGTACCTGGGCACTGTTATTGATAGCAAACTGACATGGAATGCTAACACCAACGCCGGGGTTGCGAAGGCTCGACGGCGTCTCTACTTTTTAAGGAAACTGTGGAAAGAACTATGCTGACACTGTTTAACAAGACCTTCATTCAGAGTATATTGACCTTTTGTATCCCGTGTTGTGGAGGAGCGTTGTCCATACATAACCAGAACAAACTGGACCGGGTTTGTTAAACTGGGTGGCAAGATAACCGGGGAACAAATGTGCAGTATTACATGACGCACCGGTACACTATGAATTTAACTCACAAGACCATAGCGGACCCACTGCATCCTTTATGGTCTGAATATGCACTTCTACCTTCAGGCTGAAGGTACAGTGTGTCCAGGATTGTGGACTAAAAGAGGCGTCACATCCTTTTGTCCCATGAAGCATTCAGCTGCTTAACGAGCTTTTGGTCTGAAATTGGCACCTCATGTCTTTTATCCCAAAATAATGCTTTTTATGATGTTTTTTTATGATGCTTATGTTTTGTTATGTGCTGTGTGCTTGTTTTGTTTGGTTGTTCATGTTTTTTTTGATGTCCTCTTGTGCTCTCTGTGCAAAAGCAAATTCCCCTCGGGCCAATAAAAGGTTTCATTCATTTATTCATTCGTCGGGGACTATAATCCACATTTGGTGCTCCAGTGAATATTTATGTCAGCGGGACGATGCATGTCGGATTCGACTGAAAATAAAACCACAGCGCCCATGTTCAGCATAACGAAGGAAAATGTCACCCGGCGCAACGGCGTGTGACTCATTTGTGTGTTTTTTGGACAACATAATGGACGTCTGTGTCTCTGGAATAAGATACATCAGGCTTCGGATACACAGACAATACTCATTAGTAGATGATAACAACTCATTGGTCTTTTCATGGGATTTTTTTTGGACAAAAATGAAATGTAGAATATAAAGTAAATGGAGTCAGATCCTTAGATTTAGCATCGTTAAAACACACTGCCTCTTGTTAAACTCCTCCATATCTTGCTTAATATAATAAATGTAATAATATCATCAAATGCATTTTTCTTGACTAACCGTTGGCCGTTTGTCCACAGTGATTGTCGAGTGGTGAAAGACATGGCCACAGGTAAATCTAAAGGCTATGGCTTTGTCTCCTTCTTCAACAAATGGGTAAGTGTGCCAGTAGTGCACATGTGTGAGAGGACTGAGAAAAACATGAGCAGGTTCTGATTGTTGACTTGTTGAGATTTAGGGGCTTTTTTAAAAATATTTTGGTTTTTGGTGACTCAGGACTTTGTTTGTTTCCTCTGTATAATCAGGATGCAGAGAACGCCATACAGCAGATGGGAGGACAGTGGTTGGGGGGGAGGCAGATCAGGACCAACTGGGCCACAAGGAAGCCTGCTCCTAAAACTACAAATGAAAGTGAGTTCACAGGAAGTGAATTAAAGATTGTTTGTTTTAACACTCAGTAAATCTAGAAGGGGGAGATTTTACCTAAATTAGAAACTTCAAAAAAAATTGTCAGGCCTCTTTTCACTGCACATATTTCTGTCTTGTCATAGCAGGAAGTGCAGGAATATTATGAAAAGGGCCCTACAGAGAAATAAAACGTCTTTCTTTACCTTTCGCTCGATCCAGTTTTTTTATTGTCTAATCAAGTCTCGCTGAAGGAAAAGTTTCATTCTGAAACCTTTGCGAGAGTTGAGTTGTTGCCAAAATCAACAAAATATTCTGCTGCAGGGCTCTTGCTTAATACCGGTTGTCCCCATTAGTCATTCAGACACAAAATGATGGGAAAGTCCAGGTTGAAAATACCGAAGTTTCCCTTTAACAGTGAAAAGATGCCAAAGTCATATTTATAAAACTGTTCGTCATAGTTTTGCTGCAATGTGAAAATATTTTTTATATATTTACAGACAAGTTAAAGACAGTTAAAGGTCAATACTCATGTTTCCTGTTTTATGATTGTTCCCCTCTGTGCATGACAGTCTCACAGGACAAATACACACCTTAAAAACCAACACGTAGTTTCCAAAAGCATGAAATGTATATATTTG
The DNA here is from genome assembly GCF_910596095.1 of Thunnus maccoyii. NCBI lineage: Eukaryota > Metazoa > Chordata > Actinopteri > Scombriformes > Scombridae > Thunnus > Thunnus maccoyii. The sequence goes on along the minus strand of NC_056551.1, from coordinate 23,517,394 downwards.
ATCCTTAATTCATCACCAGACATCTTGTTTTTGGTCAGTACAGTGCAGCATGTACAGCACAGTAGAGGCAGGCAGTTGCAGAGATTAAGATAAATATTCTGAGGACAAAAGGGAACAAACTGAATAAAACCTGCTCTATCTTTTTCTTTTCAGCAACCAATACCAAGCAGCTATCTTTCGACGAGGTGGTGAACCAGTCCAGCCCCAGCAACTGCACCGTCTACTGCGGAGGCGTCACAGCAGGTCTCACAGGTGAGTCACGGTTCGTCCTCAAGGTTAAACTGCAGTTATAGAAGCATCGCTCACACATTATGTAAATATTAACGCTGGTTTTCTTGTCTGCAGAGCAAATTATGAGACAGACCTTCTCACCTTTTGGCCAAATAATGGAAATCCGTGTTTTCCCAGACAAAGGCTACTCGTTTGTGAGGTAAGATGACTGAAATATACCGTTTATTTAACGCTATAAAGGCTTAATTGTCACAAATGTCTAAGCTCTCTTCTGTCTTCAGGTTCAACTCCCATGAGGCAGCAGCTCATGCCATCGTTTCTGTCAATGGCACATCCATAGAGGGCTATGTCGTTAAGTGTTACTGGGGCAAAGAAACAACAGACATGGTCAGCCCCATACAGCAGGTACAGATGCCACAGGTATGTACCAGGATTATCAGCAGTGCAGCTGCAGTGTCTCTTCATTCGACTGCGAGATCCTAACTCTGCTGCTGCTGCACGCTGCAGGTGCAACGTGATATTCTGCCTCTTAAAATATGATTGTGTGTGTCAGCAGAACACGGTGAGCTTCGCAGCGCAGCCCTACAGCCAGTGGGGTCAGTGGTACAGCAACACGCAGCAGATTGGTCAGTACGTGCCCAATGGATGGCAGATGCCGAGCTATGGAGTCTATGGACAGACCTGGGATCAGCAGGGCTACAAGTGAGTGTGAACGTGACGTCATGTTTCTCAGTTTGCTTATCAGACATGTGAAAAACTTCTATTGGACGTCCTTTCTTGAAAATGTAGGTATTCTTCATGCAACTATCAGTTTCTTTCCCCCTCTCTTAACCTATTTATCCTTTGCTCTCCCACTTTTAATTCAAATCTTCTATCCAGATAAAATCCAGATGCTATTTAAGACACTTTCATTCACATGTAGCCACATATATGTGTAATAAAGATGTACGAGTGTCTGCATCAGCCAATTAAAGCTCAAACTAATACTTCAACTGACAGGACAACTGAAGCAGGATGTGGAAAGATGAGAGCAACTGATGTTATAACAACATAAAGCATGTCTTCATCAGAGTACTCGTTATGTCGAAATATTAGTCGCTGCAGCTTATTATTACTGTTTGCTCCACATCTCAGATTTCCACATCCTGCCACGTATGTGTCTCCGTTGGCCGGATCTCAAATCTGATTCCAAGTCACATTGATGAATCATATTTATGAACTACAAGCAAAACAAAATCTGTATCGTCCTCATGGCTTCTCGTTAATGTCGCTCCCTCACACACACACACGGATCGTTCAGCGGTTCCACGGATCAGGAATCAGATAAAAGTTTCTGCAGCTCAGCACGGCCTCCGTATGAGCTGCTGGAGCTGCAATTTCCTGTCACTTTTTAATGAGACAGGAGGGATCAACGGCAGCTGCCGTTATCACACGGGACAGATCCTGTAGAGGGTTTTTCCACAGATTGCTGTAGTGACATTTTTGAGGAGTAAAGATTCATCTTGTGGAGACATTTACATTTTGTCCTTGGGCGTTTTTATCCAGAGCGACTTACAAGTGAGGAAGGACAATCAAGCTTTAGAGGACAGTCAGTCAGAAGAGCTGGAGTGCAAATTCTCAAGTATCTGGCCAGGTAGAAGTGCAATGAGGGAGCGCTAGACAGAAGGCTTTTTTGTTTTATTTAGTTTTTTTAAGTAAGAAACGACTGGAAGTGCATAAGAAACACCATAAACAACAAGAAAGTAGTGCAACAATCAACAAAGTGCTAAAAGGTTAAAGAAGAGCAGAGTTTTTGAGACGGACACATTTACACCTTTTCATCATCTGGCTTGAATGCGTCTCAAATCTCCTCCAGATGGAGCTTTAACAGTTGGATTTTAATCAGTCTCAATGCATCATGGATGCATTTAAACATTTCTTTTTGTTTAAATCTTATTAGTTATCCACTCCAGGACGTGTAAATGTAAATGCTTTGCTCTGCTTCGTCTCTTAATCTGACTCCACTTGTGTAACTGTATCGTCTCTGCCTGATGTTTTCAGTCATCTACATGCTGGAGCCGGATGGACAGGCGTGGGCGCCGTGAGCAACGGAGGCATGGTGGAGCCCGGACAGGGCGTCAACGGGACGGTGCTAACCAACCAGGCTGGCATGGGCACCGCCGGCTACCACACCCACTGATCACTGGCCGCACTGTAGCCCTCTCTAAGCCTCTGAGGCCACAAGGATGACACTGCTGGAGAAAGGAGTGCATCATATGCGCTCTCTCTGTCAACACACAAAAATTATACTCTTGTTAGGGAGGCTGGTTTGCCATTTGATCAATCATACCAGCCCATAACCTCACCCACTGCCCAAATCTGCAAGTGTAAAGAAAACAGTCCACTCCAGAACACTTAAACACTGTTAGAACAGCTACTGCTAATGCACCTTTCATTCCTGGGCCCATTTTTATTATTTGGTGTATTTTTCTAAAGCCTGCAGATAACTGGCCAAATGTAAATTATATGACGTGTCAAGATATTTCTAGCACAGCTACAGTTTAGTTTAAAAGGAAGAAACGGTCGACTAATTAAATATATATAATAAAAACACCGGGTTTTGTTTTTCAGCCCCTCAGAGCCAAAGAGGAAGGGCAGACTTTTATACCAATAATCAACAAGTCACACAGGAAGAAGAGGCTTCCAACTCTGCCTCTGAAAGTACTCAATAGTCCATAGTCATGCATTGCGTGTATTGAGTAAGGGGCGCGCAAATTTTTTTTTATTTTTTTTTTTTATATTTTCCTCCCATTATTCTGTCCACCTATTACTTAAAGTGAAATATGAGTCCAAGAAAGTTCTCAGGGTGTTGTCAAAGTCATTCTGTGAAATGTAGGAAAACACTGAGTACAAGTAGGCAGGTTGAGGGAAAGCGGGAAACCCACAAAACAACAACAACAACAACAACAAGTACATTTTTGAGCGCTCCTTCACTAATCTCACAGAACGGACTGAACAGACGGAGAACTCCAGTCTGTTGGATCAGAAATGTGTGTGCTTAACGTGTGTGCATGAACTGATGCTTTTACACACAAGACTGTCCAGATCATCTTCCCCTTAAACAGAAAGGACTACGCCAATATTTCTTTTTTTTCTTTCTTTTTTTTTTGCTACAGATAAAATAGACAAAGTGTCATTTTCTTTTTTCTTTTTTTGTTTTGAGCAACTTTAAAAATGCTGACATTGTATAAAGAGCTTTTTTGCCTTTTTTTTTTTTTTTTTTTGTGTTTCATTTCGGGACTGTCTTATAAAGAAATGTTGCAGTGACACCATAGAATCATGTGACATGTGAGATCTTTTATGTTTGTTTATAAAAACATTAAGTGGCTGTCAACTGTCAACTTTATTTTTTAAATTAGATTTTCAATATCTCAAATAAAAACCAATTGCAGGGATTACTGCCACTCTTATCTTACTTACAGGCAGACAAATATTGCACAATTACTTAAAGTTATCTTTTCACAAAAAAATTGAAATACTAGGTTTTTTTTTTTTTTTATGTTTTTTGCATTCCACTTTCTTTTGTAATTTCATTTGGAAGTCTGTTTTATGTAAATAACCAAACAGTCTGTTCACTTGTTCTGAATCTGTATAAAGACGACATGTTAATTAAGGAAGCGTGTTCGCCTCTGGTTGGTGGAAATGGATTCAAGAAAAGAAAAAAAACAGCTGTTTGACGGTAGCATCCCTGTCCAGTGCTGGTCCATGTACAGTAGAGACAGTGCATCATTTTATTCTTCCAGAAGCAGCGTTGCTATGCAATGCAAAATTATTTAGATCTACAAGTAATTCATGATTTAAGTTATTCTGTTTTAAACCTAAATAATTGTTTTTACTGATAAAGGAAAAACAACCTCATAAGGATAAAATTTTTGCACTGTGGCCACCATCATTTTAATATAGCTGAAAAATCCATTGTGTTGCCTTATTATCAGCGAGTTACTTTTTTTTTTTTTTTTTTTTAATTTAACCAAAAATCATCAAAGAGTAGGCGGTGCCTAAGAATGTTTTCAACCTATGTTTTGGCAAGGGAAGTTCTGTTGATGCTTCAGTAACATGGTTTGTGTTTTTGCTTTGTCCCATTAAAATGCTGATGCTTAAAACGGCTCACATTTACACTGTTTGCATCTTTAAAACCATTTAAAACATGCAGCACAGAGAATGGAGGATTTAACAAAACATACAGAAATGTCTTCATTCTTCTGTCCTCTTCCTGCTGTCTTAAAGTTGCTGAGTCACATATCATTTCCAATATTAAAGTAGAGGCCTACAATGCATACAATAAATGTTTTCATTGTAGATTTATTTGCCAATTTTTTTTTCTGAATTCAATTATTTAATGAAAAAATGTCAAAAGTTTATGAAGGCCAAGGTGACGTCCTAAAGATGCTCTGACCAACAGTCCAAAATCAAAACGCATTCAGTTTACTATCATATATGACAAAGAAAAGCAGCAAATCCCCAAATTTGAGAAACTGAACCAAAGAATGTTTATTTTTTGTGAATTAAATGATTAATAGATTATTTAGTACAATGCACAATTACTTGACTACGCAATAAGTGGACAAGAAAACACCTGCGTCATTAAATGCAGGGCTGCAGCGACCAATGTTATGCATTAGACGTGTTTAAATTTTGACTACAAAATGTATGATTCAGTATTTGTCCACTAGAATTTAATTCCTGGCAGTGTGGAGTGGGCTTTGAAGCAGCATTTACACCTTCAATGTTAGGATATAAAACTGTAATGCTATTTTATGGGGCTGTAATTTCCTAGAAAATTTCCTGGACATTTATTCATTCACAGGAAAAGTATATTGTAGAACTGAAATAATACACAGACAATTATTAAACTTAAACTTATTAAACTACAAGAAAAAATGCCCAAAATTAGCTTGTTTCTAGTATCTTAAATGTGGAGATGTCCTGCTTTTTTTGTTATGTCATTATAAATTTAAATTGACTATTTTCTGACATTTTATATACAATTAACAAAACATTTGATAGATCAATCTGCCATGAAAATAAAGGGGTTGCAGCCCTAGTTAACAGGGCTGGGTTACTAACGGGAGAGTTGGTAACTTCTCTGCGGCCCCCAAACCTTCAGGGGGCCAGAAGGCTCCTGGGTGGTACTAGTAGGTCACAAATAGTTTGTGGTTATTTAAGTTTTTTTGTACCAATATAAAATGAAGGGCCTTAAGGTGAGGGCCCATCTTGTAGAAGGTCTCTGTGTTAAAAATCCAGCTCTGATTGGTCTTTATTGTTTCAGGTGGGTTTTACTAAATACACCGAAAAACCACAGCTCATTCTTGTCCCAGGGGCCTCGGCGGGTTAATGTGGCCTGTTGTTGAAAACTAATCTTAAACTATTTAGATAATCAGATAATAGTTTCGGCATTTTAGAAAAAAAAAATTACAATCATTTGCTGGTTGCAGCTTCTCCAATGAGAGTATTTACTTCTCTGACATTTTATAGACTTATTAAAACGTCAATAAAAACATTATTTGTAACATCAGTCGTTATTTGCATCCCTAAAACTTACAGAAAATATAACTGAACATTTGACTGAATAAATGTAGAAAAAAATGGAGATGGAAAAGTTAAAAAAAAAAATACAAAATGTTGGTGTCAGAATTGGGGGATGTGGTAGTATTTCTAAAATCCTGGCTATGTCCCTGATTATATAGATAGATAGACAGATAGATAGATCGATAGATAGATAGATAGATAGATAGATAGAGTGGAAGTTGACACATTTTAATCTGCCTAGGCAAAGTGTTTTTTAAAACGTTTGTTGCTTTTGTTAAGGCCAACATTAACAAGAAAACACCTGGAAGGTAATCTACAGCACTGGTTCCCAACCTGGGTATTTAAAAAAAAATTATGTCTGATAGTTAATAATAATAATAATAATAATAATAATAATAATAATAGTATATAAATGTATAAAAAGTGTCTAAAAATATAAAGAACAATTCATCTGTAATGCATCACAGTTTTATCCAAACTGCCATATTTACACAAACATGCTGCAGGTATAAAGTTCACTAGTTGGTTTAACTTTACAGTTATTAATGTTCTGCACTGTTATTATTATGCATTAAATATAATATGAAACATCAATATAAAATCAAATATGTCAGTTCGTCAGGGTTCTTCAGTTGAGTCTAAAAATAAGGGCCCCTTGATGAAAAAAGGTTGGCAACCACTGTAGGTCGAGTTTCTTTACATAAACTACATCTCCCATGATTCAGCGCTGCATGGAGAGGCCGCCCCCTGTTTCCCCACGTGATCCCGCTCCGACCAATAGAGAGTGTCGTTACAGGCGCAATGCGGCGGTCGGGATGTAAGGAGGAATGGCGACGGTCGAGACGTTTTTGGAGGCCAGAGCAGAGCTGAATTTAACCAAAGAGAAGCTCAACACAGGTAGTTTAAACATTTTGTGCTTAAAAAAACAACAAACACGCAGTAACATCATGTGTGAGCCAGGTGGTGTTTAAAAAAAAGATGCACGTTACGTTTGAAGCAGGATGCAGTTACAAAGCATTTAAACTGTTATAATAGTGTCATATTGTTTTTAAAAATAACTAAAGTAGACGTGAGAATTTTAGTAAAGTTTAATAATGTGATTTTATTTTGTTAAATAACTAATAGCATTTTATTTTTATGATTATTTTTACTATTTTCATGTAATTTGTACCTACTTTCTATGTTTACTTTCTCATCTCTGTCAAGGTTTGAGTCCCCTGACCTCCAGCTTATGACAGAGGGCCCCAAAATGGAGACTGAAATAACAGTGACCTCCTCATCGAGCGTGGTGTCGCCATCCACACCGCAGACGACAACCGCCCAGGCCAACTTAGCAGCAAAACAGCGAGACAGCAGAAAGCCCACCTCCACCACTCCCGCCTTCCTCTCCAACCTGGGGAGGGCCACTCTGCGGGGCATTCGCAAGTGTCCCCAGTGTGGCGTCTACAACGGCACCCGCGGGCTCAGCTGCAAGAACAAGGCGTGCGGGATATCCCTCAGAAATGCTTCGGCCGGGGGAGGGAGGAACAGCAAGAAGGGAGCGGTGGAGGTGGTGAGAGTGATAATAGACAGCGAGGAGAGAGGTGGGAAAGAGCGAGAGGGAGGGGGAGTCCTGGGCGGCGGCTCAAGCGGAGGCGTGCAGGTGTTTTCGGTGTGTCACAGAGGAAGAGGAGCCACGGCTACGCAGCTGGGCTTCGTTGAACTCGTCCCCACTGATACGGCTATAGCGACCGGCGACGGAGCCACCTTGCTGACCCGCATCAACCTGGGCCGCTGCTTTTTGCCTTCTTGCAAACACGGTCAAAGGTCAAATCAGGGCGAGTCAGAGTCAGCGGTCGCCAACTCCAAACAGTCCTCCGACAGCCTCTGCATCCACATCAAGCAAGCGATAGAGTGTCGGAGCTGTGCCAACCCGCTGACCTTAAAGAGCTCCGTCCTGGAGGGTTTGCAGGCCTCCATGCAAGCCAGGGAGGAGCTGTGGGGGCTCGCCACAGAGTCTCCGGGGCCCCTGGTGCAGCGCGTCTCCAAAGACACGCTGGTGGTGAAGTGCCACACAGACTCCCAGCATCCTCTGGGCCTGCTGCATCTCACCGTCGGTGCAGGCGGACTGTCTGAGGTCTCAAAGAGTGAGAGGAGAAGCAGAGAGGCGCAGCAGCAACACGCCGTATTTCACTGCGCCTGCCAGGTCAGCAGCAGACGAGGTAAACCCGGCGCTGACGGGGCAGGTGGATCCAACAACTCTCATCCTCCTCCCGGCTCGGTCGCATCACAACCCTGCCTTCACTTCTACGCCTGCGTGTGTGCCTTTGCAAGCGATGAGAAACTGGCTTCAGAGTTTGCAGCTTTTATCAACTACACGCCCAGTGGTACCGTAACCAAGTCCAGTTTTCACTTTATGTTAAAGGGATTTAGTATTGCACTTCCATGAAGTTTGGGGACTTGTGAGAGAAGAAGTGTGGTCAATATTGAAACAGCAGAAGCTGAGTTCAGGGCAGCAACAAACTAATTGTCAATTTTTGATCAATCAATCAGTTGTTTCATCTGTTCAATTTCCCAGAGCACAAGTTCCTTCTTTTAGCTGACCATCAGTTGGATAAAATGGTACAGGTCACATGTCACATTTGATCCTACATTTCCCATAATGCAACTCAATAGCATTCTTTGCTACACTGCCCATGCCTGGTAAATACTCATGTTTTTCAAACGTTACACTTTGTAAAGCAGACTTTTTGTTTAAAATGTATTGCCTCCAAGTTCAAGCTGAATAACCATGATGACATCACAATGACATCATATGGGGTATTTTTCCAAACGTTCGAAAGTCGCCTTCAGAGCCACAGACGACGTCATACAACTGTTTTCACAAGTTGTTGTTCTCTCAACAATAAGTTAACTGATCTTAAAGGGGAACTCCACAGATTTTTCCACATCAAAGTGTGTTTCCAGGTGTTGGGGAATACTACTGGCATGTGGAAAAAAGCCTTTTGTGGCTCCATAAATTGCCTCAAGTGATGTCACTTGAGTCAGCGTCAGTTGGGGCTGAAGACTACAAGTTAGGAAACAAAAATGAAGAATGAAGTAAGGTTACCAGACCTCATCTCTGCTTGAGGTTTGCAGTTTCAGGCTACATTAGCTGCTACTAGTATAACACATCTGGATCTCCCATAAACAGTTGGTAGTAAAGTTGCATTGTGGGTAATGTAGGCACCAGTAAAAAGATGATATCTCTGGTTCTGCTGCCTCGATTTTGAGTCTTTTTGCTTTTAAACTGTCCATAATGAGTCCAACAGTCTTGTAGGAGTGCAATGCTAAATCTTTGGAGTACTCTTTAATGCTTTAAAAAAGTGGAGTGCCCCTTTAATATATAATTTGGTTTATATGGCTTGTTGCTTAGAGTGTCTTTCTCTATGTTTTGCCTTTCAGGTGTGCAGCAAAATGCTACCTGTAGAATAATAAGTCCCAGTGAGAAGCCTCTGCAGCAGGCCGACCCCATCAACTCTCACCACAAAGCAAAGAAACTTCGCCTGGATGAATCTCTTTCTGGTGGTTTCATGATAATATTCATCATAATGAAAGATTTACTACAAAGAATTTTATCGCTACATTAATGCAGGATGATTCTCCAAAGCATGTTTGTCTGAATCTTCCATTGTCCTTTCTCTTTCTATCTGATCTTTCCCAACCTGTCGTTCTTTAATTTCCTGCCTCTGTTAGCCCCCTCAGTGGCCTCTCCCGCTGGGGTGGGGAAAGAGGGCACGTCAGCGTCCGGCGTGAGGAAAGCCGGTCAGAGGAAAGCCCCTGGTGCCGGTGGGCTGAAGGCTCCAGGTGCTACCTCCCTGCCTGTCTCACTACTGAGCCCACGTCCCCTGCCTTTTTCATATTACTGCTGCTTAAATCTGTCTGTCTGTGTGTTAAAGAGCTTTACATCGTCTTAGACATCTGTCTCTGTCTCTATCATTCCTCTGTCTAATCCTGCTGCACTAATCCTGATCCACTACTCAAAAGAACCCAAGTATTTTAACACTTAATTTGTGACACACAAAACATTCCCAGGCCTTTCAAAGAGGACATAACATGTTGTTTCTTGTGATTTTCTGTTATTTTATACCGTTATGATGTTACGATATGATATCTTAAGGTGAACAGATGCAAAAATGCTGCCTTCAAGTCAAAAGTCAGGGTTTTAGCCTGCTCTGAATACTCTGTTTTCAAAATTACTCCTACTTCCTCCCCATGATAACACCATGGATGTATTAAGGAGCTGGATACTGCCCGTTCATTCCTATGAAAGTTGCTCAGTGGTGCATGAAGCCAAAAGAAGTCTGCCATGTTTCTGTGAGCTTCCTCACAAATCATGGCGGCTCTTTTGGACTTTTTCAAATGTTATTGGACTGAATAGATCAAATTCTGATAATAAAACGCATCATTTCGTTGGGGGTTGTGACGTTCAGAAAAATGTATTTACCATTACCGCTCATTTTCCAATGATCATGTGTGGGAAAAATGCTTTTTTGGACCAGTGGCTTCACATGATGGCCCCAGAAGTTGTTATTCCACAGTTTGGCCACTATGTCAAATTAACTTCAAAGCCAGGAGCACTTAGTGGGGGCTTGGTACATGCCCAAAAAATGGCGGTTTTGTAGTCTGTTGCTGTGGTTGTTCCATGGGTTGTTCACGTTGCCCGCGCTCGTATTTCACATCAGATTGTTGAGAAGTTTCCATTTTGAGCAGGGAAAAGAAGTTAAATCCGACTATTATAGTTTGTTTACTTGCAGAGCTGCTGGCCAATCAGAACAGAGTGGGCATCATGAGTGGAGCCCTAAAGAGCTAAAACAGCCTGTTTCAGACAGAGGCTGAACTGAGGGGCTGCACAAACAACCAGTATAAGATAAATAAGGAGTTTTTCAGAGATAATCCATATCTATTCCATATTCTAAATAACGACCTGGAATTGAGCATGTTATGTCCTCTTCAGAGACTAAATATCTGGGTGTTTCACCTAGAAAAACAAAGAAATAATGAATGAGAGTTTGACGTGCTGTTCGATCCTCTAATGTGTGTGTGTGTTTGCGTGTCTCAGGGAGTACGCAGGTTGTGGACGAGCATACGGTGACGATGGGCTTCCATCAGTGGCTGGCGGGTGTCACAGAGAGGATCCACCAGACGATGCACTACCAGTTCGATGGTAACGTCGTTAACGCACGTTTTTATTGTCAACAAATCACAGGATGACAATTGTACTATTTTTTTTTTTATGGAAAGGTCCAGGCGGGTTTTCAGAAAGGACATTTGGAGACGGCATATTTTTGTAAACAAGAGGTCTTTCTGATTACTGTGATATAAAGAGTGTGATGTAGCAAGGCGAGAGAGAGAGAGAGAGGGAAAACTAGCGGACGCTGGTGTCCTAGTGGAGTTAATGAGGTTAAAGTCTGGAGATTTAAATGTTGGATATACCAAAGTACAATACTAAATGTTTTGTATTATAAAATATTCAGACAGACAATCATTAAAATGTATAAACTCTTTGAAAAGTGCTTTAGTAGAAAGTTGTACGGAGAATCCTTCATTCAAGATGAAAAGATAAGTTTTTAATTTCTTACAGAGCAGAAACTTCTGTCACTCTCTGACTCTACTGAGCCGTCTGTTGATGTCTGTGAGCATCAGGTCTACTGCTTGATTGTTGCTGATTACAGTACATATCACTGATGAATGGCTGTGGTTAGGGCTGAACAATTAATTGAAATATTATTTAAATCAGTATCTTGCCGAGTGCAATATCCAAATCGCAGAAGCTGCAGTTTGTTGCAGGTAAAATGTGACAAAACACCGTTATAGTGCTGCAGAGATGCTTTGGCCTACAAGTCTTGTTCTACAGATGCAAGAAAAAAAAGATGTTTCTTTGGTACAAACCACAACAAATGTCACACCAAAATGATTTTAATAGTTTTTTTCCATTGAAAATGAAAATTGTGATGCAAAAGTGATCATTCACACTAATATAATAATTACAATATGATTTTTTTTTACCATGTCATGCAGCCCTGGTTGTGGTTGTAAAAACTAAAAAGTTGGTGTTGTGGATGTTTTTCCATCAGGGAAACCAGAACCTCTGGTGTACCACATTCCTCAGGAGTTCTTCAACGCTCTGCAGCATCGCCTGTCGCTCGGCTCGAAGAAGAGGAGGCTGCCGAACTTCACCACAGGTGGGACAACATCACCAGAACTACTGGTGTTTGTATTGCATCAGCATTGCATACTTTATTTTGCTGCTTTTTACTTCTACTCCACTACATTTCAGAGGTGAATATCGTACTTTTTACTCCACTACATTTATTTTACAGATACAGTTACATTGCAGATTAAGATTTTACACACAAAAACATACAATAAGCTTATTAATTACGATGTATTGTTAAAGATTAAACCAACCCGTTTGGCTTGTTACAAAGAAAGTTGTGTCTAGTCATATTTCAGATGCCTATTAGAGATTTCAGATAGTTTTAACAGTTTGAGCCCCAAAGATGTAAAATTATTGAATATTTCACAAAAACAGCAAAAATTTAAGAAATGTCCAAAAAATAAATACAGATTATTGTAGCAAAACTTATTTTTTCCGTCTTTCCTCTCCGATTAATCATCTCATGACCCCTCAGATTTACCTGGTGACCCTTTGAAAGGGGATTTATGTTTTGATGCATCAGTATTAACAATCTAATAATGTAATATATAATCATAAATCAGTCACAGGGACATTTTTGCTGCAGAATGAGGACTTTTACTATTGATACAAGTACATTTAACTGATAATACTTTTATTCTTTTGAGAGGATCTGAGTACTTCTTCCACTACTGGCTGAATATGTAAACAAATATGGAGTTTCTCTCTCTCTTTCAGCGTTTGTGAGAAATGATGGACTTCCTCTGGGCTCTTTCTCCAAGTACACCTGGCACATCACTAATCTCATGCAGGTCAAACGCATCTTTGACACCGCCGAGGTAAACGCCGTCTCTCTCACGAATCTTCTTCTGTGCATCGCTGAAACCCTTTTCTTACCTCTTTATCTCTTCTCCATCACACCGTCCGTCCACCAGTTGCCTCTGGAGCTCACTCAGAGTTTCGTAAAGAACGTCGACGGCTCCTACTCGCGTTTCCGTTGTCCCGAACCTCCCCCTGAACCTGAACTACCCGAGGGATACAGGACAGATCGGCCGCAAGCTATACGACCGATGGAGCTCCGCACCTTCCTCAAAGTTGGTGAGTGACGTTTTTTTAGCCACGATAGCACCAAGAAGTCTTTCTGCACCGCTGTGATGTCACTTGTTTGTCAGGTTTCATTACAGATCGCTCTGTTTTTATGTCTCTGCCAGGACCCGGCACCGCAGATCAGAAGGAGGCGAGTCCGTTTGTGATCGAGTGGATCCCGGACGTCCTCCCTCGCTGTCAGATGGGGGAGCTCAGGATTAGCTTTGAATTTGGCCACCAGCAGAGCGGTCAGCCGGAGTATTGTGAGAAAATGAGCGCGGCAGAGAAGGGAGGTCGTAACAAGACAGACTCCAACCAAACAAAACACTCAAAAGCTGTTGAAATCCTTCAGGTAGTCGTCTGATAGCTGCTCAGTCTCCTTATTATACAGTAATCAGTGTTAACGCCTGCAATAATTGATTTTAACTGCCTCTATGGGACAGTTTATCATTAAAGCACTCCAGATATGAATTAATATGACTCATATGAGACTCACTCATATCCATTTTATATTATGCAATGTATGGATAATCAATCTCAATGTGAATTATACAGAATATTATTAATCAACTGCATTTTTTTAGACAATCCTGTCTGTGGTTGAGTCGTAAAGCCTTTTCTTTAAAGTTAAATATTCAACATCAAACCTATAAAGGAAATAAAAGAGAAACAAAGGAAGCATATTTTTGGAAAAAATATATATATATATTTTTATAACATATGACGTAAACATTTTTACTCAACACAGATCACACAACCAGTAAGAACATTTTAAAATCCGTTGATTAAAACGTTCTTACAGTCTCAAGGTGTAAAAACCTTTCTTGTCCTGTGTGTTTTACTATGTAAGCGTAAAGGAAATAAAACACATTTAATGGATAAAATGTCTATTTATTGGCAAAGATAAATAAACCTCTCATTAAAATAAATATAAATATTTTGGATGAATTTTCTTCTTCATTTTTAGTTTGACCGACTTTCAGTTCACCACTTCTAGACTGAAATATCTCAACAACTAGTCGATGGATTGACATAAAATTCATGTGGAGCTGCAACAATTAGTTCATCAATTGATCAGTCGACTGACAGAAAATGATTCACCAACTATTTTGATAACTAATTAATTGATTTGAGTCATTTTTTTAAGAAAAAATGCCAAAATTCTCCAGTTCCAGCTTCTCAAATGTGAATAATTTCTGGTTTATTTTGTCCTCTATGACAGTAAACTGAATATCTTTGAGTCGTGGATGTTTGTCGGGAAAAAGAAGACATTGAGGACGTCACTTTGGGCATTTTATTGACCAAACGAATCAAATAATGAATTGAGAAAATCATCATTAGTTTCAGCCCTACATTCATGTCACTGTGGTGATCCCTTAAGTTTCCATTTAGTGCCGTCAGCAGGTCAAAATTTAAATTGTCCAATTCTAAACTAACAATAAATTAATGACAGCTGTACTTTGTGTTTAGCACGAATTAGACTCTCAGTCTTGTTTATCATTAGAAAAAAAAAGATCTAAAATGCTAAATAAGACAAACAAATGACATAAAAGACTGTGGCAAAAGTCAGATTTGGCTGTTTTGAAGCTGCTCCAGAGATGTATGTTATTGTTGTTGCTATGTTTCAGAAGAATATTTTGCAGAATAATCTGTCTGTGCTTCACTTTTTGTGGACATAAGTTGTCATATTTTTTGCAAAGATCTGTTTATTGTTTATTGGAGATATTACATGTCCCCCAAAAAAGACATTTCACATGTAATTTTCACCATTTAAAGCCATGAGGAGGAGAAAAAGAAAATCAAGCAAGCAAAAAGTGATTCAGTTGGAACAATAATACTAAACAACTGGGACAAAACAGAGAAACTTACACAATACGTTGTTATATCTCCATCCTGTATTACTTCTCCAGCTTTCATGAGTCAGTAGATGTACTAAACATCACCAGCAGATGGCAGCAACAGCCTTTTCTTTCACCAACGAGGAACTGGCCTGACTAAGCTTTTAAAGCAAACACAAGTAGAGAAAGTGGAATATATGAAGGAACTATTGAAAGAGAGAGAAAATCAGTGTAACTGGTGCTTCATACTCTGTTTCTATGTTAGAAAATGTAATATAGAAAAAAAAATTAGGTGTATTTTTGAATTTAATAATTTGGCTAGATCTGTTTTCTTCTCCTTCTGGGCATCACTAAGCAGGAATTGCACACTTGCCGTGAGATATATCGCTGGAAACATCACACATGCTTCCGAAATGTGTCCAAATGTTCATGAATTAATTAAGATTACAAGTTAATACCATGAGAACATCACGCCAAATTATATCCAGTCCTCAGAATAGCAGCTTGCGTACTGTGTATCTACATCAGGGGTGTAGGCGTACGAGAACAGTGCCAGCCCCCGGCCTCGTTCCTCCCTCACAGGCCTCCAGGACATCAGTGTGAACGCAGCCTCTGCCTGCACAAGAGGGGAGGGGAGGGGGACGGGGGAGTGGTGGTGGTGGGGGTCCCGGCTGCCAGACAGCTCTGAGCCACGCATTTAGTCGTTCATGTAGTCCGTCAGTCACACAGACGGGAGACGCATCAATCCTCTCCTGGAAGGAATAGCAAGCACATTGTGACAGAGAGGCGTCTTCCATCGTCTGAGAGATGTGTTACAGACAAGAGACAGAAAAGGCCTAAAGAGAGGAGGGGGGCTGCGAGGAAAAGAGAGAGAGAGAGAGAGAGAGGGGAAAAATGTTGCTCAGATTGCCAGAAAACGTTGGATTCTGATCAAAAAAGAGTTAAGATAGTGAGATATTTCAGTCTGGACCCAAAGTGGTGGATCAACACACTTGTAGCGTGGCTAAAAGGAATAAAGACTGAAAGACACAATTTTTTATTTAGACAATTCTCACAACTACAGAAGCGGAATGCGACAAAGTTCATTGCCAAGGTTGTCTGTCTCTCTTATATGATTGATGAGAGGAGGGAGCCAAGATACAGCCGACTATGACTGCATGTCTGTCAACAGTCGGCAACAGACACGCACTGAGCCGACAGCTCTCTTCCAGCTCTGTCGTTCCACATTATCTGCACAGAGAGTGTGCTCCAAGTTCACTCCAAATCCAACATTTACAACACGCAAGATGGGATCAAACTGTACCTTTTGCCGTCTAGGCTGAGTTATTTTGTAATAGCATATTTTGGAGTTGAGAGCAGGTTACATCATTTGGAAAAGAACCATCACAGATGTTTTATTTCACTTATGATCGCTCCCTCCCAGGATGACCTCCCATTAATCAGTATGAGCTTACGCTCATTAATCTACATTCACATCACCCATTGTTTTCATCATCCTCTAATGTCATAGTGGTTTTAGTTTATATTTATCACAATAAACAGACAGGTTGATTTCAACAAGGTTATTAGACTGTGTCAGTCAGTAAATGAGTAACGTTTAAAGACTTGTGAATGTGCTGAGGCCTGTTGTAAAGCAGCTATGATCAATATTTCTACGTAAATGGATCACATGCTCAGTAGTTTGAACCCACAGAGGATTATCACCCGACTCTGCAGCTCTATGAGGCTTTATAGTGTCTATCACATGTGGCAACGACCACAGCTTGAGGCTGACGCTAATGAGGAAGTGCCTTAAAGGACGGGTTGACAATTTTTCAAGTGTGTCTTAAAACAACAGTCAGGTGTTTATATGAACAGTGAAAGAGGTTTTCCTCGCTGTAATCATTCCTTCTGTTCATACTGGCTGTTAAAAGATCCTTCAAAATGTGCTTTCAGTGTAAGTGATGGAGGCCAAAATCCACAGTGTGTCCACACAGGTCATTTAGTACAAAAATGCATTTAAAAGTTCATCTGAAGCTTATATGAGGTTTCAGCAGTCCGAAGTTAGTCTGAGTTATGGCCAAAATACAAGGAGCACGGCCGCGGTGCAACACGTCTGTCGCAGCCTGGCCACAGCCGGGCGCATCCATTATAATCAACTGGAGCTGCTACACTGACCACACAATCTCTATTTTTATGTGGCTGTTTCTTTTTTTTTCTCTACACACAGCTACACATCTCTCTAACAGGTAAAACTACATTAAACTGTAAAAAATGTTTTTTTTCAACATTGCACATTAAAATAAATCAATCAAATCAATGTGCATCCATGATCCTGTAGTTAAAACCATCTAGTTAATTAATTCAGTACAAGTTATTATAGCCTACGCTTCCAAACCCTGCATAACCAACTGCATTATCACCTGGTTAAACTCAATATACATGCAGTGACGGGGTTAGAGTTGGTGTAGCAGATAGAAAACCCCAATCCGCCCTGCATATGTGACCTGTTGTGTCTGGTTTATTTCAAGAGTTAGTCATATAAAGTGGATATGTGCCACATTTACAGTCTTTTTAGCATCAAATTCCCTCTGTGTGTTTCCCTGCTGAGCTGCGGTGGAAGTATAGTAACAAAAAGAGGGATGTTGGCACTAAAAAGACTGTAGCGTTGAAAGATATCTACTTGATTTGACTAAATGCTCCAACTGACGTCAACTTCTCTCTAGAAATACTAAGTCAGTTTTTTTTCAATGAGTCACAACAGTCTTCATCACTCACATTCAGATGAATCGGATTTAGATCGAAGACCGAAACACATCACGGTCGAGATGAGTAAATGTGCATAAACATCAGTTGTTGTCATTACAAAAGAAGCCAGGAGTGTTGGTCTCTTCCTTGAAACACACCTGCGTTACAAAGGAAATGCATCCTCATGCAAAACAACTAGTCCCTTAAAATGTTTTCCATATACAAATCAACTGAATGAGGACATTCATTAAATGGCTCTGCACATGGAAATACCTACTATCATCAATCCCCCCCCCCACCCCCCCTAGCTACAACAGGGATGACGCAGTGACACATATAACTGCATGACAAACAACAAACACTGATGATTAAAAAAAGGACATTGAATAAACACTTTTTTTTTTTTGCTTCTCGGTGGTCTGAAACAAGTCATTCAGTGATAAATATTCTCTGTAAGCATCTGCACAGAGGATTTTCCCAGTGCTGGATCACTAATACATCTAAAAAATGTAATTTTAGTCACATTTATAAAGCTATGACCTGTTGCATTGATGTATAAATGCACTTTTAAAACTTAATAGGTATAAATGCATTCTTTATTTTCACTTTGGTGGTTTGTGTTATTAAAGCAATGTAACAGCTTCTCCAGAGATAGTTGCTGTAAACGGCTGAGTCAGCCGTCTTTAGATACTGTATAATACGCTGACTACAATCTGCACGCGATTCTTTGTGTCGTCTTTGTGTATTTAAGTGAATAGAGAAGCATTAATAGGGGGAAAAACCTCGAGGAAACACCGATCATCAGTTACAGAGGTCAGCGTTTTTCTGCGCCAAATGAACAAGGCAAAACACATTATCTGAGCCCGCCTGGCGGAGTCACACATATTAGATATGCATACTCAGTGCACCTGCATGCAACAACATGCACTAATCTAATGCAGTGCCCTTCGGTGTAAGACAAGGGGGGAAATAGACCTGCCAACAAGTAGTCTATCTGCCAAATGGAAGAGGTAAAGCCGGACTGACAGGACTTGTCAACACATCTGTGATGACTGACGACAAACCGTGTCATGCAACATTTCTCCAGCCCTAGATACAAACTCCGCTCGGCCCTGCCTCGACAGAGAGGCATTAACTGGTAGCCGGGCTGAGGGAGGACCAGGCAGAGAGAGAGAGAGTGATCAGGAGAGGAGGTCAGCGTCACAAAGTACCGATAGACCATTTACCCAATGACCTCTGAGCTCCGCCTGTCAATCCTCCAGTCAACCGACCTAATCTGATGTCAATCCCCTGACAATCCACGTCTCAATTCCTTCACTGTTTCTTGTGATTGCGAGTGACTGCACAACAACCCATATTGACTTATATTAGGAGGGTTAAATCATCCCTGAATGATGGATGAATTTGCGGAATGAGTCGATTTTGCCTTGTATTGTGTCAGCAGCCTTGCGCCTCTCAACCAAATCCCATCTGTATTGTGTGGATGGATCCGATTTTGACTTTACAATTTAGCTCGCATTAGAAGAAACCTTTTTTTCGCATCACATAAACGCAAACGTTTCTGCTCCCATCAAACACGCGCGCTCCTCCCCTGCACATGCAAACTTTCTCTCCTCTCGCTTTCTTTATCCTCTCTGACTGCTTCCTGATTGTTGGGCTGAGAGGAGTCATCATCATATCCATCATTGCAGAGTCATTGCCCGAGGAAACACGGGCCAATTATGGCCATAAATAATAATGGGAGCGCGCATCTGGCATTATGACTGATGGGCCTCTCTCACAGCTCATTTACATGGCTTTTGTGTGGCCATCAGCAGCTCCGTTCTAATGTAATGCTCAGCAAATGAGCCTTTCAGAGAATATTGTACGATTTGAGGGTGGAACAGCGCTACCGAGATGGCGCTTACAGACACATACATGGATGTGAAACAGGGAAGTAGGGAAGAAAAAGAGGTTTATTGTCCCTTTAACATGTCGCCATACATGCACAACCTTCCTGTATGCGTTAATGTTACATTACAGGCCTTAATGCTCAATTCCGATAAGTCGGATCTGATCTTTTTGTGACATTTATCCGGCTGTGTGAACATCGCTGAGGTCCTAAACTGCCACTCATGTGCAGATTTAACTGAAATGTGAAGAATAACAACAATAACGTCAAATCATAAACATGGATGACACGGCTGTGCTAGTATACATGTCTGGGATTATTTGTTGTGGAGGTCTGAAGGGATAAAGATGATGAGGATGATTGTTGTTGCTCTCCACCATGTTTATTTTAACCGGGCTGTGAGGTGCTGGCGCTGAATAATGATGACATGCGCAGAAACTGATTGTTTGATTGATATTCTTTTATTTTTGTGTCATGCACACAACATGCTCAACCCTTTACAAGGCACCAAAAGTACAGTTTGCAGTGGTCAAACATTTCATTTCATTAGGAGATTATTACACAGCTCAATCTTAAACTAAATATTCTGCCTTCTCTCCAAAACTTGGCAAATAAAATCTGCTACAAAAAAAGGTTCCCTTCCTGAAGCAAGTTTCTCATAATCATCCAGCCCGAATAAATCAACATAAATAGAGGACATTTTACTAAAAAAGTACATCCTTTACATCCTCATAGACGAGACAGTAAAACAAAAAAATGAACCTCATCTCAATTTCACTTCCAGTAGCTCACACTACAAACACAGTCTGTCCTCCTCTGGAGCCGCATTAAACCTCCTGGGTTTATGGTAATGTTCCTGACCGTAACTGTGCACACTGGGATCTTTGTCTTGTGTTTAAATTATACCTCACATAAGGTTCACTGTCGCTATTCTTTATGAGACAATAAGTTTTGTTTATACCATATATCAACAGAGCGTTTGTCTTTATACATGAGAAACTCTTAATCTCCTGAATGTCACACAGTGAGCCGCTCTGGAAAATGAATGACAAGTCGTTCAAATAAAATAAGGATTTCAACATGTGAAACGTCCCAATTAAATGTCTGTTTGTGATCAGACATCTTCACAAGTTTACTCCACAGCCGAAGCATTTGACATTTATGTCTGAGGTTCCCATCACAGATCTCCACTGATGGCCAAAACTGAAGTAAATTTATGGACTTTCAAAAAAGATTGAATATCTCAATGATGCAAAGTGTTGCAACTTGTATGTTCATGGAGACCTCAAACACCAGAAGCACAGTAGTCAGACACAGGAAACACACACATGAATCATAGAGATGTGTATAAATTTGGACTCCCAGATTACCACATTGTTTAACTTTGTTCATACAGATCCCAGAGCTTCTTTAAATCCAGCGTCAAGACAAAATATTTATTACCGATCAACATATGACAGCACTACTGAACCATAATTAAAAACTGAACTTCTCTCCAATGGTTTTTGTTTAAAATGTACCATTGTTTCGTTTTGATTTACCACTAGTCTCCATTCCCAGCATCAAATCTACGTCATTTACGGATAATAATATGCCCACAATCTTTATCTCCCAAGACAGAAGCTTTAATTTGAATAGTTAAATCATTAACATGAATGGAAAACACTGTTGGAGACAAAACATCTCTTTGCCTCACACCAAAACCATCCATTTGTGTATTCATTAACCTGAACGGGGGCAACAGGTGGTTGATAAAGAGACTTAATGGCCTAATAAAACTTCCCACTGACGCCCGAATTTAACAACCGATATTAAAGAACTTCCCTATGATTCCAGTCAAACGCCTTCTTGAAATCAATAAAACTGTTCTCCTTAATTTTTGCACGTATGATGGAAATGCGTATTTCTAAATCAATTTTGCTCGTCCACAAGCACACCTGTCCTCTCAAGGTGGTCGACACGGCTGCTATTTAAAAGTGAGGAATACATTTTATACACACAGCTAATGAGACTGATTCACCTACAGCTGATCGACAGCTTGGGATCTTTTTTTTTTTTTTTTTTTTTGAAGAGTCAGGAATAGATTTAATAACACTCTTGTGACACTGTGTAGGAATAATGAATGCTGCTGTCAAAACAAGACTGAAACTACTCAAATAACACATTAAACAATCTCAGCGACTTTATTGACACTTTATTGGAAATTTCGTCAATTCCAGTAGCTTTTTAGAGTTTGCATTTTTACCTCTTTTATAAGAAATAAAGCATATTACAGTTATTTACATCAGCATTCATTTCAGTTTCCATTACCTCTTTTATTTCCTCAAAAATCTGCAAGGTCATTTCCCCACTTTTATAACACAACCCCTAAAACAGAGCTACATTCACCATTCTCTAGTTTTACCTCCATCTGTATTTCCCCAGACTTTCTGGATCCATATCTATTAATTTCAGAACTGCTGCTAATATGAGATTGTTAGTAATCAATATGCAATGAAAGACCTCCATTAAAACTGCGTTTCCCAATGCTATCTTTGGCCCTTCCCTCAAGTTTTTGTTTCTACATCCTCTACATCAACCTCCGTTGTCCTTAAATTGTCCCACAAAGTCTCAATTCCAGTAAAAATTGTAAGATTTTCTTAAACGTTTATGGCTATTACATTTCCACTGAACTCATTTATTCAATGCTGTACAGACACAGCCAAACGATCTATCATACCAAGCATCCAAATTCCTTTTGGCTTGTTTTAATACATCCCAATTGCTCAGTAAAGTCCAGCAATATGGTGTTACACTGGCTAGAGGACAAAAATGAATCAGGGAGTTGCTTATATGGTATATTTTTTCTAGTATTCTGTATATATGAACTTTGAAACTTTAACATCAGTAAAGAGTGGTCAGGCTATTTACATCTAACACCCAGTAAAGAGAAGCCTTGTCCCCCTTATCTCTCAATTAACTCATTTGGAGTGAAAACACAGAACCTAAAACAATTATTTAAGCCTTTTTGTTGAACAATAGTATAGTCTATTATCGCTTTTCCTTTAAATCAAGTGAAGTTATCCTCCTCCTAAAGGTATTCTACCATTGAGCAAACATTTTACATCTCTCAAAAACTCAATATCTCCCCTTAGTTATTAACAGTGCTGTCCTAAATAAGTTCTGGTAGGAATATTATCCACATCACTTAATCAATCATCAAGGCTACGAATACGACTGTTTAAATCCCCACTCAGATAAACAGCATCCACATCAGACAGACTAAACATCTGAGCTGTTAAAAACCCCCCAAAAAAGAAAGAGAACCAGTTAATCTTGCGGATCCTTCTGGAAGTGAAAATAACACAACAGTACCAAGAAAACCTATTCCTAGATTGTAGTGCCAGTATCCCTTAAACTGATTTGTCCTTTACTTTAACTTCATAAAACTCAAACAGTTTGTTCTTAACTAGAAAACCAAGTCCTCCAGATGCTTTAATTGCCTTTATGTGCTTTGTTCGGTTGTGTCCAAACCAAGTAAACCCAAGTACAAGCCTGTAAGTCAATGGCGTCATTGTGTTTTAAATGTGTTTCATTAAGTGAGATCATATCAGGGTTATGGTCAAGTAGTCTTCCTTTTCCTGAGTTCACAGCTCCAGATGGTCCAACCGTTAATTTCCTGAGGCACTAATGTGAGATTGTCGACATTCGACACAGTAAGATCGTCAACATTTGCGGGTTGGGCGGTTACCGATCAGTTCTCCAGATTCTCTCTGCTCGACCCACGGCTCCTTGTGGTACAGCTGGCACCGTTCGCTGGCTCCGGATCATCACGCCTCAACAGTCTCCCACTACCAGTCAGGAAATAGTCCTTTCCAAACTGGACTTCACTGAGAAGAGTTCTAAAGTTCAAGTTGATCAGCCTCTCCGAGTATGACTTCACAGAGCGAATGGAAAGGCGACCGAGTCTTTCATTATCCCTCAAACTCCGCTCACGACGAATCAACTTTATCCCGCTGGGCTTGAAGTTCCACCTTGATTACACCTGGCCCCCGTCCTCTTGGCTGGGGGCCAAGAGCCAAGGTATGCAGAGAAGTGAGACGTTAAAAAAAAACACATGAACTCCAATGTGACCGTTCTGACAGAGGTTGTGTAGCCAGACATCGGATATGAATCAGATCTCGGACCACGTATGCAAGTGGCCCAGATCTGATACGGAAAAATCAGATTTGGTTTGTTCACCATTCCGTGAAAAAATCTGATCGGAGTCACCTGGAGGGCAAAAAAAAAAGGATTTGGGCCACTTCAGCATGTAACATGAACCTTTGCTGGGTTCAGTTTACAGATTCGTAGTCATGGACCATGTAGTGTGAGCTAAGTGAAGGCATCACCATTCAAATGCACTTCGGTATGTCAGCAAGTCACATCCAGTTCAGTACAAAACCAGTTTATATAAGCACTGCACACAAGTTTAGCTCAGCAGCTTGTTATTCATGACAGTTATCAGATTACGATTGTTTCTGTACCTTTCGTGGTCTTTTAATAAGCTTTAACGAGGACTAACAAGCGTTCATGTACTGTGCATCACAGCTCAGCTGACATGGATGCTACCAGTGAGGAGCTCCACTGCTTCAAGCTATCTGAAGATTCAAGTTAAAAGAATACACACTTAATAGCAGCTGAGCTAACATACTCCAAACCACTGAAACATAACAAAGAACTAGCTAAAAACCTACTCCACCTTTATTTAACAACTGGAAGGCAAATGTAAACAGTATCTTAAAAATGGAAAGAATAACTTAAAATCAGAAATAGAAACAGGAACATTTGAAACGGTGGCATAAGTGGATTAAATATGTGGACCACAATTAAACAATATTGATGGTTTCAGCCCTGAACAGTTAGAAGAGTCAATGTCCTTCTGTTTTTTTTCTTTATAATTAATATTTCACACTAAAAACACATAAATGTTGGTAGGAATGATGTAGGTATGAACAATATCATATGTATAACTCTTGGAGTCTTGCAATAAAATATTTTAAAAAAGAAAAAAAAGCACCAAAAGTTACAAAAAGAGTCTCCTCAGAGGGATGAAATATATACTCAGCCAGTAGAGAAGTCTTTGTTGACAACATAGAAAATCAGTATTGTAAAGAAATGCATCACAGCTTAGTTTAACAAGGACCTGCAGTCATTGGTTCACACATGTGCTGAACACATCTAGCTAACGTGCAGGCTTTGGGGTTCGTCCGTGCATGTGCGTAGGTGTGTTTTCGATAAAGAGATGTCCGAGCCCATCCATCAGCATCAATTACCGTGACATGGAGAGAGATTGATTGTGTCTGTGTGGTCAGGTAACAAACCACCAACCACCTCCCACACTCGAACACACACACACACACACACACACACTACAGATACCTTACAGGTGCCTGTCAGTGTCTGACACCTGCCTACTTCCATGTAAACTTATAAGGAGCTGAGTGATAAATGATAGTTACTTCAACTACAGAGATTGGCGGACAGTTTTTTAATCTCTCAAGATAGTTGTCCGCAGCATCCAGAGAAACTTTAATCTGTCCTGTAGGTCGGTGGTAGCCTCGAGCCAGAGAACAAAAGGCTGCAGCATGCTGACGTGTGTCTCTGGAGCTGATAAGCCTGGTTGTTAATGGTGTTAGGGTAGATTTCATTACCCCCTCCAGACTGCTCTCATCAAATAAACATCCTCCTGTCACATCCCTCACCCTGCGAGGGAGAGGAGTTGCCGAGGCAGGAGGGGGGGTGGGGGGGGTGGGGGTTGACGGGAGACGAGGTTTGAGTGAGACAGACAATAAAGTGGAGTGTTAATGAAAAACGTGTCAATCAAAGTCAAATCAGTTGCAAAATTCGGGTTGACGTTCCTGCAGAATTCGCTTGCAGTGCAGTTTTTCTGGTTGCTTTTATTTGAAAAAAAAAAAACTGCGGGTCAGTTGTTGTTGAGACTGTCTGCAACCACCAGAAAGTTGGATAAAAGGTCCATTTGTTGGCGTTACTGTATCATCCTACAGCGTCTCTACAGGCAAACCTGCTCTGTTTTTGTTCCGCTGTGTCCGCTGTATCACTCCCTGACCATTACTCAGTTACCCATTTTCCACTCCATCACCTCCTCAATCAGCTTTTCTCTGGTTCCACTCTCCGGTCTCTTTTTCCTTCTTCCATTAGTTTTTTCACTACAGTTTTCTTTGCCGCCGACCCTTCCTTACCCTCTCGCCTGACCTCATGTCTACTCTCTGTTTTTTTCCCCCCCTCTCTTCTCTTCTCTTCTCTTCTTCTCCCTCCCCTCTCCACTCTGACTAATCTACGCCATCATCCTCTCTTCATCTATCAGGGTGCTCTCATTGTTTTGACGTCTAGTTAATTCTCGGCTCATGATTTATCAAATTCTTATTACCGCTTGCTGAAAGCCTCATTCATTGTCCTGATGTATGGTAATGATAGCCCCGGTGTGGCTGCCTGAATCGCAACAAACCCACTAATTTTTTTCTTCCTCTTCTTCCTCCCTCCTTCCCTTCATGACTGCCTTCCCTTTTGCAAACTGTTTTCTTTTCACTTTGTCCCTGCAGTTGTCTCGGCCTCATCTCACAAATAATGCACGTGGGCATTTTCGCACGTCTTTGCACGTACACACACAAATACATAAAACTGTCTCCCTGCAAAATGCCATCACTGTAACCTATAATAAAATTGACAAGGCCTTTTAAAAAGTTATGTTTAGTACGTGGCAAGTTGTCAGTGAATTTAGGTAAATTAGAGCTTCCTTGGTGCATGCATTCATTATCTGTTGACAAGCAATTATTATTTTTTTGGTTTTTTTTTTAAAAAAAAGGCATACCAAAGGCTTCTACAAGGTATTTGTTAAGGAATACTTAATTCTTGGTCAAGCTCAGTGTATTTAAACGTTTTTATAGAGGGAATCATCAGTGGCGTCTTCCAATGACACTATGAAATCTGCATAGCAAACTAGACTTGACTGATGCTGAAGCGAACACGTGGGACACCCTAGCAACCACCTAGCAACCACCTGGAACAGTCAGAATACAACGTCGGCGTCGTACGTTTCTGCGAACCACAGATACGTTGAATGTCTACACTTCAACACGTGTAATATGTAGCATTGTTGGAAGAAAGTTGGAAAACAGCAGAAAGCACGATTCAAGGCCAACTTGAAACCAATGCCCGCTTGCTATTTCAACCGACAAAACCGGGTGTTTTTTAGCGAGAAGTTGGGACATTTGCAGCCGTTTTTATTTTAACCCAAACCATGATCGTCCCGTAACCCTAACCAAGTGTTTTTTGTGCCTAAATTTAACCAGACCTTAACCACAACGTTGTTTATCCGCGGTCTGCAGGAACGTACAATGCCAACGTTTTGTTCTGGCGATTCGGTTGGAAACACTCAACAGCCCCTTTCAGACGCTCAAGTCAGTCACTTTTGCATAAAATTCACAATGGAAACCTTACAATAGTTTGAACCGTGTAACATTTCCGCATCATTTTCAATGTGGCACAAGTCTGAACTGAATGCAGAGAGACAGAGAGAGGTTTCTTCTGCCCTTTCTGAAAATAAAATCTGAAACTTTTATGTCGTTTCAGATCAGTCTTTAAAAGGAGAGAAAACAAAAAAACTTTATACAACCACAATAATCACCAGACCACACATCAGTATGTGTTTCCAAGTGAGTTCTACTGCATATGTGAAAAATGTTGTATAAAGCCTTTTGTGGCTCCAGTTGGAGCTGTGTGACATCTGATAAATAACCACTTGTGATGTGATGTCACTTGTCCAGTCATGTCTGAATAAAGCCACAAGGATCATTTATGTAACTGACGCCCACTGAGTGTCTGAATGACAAAAAGCTATTACTTTACCTGTTACTTAATGTTACACCTTGTCTGAAAAAGCCTTAACATCTATTAAGTTACACAGTGAATCACCCAGAACACCATAGTAACCACATAGCAACAACCTAGTAACACCCTAGCAACCTATCGAGACACTGAGAGAATAGCTAGCATCACCAGCTAGCTAGCAACACCAATATGTATTATGCAATAACTCTGCAAAAACATGGTCCAAACAAGTGTTGCTCAAGCAGCAAATACCACGTCTTGATGTTAAAGCCGATGCAGAAGTACCTTAAAGGGCCACTAGATGCTCCAACTGACTCCATTCAAAAAGCCTCAACTTCTCTCTAGAAATATTATCTCAATTCAATTCAATACACAATCTTAGACTTAATTTAGCTAAAGTAGCTAACATTAGCCCAAGCGTGAACAAGTAAGTTAGCGTTAGCAACACCTCACACTCCTCATTTGGAAGATAATGGCGCCAGATGGAAAAGATTCAAACCGGCTCCAATGTAAACCAGTAGGTGACGTTACACCTCACTACATCCATTTTACAGTCTGTATTTTTGCTCAGGCAGTAAGCAGAAATACCTTTACTTAGATAATGCAGCTTTCCCAGATATCACCATGGATGTATTATGAGAGCTGGATAGGGCGCCGCCGCTCAGCCTTGCAGCCAATTTTGCCCCAGTGGTCACTCGTGGTATTGCAGTAAAAAATCTCCCTGTGGCCCAAAAACCATTTTCCCCTATAGACCACCATTGTAAAACAGACGTCTGTAAACACAGAATATTTCGAACTGCAAACAACGTCAATTATGACAATTACGTATTTTGATCCATGGAGGTTTTATATTTGTAAAACTTTCCTAGAGCTGACATCATCATAATGTAAAGTCTACGGGCTGAGCGGGAACTCGCGGGCGAGGCCAGCGGAGGAAACACTACCACGCATATTCAGTGGGCCGCACAACGTAGAAGCAAAGCCGCACGCTAGAAACTTTTTTTGGTGTAGGCGCCAGCCGAGCAAATCTTATTGGACTGAACGGGCGCCATTTTTGGTCCGACATCCAGCTTTTATAAGACATCCATGGATATCACCTGTCACTCTGCACAGCATGCTAAGCTTTAAAGTGCACGCTAAGCTTCGGCGATGTTATTCTGTAGTACACACAGTTATTAAAGGGGCTTTAACCAGATTTTTGATAACATTTAGATACTCTACAGAAATTGGATGTTACTCACAGCAGCTGCGTACTTTATTCTGCCAACAGTGAGTCTGCTCCACTCTTCTCTTAGCCAACCACACACCCAGTGGCACCGTGCCTGGTACATCTCCTCGCACATTTTTTAGGCTGGAGTTTAGGTGTACCTTACAATATAATGCAACCCGATACATAACTCATCAGCTTGAGAATTTAGTACAGAGTTTTATCAAAATCCCTGTGATTTAATATCAACAAAAACTGAAGATTATGAGCTTTCCAAAGGTAGAAGTTATTACATCAGTTTGCATGTGTACATCTAGTCATACAGGAATTATTTATGGCGCTTTTAAGTACAGAAGAGGGCATTTCAATAGTAGTCTAGATTTAATTTATGGTTCCTGTCAGCGTCACAAATTCCTTTAAAACTTTCATTTTATTTTAGCTCTCACCGTCTGAACAATGTGCTGTTATAGTGCCAAAAAAGGTGTTATCACCCCACCGAAAAATAAATCCATCCCAGCATTTCGCCTCCCATTTTTTTAATCACTCTGTCCTCTTCCTCCTTCTTCTCCCCCCCCCCCTCCCTCCCTCTCTTGTCCACCCCCCTTTCCCCTCAGTCTTGATGAAGGACAGGCACTGGGGTAGAGGAGGTCAAGCATTAGCACAACTATCTAATCACTACCTCTCCTCTCTTTTTTTCCCTCCCTTCTCCTCCCTTTCTCCTCCTCTCTGCTGACAAATCATCTGTCAACAGGCTGGCGGCTCTGGCCTCTCCATTAGAGCTGTGGCACCTGAGTATTTCTCAGTCCTGTGCACACGTACACACACACACACTCTCATGCATACACTTTTCCATGCATCTCCCTGCTCAGACACCCCCTTGTGAACGGAGGGGGGGGGGGGATCAATGCTGCCAGCTCCATGCATCATTTGTCACACCACTGCCCTCGCTTTAATGAGCTTGTCTGGCTTCAGCTCCTCCTTCTTTTTCATTCTCTCTTTTTCCTCCTCACCTCTCATCCCTTGTTAAGCTTTCGCTCGGCTCGCCGGCGCTCTCTTTTCCACTTGTCCCTCAGAGCCAGCCACGTCTGACTCCCCTCTTTATTTTAGGTAATGATACAAGTAGTGTGCTTTAACGGTGGTGGACATTACAACAGTCGGCCTGTGCGGGTAATAGTCTCAGATAGTCTGGAGTGGTGCTGCAGGGTCGGTAAATATGTGTGGCAGTAAAACCTGCTTAGGTAATGATGGTAGATGAGTAGTTGCCATGGTGTTTGAGCAGCTAATCTGTTTTAAGACTAGATGAATGACTGTGTGTTGTGCGTGTTTGTTAGAGGGAGAAAAGAAAGTGAGCGAGGGAGGAGCTGTGAGTGACTCTATTAAGAGATATATGTGGTGCCACTTCTTGTTTGGCTGCCAGGAGTCACCTTACTTGTCCCACAAGAGGTGATGCATGGGCCCCAGGATCCCACACATATAACATCTCATCAGCTAGTACGGCTCTGCACAGGCGCATTAGTGGCTGCGTGTGCATGCGCTTGGTTTCCTCTGTTCTGCGCTGGTACATTTGTTGATTAGGATGTTGATTTCTAAAGACATTATCTGCAGAGATGCTGTGTTTTACGAGGACAGTCTTTAGTGCAGGGGTAATTAAATACAAGTCTCAGGCGTCACACTGTTGGGTAACAAACTCCCTAAACTTGAGCTCAATAGCTGTGATGATCTGGCGGAAACACTGGTGTAAGTGTTCATTAGTGAGTTATTCCTCTTTGAAAATGTCTGATTTTACCATTACTCTGCTGGAGGCTTCATATCACGACTTCACCTGGTTCGGTTTTGTTATTCGGTCATTCTTACCGCCGTGTTTTCGGGATAGTTTTGTTCCAAACAGGCGTGTTTGGTGTTGTAGTGGTGTTTTGTGTTCTCACTGGTCGTTATAGCCACAGTTTCATTGCAAATCAATGTAAATCATGCGAAGATATTCCAGTAGAGACCCAGAATAAAAATATAGACCTGGAAATGTAAATGATATCTCCTCTTTAAGGCTCTAGTGAGGATACTGTAGTCACTGTAGTCTGTTTGCACTCGGCAGCTGTGCAAAGATGGAGTCAACATGGAGAACAATGGCGTCACCACAAAGACAAACCAGACACGCTACTGATCAGTTCACATGATGCAGTGGAAAAGTGTAGTTATACTGACAGTATTCTAAGATAGCAGGATTGCAATATGAAACATTATACACCCTCAACGGGGCAGTACTTTAGTGGAAATGGAAATGTGGCCTGATAACTGATGAGTTATCCATGTTGACTGCTTTTATGCTTTTATTCCAGGCCAGGATGAGCTCCAAACAGTGACTTATGAGACATATGAGGTTCTCAAAGCCCTAAAAAACACAGACATAATGGATCATGTCCTGTGGATACATATAAATAAAGACCGGCAGAGCAAAATGCCAGATTCTCTCACTGCAGAGGAATCAGACTTAAGGGGAAAATTTGTCCTATCACACTATTTCAAATGCTATTTAAGACATGACTATTGCTTTCCTGGAGCCATTTCGATATTTATTGGTGTATTTGTCTTTATTAATACTACAACATATGTTCGTGAAGTGATGTCACATTGAGATATTTTGAGCAGTTTGATGTGATGTTTTTCAGCTACCAAATATATCAACAGTTGTCCGTCTCATGAATCAAAGAGCGACTTTTTAGACTCACGTTTTGCACAATTATACACATAAAACACCATCATACAGACAACCGCACGACTCTGATTATACACTTTTTGTTTATTAAATCATCTTATTTAGCATGTCTAAGCAGTATATAAACATTTAACAAATAGTTAAGACACTATAATGTAGTTATAAGCAGATATAACTGCATTTGTAAGTGTTTATTAATGCAATAAGACATATTTTATGTGATTACGACTGTATTTCACTATATTGTCATTCATTATCTGTTTGTACACCAGCCTTCACCTTTGGGTTATTGTTATTGACAAATACATCAATAAACACTCACCATACAATGCAAAGTGTATTTATTTGCTTTATGTACATCAAAACAAACCTACAACTGGTAACAGCACAGCAAACAGTTGCCAGTTGTCATAGTAACGTGAAAAAAACCCCTGCTTTCCGGCACTTAAAGCTACCCTGTGGAGTTTTCTTGTAAACAAAAGTTATGTTTACATTCAGTGATGCATTTACTCACCAAAACACATTGTGTGTATCCTTGAGATCTAATTAACATGCTGAATGCGTTTCCTTCCTCATAAATTCATTCCTCATTAATGTTCTTTGTTCAGCGCGTTACTTCCACCTGTAGATTATTGTGTATCACATCACCCGCATGAGACAAACAAACAAACAAAACAGGGAGCCAACTCATAAAAACTGCTCCATAGTGCTACTAGAAGTCAAAAAAAAAACACCACAGGGTACCTTTAAGTTTCTGAGAAACAGTCGGAAATAACGACCGTCAGAGCAGCGATGGAGAGATCTGCCAATGAAAACAGCTCAAATGTGGCAACTGGGCCAGATAAGTTCAGGAGACTAAAGTTTTTAAAGTATTTTTTTGTGCTCTAATCAACAAAAATGTGTTCCTCATATCTCTGCAGTTCCCCTCAATTCTACGGAGCACTTCTTTCAGCTTATTGTTCTGGTTTTATGGCCCGCAACTTTACTGTTTTGGTTCAGTCACATCTCTATTATCGTATGGTTTCCACTCTCAACTACCAAATAAAGACAAAAATGCCACAAAAAAAACTGTAGAAAGAAAGAAATCCTCTTACGTCAAGCAGCCAAAAAGTACACACTGGACACGCAGACATCATCAGGGAATGAACTCAATCATATTCTTCCCATAGTTTTCCTTAATTCTTCTGCTTTGTGCTCAGACATATTTTGGTGATGTACTGCTCCATCTCTCTTTTAATGAATCACCAGTAATACCTTGCCAGACTAAGCACTCCCTCAGTGCCAGTACGAGTTTCATCGCATTGGACTGTCTGTCAGTACTTGGCAATCTGAGGACAAGCTGTCATCTTTTACTGGTTTTTCTAAAAGCATGAGGTCATTTTTCAAGTGGAGGTTGATGCAGGAATGTTGTTATTGCTGCCTTATTGCTGCTGTACTTATCATTTTTTTGTCGCTTGCACTTAACTTCAATTTAGATGTCTGCACACTTTCCAATCCCCAACAGTACTGAGCTTTTGTCTACTTAAAAGGGACGCACATTTCCAAGTCTATATTTATATTCTGGGGTTTTTACTGGAATATTTTTGCATGATTTACAATTGAAAACAGGCTGTTTTAGCTGTTTTTAGCTGTTTAGACTTCCCCTCCCAATGAGCCCACTCTGTTCTGATTGGCCAGCTTCGGAGGCTACATAAACAGTAGTAGTTGCATTTCACTTCTTTTTCTCGTTCTTTACACAAAGGAAACTTCTCAAATATATCCGTACATGTTTGCGCGGGAATCCGATCCCAAATACGTGCGTGGACAATGTGAACAACACGTGGAACAACCTTAGCGATAAAGGCTACCAAACAGACGGCCGTTTAAGGGCACGCATGATGAGCTAACGTCATCTCGTCAAACTATTCCCTGGCTTTTGACTTGCAGGGAGCATTTTTACATACATTCACCTCAAGTTTTGGAAGTTTGACCATGTTAAACATAGATATCCATCATTGTAACAGTATATAAATAACAGAAAATCATAAAAAGCATGATAAATCCCCTTTAATGATGCGAGTCAGGCTATTGTGCAAAGCTTAAAGCAGGTAGTTTCCCATGCACTAAATGTTTTTGCTCCTGAAAAACTCCTCCTCAGTGTTTTTGCAAAGAAATATTACAGTGTAGAGTGTGTAATTGCCTGCAGATGCCATTCAGTCAAGTTTGACATTTTGAGTGTTGAGTAATTGCACTTCAGACGTGCTTTGAAAAGTTTTATCGCATGCGAGTTAAACGCTGCTCAGGTGTAAGAATATGTTTGGAACAATTCCCCCAGTCTGCCTGATTTTCTGTCATCTATATACTGTTATACATGTGAAACATGGTCAAAGTTCCAAAACTTGAGGGGCTTGAAGCTTGAATATGTACGGATGTATTTGAAAAGTTTTGAGTAAAGAACGAGAAAAAGAAACAAAAACCTACTAATGCTGTGTGATTATGTAGCATCCAAGCTAGCAGAGGCTTCCTGAAGCTGGCCAATCAGAACAGAGTGGGCTCATTGGGAGGCGGGCCTTAAAGAGACAGGAGCTAAAACGACCTGTTTCAGACGGAGGCTGAACTGAGGGGCTGCATAAAGAGCCAGTATAAGTTAAATAAGGGGTTTTTAAAATTGTAAATCATGCAATACATTCCAGTAGAGCCCCAGAATATAAATATAGACCTGAAAATATACATGACATGTCCCCTTCAATATTCACTTCTGTTTAACTTCATCTAAGCACTGCTGTTTATTGGTTATAATTAGGCGTCTACTGTACTATTAGTGTATTGTCAGGTTTAATAAACGGTGCCACGTGAAAATAACTTCATGTATTTCTCAGTGCTGCCCCTGCCTGGTCTTCACTGGCTGCTTCTTATAAATGTTCCTTCCCTCTTTCCCTCCCTTCTCCTCCCCTCAGTCCACCAGCTGGCCCATTCCTCAGTGTTATTATTGGATTTCAGAAAGCCGGGAGGGGGCATATATCACATCTCCCTTCGTCACCTCCTCCCCTCGTTCACACTCATTCTTTCATTCATCTTTTTCCTTTTTAATAACTCCCTCTGCTCTTTGGCCATTAATAAAGATGAACTCACTCCACTGTCGCCTCCTGCTCTCATCTCTCTCTGTGTGTCTCTCACTGTCTCCTTTCCCTTTGCACTTTATTGACCCTCTTCCTAAAATCTCATCCTCCCCCATCTCACTTACCTTCCTCCTTACATTTTTCTTGATGTCCGTTATCTCCTCCCCCTTTCCATCCCCTCAGATCACCCTCTTCCTCCCAGTCTGCCCTCTGTAAAAAAAAAAAAAAAACAGCTCTTGGCTTCCCTCCATCCCCTCACCTCTCTTTTCTCCTTCAATTTCTCTCCGTCTGACACAGCAGTCCATCATGTGCTGGGCTCTGGACACTGGCCTCCCTCTGACGCTCTCATTCATCAGGACTTTGAAAAGCAGAAATCACTCTCTCCTCTCCTCCGCTGGCCGCTGCCACTTATTGCACTATCCATCACACCTGGCGGATGATCAATACGAGCCTTTCCCCTCTGCCCCTCCCTCACCCCCTGCTCCTTTCTCTCACCGCAACCCCCTCCTCCTCCTCCCCCTCCTCTTCCACTCTTTACTGTATTTCTTTCACGTCTGGATCTCTGCAGCTCAGGCTTCTGAGAGAAAACTTGTCAGACCTTTAAGGTAGTGCAGCTGCACCTGTAACGTGGAACAAGACCAGAATGATACGTCGATAGAAACAGATTTGATCGTCTTTGACACTGACATGTAATTCAAGTAGTTAAAAGGACATCTTTAGGTGAAAATCCACTTTATAACAAATCGTATCTCAATCAGATTTCCCACCATCATTAGAGGCTATTACTATATGTCACCTAATACTAACCTACAAGTTCTTGTTTTAGAATGAATGATTTCTACGTTAAAGTACTGACTTTCTGTTTTTTTTCTTTTTTACAAGGTTTTATTTAGTTTTTCCACATGTGTACAGTCAACACTTCCCTCATCAACCAAACAGGAACTCATAATCCAAATGACAAAGCAAAACAAGACAGGAAACACAAAACTAAACACAAATTTTTAAAACACATAATAACTTTATTTGAATAGCACCTTTAAAAAACAGAGTTCACAGAGTGCTTTGACAGACAAAGCAAAAGCAGCTGAATACAAAAGCAGAGACACACGACACAGAAAGCAATAACAAGGCCGACATTAAGAAGACGACAGAAGAAGACAATGAAAAACAAAAGAGAGATGATGAAAAGATTAAAAGACGATAAAAAAAAGATGATAAAAAGACAACATCGCATAAAAGCACGTCAGTAGAAGTGAGTTTTAAGAAGCAATTTAAAGGAAGTCTCTGTGAGCCTTATCTCCTCAGGCAGGTTGTTCCAAAGCCGAGGGGCCCTGATGGCAAAAAATAGTCTGTCCAATAATTAATTCAGCCAACAGTAATATTTTACTATTTAAGCCTCGACTTTGGAACAGCCAGAAGGGCCCCACCTGAGGATCTAAGGCTGCGGGCTGGCTCATACGGGGTCCAGATTTCTGTTATGTAGCTTGGAGCCAGACCCAGACGTGCTTTAAAAGTGATCAGTAAAATCTTAAAATCAATTCTAAAACAATCAGGGAGCCAAAGGAGAGAAGTCAGGATCGGGGTGATGTGATGTCATCTGTTAAAACCAGTAAGAAGCCTCAATAAGAAGATATAATGTTCACCGTCTTCGTTTAGCGTGTTAGCATGCTTTTAGCATTTGCTAATTTGTACAAAGGAGGCTGAGGGGAATGCATATTAGGTTTGCAGGTATTTTGTAATGATCCAAAGTATTGTCAAATGAGATTTTTGATGATTTTAATAACAATCCATCCAATAGTTGTCAAGACTTCACTCAAAAACACAAAAGTCAACCTGGTGGCACTAGAAGAAAGTCAGGGGATCACCACATTTTTGAGTACATCATCTGGGAACCATGAATGTCTGTAAAAAATGTTGTTCTGATGCATCTACTAGATGCTGAGATATTTCACTGGATAAGTGAACACTTGAAGAGTCAGGGGATCAACAAAGTCAGTAGGCTTCATCCTCTCAAGAACAAGAACATAATCCATCCAAAACTTTTGATGGTAGATATTTCAGTCTGTGGTGGACCGACAGACCGACACTGTCTTCCCTAGAGCCATACCTGCTAGCGTCGCTAATAAATAATGAATCCAGAAGAGACATTTTTTATTGCAGTAGAACTTTTTCCCTGAGACCAACTTGTTAGGCAGCGTCCTGAATTGATGGTGTTATTCCACCCATCCCTCCTCAGGTAGGACCCAGTTAATGGGGGCAGGCAATAAGAGCGGCTAACAGTGGCTATAATTCTGCTGAGAGCAGCTTTGCTTAGTAAAACTGATTTGTTCAGAACAGAGGAGTCGTTAGGCACCGCGGCCGGGCCTCCCAGATCCTAATGCCTTTCTAATCTCCTTTGGTATCGCTAATTCTTTTCGTTCTATACCACCATTAAACTTTTTCACAGGTACCAGGCAATGAATTAAATTACACTGGATGTATTGGGCAAACGAACCATAAATTGGTCTTTGCTGCCCTCGCTGGTGCAGGTGGGAAGCTGAGAATACACTGCTGCAGGTGCACAACACATGTAAATGATACAGAAAACGTAAAAACTACAGATACACCGACTCCTGCACGCCCCAGTTTGTGCCTCTCATGTATTACCATTACATTTGAGTCATAGAAGCATCAATTTCTTCACAAATTGGATTAAGAAATAGAGTCACAACTTGGAAAATGGGTCAAAAAATGTTCCATTATCAGTTATTTGTCTAAATTGATGTTACTTTCTATCATCATATGAAATGAGCAGGAAATTGAGTTGTAATTTGTAAAAAGATGGGTCGGTTTCATTATCAGTTATCTGTCTATATCAATGTTACTGTCTTATAACTTTCATTATAAGGTTTTAGAACATTATAGAACATTATTTTCATCATTCTCTGTGTGTTTTTATGAGCTCACCTTGTCTCACATCCTCACCTGAGAAGATGGTGATGATTATGGAGAGAAATTAGTCTTGCACTAACTAATTGATGTTAAATATTGAGCTTATAACGTTACCTCATACTGCAAATCATGCATGTTTTGATTAAAACATCATCACTAAGCTTGTACTCGCTGCAGAAGATGATCCATCGATGCTCCGCCGTGGCTTACTTGTCTGGGCTTGATCTGATCTGTTTTGTGAATGCCAATAAACTGCCCACAAATTGTCACACATGTTTGTAAATCTTTATTTATAGATGTAGGGGCGGTTGCGGTTCGATCCCCGACTCTTCCTGTCAATGTGCCGAAATGTCCTTGAGCAAGACACTGAGCCCCAAGTTGCTCCCGATGGTCGTGCCAGCGCCTTGCGTGGCAGCTCCACCGCCATCAAAAATTGTAAAACGCTTTGTCCTTTAAGGTAAAAAAGTCACATTTATGTAAATCTTGTCTTCATTTGACACCATTATTGAGACTAATTTGTCTCCACACATGACGACCCTGCAGCTGATCTCCTCTCTGTGGCTGTTTGTGAAACTATTTTATCAGCGAGATAACGAGGTAGCTACAATACATACACACTAGAAACCACTGGGTTAACATTTTTTACCCAGTTTCGGTCAATAAAGCCCCGATACGACATTGGTTTAACTTTACTTTAGTAGCAATCTGTTATTTTGACCCAGTGTTACTAAAATCTGTCACAAATTCATTGTTTCTTGTACAACACGATGTGCATATGACATTCAAAAGACAACACAATCAATGAAATGGACGTTTAAAAGGAGAAGTAGTTTATAACTGTTATAAAGTGGTTTATGACAAGCTTTATTTGGGTTAATAACACGACAGTAAAATAAAAAATAACACTAAAACTGGGTCAAAACAACCTCTTGTCTTGAGTGACTTTCTGGTAACATGAACCCAGTGTTGTGTTGGTGTTATATTGACCCAAACTGGGCAAATAGTTAATAAAATTAGTGTGCACCAGTATTAAACCATTAAGGGTTTTCTTTGAATTCATTCAGTCAATTGATTGTTTCTGCCTTTTTCATATCACTCTTTCTTTTGATAAGCTAATTTTACTTATTTTAAATGACATGATTGCTTCAGAGTACACTTAACATGAGCGTAAATACCGTGTTTGTCCACTCTACTGCCATGTGGACTAAACCATGTGCACCTGTCAGAGGAGAAGGGGCTCCTGGGAGGGTCTAATATTGTTTTTTGATACAAAAAATAAGTCTATCCAATAATTCACTCAGCCAACATCGATAGTTTACTCATAGTGCTAATTGTATAAAGATAGAAACAAACAGGCCCTGGGTACTGTTCCAGTATTCCCCTCACTACCTCGCTCCCCTGCCAATTCACGGGGCTAGCTTAATCCTACTGACACACATTCATCAACGTTGCTCCAGCTGAGGCTATGCAAACTGACACGACCCCGGAGTCCCGGCGATGCGATGGGGGCCACGGACCTCGACATAAAACCAGGCAGACGAACCTGCCAGCAGCTCAATTATCTGTCATTAGCAGGCAGCGCAGCACAGGCGCAGGGTAATTTGACAAGCTAAACTGATGCTCTTTTACACCGGACTGCTTCATTGGACCCGAGTAAATGTATTCTCAGGCTAATGCATATAAATAGAAGATCTATGTTTGAACAGCTGAGAGAAAGTGAGGCATCGGGAAGAGTGGGTGGTAGCCAGAAATAAAGGGGACAAACAAACTGAGAGGCTTTATAAAAGTTAGGAAATTATAATAAAATCTGACAGGCTGGATGGGAGTTTACTTAAATACTGTTGTCTCAGTGTTGTGAAAAAGGCTTTTGAGTGGCAACTGTCTCAATGGGGATACTGGGGGTGAACAGAGGTTAATCTCTTCTGGACCCATTTTCTCCCCAAACTGCTTGTTCGCCCCGATTGGGAGCTTTTGAACTGAAATAATCCCGAAGTCACAGCCTACGTCTGTCTCAGCCGTCTTATCTCTCCGCTCTTTATGGTTTATTCATGATTTGTCTCTCTCTCTTTTGTGTGTCGGACAAGGGTGTCGTTTCCACCGGGGATGGTGCGAACACATTCGACTCACTTTTCAATATCGTATTTTTGTCCCCTTTCACCTCTCAGGTTGATTTCTCTGTTTAAAATCTTTGTAAACATTTTCCTCTCGCTGTCCAGCCGACAATATCCAGATGAAAAAAAGATCTGAGTTGATAAAAATGTTGATATGGTCATCTGAGACGCCTTCACTTATAAATTAGGGAAGAAAGGTATTGACTGGTGAGTTTTTTTGCCCTGGGTTTCGTCTCTCAGGCTACATACAGGCTATTCTACTGCTCTGTATGCAGCCTGAATAACCCTGTCTCCTAGAAACAGTTTCTCTGTGGCATCAATCATTTTTTGTTTAGTTTATATACCACTATATTGTTTCTCTATTTACATTGCATTGGCTAAATATCGCACTGAAGTCATACGGAGGAGGTCGGGGTGGATGGCGGACGTACAAGACGCAATTGTATCTGTGGTAAAGTTTAGGCAACAAAAGCACTTTGGCAAGGTTTGTGGAAAGATCGGGGCTTCGTTTAAGTGTCATTTGCAGACTTTATTCTGCCAAAACCATCTTTCTCTAATCAGTGCTGCCAGTGTCTAAATATAACTGTAAAAAGTTTAATGATTCTGTAGTTTTTAGTAGCGGATATTTAACTAGAATATCGGATATTTTGGTGGGAAAAAACCACAACTAGGTACGTTGTCTCTGAATTTCACTCATATGTTCAGTATCAACATTTTTGCAACTTGCCAAATATGTTAATTAACAACATTTTCTCATTATGTTGAGAGAAAATCATGATTAATAATTCAGACAGCATGTCTCCTAAACATTATGTTTATATATGACCATATATCCACTAAAATATCTGATCCTGCAGTATAATATCAACATTACAGTGGTAAATGCAGCAATAATAAACTTTTCATGGTTATGTTTAGGCACTGGCAACACTTGGTTAAGGTTAGAGGAAGATCATGGTCTTGATTTAATACAGAACAAAATCTGCAATGACTTAAAAGTCCAACATGTTTATTAACATTTAATTGAAACAACGATCTTTCACAAATACAAAAAAGGTTTGTATGTTGCGCCTCATTCGACTGCAGACTCCACCTTCTCCTTTTATTTGTTTTTTTATGGGTAAAACCATATTTTATAATATCTTCAGTTAATATTTCATTAAAAAGCAGCTAAAATCAAGCATCAGTCCCACAGAGAGGCAGTAAAACCCTGCACTCTTTGTAGTATTAATGCAAATACACACTTCTAGCTATAGTATAGCATCACTAGCTATCTGTTTTTATATATTTTTTACTTCATTGTGTCCCCCTCTCTCTTGAAACAAAGGCAGGTGCTGATATTAGTACCAGGTTTCAACCTTTTTCCCTCTGTTCTCTCCTTTCTTATCCATCTGACATCTAAGCAAGTAGCATCTGAGCACAAAGAAACTTTAGATGAAAGAAGGGGAAAGGCGGAGAGAGAGAGAGAGAGAGAGAGAGAGAGAGAGAGATGCATTAGCTGTGTCACTCTGTGCCACCCCGGCTGCCCTTCGCCCCTGCTGTCTGTCAGCTGTCAGGACGCTGAGTGAGGACGGACACTCGCGTCTGACAACGCGGGGGATCAGGTGGACGGAGAGACATCGGGAGAAATAAAGAAATCGAACGACAGAGAAACAGGAAGTGACACGGAGAGGTGAGGGATGTGTGGATGGTTGGGACACTGATGACCCGTCACCCGGAAGAATGAGGTGTAACTATGTGCTGTTAGTGTCTAGCTTGCTGGCAGAGTTCACCTTATAATGTGGTTTCACACAACATGTGGCTTCACTCACAAATAAATACCACTTTCTAATTTGGGATACTTCATAAAAATGTTTATGAGTTGCTGCAGCTAATGACATCATTAATGGTTTAGAAATGATTAATTAACGCTTTATAGATCAGTTTGAAGACATTAACAAGGTTGAGCTATATCCTCCGGCATAACTTGTTTTGTCTTTTTATCTATCTCTTTAATTTATTGACCACTTAATGTCTGTCTTATTAGAAAGTGGTGACACAAATTCTTATACATTGATCACAACCACTGATTTCTACAGTTCCTACATGAGAATTACAGTAGAAGGGGCAAATATAAACTCTTGAGAAGTTAATTTAAGCCAGGAGACATATTTCCTTTTCAAGTTTTACGCTGCATATTTGCAGAATATGAACACTA
This sequence comes from Thunnus maccoyii, assembly GCF_910596095.1. NCBI lineage: Eukaryota > Metazoa > Chordata > Actinopteri > Scombriformes > Scombridae > Thunnus > Thunnus maccoyii. Next base: position 23,475,773 of record NC_056551.1, on the reverse strand, counting down.
TGCAGATTTAATGCGTGCTAGCCGAGTGACTGACATGTCATTCCTCCTCTAATGAAAGACAAAACACACTGTGCCCCTTGACAACGTGCATCAAAACAGCCTCCCCTATTATTTTCGATAACCAACTCCCACACCAGCGGCGGCGGCTAGGCGCCAGCCAGCACTCGTCGACGTGTTGTGCCGTGACACTTCACACCTCTGTCCTATTTCCAGCCTCGCTGCCCCCGAAAAAAACCCATTTTTTTCTAAAGAAAAAGCTGTTTCATACTTCAATTCAATGTTTTCCCAAATACAGACGTGATTTACTAGTTTGTCGCTTGCTTTTCACTGCAGTTTCAACTATTTCCTTTGTCTAAAAGGCAAAAATTAATGAGCTGTTGGTTGATCTGCTGCTGTCAAAACATAATCTCACTGCTCAGATTATTATTTTTTTCAACTTAGTAATCAATCATTGTGACATTCATTGTGTCATCACAGTCCCCTGCTGTACTCATACAACCGGAGTTACATCCATTTAACTACTATGTCTTCCTGTTGACATGCTGCCGCAGCGCGACACTTCCTATTGGCGCCGGCGACGGCACTCCATGCGCGTCACATAGCGTGCCGTGGCGCTGCAGCGGCGGTGTGTTTTCAGCTTGAGGCCTTTCCTTTTCCTCCTGATGACCCCTGACTCCTGATACTGTGTGACATACAGTATCAGCAGTGATGCAGTGCTGAAACTGACCTGTTGATCCTCACATAGTCTTAAAACAGCCCTGAGACATTCCTCTACTTGTCCTGGCACTGACACTGGAGGTATAAATACATATTTATATGCCTGGGAACGACCTGGATTTCCTTCTTCGCTCCATGTTGACCAATATCAGGTTTTTTCCACCTTTTTTTTTTTTTTTTCCTCCACTGAGAACATGTGGCATCAATCGTTTTTTTTGGCTAGTTTCTCCCACTTTAATCCTTCTTCTTGTGAGACAGAGCGCAAAAGAAGAGAAAAAAGAAAGATGGGGGTGTCAGCGAGGAAGCACACGGCAGCTGAGGGTCATTAATCACTGTCATGGCGGAGAGAGAGAGACGGAGGATGAAAGACATGAGAGACGGAGTGCAGCAGACATGGCAGCAATCTCTCTCCAGAGATGAGATGAATCAAGCTATTCAGCGGTCTTTGCTTTGTTGTTGATATGAGGCTGTGACATCACATCCTCCTCAAATCCAAATACTGAAGGGTCTAAGTCAGTGGAGCGGGAGCGTCCTGGTCAAAAGGGGAGGGGGGGGGGGGGGTGGGGAGCGACCACTGACAAACACATATGGATTGTGCATTGAATTACTGCCAGTCCAGCAGCTCCCAGAGGCCCCCGAATATCTCATGAAGACAAGCGAGTGATGAATCACGTGGGAAAGTCGAACCCAACGATAGCGAGGTTTCCATCCGAAGCGAACGCAAATCTTATCCGAATTTCCGAGTTATCAGCAAAAGAAAGTCAGTCAAATATGGGAACGAGATCACGTCGTTAAAAAAAAAAAGGTCAAACCACAAACAGTAAAAAAAAAACATGACGGAAATATGAAATATGTGTCCCTCGTATTAATTTTAGGAGAGTTACAGTCGCCTAATTGCTCCACACAGATCTGATGGTTTTGTCTTATGCTTTTTTTTCCCTCTCTCTCTCTCTCTCTCTCTCTCTCTCTCTCTCTCTCTCTCTCTTCTTCTTCTCTCTTCAGCGGAGCGGAAACATAACTGGACATTTAAGTCACATGCTTCATGTACGTCATGATTTATTTGATAAATCTGTTTCCATTTTGCAGTTTGTCGCAATTTACTTCCATCGATGCACCGAACTTCTCTCCTCTCAGACGAGCTTAAAATACTGGTTTTTGTGATTTTCCGTGTTTTCACTCAAAATGCAATGAAAACGGTTGGATGGAAACGCACTTATTAGACATGTACGGATACAAAAACACAGGTCAGAAAGGTTAAATTATAGAAAAAACTGTACAACTTTCTGACAAGAGTTTATAAGCATTAATTAATGGCATTTATTTATTAATTTAGTGATGCTTTATAGATAATTTGTCATCTTTTTAGCACTTCAGTTCATCAGGAAGGTCCCATATTGCTGACTTTCCATTAAGTCATCAAGACTACAGTTATAAATGTCATGTTGTTATAAGTGAGTCTTGAGTTTCTCAACTTCTACACTACAAAAACTGTATTTCTAAGTAAAATAATCTGATAATTAGGTTTAAAATCTAATCATACTTGTTTTGAGTATGATTTGGATTATCTTGACTTACTTCAAATAAATGTCACCTGCCTTAATTAGCATTTAATTGAGGTTATGTTTATCTAGATACCAGTGACACGTCTGTTACAGGATGTTTTAATAAGCCATCGGCTAAACTGTCAATCATCTGCTATTATAAACGTTAGTAAATCATTAATAAAGTGTTATTGGGGTAATCCATCAAGTTGTTACTGTCAATAAGCTGTTTATAAAAGCATTTAGGTCCATCGGAGGGGACTTCCTGTTGAACTAAAGTGCTAAAAAGACACATTTGGTGGAAGAGCCACAGTCTGGCAACCCAAATGTTATTGAGAGTTAGTAAAGAGTAAAGAAAAGGAAAGCAGAGGAGTGAGCGTGATGCTAAGTCCTTTCTCTTTCCCACATTTCATACCACGACTCTGGCCTGCTGCGCTGCGGTCGACTCCTCAATACGAACCAGATACATGAAATCATGATACTTTATTATTCTGGCCATCCTGCAAATCTATAACATCCCTTCACTTCGAGAGCGGAACGTGCGGATTGCATGTTCTGTATATTTTTCTTGCCTCAAGCTGAGACATCAGAGCGGGAAAAAAAAAAAAAAAAAAAAAAAGTTAAGGGTATGATGAATGTGTTCTGGCCAGAGGAGAGTGGGTGGTCTGCACTGTATCTGTCAGCGCTGCTATTACAACAGACAGTGGAGTTACAGGCCAATAAGCGGCACTATCATCACCGTCATCAGCAGCAGATCCTCGGTTCGGCTCTCAGCTGTCCACATCACAACCCTGACAGCCCAAACATGTACTTACCCAGAGAGCTTTGCACTTGAATGTCTTAAAAAACATTTGGCTGTTTCACTAGCATGTTCTTAAAGGGCCGGTTCACCCAAATGATGAAATAAAAAATGAGGAAATACACTTTTTCACTTAACTGTAGTGGTATTTATCCATACATACTGTTGTTTTTGTAAAAAGTAATGAAAGTAAAGTTATATGTAATGTGTAAGTGATATATTTTTTTAACTTATATAAGTTGCTGCTCATACCTGTCTGCAAACTGTTTCTCTTTAATGGAGCAGTTTATACTCCTGACAGAGGAGGGTTGCATTAAACACAACTAATAAGCTACAATCCTCCGTTTTGGGCTTCAAAGTGAAGCTTGCTATTGTGAAACTGTGTTCACCAAAGTTGAATAAGAATGAGAAATTTAGCAGCAAATAAAAGTTTGTCATTTTAATTGCTGTTGTGACAGTTTTTGGGTTTTTTTTTTTCCCTGGAACTGCTTTCTTCTGAAGAAATGAGCTCCACAGTATAAAAGGTGTTGACAGCGATCTGCGTCGAGTCACATGGACGCCGTTTCTGGAAATATCTTAAAACCCCGGGCACACAAAACCAAAACAATCTGCATGATGATTTAGCATTAATCAAGGAAATACAGCATGTTCTGTTTTTAATTTGGGTGAATCCACTTCTTCTTCTTCTCTTTTTTTTTTTTTTTTATCCAGGACGGATTCTGATTTTATGGAAGAAAGAAATGTGTTAAGGTAACGGAATTACGGTTAATAATCCTCATGTTCTTTCGCAGTATCTTCCTGTGTTTTCCCGGAGCTGTGACGCTCATTCCCTGGAATTTTTATGAGCGATTTACTGGAGCAATATGAGACCGAGCGCCATCATTACTAAGCTAAACAGAGAGAGAGAGAGAGAGAGAGAGACGCTATCAAAACAGTGTGACGTACGTTGGTGGCGCTGATTCATGACTGAGAAAAAAAAAAAACATGAGGGCAATTGCGGCAAATGCAGGCAACACTTTGTTATCCGTGAGATTGGGGAGGAGAATAATGAGGTCACCTATGAGCCAACGCCGCTGTGTTACAGTAATGAGGTTGCTGTCTGACACTGTGGCCGACTACAAGGACACACACACACACACACACTCACACACACACACACACACAAAATATATATCACCTAGCTTTATCTGTCCTCTGTCACTTGGCCTGGCACCGATTCAGAGCCAAAGAGAGTGTAGCAGAGCGTGTAGCAGACTGTACCACTGCTCTATTTCTCTCTCTCCATCTTATATTAGCCTCTCTTGACAACACAGTATTGATTTATGACTCCTTCAAACAGACACAGCCGACAGACAACCCCAGAACGAGCGTGCGGGAGTTCGTTCGTTGTTTTTTTTTTTGTTTTCTCGTGCTCACGTGATTGATTATCCTGTCTGTCTTGTCTGTGGCATTTTTTTTTTTTTTTTTTGAAATGTAATCTCTCTGAACAGCATGAAAGGTGCGAGACCCCCAGAGAAAACAAACCTTCTTTCCCCACCCATGTCTGTGCAGCCTTCCTGTGAACGCTTGCCTGTATTGTATTAGCATACCTTTGCTCAGGCATGCTAGGAAATTGAATTCCCTCTCTTCCTGTAAAAAAAAACCTCCTCGGGATTAAACTGTCACCGTGTGATTTACTGTAACCTTGCCATAAACAGCGTCATCCCTACACGCAGCGCTGACTGATGTGCTAGCGAGTGTTTTGTGTTGCCACATTGTCACGCCATCATACATTTCACTTTGGTTACCGCACAATGACAACTCCGACCGAACACAATGGAGGGCGTTTCCTTGGCAGTGGTGGGGATTATTGAATAAAAGTTTTTATGACTGAAGAGAGACAAGAAAGACAACTGGATGAAATAAAAGCCTCACTGTCTTATTTAAAGGTCAATTAAGTGTTTGCTAACCCCCCCCCCTCCGAGCCAGTGATTGTCCGATCATAGCTTAGCAACCGTAGCTATGCACAGCAGGGCCTGTCAAGCTTTGGATTTCTCTACCGGCCTTTTCTCAAGACATGTTTGGACATGCATATTTGAGAGTTTGAAGTTGGCAAATTCAACTCTGTGAGAGCAAAACGTATCTTCCAAAAAGGAATTATATCATATACCATCATGTAAATGCTACAGATACATTAGAGCCAGCGGTGAATTACCAAAGGGATTGCAGAGATCAGTTCAGCAGATTATGTTCTCTCTGGTATGATGATGACGGACGTTGACCGGCCGATCATCTCAGGATTCAGGCTGCTAGCAGCTGGTCTCACCTGGCCTGTGGCTCCCTACAGCTCAGAAAAAGTTAAAAAGATAATTTCCAAATATGCACTATTTGGATAAATTGATCCAAATATTGGGAATATTGGGAAAATATTCAAACTTAATAAAGTCACATATTAAGAGTTCCACCGCAGCTCAGCAGGGAAACACTGTCCGAGGAAGCACAAAGAGGGAATTTGATGCCAAGAAGACTGTAAATGTGGCAGATATCCACTTGATATGACTAACTCAGACTGCTGAAGCCTCATATAAGCTTCAGATAAACTTTTGCACGACACGACCGTGTGGACACACTGTGGATTTTGGCCCCCATCACTTCCACTGAAAGCACATTTGAAGGGGATCTTTTAATGGCCAGTATGAACAGGAGGAGTGATTAGAGCGAGGAAAAGTTCTTTCACTGTTCATACGGGCCCCTGACTGTTGTTTTAAGACACACTTGAGACATTTTGAACCTTTTTTTTAATGTTGAACTTCAAAATATGGAAAGCAAACCCCTGGAACATACTTCTTTTTTTTTTCTCAAAGACAGATGAAAGTAATGATGAGAGATTGCTCTGAGTTACAGAAGCTGGTGGAACAAAGGCTTCTAGTGCAGAAGTAACCAGTGTGTGAAATACAGGGGGTCTCAGGGGGTCTGGGACCCTTTAATTGACAGCATGAACCCCCGGAAAATCTCAAAATGAAATTTTAGGGCAGTTTCAACAACGGGCCTAATTATTTTCTCTACACATTAAGGTTTATTTTTATTTAACAATCATTTTTATAACACAATAAAAAAACAAAGCATTTACGGCATTTGGGTGCAATTTTCTCCACCTCTGCATATTTAAACGTCCAATAAAAAATGTGAACATGAACTAATTCACACTATTTACACAATAAAAGTCCTTTATTTATCTCCAAGAAGAAAAAATTTAAAAAGTCCTTAAGCAGTCTTTCTATCACAGAACAAACAAATAACAGACCAATTAAAAATATGCAACCGTGCTTGTTCTTGTATAGTTACTTGGATCTAGCTGCTGATGTATGTATACCTAGTCTGTTTTGGAGGTATCACCAGGACCCCCCCAATTATAACACAGTATTTCACACACTAGAAGTAACAGCATTGTTTCCATTAGCTAACTATAGTATTTTGTGGACAGGTTATGTTTGAAAAATCCCTGTTCAGGACTGGAGCTTCCACTGTGTGGGAACCGAGATGCTACTGAGGCGCTAACAGAGTTTACCGTAACGTTAGCATCTCTGTCTTGCTCTAGAATCGGTTTGAGGACGTTTGAACTCCAGCAACTCCAAACTTACCCGAGTAAGTACGTTTTTTAGTATAGTAGTAACTACTAGTAAACCCAAGTGTTACACTTTTCACAAAGCGAGGTCACAAAGTGCTTCACAAGAGTAAAATAAGAGAAAAATAAGACCATAAAACAGTAAAAAAACAAACAAACAATAAAACACTGTAAACTGCATATGTGCCATGAGATAATGGCAAGTTTTATGGGCATATGAACAGTAACTAAGGGGGTCTGGAGCTTAACAAACAGACAATTCTGATTTATTACAACTATAGTTGTGGTTTTGGCCTTCACTTCTATCAGTGATAATAACATTGTACTAATCAAGTTAATTGCTGACATCTTTGAGATCACAACATCACTAGAACTGAGAAATATATAACGCAAGAAAGCAGTCGGATGATCAAACCCTCTAGTTTATAGCTGAACATATTTGGAAGAGAAAAACAAGCAGTAAAATTATTATCCAAACTGCTTACAGACCATTTTTTGTGGTTCAACCATTAATTCCACTGGGTACGGGGTGGACATGTCCCCCCTGTAGAGATCACATGCAGCCCCAGAGGAAAACTGTAGACATTACTAGGGGCTAAAAATAGAAAAAAACATATTTATTTTAAGTTCATATTCTCCTAAAAAGATGCTAGAATGGAGCATCAACAGAGTAGTAAATGGAGTAGTTGTAGTAGTAAAATGGCCTTTTTAGTCAGGATGGAAAATCTATTTATCAAATTATCAGGTCTCTAGCAAATTTATATTACAGGGTTAGTGTACTACTAATGCAGCATTTACACAGCCTAGCATTTCGTTGTTTTTATACTACCATTATTAAGGAAAGCATGATTTGAACCAGTGATGTCATGTTATTTGCAGGGCTTTCTCCTAAAAGTCAATGGAGACGACTTTTTTCAGTCGAATCACTGCTTTTTTTTTTTTGGCACATTATACACAGAGTAACGCAGGGTGACGGCATGACAGGCTGTAAAGTTTTACAGATTCTTGTCTCTAAATGACCTAAATATGTAACTGTGATGGAAACACAGAGGATGATGGAAACGACGGAGGACAGAGCGACGCAGAGCGATTGTGTTTCCTGCTCTGAGCTCTCAGCTCCGGTGTTAAATGCGGCGTTAAACGAGTCTTACAGGTAAAACATGAGACTCGTGTGTATGAGGGAAGAGCGGGGCGCTTTTTATTTTACTGTACCTGCAGTCCTCCTCCTTTCTCGTAGGAGCCTGTATTGAAGAAAGAAACACATTAATGATGTAATGTTGTTAAATACGTAGGCCTATAAGAACAAAATACATGTAACGAGATAAATATAGAGACATATTCCCCCTCTGAGTCAATGCATCGGTCTAAAGTGCTGACTGAGTCGACTGAGCTGGGGACAGCCCTGGTTATTTGGCTGTTCGTATATCAATACAGGAAACAGCACCGTGGCCCCTCCATTGCTGAAACCAAACCTATGCCTTGCCTCCCGTACATGATGTAGTTGTGTACACACAGGTTTCCTGTGCAATTAGGGATTGTTTTCCGACAATTCAAATGTGCTCTCTTTCCGTTTTACTCTAAAGTGGTTTAGATAATCTAGCTAAACTTGTTTACAACCAGTCTGATGTCTGACCGCTTCTGTTTCCTGTAGGGCTGTCAAACTTAATGCGATAATAATGCGCTTGACGCCATCAACGCAGTTTCTGTTATGGGGACTTAGATTGTAAGTCTATTGTCTGGTCCACAATCCGGAGCAGAAGGTGGCAGTTATGCACCAATAAACTGGTTGCCAACCGCTGTAAAACCAGAAGAAGAAGGTTCTGTTTTGTCGGATAACAACTAGCAAAGAACAATGGATAAAGAAAATGGTATTCTGAATGACAAGTTCAGCTTTAAGCCCTGTCAGATGGGTCTGTCAACACCAAAGTTATTTGCGGTTACTGCTGATGTGAACTGAGTTTCCACAACTAGACATAAATACCATTTGCTAGCAAAGCAAACAGCTAATGCTAATACAGGCAGCCTCGTTAGCCCCGAACCGTCCTGCTTGCAGAAAGCCACACTTGATAGTGTGTGAGGGAAACCTTGGACAAACCTACAAGCAGCAAGCTTTCAACAGCATTAGCTAAATGTGCAGCTACAGCTTTTAAGCCAGTTAACATTGTGGAGGACGAGTCTGCAGGAAATAATTCAGATCACATCCAACGACTGAACTTGAAATGCACAACCTGTATGATGACCAAAGAGTGAAAGTAATTTTCTTTCTTATACTCACTTTCCACTGTTTCCTGCTCAATTTTTTTATTGTTTAGTTTATTTTGTATTATCCTGTTTTTATCCCATAGCACAAGGGGATGTTTTTGTGAGTCTTTATTTTTTCCATGTGAGGTTGGACACAATTACATTGTGTGATCTGCTTTTGAAGTGAAGGATCCAGGGAGTGATCTTAAATCAGTACTGAAGTAATGGAAAATTTAGCTGGCCAATGTGCCCATCTGTTGCCTGTTGAGCTTGAGTTTGCCATAAGTTATGATTTGAGCATATTTTGAAAAAGCTAAACGCTGCACCTGAGAGGGTTTCTGACAGTCTTTGTCATTGTTTTGTGCTGCTAATTGATTTCCAACAATAAATGAAACATTTGCATAAAGCAAGCATATCTTTTCCACTCACATGTTGATATATTAATGTCCCTTTTAAGGTAAATTTTGAACAGATAAAAAAATGTGCGATTAATTGCGACGGACAGTCATGCGATTAATCTCGATAAAATATTTCATTGGATCGACAGCCCTAGTTTCTAGTTTCTTTCCATGTCAAACTTTTTTTTGTAGCACAGTCACCGTGTTAACAGATCTAAGTGTATCATAACAGATAGCGATGATGGCTAACTACCAAAAATAAGACAAAAAAGTCATGATAAGTTGTAATTATCCTTTAACGCTGCTGCACTGACGCAATCCTAAAAGCAACAACTCTGGCGCGGCTCCTCATTTTTCTTCCTGCCTTTATGTGTGTGTATGCCTCTGTGTAGCTTATGATAAATGAGCCCAGCGGATCCTGAGAGAGCTCGCAGAGGAAAGAATAATGGGTATTTAAGCACACTTGTAAATTACCAACACATTTGTCTTACACTGTCCCCTCAGGGATGTCTGACAGCACAGCACACAAAGTATATAAAGCTCACATACATCTGTTCCACATAGCCTTATTGGATCTGCTGACATCACTTAAATACAAACTGTCACGCCATATACCATAATTCAAACCTTGAAAAAGAGCATAAAGCTGTCTTTGCACCTGCATGTGTGTTTATGTGTGTGTGTGTGTGTATATGATAGAGCCTGTCTCAGCAGGTGTGTGCCGGGTCACGCAGAGTGCACGGCGATGTTTATCTCTAAGTATCGCAGACTGGCATGCTGGACCGCCTGGTGGGAAAATGGGATTACAGCTATCTGTTCCTCTGCGGCGTGCTGAGCGCCAAGCATGTGATTTTGCAGTTACAAGTTTCCATCAGCCGCACACATGCTGTCTGCCACTTTGTTATGCAAAGAAGCTTGACCTAGCAAAAACTGATGATGAAATGTTTGGCATGTTCAGTTTGTCAATATTTAGTGACAGGGGAGATTGTGAGATTAGTGAGAATGAGCATTATTATTAATTATTGAATTGAAACATACATCACATAACAACTGCTCGGTTCTGAACTTGATGACTTTGCTTTGACTTTTTCGTTGGACTGAATCCTGCTAAGCACAGAGTTGTTTTGAGTTGCTTGCCAAAGTGCGGATCATCACACGGCTTTGTGTTTCTCCAGCCGCAACGTGCTGAAAGTCTTCCAGAAAAGCCAGAGCACTCCCAATTCATCATCCTCACTCATAAACAGTCATTAATGTTTATGACAGGTGTCGTGACATGTTTACGACAGCATTATGTCTGCTTTACGAGACCACTGTCAAGTCAGGTTTTACGACCGTGGCAATCGAAGGCAGCTAGGGGACCGCTGGCAGCGCGTCCGAGAGGTTCTGGGATGTTTAATCAGTTACTCGCACACACTCACAAATAAAAAGAGAGAACAGTGTTTGGCAGGGAAGTCAGTCTGTTTGACAGGGATAGCCATCAAACCTTCTCATTAAACTTGCTGGATCCCGGCTCCCCTGTTCTTGAGGGCCTTTATAGGAAAATCACTATTCTCAATTTGCTAGCTGTTGTAAAAGTTGTGTTCCAGGTAAGTTAGTGAATGTGGTTTCTGGTGGAGGTTAAGCAACGCCACAGAACACCCCCCCCCCCTCACACACACACACACACACACACCCGCCTGCTTTATGGCACGTTGTAAAGCTGTTGGCAGGCTAACAGCAGCAGTATCTTTTTATCCGGCTGCTAATTTAAGGAAGGAGATTACGGTTGTGAATTACATTCATGGCACTGGCTTTTTTCTTATTTTGTATTTTTGATAGTGACAAAGAGCTTGGTTTGAGGCATGTGCAGCATATAAAGGCTCTCTTCCTCATGTTTTTTTCAATGTTCTCATTGAACGCTTGCTCTGTTTCTTTCGAACAACACTTTAGCTGAGGTAATTGACTTAATGTAAATGTATTTTTGTATTTAGCCTGTTTTTGATTATGTGGAACCACTTTTTAATAAGACAACCCTTGTAAAGCATTTTTAAGTTCCAACTAATGACTACTACTAATAATGATGTCATAAATAAGAAGAACTGTTGGGCCGCCACGCTGTGAAAAATCCCTTTGACTGATTGGACATTATGACCACTTAATATCTGGACAAAACCTACAACAATTTATCAAACCTCTATTAACATATTACCAACATTTATAGCAGCATTGTTACAATTCTAACAAAAGGGATTTTTCACAAACTGGAGACCCAAAATGTGTTCTTATTAATGACTTGTCTAATTGTCTAATTAATCTATTAAGCATTAAAAAATGTTTTATCAACCATTAATACCATTGTATCAATTATTTTTATGCAATTTCTGTTTATTCGCCAAAAAAGAGATAATAGTGAGTGTATGGGATGAAAACAATCCATACCGATTCATTAGACAAATGACAGCATTGGCAAGACTTAAAAGACATAAATTTACATTTTTTTGGGATAAGCAACATCTTGTGGTTGTGTGAATTTGGATCATTGTCTGTCTGAAGCAAAGGCAGAAGTAGTCTGATGTCATAGTGAAGTGTAACCTCATAGGTAGGGATGGATGGCTACGAGTACCTGAAGCCCCTTTAACACTGGACAAAAAACCCACTAACACCCACTAACATCTGGCTTTTGTCTTCAGTGGGAAAGGGTACAATCGGCATTCATTCCCGGGTCAAGTGACTCTGCAGTAGTCACGGGTATTTATCGGCTCCAGCTCTGATCGGCAGTGATGGAAAGATGACACCTGGGAGGACACGCTAATTTTCGCCCATTTTCCAGCTGCTCTTTCATCTGTTTCTATCTATGGATGTCTGTAAACATATAGTCTCATCCATATGTTTACATATAACCTCTCTTTAATAACAAAGTAATAAGTACTGTGTGTACAGAGAGACCATATGTAAACATATGATCTTATCTATGTGTTTATATAGAATTAGCATTCTATGCTAACAGTCCGTCAGCTATGTGACTTCATATCCACTATGACGTCTTTAAGAGCACACAAACGCACCTGTCACCTGCCCAACACGGCGCTGTTAATACAGAAACACCATAGGTACACTTTATTTTAATACAGTCTATGTGCTAGACACAGCACGGCTATGCTAACAATGCTAGTCATGCTAACTCGCTGCTAGCCATAGTGTCAAAAAATACTATGAGTCTGCAGTTCTACCAGTGTCCCAGCAAACTTGGAGACGTTGAATGACTGTTGTTTGAACATCCAATCAAGACGATTCAAAAATATTTCCAAAATGGAAATTGTACCGATGTCAGGGACGTTACTTAGCCATCAGCTAGACGTCCTTCCTGGGTGTTCCAGCAATGTCAAAATGTCGTTTAACGGGCCTATTCAGCTATTCTGCTAAAGTTAATGTACAGAGTGTGCTTTCAGCAGCTTTATACACTTCATGTGTCAAGATTAAGAACTTAATATGCTACATGTTCTAAAATGGTCCAACCAATGTATCTTATATGACCACAATTATTCTCTGACATTAATCAAATAGTTTTTCTGTCCAAATTTAACCAAATCTTAACCATAAAGTCGGCAGATTAGAAAACACTCACATGATTTGTGTTTGTAATGGGAATATGGGTACCGCAATCAATTAAAAGCCAGGTCTCTAATAATGGCCGGGGGTGTTGTTGACTGGAACAAATAAAGTACGGCCCCAAAAACAGGACAGGCAAAAAGCAAGGGTGGATTAACTCCTGGTGCCTGTTATATAATGCACATGCCAGTTACATAGTAGTTACCTGGATATAACTCCAGTTCTATGAGTATGTGCGGCGCGCTCTAATGTAGGCTACATTTCGACTGCTTTAATTTAATAAATTCAACAACATACATGCCATTTTCAGTCAAAGCTGACCATCACAGAGAGGGTAGGGGGACAGAGGAGACGCCATTGAGCATATTTTAATATGAGCCTACATCCATGAGCATGCTACCTGCATGCTACAGCTAAACAGTGCACTGCCAAAATGTTTCAGGTAGAACTCAAGCGCTAGAATTATTGTTCCACACATCAGAGTGGATTACTGGTAATGCACTAACAAAAATTTAACAGAGCGAACAGAAGCAGATCAGAAAACAAGGAGGCTTTGTACTAAAAATATGAGCAAATATACTTATCAAAGAGAGGGAATTAGAAAAAAAGGCCTCTCTCTAGTCTGCTTCACTCTGAGGTATATAAAAGGCCCCGGTCACTATTTGTGGAAATGCTGTGACAAACAGTTTTGTCCTGCTGGTCGGGTCACGAGGTCAATCAACGCTCTCGTGCCATTTCTGGAGCTAATGACAGATGGCCTATTTAGTCATTTAGGTAGGACTACTTATTGACCCAGCTTTATAGCACAACGTCCAACCAAGTCATTAGCCCTTTAAAGACATGTACTACTTTACATTGCTGGCTTGACATTGGTGACCTTTTACATTAATATTCCTTACAGCTTCATTCAGACATGACTGGACATTTACAGAAAGAGATGATGCTCGTGATCTTTGGCACCTGATGTGCAAGAAAAAGAGAGGGCGTGACTTAAAAATGTCCTGATAACAAGGATTAATGAACATTGTGAACCCTTACTTCATGACGTCCCAGTTAAAAAAAAAATAAAGAGCACTTTTACATCTTAACAAATAGCAGAAAGCTGCATTGGTTGAGTGATTGACCTCTTTATTTTCACAACACAGCGCTTCTAGCCAGTATAAACATTCAGTGAATATTTCTCTTTAAATAGCTAATCTTTGAGTTGAAATAGTAGCAGTGTGTCACTGGGGCTTGAACATGCACTGCCCTTCCCCGCGCCATGGCAAGCACTTTACAAACAAACCTGAGCAGTTTTATTGATAGGGTAATCCTAGACTGATTAATGGCCCAATAATCAGCCCGTAACCTGCAATAAATCAGCCGCTGATCAATACAGCTTGCGCTCTGCAGCCGTGGCCAGATCATTACCATGTCACTGTATATCTACCATTAGCATAGGAAGGCAGCACTAAAGGGAGGTAGAGAGGAGTGGAAGAAAAAGTGCTTCCTATCTAATGTGTTGGAAATGGGATTGATAGAGAGGTCATTTTTTTGATTTCATTTGTCTGCCCGCCTGCCTTTCTCCCTCCTTCTTCTTTCGGTCTGATTAATGGCCGTACAGCAAAGACAGTGATAAAGATGGAGAGGGAAGAGCAGGATGTTAAATTATGATAATGACAGCACAATTAATGACATTAGAGGACGTTATTCTTCAGGCTTTTGGCATATTAGTGCTGCTAATGGTGCTGAAGGTGCACAGTGTAGCGCTGTTCGGAGGTATTACACTCCTACCTCCATATTTGAACAAAAATACAAAACCTGATTGGGCGTCATGCAAGAACATTTTCATATACTTATCCTAAAACTCTCATGAGGAGGTACATGTTAGTGAGAGTTGACCAACGCCCCTAAAATGTCCATATAAGTTGATATAATGGCTTTGGTTTAATGTCTCCAAAGAGTAAAAACAAGAATTTCACACCATGGAGCTTAAAGCCCTGCTTTCAGCGATCAGCAGACAAAAACATAACAAATGTAGGAGTGTCCGTGGTAGAGGACCTGAAACAATTAAAAAAATATGAATCCAGCTGCCAATAATGTGTTATCAGATCAGCATTGTGACAGAAAGTTAGATCTATAGCCTCCAGTAGGTGTGTATGTTACACTGTTAGGTACAGAACATGATACTGGACAGAGATCATCACATCTAAAAACAAACTTGCAATAAACTGGCCATGATGATGATAATATGGTGAACAAAATATTAATTTTTCATTCATTTTGTTTTAGTTATATATTTTATGTCATTCATTCATGTAGTCTTTCAGATTAAGACGTTATAAGACCCGTACGACAGGTCTGAACTCATAAACTTAGTAATTCTAAGTATGAGAAAGTCGATGAATGCCACAAATCTTTTTAATTAACTCGTATGTGCCTCTTAAGAATGAATCTGTTTGCACGACTGGTTCTTACATGAGGCCAAATGTCTGTCTTACATGTCTGCTGCCATTTCATACTTGTTTAAACTTTTGCATAGTGATGTACGTACATGTGCATGTTTCTGTGTGTCTATTTGTGTTTTCATGTGTTGGCAAACTTCAAGCCTTGTTTTTGCTTATTTACTCTCTTTTTTTTCCTTTGTATTACCTGTTTAAATACCTTTTGTCCTTTCTAAATCATTTCGTGCTTTACTGTTCTTGAACTTTGTGTTCCTGCTGTAACTAAAAGTTCTTCATCCTTTGCCAGTTTTCAGGCTCCTGCCTCTACTCACCCAAACTCATCCAACATTAATTTTTCTTCTCTCTAATAAATCTTGTTTCACCTTTCTATCCGTCTTCTTTCCCCGAAATTTAATTATGTTGATTAAGACACAAGCCCTGCAGTGCTCCCCAAACAAGCTCAGTTTCTTCGGGGGGGAAAAGCAAGTCAAACCGAGATTAATCAAAACCAGTTGTTGGGCAACTGAAGTGAGAAACTGTCAAAACTGCTCTCTCAGCTGAATCTAAGAACTAGATCTTCAGCTTCTCAGTTCAGAGAACTGGGAACAGGCAGCTAACTGATCATAAATCACTCCATCAGTCTGTGTTTATTTATAAAACCATAAATTGTGTGTGTGTGTGTGTGTGTGTGTGCTTAAAAATCTTTTTATGTACTCCTTCAAACACAGTCTGTGAAGATACAATATGTTCTCATGCCTTCTGCACCTGCTGTACAATCCAGTCATTAAGTGTGTCAAATGGATTTGCCTACATCAACTTTTCTGATTATTCACAAGATGATTGCAAGGTAGACAAGTCAAATACTCACATGTTGACTTAATTTCTTTTAGGATATTCTGTAAATATAACCTGCGGAGAGAAAGGTTCATGTCAATCTTCTAGTCTATTTCTAAGAGCCATAAGAGGGACATATTGGTGTTTGGTAAATTATGTCAGTTTTAATCACATGCTATATATGTTCTATTCACTGTTTAAATCCATGCAACAGTTTATGTACAGTCCAAGTGTATGTTGAAAGGGATTACAGGTGGATGTTATTATATATTTGTTGTTTGCGACAGTGGATAATGCCATATGGTAGTTTTAATGCGATTATGCAAAAAAATGCCCTAAAAACATGCTGTAGATGTGGAGGAATTTGCAAAATAAGTTCCAGTTGAAACAAGTTTTTGACTGAGTATAACCTGTTTAATGTGTACATGAGATAGCAGGTGGTAACGTGTGTTACAGTTTAGGAATACAACATACGGTCGGTAACGTGCCAGGCTTCATGTAACTTCAGATACATTTTCATTCAACTTTTTCCTTGCTTCCTGAGGAATTGTGAGTACATTGGGTTTGACAAGAAAATTGGATTTAATTCAGTGGAACATGAGTCAAAACTGAGATATTTTTTGCAGATTAAGTGTCCTAAGAACTTGAAACAGGGTAAAACAGCCACTATACTGTTGTTAGACAGGATATATGTACAATACCAGTCAAAGGTTTGGACACACCTTCCCATTCCCTTGAACAAGAATTTTGTACATATGAAATATACATGAAATATTTGCTGTACTTTGTGTATAGTTGATTTTAAAATCACTAATTATTTTGGACATTGGTCATAATAATTATGACACATTACAGACAAAAAATGGACTTGAACCAATGGACTCAGTAGTATTTAAAGGAAAATGTTGGATGGAGATTTTAGCAATTACCTTGGTGAACACAAAGTTATCATCACCAATCGAAACAATGGCTGGAATAACAAAAATATAACCCAGATTGTCATGAACCACAGTTTGATTCCAGTCTTTATGCTAAGCTAGGCTACGCACTAGGGATGTGCAGAGAGCCCAGTATTTGTATTTGTATCTGTATTTGTTGAGGCGGCAAAATTATTTGTATTTGTATTTGTATTTGAATAAAAGTGGAAAGAGGCTTAAAAATCCTGTTTTTGTATTTATTACGCTTTTAATTTTATAAAATTTAAGTGTTACAATCAGTGTTCATGAATAAACTACCTTACGAAGGAGGTCCCCACATTGGGTCTCAACCTGGAGTCTCCCAGATCATAGACGACTGCGCTAAAACTTTACTCATTGACTCATTGCAGACAGACCTCTACCTATCTATACACCAATAACACAGAGACAGCACACCATGTAACATGTAGAAGAACTTCAAAGGTGATTCTTGCTTTGCACTTTTCATTTATTGCCTATTTTTTACAACCTATCTTTGTGGAAAGGAGAAGGGGAACAACAGGTTATGGAGAGTCCGTTGGGACTTACCCCTGATAGATGTAACAGTGGAGCAGAGGAGAGAGACTGAGATAACGATGTAACCGACCTGCCAACTGGTATTTGACATGTTTTTGTTTTTTCTCCCTAAAAACAAATAATTTTTAAAATATTTGTATGAAACAAATATTCATATAAAACCCACTATTTGTGCTTTGCCGAATAATGTATTATGTATTCAGACACACCCCTACTACGCACATCCTGACTGGGCCTCTCTGGAAATGGACACAAAGAGATGAAACAGATTTTAATCTTCTTGTCTGACTTTGGTTAATATAGCAAACCAGCACATATTTCCCAGAATATTGGAGTAATCCTTTAAAGGTAATATTCTGTATGTTACTTATTATGAAAAAATCCTTTGAAAAGACCAACAATGAGTTGCCTGTTAAGCCAAAGCATGATAAAGCTTCTTCCTCTTTGCTATAGAGCTCCATTATTTGCCAAAAGCTATAAAACCCACATTAATGGGCCACGCTGTTGCACAGCTTCACTGAATGAAAACGCACATTGTAGGTTATTTTGAGTCAATCCTAAATACATCCACATACTCCCACAATGCCATAAATACTCACTGGAGAATCAGATATGTATTAATCCGCAGCTGAAAATAGTCCCAAACAAATGCACTATTTACTCCAGTTTGAGTAATGGTTGCTAAAAATGACAGTGCCCAGCTATTTTAGGAGGTTACATATTATATTTGTGAGCTGTTATTTTTTAAAAATAGATTTAAGTCTTTAGGTCAAATGGGCCTGTGGATAAGTGACAGAGACACAGTTAGGAAGTCTGAAAGTAGTGAGAGACAGATAGTTGGTTTTGGTATCTTCACAGGATTTGTTGACGATGATTAAATTGTAGAGAAAGGCCTTAAATTACGTCGATATACCACTAAACCAGTGTCCCAGTTACAATGTGTTGCACTGATATCAAAGGGAGGTGGTCGCGGTGGATGGCGAACGTGCAAAAAGCAGGACTCGGGCACTCGGGTTCACATTCAGAGTTTTGCATGTGGTTAGCTTTAGGCAACACAAGCACTTTGGTTACAATTAGTGAAAGATTGTGGTTGTGTTTAAATGTTAATAAACATGTCATTACTTACTTTTCTGTATTAAATCAAGACAAAGTGTTGCTGGAAACATAAAAAAGTTTATTAATAGTACCTTTATATAGGATATTTTTGCAGGAAAAAAGAACATTTCACTCATAATAATATCAACATTTTTACAGATTGAGAGAAAACATTAATTTAAAAGTATGACATTTTCTGCAAAACATATGTGCTGTTGCCATTTTAAAGTATATAAATATAATATCTAGGAGAAAGGGTTGACAAGCCTTAATCTTGAACAGTGAGTGAATCGTTTTTTTGAACAATATGAATCATTCAAAACTCGACAATAACAAAACACTTTTAAGTTAAGTTGAAGTTAAGTAGAATCATCCTTCATGTGTCTGGTGTCAGTTTGCTCTCAGCTCTGTCAGCTTACAGCAAACACAACATCTACTCTACTGAAACACTAGACGGGATATGAAAAGCAGATACGGACACAGACTCGCGTTGGAATGAAGTGTCCCTGATATCAGAGATCAGATTAGAGGTCGGGATTTGGTCAAAGCACATGTCAGATCCACACAGGCGATCGCTCTCCGCTGTGACAGATGGAGAGGAGCAGTGGAGGGGCGGGTTCACGAAACAAGGGAAGTAAGGATCAAATCAACTAAGTGAGCAGAGGAGAGGACGGGCCCGGGATAAAAGGAACTGGGGATGACAAGGTGCATGCAGAGGAAGAGCGTGTGGGGAGATAAGATAGCGCAGATGTAAAAAGAAGGGAGGACAGAGAGGAAGAAAGGTAATTTGAGAGAGCAGCAGAGGAGGTTGAGGCAGGGCTGACAGTGGGCCATTCATCCTCCATGCTAGAAGAGACAAACTGCTGGCAGAGGAAGACAGGCCCCATAAATCATTTGGAAGCACACACACACACACACACATACCGACACACACACACACACACATGCATGCAAGCAAAGTCGCACAGACACAAACGTGGCCACACACACACACACGCGCACAGAAATCCACATGTGAACAGAAAACACACGTCTCCTACAGCTTATTTCAACGAGGTCTGTCTGTCGTTTATTCATTTTGGGCATCTGGATGTCTGACCCCCCTCCAGTCCCCAAAAACTTACTCTGTCTCTTCCTTTTTTTTCTTTGGTACAATGGTGGAAAGTAACTAAGTACATTTACTTGTACTTTACTTGAGTATTTCCATTTTATACTACTTTATATACTCCACTACAGATATCTGACAGCTGTTACTTTTCTGATTAATATTTTACATAAAAAAATATTGGATACATTTATAAAATATATCACATAGTTAAAGATTATACTAGTCGCTCCCTTTTTGACTTGTGACAAAAAGCAGCGTGTACTTTTTACTTTTAGATGTCTGAGTTGTTAGCAGTTTCCCCAAAGTGACATTTCCCTGCTTTTATTTGAATAATTGTTTGAGCCAAAAATTTTCCAATATTTTACAAAAAAAGCAAAGTTTAGAGACGAGTCCAAAAAAAATGAATGCAACTTTGGTTTAGCAGAACTGTTTGTTCTTCTCTGCACCCCATTAATCTTCTGACAACCCCTCAGATTTATCTGACAGGTTGTGAGGTCTGACCTCTTGGGAATCACTTGGCTAAACTACCGAACTGTATAAAAAGTAGATAAAACTAACTCCACCTCGCAGGTAAATGCTGCTTATGCATTGTTGCATCAGTATTAACAATCTATTAATGTAATATATAATAATTATAAGTCACAGGGGCCATTTTTATGCAGAATATACATTATTTTTAGCCACGCTAGCAGCATGGCTCTACAGATGACAATGTTGGTCTGTCTGTTGGTCCACCACTTTGGTCCAGATTGAAATTTCTCAACACCTATTGGATGGATTGTCATGAAATTTTCTATAAATATTAATGGTCCCTAGAGAATGAATTGCTATGACTTTGGTGATCTTCTGACCTTTCCTCTAGCGCCACCATCAGGTCAAAGTTGTCACTTATTCAGTCAATATCTCGACACCTACACGATAGATTGGCACAAATGTTTGTACACATTTATGATCCCCTGATGATGAATCCTAATGACTTAGATTTTTTTTGCTCAAGTGTCATCAACAGGTCAAAAATTTGTACTTGTCCAATATTTTGATTTACCTACCTACCTGCAAAACAAATAACATTCCCATCAGCCTCAGTGTACTTAGTGTTTAGTGCTAATTAGCAAATGTTAACATGCTAAGCTAAGATGGTGAGCAAGGTAAACATTATACCTGCTAAACATCAACATGCTATCACTATCATTGTGAGCACGTTAGCCTGCTGACGTTAGCATTTAGCTCAAAACATTGCTGTCTCTTAGTGCAGCCTCACAGAGCTGCTAGCTTGTTACTTTTGATACTTCAAGTACATAATATTTACATACTCTTACTTAGGAATGATTTTGAATGAAGGGCTTTTACTTTGATTGCAGTGTTTACATTTGTATTAGTACTTTTACTCAAGTAAAGGATCTTAATACTCCCTCCTTTGCTGTGGTAGCTCTATTTCTGTTGTTGTTGAAAAGAAGAGTGTGTGGTGAAGGGAAAAAAGCAGCAAACATTCCTCTAACCTTTGGATTTTCCGCTCACAGTCCAGTAATACTTAGCTGGCGGTGGTGCGGCCAGGGTGTTCTTCCCCTCTGCCAAGGCCGGCCGCTCCGTGACTGATCGACTCTCTCTCTGCGGGTTCTGTCAGTCATAAACCTCCCACTTTCCTCCCCCGCCCAGAGCGGGTGAGGAGTGCCAGTTCCTCTTCGCCCAGCCCTGACCTCTGCGCTGACATGCATGCCGTGTTTTGACAGCGGGCCACATGTTGACCACGGCTGCCGGGCGAGTTGGGGAGTGGCTGAGCTTGTGTTTTCACTGGAGGATGTTCTTTTTATTGTTATTTCAGTGAATAATAAGGTTAAAGACCTCTCTGAAACAATTAATTAAATGGAGTGAGGATATCATTCACTCAACAGCTTCTTCTGTGACACATTGCAAAAAAAAAAAACCTGATTTAAGGGCTGCTAATCCACATTGAATAACTTCAGTATCATGGATATTAATGGAGACATTCAGTGCTGGTGCAGGCTTTTCAACCCTGCCAAAAATTAAATTACTAGAGGAGTGGTGGATCCTGTGAGAGTTTCAACTAAACCTCAAGTAAAGTACCAAAAGATTGATCTTAAACATATCTGACACCCAGTGTTGTGAATACTGTTTCTTTCCTAACTTTACTTTAGACAGACTTCTACTGTTTGTAACTCCTGTAAATATATATATTTATATATACACATAGTTATCAACATACAGTATCTGCAAACATAAATATTCACATACATGATCATGTAAACATCTAAAATGTCAGTCGGACTGAAATATCCTGAAAGTGTTCATGTTCTTGCTCTTTTCAAAATTTTTCAGGTAGAATAAAAGCTTCAAATAAAAGCTGGTAGGAAGATACAACATTTTTTCTCCCCAATGATTAGTCCTATTACAATTTGGTTTTAAGATTTGGAGTTTTAACCATCATCCCTATCAGTAATAATAAAACTGAGGTCTGGGAATACAGTGATATTTCTAAAAAGATGTTCGATGGAGCAAGAAACCAGTCAAACTATCTTACAGGTTTTAAACAAACCTCCCCAGATAAGTCAAATTTATTTGGAAGAAACAGTCAAATTATGACTCATCCTGTCTGCTGTAAACATCCATCACAGTTTACTGACTTCATGGTTCAACTTTGACCTTTACTTACTGTAGTTTTCCTGTGCAGTGGGTGGTCATTACAGACAATTCAGATGCTCGTTTTTAGTTTCACCAAATAAAGTGGTTCAGATAATCTGGCTATCCTCTTAGCTTGTTTATAACCTGTGATTGTTTCATCTTTCATTTCTTGCTTTATAGGACTTTACTTTGGTTATTACCATCTTATCATAACAGATAGAAATGGCCAAAGCTATGAAAATAAGACCCAAGTTGTAATAAACTTGTGTTTTTAACGTTTTCTATCCAAGCATTGCTTAAAATACACAGGCATGCTTGGTGGTACTCAACAAGCATTTACAAAATATCTTTAAATATAATGGATTAAATGTTGAAATGTGTAGTTTATAACGGAGCATTTAGCAACTACAGAGCTGGATACAGAGCCAACAGAATCATTTAATGCAGCTTTAAGTAAATCTGAGTCACTAAATAAGTCTTGCATAGAAAATAGTACCATGAAATTATGTGCAAGACTCTATCTACAGTATGTACACTGACTGAGCACTTTATTAGGAACACCTGTGCAATCTTATGCCATCCAATACAACGGCTTTACTTCGACGAAGCTTATACATTTTCAGTTTTTTGTTTACATCGTCATAAAGGTGATAATTCTACTTTATGCTTATTATTGAAGGGGTAGTAGGTGGTGGTGGTGGTGTACTGGAGTGCATTATATTGAAAAGTGTTCCTAATATTTTGTTCACCCCATTAACATACATGTCATTAAATATATACAGTACGGCTTTGTTTACTTCAAATATACAGAAATATGAAGGGATTATGCATGTCCAAACACTGGCTACTTCACGTTACGACTCACAGCATGTTAATGTAAACACATACTATACTATATATGTGTGTAATATGCGTTTTACTTGTGCGTCTGTGAGTGTGTACCATATATGCACACTGAGCGGTCCTATTATGTGTAATAAATGCAGACAGCACTGCAACAGCTGGTGTTTTAATGGTCTACAATATGACAGGGCCTGTCTGCGCAGTATGGTTGCTCTCACTCATTGTGTTTACAGCTAACACAGGATATAAATCATTAGTGTGACCCAGGTCTTAACCCGAGCCATGTGTAACCGTAATACTACAGCTCTATAGGCAGCAGCGAGGAGCGTGAATGTGACTCACATTAGTAATGCTGCAAACCGTGGAGGACGTTGCGCTGTGTGTGTGTGTTTGCGTTAAGTGTGTCTTGCATGTACATGGTGATAGAGGCAAAAAAAAAGTTGGGAGGAAAGATGGAAGTTATAAAGGCTGTAAAATGTACTTCGACGTAATTAAAATAAACAAACAGCATCCCAAGAGACCAAAGAACAAACAACATAATTGTGCAGAATGTATAAATCCCATTTGGGCCTCAGAGTCTTAAGATAGAATCTCATAAATTGTGTTGCATGTGATCTATCTCTGCTCTTCAACTACATATGTGTGTGTATTTTTAAAACGCGCTGAGGATAATATATGTACCGTAATGTGGACATATGCAGTGTATAAAAAGCTTTAAAATGAGGACAAATGAAACCATTTTGAACCAGACGTTAAATTATTGTCAGATATTCAATTTCCCCTTTCGTGCTTCTTCTTCTTCTTTGTCTCTTATTTCTTCCTCTCTCCTTCTCTGTCTGTCTTTAAAATGGGTCAATGATTCCCTTCTTGACCTCTTCTCCATTGCCTTCGACCATATGTGAACCAGTGGGGTCAGGTCAGGGGTGGCGAGAGAGCACGAGGTCAAATCTCATTAGAGTCGTGTTTTCCGACTTCACCTTCCCTGTCCTCCTCCTCCTCCTTTTTTCTCCCCCTCCGCCCTCCTCGCCACGCTCCAGGATTCAGCCATAAGGATGACGAAGACAGATGCTGTGATCTCTAGTCTCTGTAATCAGTCTAAGCTTTGATGATCTCTCACACATGGAGGAGAGAAAAAAGCTACAGAGGGGGAGTAAAATGGGAAGAGGAAGGTAGGGGAGGACGTAGCGCTCCTGTTGAATAATGGCAGCCTTCCCGTTGTTTTCAGTCGTTATTATTCTACCTCATTTTTTTTCTACTCATGTCCTGCCCTCGCTTAAATCTTTAAGTTTGAGTTTTACATTTGATGAGCAGATACTTGCACTTTGTGCTCCTTTTTGGCAGAAATACCAGTAAATGTAACGTCACAAGCTCAATTGAAGCTTTCCGTTCAGGCATATATGCAGGTTAGAGTGGTAACAGTGGTAGATTTATTTGAAATTCTTAGTAATTTTGAAACAATGGGTTCTTATCTAGCTGGCAGCTGTTGATTATTGCTAGTTGAACTCAGCTGAATATTGTACAACTGTTTGCTCAGCCTGCATAATTTGAGTGTAAATGCGTCACCAGGGGTCTTGTAGGTCAAGCAGATACTGGATGATTGGTTTGTCTTATCTCTGGCTCACACGAAACAACATCAACTGGTTGAAACTAACTGGTGAACAGAGGCTGGGAAGATCAGTTCATGCAGAAAAGTGGCAAAGTGAACTCAAAAGTATGACAGCGTGTGATCTTAATGTAGAATTTAAAGGAACTTAATTGGAAAAGTATCTGTTGTACGAAAACCAAAAGTACAGACAGGCTATTTGTAACTTCAGGGTGAAAAACATCAGAATTCCCAAAGTCACTGGAAGATATAAACATAAAATCAGGGGATCTCCAATTTTTGTAATAACAACCGCCTGGGAGACGAATATCATATTTTGTTTGAATGTAAGAATGTAAAAATAATGAATTACAGAGAAAAGCACCTGAAAAAAGTATTATTTAAACCATCCATCTAGATTTAAATGAATTTTCATTACAATCAGATGAGCCAACAGTTATTTGTAAATTAGGTGCCTTTTTGAAGAATGTCCTTCCACTGTTTAAGTAACATTTGTTGTACTTTAGCCATCAGGTGTGCTATTGTTTTGTTATTATTATATTGTATGTTCTGTTTGTCTTCATACCATGTGATCATTGTCTGAAGTCAAAATAAATGAAATGAAAAGACAACTGTCACTATAACAGATTTTATCCGCTGTAGCTAGCAAGCGAATGAAGCTAACGCAATCTCCTTTTGACTTTATAATGTTTCCAGCTGACTTGTTTTAGCATGATAATACTGCAGAAGGGGTCTTAAATATGGACTCGGTGGCTACATACATGATATAAAAATTTCAAGCTAAAGCTAAATGTTCTAGCCAAACAGTTAGCATCCTCATCAGTTGATGGTGTACATGGAAATAAAGAAGTAAAGTATGATACGGAAATATCTATGATCAATTAGATAGATAATTCTAACTTAATACCGTTTGGCTGCTCAGCTTCCAGTATGTACTTCATATTTTCAAACAGTATTGTAACTGAGTGTTCTGGGTTCACCTAGCTGTGCAGAATTAATAAGAAAACAATAAACAGGACACTGAGACGTAGTAGCATGTCCAGCAGCAAGCGCTTCTTTATTTTTCTCTCACACATGCATGTATGTTACGTTATGTTATGTCACTTTTAATTAGGATAAGGACTAACCAATGCAGCTGGCAACGTAACACTATCTCGGGTAACGCTGGCTTTGGTTGCCAAAGTGTAAAGGTCCTTCAATCCAATAAAGAGCTGCTAACGTTAACCTAAACTCGGATAGCATCCAGAACCGGTTCCACACAGTGAGGAAATAATACACGATGAATGTACTGTAGGTAGTAAGCTAGTTAGCTGGACATGCTAACGATTGCAGCTCATGTTAGAGCTGTTTAATCAATTCCTTACACGTTTGCTCTTGTGTTTTTGGTTTTGGTAACGATAAAAAAGACACCACCCTGCGAATTCTTTAAAAGGGACATATTAAGCTTTTTTTGATTTTGTTATTTATTTACTGTTATAATGTCATACAGTCAAAGTTACAAAACTTGAGGTTCACGTGTGCAAAAATGCTACCTGCAAATCAAAAGCCAGGGCTTCGACCTGTTCTGAACGCTTCATTCGCGACATTTCTTTCCACTTTGCTGATGTCAGCTCATCATGCACGCCCGTAAACGTTTGTCTGTTCTGTAGCCTTTGTTGCTGAGGTGTTTCCATGTGTTATTTGCGTTGTCCACTCGCATATTGCGTATCGGATTTCAGCTCGAGCATATACGGGTGTATTTGAGAAGTTGAAATTTTGAGTAAAGAGCGAGAAAAAGAAGTGAAATCCGACTACTGCTGTTTGTTTATGTTACTGCGGAAGTTGGCCAAGATGCAGCTGGGGGGCTTATTGGGAGGGAAGTCTTAAAGACAGAGGAGCTAAAATGGCCTGTTTTAGACAGAGGCTGAACTGAGGAGCTGCATAAAGGACCAGTATGAATTAAATAACAAGTTTTTTGAACTGTAAATCATGTGAAACAGATTAAAAATATAGACCTGTAAATGTGCGTAATATATCCCTTTTAAACGCTGAGTATCCTTCTTAATAGAGTCGTTTGCAGGCCGATTGGGCATACGGAGAAAAACTAGAGCTTGACAGACCTGCTGTGCCTAGTTATGGTTGCTAAGGTATGACTGGACAGTCACTGTTTGGGTGGGAGTTGAGAGAACAATTTATTCAAAGCGCAGTAAATAGTCTTTGAATGATCAGTGGTTTGTCGTGGAGAGTCACCTTTATGAGTTAAATTAAGCTTATGTTTTGTTAGTTTTCAACTTGCCAGCCAGTGGCAGGCAGGGAGGAATTTGTGATTGTTTGCCAGTACAGTCGCAGCCAATTACATGACTCAAAAGGAGAGGCATTAATCAAATCTTTAGTACAGTGGCAGACATCAGATTGCAGAAGGCTCCAAAACAAATATGTCACTGTCAGTGAGGCCATACAGCAGGCATTTAGGGGATTGCATTAAGTCGATGGCTCAGCTGAATAGCAAGCTAAGCTAATGTGGAACAGGGGCCTCTGGAAACTATTTGCTTGACATTGTGGGAGGCGGAGGGGAAGAGAGTGGAGGAGTGAAGCTGCCTTCATTCTCCCATCCCTCATTTTCTGCCTCTTCTTAATTCTTTTTGTCTATTTTTCCACCTTTTGTCTTTTATATTTAAGCCGACAGGCTGAACTGGAGGGCGTAGGATGGCCAGTGGGGGAATAAGGATGAGAGAACAGAGGGAGAAGGGAGGAGACAGATGAAATTAGATAAAGACAAGCAGCAGTGTGAGCTGCAATGAAAGAAACAAGAATAGGGAATGTTTAGTGGAGGAGGGAAGAGAGAGTAGTACACTGTTAAATAAAAAATCAGTACAGAGAGAGAGAGAGAGATGGAAGAGGTGGCTTTTGCTTGTACCTGATAATAAAGTAACACTTTTTTTTTTTTTTTTTACAATGATACAGTCAAGATTTATAGCAGCACATCTATGAATCATTGAGAGAGCCTGCCTACTTTCATACCTGTCATACAACTGGACAATTGCTGCCCCAAGTGGGGCGATTGTCCAATTGTCTGTTTCAGACAGTTAACAAACATTGTCAGATGGCCCCCAAGATGTTTGAAAGGGGTTTTCTGATGCTGTGACAAGCACTGAAAAGTATTGATAGAATCTGCTTTTGTCCAAGTCCTTTAAGGCCGTTTTCAGATCTGTTTAGTCCGGTTGAATCTGACCCGGGTTTGTTTTCCCCCTTTGTGCGACTCATTTGGGCAGATCTGAACACAGCAATCATACTTGGGTGTGGACCAAAACAATCGTACCAGGACCCTTTGAGTACCCCTTGGGTCTGGTCCCATACTAACTGCGGTTTGTGGCGGGAACGTGATCCAACCCAACTACAAAGTTTACTCTGCAAGTTTGAGCTAAACGGCTCCTGTAGGCAGGTGTGCTTTGCATACTGGGATGCTGATGAGCAAAATGATCAGTCGCTAGCAGCTAGCCGAAGAGTGAACTGATGTCTGACCTGGACTGGCGC
Organism: Thunnus maccoyii; assembly: GCF_910596095.1. Classification (NCBI taxonomy): domain Eukaryota; kingdom Metazoa; phylum Chordata; class Actinopteri; order Scombriformes; family Scombridae; genus Thunnus; species Thunnus maccoyii. The sequence continues at coordinate 23,447,333 of NC_056551.1, read as the reverse complement.
AAGTATGGTGCATTTTAGATATTTAGGAGCTTCTTTAGGACCTTCTTCCTGTGTTCGTGTTGTTGCTCCTGCTCCAGATACAACTGACCATTAAGCAGAGTGAACATTATCTTGAGGTGTTCGGTGATGGTATTTTGGTTCATTTGGATTTTTCTTTGTGTGAAAAGAAGCAGAACTAAGGGGAAAACACACCAAGTTTACCAACTCATCCTCTGATTCAGACCACAATAAATGAACTTTAGGCTTGAAAACGCCCTAAAACTAACTTCTAGCCTCTCAGAGAGAATATCAGGTCCTGGGAGAGCTGGTTACCACTTGGATTGGTAACAGAGATGTCAAACTAGCAGTTTAACCTGCCCTCTGCATGTAGGCCTCACTGAACTAATCGGTGATGAAATGTAAGAGTAAGCCTTGAATGAAGCCTGCAGAAGCGGTGTCACCTTGATGACATACGGTAGGATAGCATGGAATGAGTCAAAGAGGGAGTTTATGGATCAATAGCTGTCACAGCTCAGGAGTCCTGTGATCTGTAAAGCTGCCTGCTTAAAAAGATTATGACTCCACTGTGGGTGTTGTGCTTCTGTGGTTACACAGTGTGAGAGAGAGTGTGTGTGTGTGTGTGTGTGTGTGTGTGTGTGTGTGTGTGTGTGTGTGTGTGTGTGCACGATACAGAATAAATTACAGGGTAATGATATTAAAAGCACAAAGTCGTTAAGATGCCAAGTTAAGACACAATAAATCCAGTCATGGCTTCTACAGCCTGTCCCCACACTGGGTAATTAAATTAGATTTATAAGCCATATTACATCAGTGCTAGATACTTCATCCACCCTCAGCTCCTGCACTGTCCCTCCATTTTGCCCCGCTTTATTAGACGGCCTGACAGTCGGAGAAAAAATATGGAGGAATGTTCAGGTCCTGGGCTGCGAGAGTGGTGCACCGGGTACTCTGTCTTCTGTGGTGTCAGTCGTGTCCACTGATAATATATTAAGCGCTCCACTTCTCTGTGGAGCGGGGCATAGCAGGGCTGCCTATGACACAGTCATACAGCTTTATCATCATCCACAGTCTCTGTTGCTACTGCTGCTACCACCTCATCCCAGACACCTTCACACTCCTTCACCTCCTACGTCAGACACTGGAGTTGTTGAGTACGAAGGGACACCTGAGACAGCAGGTAAAATGATACAGAGATGGTTAAAGATGACTCTCCTACTGTTAAAAAATGGCGGTATCAGTCTTTCCAGCAAAACAACATCTGTTTAAGCCCTCTAGCAGCCCTCCTGACTTGTTTGTTGGGAGTAAAGGGGGAAGTAGTTTGACATTTTAGAGCTATAAAATCTGCACAGGGTGGAGGTCGGGTGGTTGGATGACTCAACGAAAAGTTGGCCTTTGACATGGGATATTCCCGTTTCTTACTCATAGTCAATGTCATATTTTTTAACCATGACCCCAATCTTTCCCTAACTGTAACAAAGTCGTGTTTGTGCATAACTCAATGTCTACACAGGGCAGCGTAGCAAAAGCGGCATGTTAGCAGGGCAGCAGCAGCTTAAATCCCCCATCTGCATCTACACAGGATGCATTCAGAGAAAGTCCTGAGTCACCCTCAACACACAAACGCTCAAGTTGAACACATAAAACAGAAGGAAATTGACTTGTAGCGTGAAAAATATGCTTCGGGTTGTGGTTACATGTGTAAAGCACGAGTGTAATGCAAGCCGACACGTGGTTGTATTGATTAAAATAGAAGCTGTCTGTTTCATCGGAATCACGCATGAGATGGACGAAAAACACGGCTGAAACGCTTCCTGTGTAGACAAGCTGCAAACCTAATCAAACCTTAGCCACAGCCGTGTCAGATCAGAAAACACCTTTGGTTTTGCAACAGTGACTTTTAATAGCTTAGCATGACACTGAAAAATAATGCCATACTACAGATTGGGGTTTCAGGTCATAAAATACTTACATCTGTCATTCTGAAGGGTAATTACAAATGATGTAGGACATGTTGGGTTAAAGCTACAACATGTAAGTTTTGGATATCAAGCTAGCTTGGAGCCTCAGTGCGAGAGGCCAGAAGTGCATTCACATATTGACTGACAGTCATGAGATCCCACCCCTGACTTTGGCCTCTTCTGACTGCTTAGAAGGGCGAGGCTCGCTTAAAAAGTCGAGAAGGGAATATCTCTGTACTGCTGCCAGGCTGTTCAATGAGCCTGAAGCCTTGGACAGCATCTCTCCACATTAAGATATACTTTGGGGCATATTTAAACTGAAAAATACAAGAAAATGTAGCTTTAAACGTATAAAATGTAAAAATAGACTTCAGGTTGCAATTGCACATTTAAAGTGCAAGTAAACAGAAAATACTTGCATTTGTCATTCTGGACGGTAATAACAAATTATATATCCTTCATTTTTTGGGCTTGTTGGTTAAGTGTTGGTTTACCCAAATTTATAAATCTGGTCATGCAGATTTTTTCCGTTTTATGTTCCTTGGTGTTTTATATCTGAGATTAAAGACACAGTGGAAATATGTGTTGCTGTTGAAACAAATGTCTCAAAATCTTGGCAAATAAAACCCAAAATCTGAATGGCTAGATACAACTAGAGATACAATAAGTGGGGAACTTGTAATTTGAGGCAGAGAACAAAGAATGCTTATAAAAAACCCCAAATGTGTAATGAGATAAAAGGATGAACATGCCAATCAGTGGAATGATTGTGGGCAGAAAATAGCGAACACATTATTATTATTATTATAGCTGAAGGAGTGTGTGTGGGTGGACACTTATCTGCCAGCATCAGAGTGAATTAGTAAAGACAATAGCAGGTATAATAGCAAGTGCAAGATTAATATTATTACATTTGATGTTTTGGGTGTAAGCTGGAAACCTTCATTGGATCTGATGTTAGAACAAGTGAAACACAGAACAAAAAACTCTAAGGCATAAAGGAGGGAAGGCCAGATGAAGTGAAAGCAATGGAGAGAGTAAAAGGGACTGAGTTCAGCCCTGTGTGGTTGATTTTAATGAGCTGTGGCACTTTTATTATCATTATTAATTAGCAGTTTTCAACCAGCGGGGTGTGATCAATAAGGTGGAGTGAAACAAATTTCAATGGGCCATTGGAATCAATCAGAAAGACTTTTTATCTACATAACTGCCATTAAGCCCCGCTCGTTAGGGCTAACATTAGGAGATGAGAGATTTGCAGCATTTTTAATTGGAACGACATAACTGTGCAGCCATTTTTCTTCTTCTTCTGCTCGCTTCTAATCTCTGCAATTTTTTGCTTTTTCTTTGTTGGCCCTATTATTATTAGAAGTATTTTTTTTTTTCCTTTCCCACCACCAATCTTCCAAACGTGTTATTGAGGATTTATGTGCATGCATGCAACACATCACACATGTACACAAACAGTACGCTCACACCCTAATCCTTCTCACCTCTTAATCAGACAACCATTTAAATGGGATTAGAGACTATCTGTTGAAATTCAAAATTTCCAAGAGGGAGATGTTGTCTTTGTCTACTAAGCTATGATTTTCCTCTTCGGAAAATGACACAATCCCCTAGACTTGACATGATGAGAGCTTCAGCCCATAGACACTACATGATTCAAGTGTTTTCCTTGTGAACTGTGTGTCTAAATCTGGAGACTGGATGTACCGCACTATAAATCATGAAAAACTAAAGCTTTATATTATCCAAACATACAAACAATGTCTCTCTTATAGAATTTTAGTTTGACTTTAATATTTCTTAAAGTAAAACTAAACGAAACTGGAATTCTTCTTTCATTTAGTTTATGAGTATAAACTACAATGATACTGCAGCGTTTGTGCATATTTTCTGATTTATTCAAAAAGAGGATAAAACAGTTTTTGGACATTTTGTGGAAACATGGTCTAAGTTTCAAGTCTCTGGGTTGGTATTTGAGGGCCAGCGTTGCTAGAAGACACACCGTCAACTTCCATGGTACGCTACTGACTGAAGAACGTCACAGCGCTATACACCTATCAACCAATGTTGATAAGATATTTAGCCAAACTAGTGACATGGCTCTAGGCATGTAATGTCGTTCTGTCAGTGGGTTGGTCAGTCCACCACAGACTGAAATATCTCAACAATCAGATGGATTACCATGAAATGTTGTAAAGATGTTCATTTCCACTTCAAGATTGATTTTACTAATTGTGCCCACATGATGTGTCTTTATGACTTCTGCAATTCCCTGACTTTTTCTCTAGCGCCACCATGAACTGTAACAACTTTGGTGAACCCTTAACTTTTCATCTAGTGCCATCATCGGTCTCAAAATTGTAATTTATCCAAATCCAAATACCTTCTTTGTTAGTGCTAACTAGCAAATGTTAGAATGCTAACAAACTAAGAACGTGGTAAACAATACACCTGCTAAAAACACCAGCAACTTAACATTGTCATTGTGAGCATGTTAGCATGCTAATATTAGCATTTTACTGTATAAGACTCTCAGTCTTGTTTTCCCCCTTTTCAAGCCTATGTGGCATTGGCAGTGTTAGCGATTTAAGACGTCTACTCCTTTATAATATACAGTATTGGGGAGGATCCATTGTGCTGTTTGTTTTTAAGTTTGTATTTCACTCGGAAATTGGAAGCTAGCTAATTTTGCCAACGTTAGCACTGGTTCCCACCGGACATAACTTTTTGTAAATTATTTATGATATGTCATAGGATGTCAGTGTTGTGTTCGTCTCCCATTGTAAACAAGAGATGGTCTAGCTAGCGTTAGCTTTCGTTCTTTCATGGGTCCAGTTGTGGTGAAATGACTAATGTAAAAGGTTTTGGGGTTTGTGACTATTTCTTGGTTCTGAGCAGTTGTCAGGCAACTGGTGGCCATGACCATCTTTATTCATATTTACTTCTCAGTTTTGGTACAGATTAAACAAATGAGATATAACATGTTAATTAACTTGCTTTAGAGGTGCTGGTTGGTAGATTTTGTTACCATTTGACAGAGCTAAGCTTATGGTTTCCCTGTTTCCAATCTTTATGCTAAGCTACGATAAAATAAGCTAAGCTAAAATAAGCTAAGCTAAGCTAAAATAAGCGGCTGCTAGCTGTATCCTCATATTTAACAGATTCGAGTGTCCTCTCATCTATTTTTCATCAGAAAGCCAATAAGCGCATTTTGCAAAATGTCATACTGTTCCTTTAAATTTAACATAATAATGTGATCTTCTCATCCTCCTCTTGCGTCTCTATTATTTTATTCTTTTTCTTCTCCTTTGTTCTTTCTCTTTCTTCCTCTTCTCTTCATAGCAGTTAGCAGTGGTAGGCTACTTAGCACACAACAGTTAATACCTGTCTAATTTATTAGCCTCCAGCCCCAGCCCTGAAGGGCCATTAGCAACACACACTGACACAGCACACCGGCCTGTGTCGTAATTTATTGTCTTATTACAGTGCTGCAGCGGCATCAATTAATTATCCATTAAAGCGCTGCTGTCCCAGGATTTATGGAGGGGACTGTGGGGGCTGAGGGAGATACAGTAGGAGAGGAATGAAGGAGAGAGTACATAGATATGAGGAAGAGGAGGAGGAGGAGGTGGAGGGTGAGCAGATATACTGGACAGGATTAAGGATGGATTATTGTTTTTGGGGTGCGTTCTGGTTTGAAAGTCGGGATAAAAATATAGTTCTCTGAAAAGGCTTTAAATAAAAGCAGTGGCCACAGAGCCTGCTGATCACAGTTGTTGTTCTTGTAAATAAATATTGTTTATTTGTGAGATTATAAATCATGTTCTATTCTGAAATATAACCTTTGGTAACACTTTAATTTCCAAGAGGTAATGCATCATTTACTGGACATACCCAGCCTGGTCTGCACTCTCACAGCTCACATGTGGTCATAAAGGGAGAAAAAAGGGAAAGGTGTGATATTTTTCAAGAGAGCTATGAAGACGAGGCTTCTGCAGGCATTAACATCATTACAGTTACTGCTTGTGCTAGATGAATATGTTCACAGATATTAATAAACACGGTCATATTATCGAGTCTGTGGGCAGTTTAATAGAGTCAGTGTTACAACCAACTGCACTAGCCTCCAGGAAATATCCACATGTGAATGAATACCACTGGCGTTGAAAGCATTGAGATCCTTTACTTGAGTAAAAATTAAAAAACAACATAGTAAAAAATGCTCCATTAGTAAGTAAACAGCTTTAACAGCTTACTTCTGTACTCACTCACACACAACTTCCTTTTTAAGGCACAACAACCTTTAGTAAACAGTTAACATCCACCACAAAAGTAACGAGTCTCATCTCCCTGCTTGAAATCGAGTGATATCGCGTCTTTTTTATTGTGCACGGGGTGAGTGCGGCAGGTAGCCTACATTACCTACCCTACTTTAAAGCTGCTCTGACTAATATATATATATATATATATATATATATATATTTTTTTTTTTTTTTTTTTTTTTTACATTTTACCAAATAAAAAAATTACATTTTTACCAAATTTGTGTAATATGAAAGTCTATTTTGTAGTGATGAATTGTCAACTGACTCTACAGTTGTCCTCAGCTCTTTGAAGTGTTTTAGCATCTTTCAGCTCATTGTTTTGGTTTTACGGTCAAGGCAGCTTTTAACAAAGATATAAAAAGCTCTTAAAACCCACTGTGCACTACCTGTTCAGCACCAAATAGCAAACAGATAATGTTGGCGACTAGCTGGTGAACAAAGTGTAACATTTAGCTGCTAAAGAACCAGAATTTTTTTCAGGAGATGGTGGATTAATCAGATTTTTTTATTTTATATACTACCTGGTAGATTAATCTACAGCAATGCATCACTTTTTATAAGATCATCATATGTTTTGTATGTAAGATTTTAATCTATAAAGTAACTTATATATTGCTGTCAGATAAATTTACTGGAGAAAAACTAAAATGTTTTAAAATAAGTGTTTGAATATTCACTAAAAATGCAGTGTCTTCTCTAAATAAGTCATAAAATTAATATTCACATAAGCATGGTGCAGTGTGTGGAGCAGACTCAGTGTAAAGGCATCATCTGAGCACAAAAATAGAAACACTCTTGTCCTCAAAACCTGCATGTATGAGACATAACTGTGGCAAAATCTCCTGCCCCCTCCTCCCTCCATCTCCACCTCGACCAGCATCTTCCACCCAAACACAATTTGTACAGAAAACAAAGTGTTTTCCAGCGTTGACAGGGAGAATGGATTGCTTCCATTATACTCTACAAGAAACACATTCTGTTGAGATGAAAGGGTTGTAAATTATTGCAGGAGGTGCTGCTGCTAACAAGTCTGGTGATCCGGGGCTAATGGGGTTCACATTCACTAACTGCATCCCGGCAATGTGACAAATCAAACGCACCCAAATGAGCATCATCATCACCGTGGTCTGGGCAGCGTGCTGGCTACACAAGATCTACAGTACCAGTCTAAAAAGGTGAACAGAGGGGAAATTACACCATAATTAAATTAAACAAAAATAATTGCAGTGGTGCATTTTAGTAGAGCAAGATTAACGTGTGAGATGGCTGTTTTGTACATTACCTGTTACCTTCTTTTGACTTTCTGAGCAAGAAGGGGTGAATGATTGATCACTGTGGGCCTCTGGGAGACAGGTGAGCCTACAGTAGTAGCACGACGTCAACTGTGTCACATCGCTGTGTCAGGATGTGTCAGCTAACTCGCCATGGCAACTGCTGAGTGACAGGAGGAGCAGGTGAGTCTCACATATGTGTACAGATGAATCAGGGATGTTTGGTTTAATCACGATCGACGGATGAAGTCGGTCTGTGTGAATGTGGAAGTTTTACAGTCTCAAAACACCAGTTTGAAATTTGTAATGATGCCAGCTTTGAGGGAAAAAAACAAAACATTTACGTATCACTTCTGAGTCTCCAGAGTCTGGATGTGGAAGTGCTTTGCGGTGTAACAGCTAGCTAAACCCAGAAGGAATTACTTGTTAGCTAATGTAGAGCCATCTTCATCATCTTTTTAAGCAAAAGCGCAAAATAATTTGCTGGTATCAGCTTCCCAAAAGTGAGGATTTGAAGTTTTTCTGCGTCACCATGAGTTCTAAGAAATTATAACAGGCATTTTCTGACATTTCATAGACAAATGTATTAATCAATTAATCACCAATGAAAATAATCGCTACTTGCAGCCCTAAACTTAGGATTTAAATCATCAAACTCCGTGGTTTCTTGCATTGCAATTAGGGGTGCAACAGATCACAAAAATCACAGTTCAGATAGTAAAAAAGAAAAAAAATAAAGGAGACAAATATAATTTTGCTTGCCATTTTTTCACTTTAAGCACTGAATTTTTGCCCATGGTCTTAAGTGAAAACAACATTCAAGATGTCCAATGTTTAAATAAAATCTTAAAATATATAAAATATTCAATACTCTATAATTGTTAAATTAAAGTACAATATGAAGCCTGATACCTTCCTCCTTTAAACACGGTAGTGATTGAAACAATAGCCGGTGTCCACATCATCAAAACTTAATGATCACTTACAAACATGAAAGCATTGATGAACGAGCCACCAAACAAACATTCACCTGGTAAAAGTGCCCCGCTAACATCAGTTAGCAGCTAGGTAGCTAATTAGCTGCTCAGCTGCAGCACATTAAACAGCGTGTAAACATACCAGCAGCGGACTCGTTAGATGCTGGTTTGGTCGTTGTTCTTCAAAATCCCTGTTAGCGACACACTGTCTGTCCATGAGTTGTACTTAAAGCACTTTGTTTACTTTGTCTTAAATGAGACATTAAATTTTGCAATTAATCCGCGGTTCACATGCGTGTCGAATCGAGGGGGGGGGGGGGGGATTCCGTACAGATCACGGATCAACTCTGTTCCGTTACGCCACTAATTGCAATCAGAAGAAATGCATCATTTAATAAAAATCGGAAACACATGTTAGCGTAAAAGTGGGATTTCAGCCAGGAAACGTAGCACCAAGCTAGCAAGAAACATGCAGCGTGGCAGCTCATAAGCCATGTGTAGGCAAACTGCTCGGTCTTTAGCGGTTCCTGGTCAGTCTTTTCTTGGCACACTGGATGTGACCGAAACATGAAGATTTAATGAAGGTTTTTGAAAGTAAAATTGATTTCATGGAGCAGAGGCTTGCGGATTTTACTTCACATTTTTCCCACAAAGTCTCAGTGTCTTGTTGGAGCAGCTAAAAACACCACTGGACTAAATTTAGATGAAAAGTTTACATTTTGTGGTTTATAACCTTTATTTTAATGGTATTTGAAGACTATATTTTCAACATATAACCAGTTCTACCGGATCTCCTGGACAGATTTCTTGGTGCTTAAAAATAAAATCCTGCCACAAGCACAGAAACTGTAATTTACTGCTGCAGAAAAACACATTCATGCTTTCATCACAAGCAGGCTCCATTACTCCAACAGCATCTTCTACAGTAACCAAAGTCCTCAATTAATTGCAGGATGTTCAAAACTCTTCTGCTCCAGAGACCACATCTCTCCAGTTCTCCATGACCTACACTATAAAACTAACTATAAAATCCTCCTCACCATCTACAAGGCCCTCAATAATTTAGCTCCTCTCTACCTCACTGATCTCCTCCAAAAGCCTCTTGCTGCCTCAGGTCCAGCTGTGCTAGACTCTCTTACAAATCCACATAATTAAGGGTCAAACCTCGGGGCTTTTCTGGCTTTCGGCTCTTTTTGACTATCTTTATTATTAATTTCCACCTGATTTTTTTATGTTCTTATCTTGTAAAACCTCTTTGAGTACACTGAGCAGTGCTATATATAATTGATTTAATATTATTATAACTAATATTATTACACACGCGCTTAAATACTGTGTTTGCACAATATATAAATCAACACACACAAACAAACGCCCACACAGATGACAGGAGGGGGTGTTTATAGTTTGGAAAAAGTCCTTTGTCTTCCTTTGTTTAACTTTCAACCAAACCAACCCTGACACCAACAAACCCATCATCAGTGTTTCCACGACAACAGCTTTATCATGGTCAGAGTTCACATTCATACAAACGTGATTCCTGTGCCATTGTAATCTCTTTTCATCAGCTCGGAGAAACAGTCGTGAGCACCATCACAATGGATTCGCACGTCCTTGGGAGGAAGAATATATCCAAACATGAAAAAATGTGATTTTCCTTCACACCTCAGTTGTACTGTCATCCCTTGGGTGACGCAGACAGGAAATGGGAATGAGTGCTTCCTGCCTGAGCCGGCTTTGAAGGCAGACTACGAGGGACGATGTCATGGCGAAGCAATGTTCCTGCGCTTTCACCAGGCTCTTTGTAATGTGTGATTTACAGCTTCCCCCCCTGCTGTTTCATCTGTGATTTAGTGTTTCCCGGTCAGATGGCTATCAGCTGCCTTACCAAGTCCGCTCTGTTCCTGCAGAACGCTACGTGGAAACAGAAGTGACACAACAGAGCTTTAGGCCACGATCAGGACTTTGCATAACAGCATTTTAAATAGATGGGTATATAAACACTGATCTACATTGTGGTAATAAAGTAAAATAACCCAAAGTCATACATGGTAATTATAAGTAATGGAACAAGTATGCAGATCATTTACTTAAGTAAAAAGTACCTCATTGCATTCAAAATCAAAGTAAATAAAGGGACAGAAGTGTTGTCAGTAATATACTTTAAGTATCAAAACTAAACGTCATTGCTCTGCAGAAAAATGTCTCTTTTGACTGATGCTTTATGACATTATTGGATGCATCAATGTGTACTGTAAGTAGCGTTTTACTGTTGTTACTGGTCGAGGTGGAGCTAGTTTATGTTCTTTTGGCCTAGAACTTTTGTTTTGAAATGATACCATATGGAGTTTGACGGGGAAATCACTCTTTGGTGGTACTGCTAACAACTCATAGACATCTGAAACAAGTAGACGCTGCTTTTTGATGCGAGCTTATCTTATGGGGCGGCTGCGGCTCAGGTAGAGTGGGTTATCTACTAATCAGAAGGTCGGCAGTTTGATCCCCGACTCCTCCAGTCCGCATGTCGAAGTGTCCTTGGGCTGAAAAATACTGAATACTGAAGCATTTTGGATAAAAGTGCTGTATCAATGCAGCAATTTATTTATCAGGTAATGTAAGATTTATTTGTAGCATACACATTATACATGACAATGGCAGTGGTGGCAATGTTGGCTGAAGAAAAATGCCTTTTTTTTCCTGAAATGTGGTGAAGTAGAAGTATAAAGTAGCAGGAATTGTACATACAGTACTTAGGTAAAGTTCTTTCCAGTTACTTTCCTCTACTGATAATCATACTGTATTATAGTTAGATTTTTGTTTTACAAACTTCTCTTTTCCAAAATGAAACCAGACAATGAGGGTTTTGTCAGTAAAAGGCCTCGATGATGAGATTTGGAAGATTGTTTGAATCATCAGCTATGAATCATTAAACTTGCTGCACTATGTCCAAAAAGTTAGTTTCACATTCAGTTAAGTGTACCAAGATAATAAAAAGTGTTGCTTCTCTCGCTTCTCACTCAGAAATATAAACAAATCTGTAAACAATCATAATGTAACATATGGTTTAAGGCTTATTTGACCTTTTGAAACAAATAAATGGAGATTAGTATGTTGTGCTGCAGTCAAAGCCTCGTTTAGGTTAAAGGAAAATAGACACTATATATAAATTAAATTATTTTTACACCAATTATTTTGTTCTTCTCCATCTCTTGCATGTCACACTCACATTTCTCAATATTTTAGTATTTTCTGGAGACGTTACCCTGCTATAACCCCCTCCATCCCCATCCAACACACACACATGTTCCTGTTAACACTCAGCACTTTCCCTTTCTTAACCTCTGACCTTGTCCCTCTGCTAACCTTCACCCCTTACCCCAACCCTAACCTGACCATATTTCTCTAAACCTATAAATCCTAAACCAACCTTAAATTAAAGGTCGAGGTGATTTAGAGTTCAGACCTTTAACTGTCAGCATCCAGTTTCCATTTTGCTCCGATCATTGTGTAACACACTTTTAATCAAATTAAGACTGCAATGATTATTTTTTTTCCTTTTTACCAGTTACTTGTTTTTAAAATCCAAACTTTATTATGTCTCAGAATTAGTATTGACAGGAAAATGTCTTAATTAAGATGCAAATGAATTGACATTAACACCTTTATGATGAGATACTTTTGAGTGATAATTTCCTGAAGGAGACAAACTCCTGTTTTGTTTTTTTGTTTTTTTTTTGTGGCTGTAAACACTCAACTCAGAATGAAGAAATGATCAAATAAAAAGTCCTTGAAAGTTGTTTTTCTCACAGTTTTAAAGCTATGAAGTGTCACCCCAACCTAACCCGTATCAGAATTCTAAACTGAGTCCTGAATGGATGCATAAAGCGGTTTTTAGCATTTTTTTAGCCTTTGCCCTGCTCGTCATGTGAAATGTGGGATGATCACAGCATAAAGATGGTTCAGTAATAACTGTCTTTATTCCAGTAGCTGACTGTAGTCAAGTTTACAACCTAAGGCAGTGCAAATTTTAACCAAATTTCAAGAAAATCTGCAGAGGAAAATCTTTTTGGTGGGGCTTATTCTTCAGTCTGGAGCCATGAAACTGCTACAAAAGAAGAAACGAGAAGACTTAATTTAAAAAGCTCCAGTCAAACCTCAAATAATGGAAAACCCTGTGGACAATGCAATGGAAAGATGACATTTATATTTTTTTCTTGTATATTTTAAAGAGCTTGATTTTTTGCTTTTATCAACTTTTCCACCTCAGCCAAGCATAAAGACTTTCTTATGTTCTCTAAACTCTGTAAAACTGTTCCGAGTATCTAAAGTAATCACAATTTTTTTTTAGATTTTCTTTATTCATTGAGCTGTTTTTTATTTTCAGTAAATTCTAAAATGTGTTTGAAAGTCGAAAGCCAGGTTTATACTCGTCAACGTTTGGTGCTTGCGCTGTAATATTTCTTCGTGTCAGATAATGAACTCCTGTCCCCATCTTGCTGAATGGTTGATGGTCTGTGAAAATACCAGAAACAACTGTGGAAATAAGTCTAGCACTCCTCTTTACGTCATTAAGTCTCTCATATTTTCAGAAATATTATACGACCTCAGTGTCCTCAGTTGACTCTTTTTAGATGAAGAAGCTGCGTTGATGTTGCAGGAGTTCATCTGTCATGAGTATATTTGGTCCTTTTAAGTATAGAGATGCACACACCTTGTGCTGAGGCGAGGGTAGACAGCTCTTAATGAAACCCTGAATCAGAGGAGACCAAAGTTTGGCCCCGGGGCTTCTGTCTCTCAAAGACTAACATAAACACTGTCACAGTGGCTTTTCTTCTCCCTTTTCCCTCATATATTCTGTCTGTTTTTTTTCTTCTTTCACATGTCCTTGTTGTCATTCTTTCAGCTCCTTGTCTTTCCCTCTTGTCACTCCTCTCCTCCCACTCTTTCCTCCGCTGAGTCAGACTGTAGGGATAGAGAGCAGATGGTGTGGCCGCTATACGTTTTTATGAGGCCTCCGCTGCTGAGTAAGTTTACTGTTAACTGTTTAAACAGCTCTTGTAAAACCTCACAACAAAAATATTTTTAAAATATTTCTTGTAGCAAGCAAAAAAAAAAAGGCAACCTCTTAAACATGGACAGCCAAAAAAACACTCCCATCAAAAGAAGAGTGGATAGCAGCTGTAAAAGAAATGTGTGAAATGGGGAGTTTTACTTTTTCTTTTGAGGCTCTACAGTGATACATTTCTTAAAGAGGACATATCATACACATTTCCAGCTGTGCCTTTATATTCAGGGGCCTCTACTGGAATATCTTTGCATGATTTACAGTTAAATGCAGCCTCAGTTCAGCCTCTGTTTGAAACAGGCCGTTTTAGCTCCTGTCTCTTTAAGATCCCCCCTCCTGATGAGCCCACTCTGTTCTGATTGGTTAGCCTCAGGAAGCGCTGCCCTCTGGCGGATCCCGAGGCTACATCAACATGATTTAATTTCGTTTTCTCCTTCTTTACTCAAAATGGAAACTTCTCAAATACATCCGTACAAGTTCGAGCCAATATGCTCCAATCACGTAGGTGCTCCGGTGCTCGAGCACCCACCGATCAAAAATAAATGAATTTTTAAAAATTGCATCTTAAAAAAAAACTGCACCCTCTTTTGCTTAGGTATTGATGTCAGTTGTTTTTACCAGTCGGCTCTGATTAGGGGGGTCTGGAGTTGGACTGGTGCTCCCAATGGCCAGTCCAACTCCACACCTCCCCAATCAGCGCCCACTGGTAAAAACATAAATCGGCGCCTATGTTCGAGCCCGAATCCGATCTGTAACATTGCAAACGAAGCGTGCAGAGCAGGCTGAAGCCCTGGCTTTAGACTTACAGGGGACATTTTTCCAGACATTCACTTCATGTTTTGTAACTTTGACCATGTTTAACATAGACATCTGGCATCATAACAGAAATAACAGAAAATCACAAAAAGCACGATATGTCCCCTTTAAGCATTGGACAAAATGGATATTGCATGTGAATGTTGACATGGTACAATGAGGGAGAATAATGTATGTGATTTACCTCCCCTCCGAACCAATTTTTCACTGTTCTCACAAGCCCTCTGAGAGACCACGTGTACTAAGTCTGTATTACTATTATCATGTATTATTAATGCTTAACTTTCGTCGTCCTTCTCTGTGGAATAAATGCAGGAAATGTATGTATAATGACTGGGTATTTCTACAAGGCCAATTCTCCAATTTTTGAATTCCTGACTTGAAGTGGCCTTAATTTAATCTTCCTTGCTGTTGTCTTTTTCTTTCTGTATATACAGTGTGACGGTGTACAAGGTGGGAAATTTCATCTATTAATTAAGTGTTAAATAAAGATGTATACTTGTGACATTTCAGAAAGTAACCCTTAACATAAAGTAAACCCAGCTATACTATGTATGAACTTGTGTATTCACCCTGATGACTCTGAATTTACTCTACTAAAATAATGAAAATAAAGTTTAAACAACAGTTAAATAAACAGCTCAGCTAACTAATGATGGTATCAATGAAGCAGAAATTTTATTTATTTTTATACACATATACAGTAAAAACACTCTCCGCCTACATTTACTCAGCTACACATGAATTTAAAGAAAACACTTGCGCAGGAGAGGTAGAGAGCTCACAGACCTCCCTTCGAAATTCGAGCCAAGAAAAACAGAATTACATTAAATAAAAATAATGATGGATGGAAAGGCTACTATAAAATAAAGAAAATCTCAAGACGAGAACCAGGGGGTCGTTATGTGAGGAGCACATTATATTTCTTAACATTTCTGAATGTCTGTAAAAAAGGATCCAGTAATAAAAAGTTATATTTTAAGCAGCTCTGTGTGTCTGTGTGCATATGTGTGTGTAAATATCCTGTATGAACGTGTGCTTTCGTGTGAGAAAGTCCAGGGCCAGCCTTGTCCTGATCCCTCCCTCTCATCACGGCAGTGTCTGTTTTTAATCTGGGTCTGTGATTTATGAAGGAGCCCGGACTGTGTATATCTCCTCACTTCCTTTCATTTCTCAAATGGTTTGTGCACCGCGGGATGATAGATTTATCTACACACAACCCCTGCATGACTAATTAACTCTGAAATATCAGGGCCAGATGTTGAACTGAAAGACGGACCCCAGAGTGCTTTCTCTCCCTCTCCATCTTGCTTTTTCGGTTTTCTAACTGTTGCTTGTGATTTTTCTTCTTCACTCTTTGTCCCTTCTCAACATTCAGCCATAATTCTGCTGATAATATGACAGGCTGTTTTCTGTGAATGTAAATGTTGTACTGACTGAAATAGCAAATCAACACCATTGGTAGTTATGATTTGGAAGCTAAATAAATGTCTTTGCCTTAAAGGAACAGTTTTTTTTTTACAACTTGGCTTCTTGACACAAAGCTTTAGAACAAAACCCACCTGGCACCCACATAAATGATCACACAAGTTTTAAATAAATCCCCAGTTCATCTACAATACTTCACTGTTACCAATTATTTGGTTGCTAAGAGTGTAAATGAAGCCAAAGTGGTCATGCAAACATCCATTAAATCTTAAAGAACCACTTTCTAGTTCACCTTTGAAAAACAATACTTTTAAGTCAAGTCAAGTTAAGTCAATTTTATTTATATAGCGCCAAATCACAACAGTAGTCATCCCAGGGCACTTTTCACATAGAGCAGATCGAGACCATACTCTTCTACAGAGACCCAACATTCCCACCATGAGCAAGCACTTGGCAAATGCCGCAAGGAAAAATACCCCTTCAACAGGAAGAAACCTCGAGCAGAACCAGGCTCTAGGTGGGCGGCCATCTGCCTTGACCAGTTGGGTTGAGAGAGAAAGAATTGTAGTGGCCTGATAATCAGTCTGAATTTCCATTTTGTGTCTCTACTTTTGAAGAAATATCAAAGAAACATGACAATTTAGGATTTAGTATTTGGTATATAAAACAATATGTATAGTGGCGTCAATCTCATCCACATTTGTTGACATTTTGGCTGCCATTTTGCTGTAAAATATACTGTAAACATAGCCAGACTATGTATGAACTTGTGTATTTATTGTGTTACTCTGCGTGTTTCTGATTTTATTCTATTAAAGCCATTATTGAGTTTAACTATTGGATAAATTGCCATGAAATTTTGCACAGACATTCATGGTTCCCAGACGATGTATCCTGCTAACTTTGGTGATTCTCTGACTTTCACTCTAGTGCCACCATGAGGTTGACATTTGTGATTTTGAATGTCTCAACAACTATTCAGTTGTTTGCCATCCAGTGCTATCAGCAGGTCCAAATTTGAATTTGTCCCATTCTTTGATAATAACCAAATATCTGTAAAACTAATAACTTTCCCCTCAGTGTTATGAAACAAGAATCCCGTAAATTACCATTAATTAATTAAATTATCCCTGAAAACATACCAAACCCCTTTAAAAGAGCCAAAACCCATTAAAACCACCCTTAACATTTTATGGTATGAATACAGTAATGTTTTTAAGGGGTTTTTACTCCTAAAACCTTTAATCTGTGCAAATAATCCATTAAAAATACCTTAATTTACTTCAATTCATTAATAAGTTCAGTAACTAGCCCCTTAAAATTAACATTAATAAATACCTTAATTCCATCAGTATTAGTGAAAAAACTAAGGGATTCTGTCTCATAGTGAGCTGTATTTTATGTTTAGTGCTAATTAGCAAATGTTAGCATGCTATCACAGTAGATTAAGATGGTAAACATTATGCTGGCTAACCATCAGTATGTTATTACTGTGAGCATGTTAGCATGTTGACTTTAGCATTTAGCTAAAATCAGTGTTGTACCTAAGTTAAACCTCATAGAGTCACTGTAGACTCTTTGTGCATTCAAACACAAAGCAAATTTTAGAGGTGGTTGCTTATGAAGTCAGTGGAAGACACAAGTAGACGTTTCATAAGCGTACAGAGACAAGAGGTAAAAGGAGAGAATCTTACAGGCGTGGTCAGCGCACGCATTGCTAGCTAGCTAGCAGCTAACATACAATTGGCACATTTTGGCCAAACTTGTGTAGACTACTTGTTTAGACTTCTGTCCAAACACACTTTTAGTCTCTTTCGTGGATGTAGCTAGTTAGCATTCAAGTCGGAGATCAGAAATTTCCAAGTTAAAAATCCCAAATGTTGAGCTAAAAGCATTCAATTCAATAAGCAGCATGGCTGATCGTGAGAAACTCGTCTTCTTATAGCAGGCAGCATATGAATATTTGCAGCGTTAGCAGAGCTTACTGTAATTGAATACACCAATGAAACGGAGGAGGATACGGTAAGAGGCTGTTTAGTCAGAATATTACGCACAATAGCTTACCAAGTACCCTTAACGTTTCATGTTTCTGATTGCTTTCTTTCTTTTTGAGAGTTTTATTCATTCAACACCGTTTGAAACCTGCTTTTCTTGGACGCTGCCATATTGAGTGATGTCAGTGCATCTGCTTCTCTGTGAAGTTGGGGTGCATGACATTGGCCTGAGTTTCCCAGTCGGAGCTCCAACTTTGAGAGCCGTTCCATCATACTTTAAGTATAAGTAGGAGGTTGGAACTTTTCGAGTCTCGAGTTGTCTGGAACGCAGCATTAATCCTTTGTGCTCCCGTCTGTCTTTCCAACCACGAGAAATGTCTCTCAGTGGGGGGGGAACAACACCAGACCCTAACTCTGAACAAATTTGAAATGGATAATAATCGACATTTCAGCGTATGTTCACATTGCTACTGTTGCTTTTACGAGGATTTGTTTAAAAATCATCTTTGCTGACAACTCATCTTCCTAGTGGAGGCTGTTGGAGAGCTGTGGCTACCGGTATCGCTGTGAGATTTCATCACTGAAGCTGAAATGATAAATATTATTATAATCAAGTACACAAGCCAAACGTTTAAAGGAGACATATCAGGCTTTTTGTTATTTTCTGTTATTTTCAAACTGTTATAAAGTTGGATGTCTATATTAAACATAGTCAAATGTAAAAATGCTCCCTTGAAAGTCAAACTCCAGGGCTTCAACCTGCTCCGAGGGCTTTGTTTGCTTTGTTACTTCTACTTCCTCCTCATGATGACATCACATTGTTTACGTATACCCACAGATGGCCATCCGTTACGTAGCCTTTGTTGTAAGGTTGTTCCATGGGTTGTTTGCGTTGTTCACTCACATATGTCGGACTCAAACTCAAACATATACAGATGCATTTGAGAAGTTTCCATTTTGAGTAAAGAAGGAAAAAGAATTAAAATCATACTACTACTGTTTGTTTTCGTAGCCTCCTGAGCTGTCAGACGTCTACTCAGATGCAGCTTCCTGGAGCTAACCAATCAAAACAGAGCAGGCTCATCTTAAAGTGACAGGAGCTAAAACGGCCTGTTTCACACAGAGGCTGAACTAAAGGGCTACATAAAGGGCCAGTATAAGATAAATAAGGAGTTTTTTTGAACTGTAAATCATGCAAAGATATTCCACCAGAGCCCCAGAATATAAATATTGACCCGGAAATGTGCATGATACGCTCCCTTTAAGACTCGAAGGTCCTATATTCTAACATAGGTTAATGCTTTTTTCACAGTCTTCATGTCTCTTACTTATCAGTTAAAATGGCAGCCCCCCTCTGTTTTCCCTTTGAAAAAGACAGATGACAAATTTCAGTGTCTTCTTTGCCCTTTTTCTGTCTCCTGTTTAAAATGGGTGGGTATGAACTGAGTTAAGTTAAGGGTGAGAAGAGATGGAGGGAGTTGATGGGTAAACCTCTTCCGGGCAGATCCACCTTAAGAAAGCCTGAAGGCCTTTCTGACACGCTGACAGCTTGCCATGAGTGACATGTGATATGTACAAATTTCAGGACTAATAAATCTACCTGTCAGAGGAAGGAGACTTGAAAGGGCTGCTGCCCCGCGGCACAGCTTAAACGCAACTGCTGTTGATGAAATTCTGTAGGCTGGAGAATTACAGCTGTCAGGAAAAAACGCCTACATCAGATGTGACGGCTCGCCTGGCTCCTTTTCTAACCTGTTCTCTCTTTCACACAGCCGCTCGTCTTCCCTCTCTCCCTTTCTGCAGTCTTTTTTTTTTTTTTTTTTTTTTGCATTCTCTTCCTCTCTGTTATTGCTAATCCAAAATATGTGTGAGATGAACTTTTAAAAAACTGGCGTGGGAAATATTATCTCTCCAAAAAAGTGCAGTGGGAAGATTTCTCAAAATTTTTCCTTGTTTGTTCTTTCTCACAACAAAACACACTCTGGAAAGAACAAAGCTAAATCATATCTCGCACAGCTGTTTTCCTTTTCTATTACTTTCAGCGGCTCTATTTTCTTACTGCTTTGAAGTTCAGCTGGACTATAGCCAGTAAGAGACATATTCACTGCTGGTCTATGACAGCTATAAACATCAGCTCACCCATTCCATCATTTGAAGAGAGAGGCATAAACCAGCTGAGCGTGTTGCTGTATTTATGGGTAAACGAGTGGAAAAGCCATTGCTCTCTCTAATCTGTCATAAAGGGGATTTATGGGTGTGTTATGTGAGGACCTTGTTGAGACCGTGTATTGACTCATCTCATGCAGACAGACTCCATGAGGCATGCAGCTAGCCATATTCCACATCAATGGACACTTAATTCAATATGAAAAGGCCAAGACAGTATATTGTCAGGTGAAATTCATGACTGAGCATTTGATCCTGTTCTGTTTATGGAACTAAAAGATTATTTTAACATATTAAATAACTAATAGTGATTCATAAGAGGTTTAAAAAAGAAGAAAAAAAAAACCTGTCATGGGGCAAATAAAAGAGTTGTGCGTCTCTGTTACCCCTCTTTAACCCCTCTGTCGCCTCGCTGTTGCTCTGCTGCCCATCTCAGTGACCTCCGACCCCTGCTTTAACTCCCAGCATGCCCTGGGGCTCGGGGTTCACGCCTGGGTCTAGACCAACAAACACAGTCAAAGGTCACTCTCTCTGAGGAGCCTTGTTTTCACCTTTTTCAATTCCCCAAACACTCAGCTGGGAGCAAAAAGAAAATGAAAACTGCTCCGTCCACCTGGATATCATTTTCTACTGTGTGTATAAATGTGTTTGGATGACTGTTTGGACATGTGTATTCTGCAGTACAGTATGTGCATGCATGTGTGTGGTTGTGTTTAAGGGTTGTGTGTTACAGTATAAACGGTACTTAAAACTAGCTGCAAAAGACAATCTGAAAGGTGTCATCAAACCTGTGTTTTTTAGTACTTGTGGACCAAAATAACTGCACAGAGACTCTTTAGAGGAAATGACTTTGGTCTTGTCACAAACTTATTCTGGAGCTGTTCATTTGTGGTGCAAACGTGATGCTGGGATGCAAATGAGCAAAATCAACAGTTGCTAAAGAAGCAGCTAGCTGGAGAATGAATCAAAGTCTGACCTGGACCAACAATGAAGTATGTTGGCTTCTTGATATTTGGGCCTTCTTGCTATGTTAACATTCTCGCTCCCACCCGAGGCACATCTGATCAATGAGCGAGGTGAATGCAACAAGTTGACCAACTCATTCACTGATTCAGACCAGAAAACGTCCTTATACTACGTCTACACTAAGCTGTCTAATTCTTAAAATATTTCTTTATTTTCTTGCAGCCACACTAGTGTTTCCAGGTTGTTTTTGTAGAGACCTCTGTCCACAATCAATCTCTTTTTTTCTTTGTACTCTTTTCAGCCGACAAAAAAAAAAAACAAAACAAAACTGCTTACAGAGAAACTTCTTCTTCACTTTACTGCCACACAGCTGCTCGCCGCGCAGCTTACAGTACGTCATCATTTTACGAAAGCTCAGTTTTCTTTGTACACACTGAAAACACCGAGCTGCAGTTTTAAGATTTACACACTGGAGACTGTTTTGGAAAAGCCCAGCTTTTGGGAAAGAAAAATACTGTTTTAGTCTGAACAGAGGGATAAAACTGGGAACATAGAGAAAGTTTGCATTTTTTTACCTTCACCGGCTTTGTGTGGACGTACTCTTAATACAAAAAAAATCCTTTTGGCCGACATGGAAATTGCGATCTGTCTGATTACATTTTTTTGTGTTTCAGTAAAGCCAATCACACATTCACATTTTGGATTTACTGTAATGAGAAGTTTCTGACTTGGAAATAACGTTCATGTCGACTTCCAAGTCATAATTACGACTGGGGAACTGGGATTCTTCTGAAAGCTGGGATTCTGCCTGAAAACCAAGCAAACAGGGACGCCTTATGACAGCCAAATTTAGATTTTGTCAATGCAGAGTGTTTTAAACCCTCACACACCCAACTCTGTTATCATTCAACCATGACATGAACACTCGCAAGCCCATAACATGGAAATCTTTCCAATCCTTCCCATCAGTCCGACATAGTGTGAAGATTTGGTGACAATGGTGGTGACTATTTTAAACCACTGCTATTTAAAATACAACAGAAACAGATGTCAGAATGCATATTTGGTTGTGGTGCCGTATTTTTTTTTTTTTGCTAACTGTCATTAAACAAAACGACAAAGACGTTTACAGGTTTTTCTATTGTTCTGGTGTTTCAAAACAGCTGTAATCTAATTGCCGAGTGCGGACGGAAAAACTCTCAAGACATAAACAGCGAGTTAATCTGTATCTCTCTGATCTTTACCGCCTTGTCTGTCAATCACAGGGAGTGGCTGCAAAACAAGATAGGTATAATTTAGCATGACAGCCTTCTGGTGGCAGCTGGGGTGAAGAGTTCACTGAGTGAAAGAGGTGCTGTGTGTGTGTGTGTGTGTGTGTGTGTGTGTGTGTGTGTGTGTCAAAGTGACAAAAAACGAGAATAGTTAGATTTACTTGTGGTGAACATTTATGTATAGTCGTACAACTTAACTATAGTAATGGAAGCATCTGAGAGTTTGACAGTTTGCAAAACACAGGAGCGATTGTTCGGAGACTTGGGCACCGAGAGGTCAAGTAACTGTAGCACAAGCACATCTATTCAAAGCCTTGAAAAATCAAGTGTGGCTGTCCAACAAAACTTCTTTTATTTAGATTCCAACCCATTACATTGAACGTACTGTCTCTTATTCTGTGTACTGACACTAAGAGAATGTCTTTTGACAAGGGTGAACAGGACTAAAGCAGAGGATGACCCCGCGCTGGGGCAGCACGAACTAGACAGGGTGCTGGGGACCCCCGGAGGCATACGCTGTGGGTCTATGACAGTCGACGAGAATGAAGAAAGAACAGAGCGAAGCCGCAAAGAGGATGGGAGTGATAATGGATTCCCACATTAGGTCCATCAAGGTCTGACGAGAAAT
The DNA here is from genome assembly GCF_910596095.1 of Thunnus maccoyii. Classification (NCBI taxonomy): domain Eukaryota; kingdom Metazoa; phylum Chordata; class Actinopteri; order Scombriformes; family Scombridae; genus Thunnus; species Thunnus maccoyii. Next base: position 23,424,459 of record NC_056551.1, on the reverse strand, counting down.
GGGATATGGCAGCACCTTGGCACGGGGAGTAGAAAATCTGGTTTGAAGCGAGGCGTGGAGCGGGCCGGTGACTCTACCCTTGGTGGCAGATGCTTGGGGGCTTGTGCTGGGGATTTTGGAGACTTCTCCAGGTCACAGTGTAGAGTGGAAACACATGGTTTCAATGTTTCAAGAGTGTGACGGTGGTGTCCACACATTTTGCATTTGTAACTCTGGAATTACTTATGGTTAGTAAAGAAATCGAAAGAAGGAAAAAAAAAAGTTTTGGTATGAATGTCTCAGATGGAAAACCCAAAATTTCACCATTTGCTCCAGTCCCCTTTACACTCCCTATGTGTGTGTGTGTGTGTGTGTGTGTGTGTGTGTGTGTGTGTGTGTGCACCGAATTCCTGCAGAGTTCATGGGTAAAGCTGGCTGAGTGCATGCAGGGTTGAAAACCATAAATTACCTGAGACGCACATGAAGACACCAGCAACCACAGGAGCTTTACAGAGAGCTTCAAACCAGCAGGGAGCAGATTCATGGAGGGGTCACTGCTCAGTCATTCAGACCAGAGGGGGTAACACATACACACACACACACACACACACACACACATTCATAGACATAGAGCCAAGTATATATATATTTTTTGAGTAAGTACTGTAAAAGTGACCTGTAACAATTTGACATAAAAATAAATACAATGTGAGACCATTTGAAGGCCAGTTTGTTCTAAGGTCAAACTTTACATGGTTTATTCTGTATTTTCATCATATATATAATATGTGAATATACAGTAGTACACAGTAAATAGTTAGTTTACATTTAAGGTTAATTACAGTATTTTTCAACTTGGTTACTACTCTCATATTTTTGTGCATTATGGTGGATTTTCCTGACTGAGAGTGAACACAGAAAGACAAATTATATCACAAGCAATAATAATAATAATGCACATAAATATGAGGATAAGACCCGTGCAGGTTGACACATACGGGATCTGGATTTGTGTGGACATGGTGCAAGATAATGTTCCCACATCTGCTTCATTTGCACTAAAGCAACACCTGCTGACTGGCTGTCAGGTCTCTTGGATTTCATCCCATCTATGACCGACTCAAAGAACCGTAGTAAACTGTGTGAACTGCTCCTTTGTCAAAGCGTCCTGTGCACCAGTGAGTGATTTATGGCAAACACACATCTTTTATAAACTGTAATTTATTGGGATCTGCACAGAAAAGCATGACAAGCTGATTAAAGTAGAGCAGCTCTGTGCTTCTGCTTCTGCTCAACCTGCTGTAGATCAATGCTTTGTTTGATTTTGAAGGCAGCCCCAAATGAATTTTGAAAACTTTATTATTCAGGAATGATTTGATGTGCTCACTCCTTTGAACATGTGCTAACATGCTACTGTCAAGAAGCGAAGTTTGTATTTTGCTGTTTGGCTTTGAGTTTCCACCAGTGACAAAACTGAGACAAAAGTTGAGATGAGGTAAAATCAGATGGTAGTTTTAGCTAAATGCTGACATCAGCACACTAACATGCTCTCAGTAACTATGTTAACATGATGAAGGTATAAAGTTTACTGTTTACTATCTTAGTTCAGTGTGTTAAGGCTCCTTAAGATTATACAACAACAATGCTCTCCTTAACTTTATTAAAAAATGATACATACATTGGCCAGTGTACTCTGCATCATTACATAATGTTTCCTGATTGGTTGGTTTATAGATGTGGGTCGTGGCAGCAGTCACATTGTGAGAATTTGGTCCTAAATTTCTGACTGTCAGAATTATGCTGCAGGTTGTCTTTGGTCGTCAAAGCTCCAAATTGGTCTGACAGCAAGATCTAGGACACCGTTTTGTATTTGGCGATCAAAAATGTGACCATGTTTCTCTCAGGATTGTCAAATTCCCTCTCAGTCAGCCCAAAATCATACAGTCTGTACACAACTTAATGTCAATCCATTCAAAAGCTGTTGAGATATTTCAGTCTGGACCAAGGTTGGGGTCCAACAGACTGAGCTTGCTGTGATTAGAGCCACACTGCTACCACATCTAATAAAAATTGAGGTACAATTTACTTTAATTCCCCCTATTTAGCATTTATAAGTAGCATATAAGTTAATAATTGGCTTTAACACACTATAATGTAGTTTTAAGTCAGATACATGCTGGTACGTTAAGTAAAGTGATACCAAAATTAAGGTTAATAAGGCAAATCTATGGGGTATTAGTGGTGGGAGATGGGATGCTTTCATGTTGCTGTCCTGTTTTGACATGAAGACTAACTGGATAGGTGTTTTGTTACAGAAAGACCTGGCAGTGTTTTGGTCTGTAGTACGTGTTGACTCAACCCCCCCCCTCCCTCGACGAGGGTGTGAGAGCGGCCTTGTGAAGCCTTCCTTGAGTTGACAGACAGGCCATAGTCTGTAATTTGCTCCCCTTGTCCTCAGGGCATGTTCACGTGAGGCTTCAGTTTAGGGTGTGACAACGAGGATGATCTGGCTCCAATCTGCCAAACAATCATGGTTCAGTACTCTCAGACAGACAGGTAGACAACTTGGCCCAGACATGCCACAGAGAGACGCTGACAATGCCATCAAGGACCGTCCCTGTCTGCGTTATCCGAATTAATTACGCTACAGGAATTTCTCAGACTGCTGGATAGCTTAATGCCTCTCACTGACAAGAGAGATGTTCCTCCTTGTTGTCCTCATCATGGCGCTCCTCTTCAAAGGTTATCAAACTGAAATTCCAAGGAGAGACGAGGAGGATGAAATAGATTTGAGGAGCTTTGATGAGAGAGGCTTGCGATGAAAGAAGCTTTCAAAGCACAATAGGCTTCTTCACTCCAGTTCTTTTTGCTTTCTGTCCCCGTTGTCACTCCTCAAGATTTGTCAGACTCAAACTCCGCTGCCAAAGTCATACTTTAGCTTTGAGCTATGAAACCGAACTGGTGTTGTAGCAGATTTCACGTACAACGCTGCACGCACGTCTCTTTCTATCTCGCTTTCTCTAACCCCCCCCCCCTCCCGCTCCCCTTTTCACGCCGCCGTCGAAACATCTGCCCCTGGACCGGCACCAGCTCCAGCTCCAGCTCCGGCAGCAGATACCCTGCTAGCCTTTTAATATCAAGAATATGAGAGATGTGAGAAGTGATGAAAGGAGAAAGAAAATAAGTAAGATGTCATCTTTAATGTCAAACACCGAATGTGAGCTTTCATTATGTTCACCGCACCTTGTCTGGCTCCTAAGCAGCGGCTGTAACACCCCGACACCCTGTCAGGTAGAGTTTAGAGACTCTGACACAGTATCCAGTAACCCCTTCGCTAGGATTGAGTGCGAGCCAGAGGAAAAACAGCAAGAAAGACAGACAGAAACAGAGAGAGAGACACGTTGAAAGAGGAGAGGGGATTGATTGTGACAATCTGGAGCTGCTGTAGTCTCTTGTGACAGGCTGCTGCCAAGGAGGCCAGATTTGAAATGTTTGAAGGTTATTCCATCGATGTTTTCACAATACAGTAACCAGTGTCCGGTTTTGGCGTTATATCCTCCATAACACGGCTTTTAAACATTTTAAAGTCAGCCAGGTTTTTTTTTTTTTTCTTACAGCATTAATTTCTCTGCTTCTAAGTGTAGTAGCCTCGAGCGAATGAGAGGTGAATTTTAGAGCTGACTCGGTTTACAAGCCAATAGAAACACTTGAGGAAACATGAATAGTGGTGAATTTGCTCCAGGTGACACATATTGAGACACTATTAAAATCCACCTGGTTTTATGAACCTTTCAATTCGTGCATAAAAAAAAAAACCTGAGTGGAAATACTATAATTTTGAAAGAATAAAAAAGTAAAAATAAGAAAAATGTTCCTCAAATTAATACATACAAAAGACACATAAATTTATTTTTTTTTGGTATTTTATTGATTTTTGCCTTTTCTAAAAGGACAAAAAACAATAACAACAAAGCAACAAACATAAAAACCACATTCATATAAACACTTTATAAAAAAAACATGAAAAGGGAACAAATCCTCAAAAACATGCACATACTCACATACAGTTCATACTAACACATATACAGTATATTCCCTGTATATTCCCTGTATATTACTACATGTCGTACTACTACTACACACATACTACGTATTCAGCTCAGCCTCTGATTGAACTTGTTTTTTTTTTTCTTTTCTAAACCTCTTCCCCGTTTCCCTCGACTCACTCTTTCTTTTTCATCTCATCTCAAGTAGATTAATAAATCCCTCGCATAAGCTTCTTTGCCTCGTTTTGCAAACTATCCCATTTTATATAGAAAAGTATTGTTTTGTTAAATTGTTGCGTTAATATTTAATGAACTTTAGCAAAGACGAAAATGGGTTAGCCAGATAAAAGTCAAAATTTCTGACAGATTTCTAAACAAGTTTGAGGAATAACTCGTATTTTTAGATGGTGGACACCTCTGGATGATCCATCTATGACATCCTGACTCCCAACCATCTCTAGCCCCCTCTATTTCTTATCTACCAACACTATCTCTGCCTTTCTACTCTTTTTTTTACACACAACGAAACACTTTTTCCTCTATCTCAGTCTAGATATTAGCTGTCTGTTCTGTGCTTTTATTCCCCTTTTCTCTCTCTCTCTCTCTCTCTCTCTCGCTCTTTGTTTTCTGTTCATTTTGCTGCCTGTGCACAAACATGTCTGCTGTCTGCCAGCCTGGCAGGAAGCAGGTTTGAGGCCTATATTTAATCACCACAAGGCTTAACTCCCTCCGTCAGTGACGGCTCATTTGACGTGGCGGCCCTGGGCTCTCTCTTCCCCCGATTCCGTGCCAAATACAATAACTCCTCTCTTTCGTTACCTTGCTGTATTTTATAATTTCGCTATTTTTCAATGTCAGGGCCAGGCCTTTTGAAGAGTTTTTTTTTTATTGAATTTCCTGCTGGACCCTGCTGCCGGGGCCATTTTTTCCCAGCCTTCACCGTCACTTTGCTTTTTCCTCTGCAACCGTTGCTTCTTTCTTTCTTTTCTCTGTTTCCTCTTTCCATTTCAAGACAGATAAAAAGGAAATTAGAGCATCGTTTCATCATAAATTAAGTTTTAAGTGCAGCGTTTCATTGTTACCACCATGTATGTAATAAACTAAAAAACCAGCGCCCAGCATGCAGTAATCCCCTGCATATTTACTATTAAAGGTTCTTGTTACCCATCTATCTCCTCTGGGTAATATTATCTAACCCTCCTCAGTTACATGTGTTCACAATTCTTGAGCATTATAAATCTTCTGCGGAGCTGTCATGAGTGTCTTGAAAGCATTAAAATGCCTGTTGTTTGACCAAATGGAAAGAGAGTAGATTCAAACAATACTTCACTCTTCCTGTCTCGGAGTTCACAGAAGTTAATGCATTTGGCAGTAGCAGATGCTGTTCTCCCTTCTGAGTTGTGTGAAAGAATGTCACCCAAGTCTAATCAAATTATGGCTGTTATAGCACACGTCAAACCTTCACTTTAAATTTTAGCCCCTTACCACTGACGGTTCATGCACTTTCTTGCTCCCTTTCGGATCCTTTTTGTTGTGATAAAGCAGAGATAAGATCTCAATGAGAGCATGTATGGAGAGAGTGTGCTCTTTAATAATGCGGCTATGGATCATATGGTTAAAATCAGCGTGTGGAAAGAAAGGCCTAGGGTTTGTCTGCATGCGTGTGTGTGTGTGTGAGTGTGTGTGTGCGCGCGCGTCAGCTCTTGTGACCTCTTAATATCGCATCACATGTCTGATCTTATTCTTGTCTGCCATCTGAACTCCTGTCATGTGCTCTTTTTGCCAATCTGTCACACTTAATCTGAGCGGAAAGAAAAACTTAAGAGGAGAGCCTCCAAGTGCCCCAGGAACGCTTGGGGTTGGGAGAAAAAAAGAAAACGGAGAAACAAAGGAGAAGAAGGAGAAGAAAATCACAACGGCGTAGCATTTCAGGGGCATGAATGGCATCAATGATTCGCTGAGGGGGATAAATAGGGTGAGGGAAAAAAGGGAGAAAGATGAGAGAACAATGTGTCTGTTGTTCTTTAATCTGAAGTAAATCATCTGTCTCTCTCTCTCTGTCAGGTGTTGAGCTCAGATCTCATCATACAATGCTTCAAGGGTTTGCCCGGTACAGTGCTGCCGTAATGATTTAGTCAGATCTTTCCCCTTCATCTCATCTTCCTTTTTCTGAAGCTAAATATTTATCTCTCTGTACACCGGTTACACACTTGTTAAACGGATGATTTTTTTTTTTTTTTTTTTTAGTCCCTAATCGTCCTCAGCATTTCCTGTGAAGAAAAACATTTATGGCATAAACGAATTAGTCCAGATAATTTCTTAACTTCCATATTTCTCACTGGTTTAGATTTGTGTCCTTGGAAGATCATGAGAGCGGTGGTGAAAGTCAAACGTGTTAAGATTTAAGTCGTTTCAGACATCAGTTCCTTAACTCAAACCATGAGCTCGCTTTGTGTTCGTCTGCCAGATGGGACAGCTGCTCAGGGTGCAGCTGAGCTCAACTGTGCTTCTCTCTGGGTGAAAAGTTCATTTCCAAAAGTGCCACAAATCCACGTGGGAAAGCAGCGTTACCTGAAGTTTATCAGCCAGTATTTCTAAAACATATACACAGAAGGTGTTTCATCAACTCTGAAACCAAGAAATCATTTTGTTAGCATCATGAGATTAGTTTAATCAATATTTGTGCAAATGATTCACTTCCAACACCTGTAAGACGAACACCAATTTCCAAATATTTCACAGGAGATTAGTTGAAATCTGAATTTATGAGCTGAGAAACTTTTATTTACTCTCACAGTCAATTTAACTTTAAATCCAGATGAGTCATGGTCGTATTCGTCGGGTATTATTGGTGTGTTCACATATTTGCTCTGCAGTATATTTCCAAATGAGCAGCTCAAGCCTTTCAAACAACGTTTTCCAAGTAACATTAGATTAAATTGATAGTTTGACACTGAGAAAGTTAAATTAGAAGATTGATATCACTCTCATGTCTGTGTATTAACTATGACGCTACAGCTAGCAGCCAGTTAGCTAGCAGCCAGTTAGCAGCCAGTTAGTTAGCTTAGCTTAGCATAAAGACTAGAAACAGCTAGCCTAGCTCTGTCTGGAGGTATGAAAATTTAAGGTGGCGTTCAGACCGACATTAGCTGTGTGTAAAAAAAAATGCAGCTCAGTCATTAATTTCAGTACATTAACACAGTGGTGTTGCCAACATAGAGACCTCCAGCAAAACAACACAAGGTTGTTCATCAAAAAAGTTAAATCTAGTTTAGCGTCTGATAATCTGTAGACTTCAGGAAGTTACTGCGTCCGGTCAAGAAACAGTCCCGCACGTAGCCCCTGTAAAACTGTTATTTTTATGTTAAACAAACAAGATATGACATGTTAATTATGTTAGTTAGCTTAGCTTTAGAGATGCTGGTAGACAGACGTTTTCTTACCATTGGACAGAGCCAGGCTAGCTGTTTCCAGTCTTTATGCTGAGCTAAGCTAACAGTCTGCTGGCTCCAGCTTCATATTGAACAGACAGACGTAAGAGTAGTATCAATCTTTTTATTTAACTCTCAGCAAGAATGAGAACCAGTTTATTTCCCAAAATGCTGAACTACTTCTTTAATGCAGAGTATTTACAACTGCACATAAAGAAGAATTTTGGCGTTTACGAGATTATTCTAAGAAGCGAAATGCCAAACGCAGCTGAAAAGTCGTTTAAGTGACGGTGTAAGTGCTCTTTCCACTCGACGATGTCATTCACAACTTTACAAGGAGATGAAAATGGACTGAATGGTGCTCTCATTTATAAACACTCTCGGTGTTGCTCCATTCAAAGCCAAATTAAATGTTTTATGAGAGGAGGAGAAGTTATGAACTCCTACAAAACTGAAAACATGTGGCAGCATGTGGAGCTGCTCTGTTTGACCTGAGCTATTGGCACCAGCAGCTTGCATTAATATGTCCAATTAAACCAACATGTTGACAGAGCAGTATTGACCTCTGTCAGAGGAACTATTCCTCTCTTATACCCTCCTTCTTCTCCCTCCTGTCAGACACAGCTGAGGGCATGCCACAAATTGTCCATTGTACATTTCCACCTTCGATGTATCTTATGGCATAATTATCCTTCCTGACAATTTTCTTGCACTATAGAAGCTGGAAATGTCCATCATTTTTACATCTCATGACCAGATAATGGTTTTCACATGAAAAGGAGTCATTCATTAATGGCAGCTCAGACAGCAATCAGATAAACGTCGTCAGCGTTTTCTCACTGAGGACTATTATTGTTCTGCACGGCACTTTATCTAATGGTTCCTGCAGCTCAATCTGTCATGTATCGTTCATCACATGGATTGATATACGTTGTAAGGTTGTGCTTTTTAACTTAAACACACACATACTGTACAAAACCCCATTGTACAGCTTGCACACTGTATCAGTTGTAGATATGAGGAAAATGATCCTGTGCCTGACGGCGGTTTTGTTACTGCAATTTGTTTGCTGATTATATGCTTACAAGGCTGTTTGATTACCATTTTAAGTCTGTCCATTATACAAAGTTATATTGGATGTTGAGTTGAGCTTAGATTTACTCAATAACTGGCTGTCTATGGGACCAAGGAGTAGATTGATGAGTCGATCAACAGGAAATTAATCATTTTGAGTAATTTTTTTAAGACAAAAATGCAAAAAATCTATCGTTCCACCCTCTTAAATGAGAATATTTCCTGGTTTATTTAGTTTTCCATGAAAATAAACTGAATATCTTCAGGTTGTGGACTGTTTGTCAGGACAAAACAAGATATTTTAGGTTGCATCTTGAGTTCTAGGAAACACAGCTATATTTTTCACCATTTTCTGACATTTAATCGATTAATCGGGACCGCCAGATTAATAGATAATGAAAATAATCATTAGTTGTAGCCCTAGTTGAACGTGGTAACATGCTGCATTCCCAGTCAAATTAGTATAACTGCACATTCCTGGTGAATTAATTTATGTGAATGCAGTTCTGTTATTTACATTGTGATTGTCAAGATGTGAATTGCTGCTGTGATAACTTAACCACTGTGCAGTGTTTTGGTGTCTGATAAGCCTCAAAACTCATCTATGTCTCACTCAAACTGTTTTTTCTAGACTGTATTTCATCGTTTCACCAGGAACAGTTTCTATAAGGCCATATCAACGGCGCTGCTTGTGTTGTTTTTTTAATCTTCAGTCCAAATACCACAGTCTCAGCTGTGTGGATGACTGAATTTGAGCTGCTTCTCTGGGCGATTTAGCTAGGTTTAGGAGGAGCACTTTGGTTCGCTGTCAGCCACTGCTGGAGCTCACAGTTGGACCTGTGTACTTGTCGGACCAACGGCATGTATTAAAATGGTGGAATTTTGTGGTGAAATTGCTGCAGTCCATGGATTTGCCTGCCACGGTGAAGTAAATCTTTGCTAATCTTTCGCATCAAGTTCAACTTTGGTTCATTTTGACATGCAAATTTACAGTAGCAAGCTGTTTTGACACTGCTGACCTTTAAGGGAACGGAAAGCTGGAGAGTCTATAATGGAGGAAGCGGTCGTAACTTATTAGCTATGTTATTGTACCATCTACTTTCCTATAACTCTACTAGAGTATAAACTGCTCCACAAAAGAGGTTTTTAGAAAATTATGAGACAGGAGCTGATGGTACAAATGGCTCTTCTGAATAAACTGTGTACACATATTGTCCCTGAACTGGCACATAAGCTAACTAACTTGCTTTGAGAGCTATTGTGACCATGACCTTGACTGGCTAGTAGTAGCGATTCCAATCTGTCTAGCTGGTTAGCCGTCAGCTACAATGGTTCACCAACTAGCCTTGCAAGTAGTCCCTATGTCACCAAGCTTCTAGCATGCCTTTTTCATGAGGTTGTATATATGTATAAACTTGTGAGATGTTTTATGTTTACCTGAAAACAGCCATGTTTGATTCGTCTATCCATTTAAAGCTGTCAAAGAGCATTGTCCACTGTAGCGAGAAGGAAACTATGTGGAGAGTTCTGCAGGTGTGTCCTGAAATGTGTGTGGCTAGTTTAGGACTGTACAGCATGTCTGTGTGTGTGTGTGTGTTTGTCTCTCCTCCTCTCCTGTGTGGGTGTTGATATGTCGGCCTCCTGTCGCTGAAGAACACTTCACAGAACTCCATCAAAGAGAAAACAGAAGAACAGAAGAGCTGAGAGGGAGAACGAAGTGGGGGAGGCATCAAAGGCCGATTCTCCCCACTGTTTCCACATGCTGCAACATCCCAGTGGTAACAGCTGACAAGCCCCTCTATAAACAGCCTGCTCAGATCCTGCCAGCAGGATGCACCCATTCAAAAGCATTTTGCTCCCTGGGCTTTGTTTATTGAAGTGCTGCTTGGACAGCAGGGCAGCATGAAGGGGGGAAATAGGCGGGTAGAGTCAAAATAAAGAAGGCAACAAGAACAAGAAGGAAAGAATAGAAGGTCTCCTCTTGTGTTCCTTCAAATGCATTGATTTACATTTAAGATGTTCTGTTTTTTGTGTGCTTCCTCCTCCCCTGCTATCTAAACTCTCTACCAAACACACGGACAACTTGTGAGTCTGTTCTGTCGTCACCTCTTGTCACGCTGCTCGATGTTGCCTATTTGCAAGAATCGCAGCTGAGGGCCTTGAGAGATTCTGAGGTAAATATTTGCTGTCAGCCTTCCAATCATCTCAGGCGAGACAGAAAATGTTTTCTTGTCAAAAAAGACCAAAGCGAGTGGAGACGTCTTTTCCAGATGTCTCTCCGGTGAGTGAAAACAGAACGAGAGTCTGTGCTTCATTTCACCCCGGTGAGTGAAAGGTGTGACTTAACATACACTTCTTCCCCTCAATCCTCTCCACATCAAAGGCGTTACTCAAAGATGGGCTTTCCAGTTAAGCAATACCTCCACTCGGTGTGTCAACAGGTTCTGCTCTCAGATTTATTTTCACTTCTTTACCTCCTCCTCTACCCTTGTGTATTCTTTCCTTTGTCGGGGCTTGCTCCATGTCACTCCATTGCCTCGGGATGCGTGGTTGAGCAAGCGGAAGGGGATGAGCATGTGTTATCTCATGAGCAAGAACGAAAGGGCGAGAAGCATAAAAACAAACAAACGGGTGTGCTCCTACTTCTTATCACAACTTCCATTTTACCCCTCAAAGATCCAGTAATGAGGTTTTAAACAGTCCGGCTCTGCTGATGCTGCTGTGTGTCACACTTCAAAGATCAAAACGGCGAGCATGACAGAATGAGACTGAGTTGCATTCCTCTCAGGTGATGACAGCGATAATCCACGGGCAGTCTGGATTCAGCCGAGCGTAGATGACAAGGTTGGAGTGACACACTGACACACACTGGCACACATTACCTGAAACCCTCCCATTCGCCTCAGGCCCTGTGTTGAAAAAAATGTGGGTCATGGGTGAAGACTACAAAGTCTGTCTTGCTGTAGCCGCACACACACACACACACACACACAAACACACGTGCACAAATCTCTGCGTCTACAGCTCTAATCCTCCCTGTCAGACTTTGTGACAACATGATGGACACATAGAGGGAGGGGGGGAAGTAGCGTTCAATGTTAAGTGGCAGGGTGACAGCAAAATGACAGTCTTTAGGCAACACACACATATATAGCAGAGGCAAAACAATAATCACACAATCCCTTCAACGCTTCACACCCTTTACTGGTAGCATCTCACTAGGGTAGACTGACTCACAAAAGTAAAAAATATACCGTATATATGTGTATCACCATAATCATAGTTGTTTCTTATATAAAATAAATAAATAAATACACTTTTCAGGAAGATGTGATTACGTCTATGGAAGCCCACTTCCACCAGGGAAAGAAACAAAATAGATGAAAAGTTATGCATGATAAAAATAAAATAAAATAAAAATACAGATGTTAAGTTAGAATTATGAGCTAATACTGTAAATCAAAATTATGATATTTCACTTACTACCTCATAATTTTGACTTACTAAGTTGCAATTTTGACATAATGTTGATTTAGCATCTTATTTCCAACTTACTTTTTGATAAGTTTAACTTGAACATTATGTCATAAGTTTGATTTATTATCTCAAAAGTTTGTCTTATCCAAAATTTTCCAAAAATCTAATATTTTGTACTTATTATGTCAATTTACGTTTATCATCTCATAATTTTTACTATCTCACAATTGTGACTTATCTCATAAGTTTGATTTATTATCTCACACTTTTTATCTAAAAATGTTTATTTTTAATTTTGATTTACTATTTCATAATTGTGACTGATGTTTGACTGATATAAGTTAAATGAATTATCATAATTTTTACTCATCATATCATAATTTTTATTATATCTCACTTATCCATGAGTATTTTTTTTACCATATGTAACATTTAATTTTTTTTTAATTCTTTTTTTTTCTTACTTCTCCTGGCAGACGTGGGCTTCCATATACATCTCAGTTTTTTCAAACAACTTATTTTGAGGATTGCTGTTGTCCCCACCTGATTGCAAGTCATTTCCTGGAACCGGTAGCCAACTGGGATGGATAAAACCTTTAACGATTCCTGTGAAACACCAGTGCTGGGAGTCAAAGCTCTCTAATACCTTGTGTACTCTCCACATGGGCTGATGTGCCAGAGGCTATACCCGCATTTGTCACTCTGTCAGAAAGATGGCTGCAGCACCGATGCTCATGGGTATATAAAAGAAGGCTAGATCCCTGGATGGAGCAATCTGAAACAAACAGTGCCTCTGTTTGAGGGAGGAACACAGAAATGGCTTTGATTTATCCACGGCCCATAAGTTTGGCAGGATTTAAATTCACAAGATCAGAGGTCAAAACAAGGATGCATGGTTGGTAGTTACAGTTTGTGAGGTCAACAGTAAAATGAGGTGGAATGTGAGTTCCCACAATTGGCTTTTGTCTCTTCTTTCTCAATTATACCCATAGAACAGAACTAGAAGTGGCATCGTGTATTTCTTCTTTATGTTCACATGTTTCTGAGAATGTAATTTTTCAATAATGAGATTATTGTCAAGACAGAAAAAAAAAATCAGGAAAGGAGCAATTTGAATAGTCAAATGGGAGACACAGACGCTGCACAGCCCTCTCTTGTTGTATCTTGCCTGCTACCCCCCTCCCATCATCGCTTCTCTTCCTGCCAAATCATTTCCACCAAATCCGTTTTGATACGACATCACAGCGCCCCACAAAGTGAAGATAATCCTTGACATTTTTATCATTCACCCCCCTTTTATTTAGTCTGCGCTCTGCTTGCCTGTCTTGTTTGCTGATAAAATCTGCCAGCCGATGCAAGCCTTGGCGGATCACACATCAAAAAGGTCCATTTCTCCCCGGAGGGTGACGAAGTGTCAAAATAATATTCCTCTGTGTGCTCTGGGTGGCAGCCTAATTTAAAAACTTCATTTGATGATTGTAGCCATTTACATGTCGTTCCTGGCATGTCTGAAACCCCTCCTATTCTGATTTACTACATGACAAAATAATTGTAATGAAAAATAAGTTAAAAAGATAATTAGCAATAAAAGATGAAAGTTTGTTTGATAGTGATATGAATGAATAAGAGTGGTCCAAAAGCAAGTTGTTATTGTGCACAGGTTGGGAGTCAAAGAACTGTAAAAGCCCATTTCTGACAAGAAGATTGAAAAAATAATAGTAAAAATAAAAAGAACATAACAGAAAAAAGATCGAAAAGAAAAATAAAAACAGAAAATTTAAAAAAAGAAAATATCTTATACTAAAACTAGTGGTGCTGTATGGGGGTCCACAGGTGTCAAGTACATCATTGAAGCATTCTATTAATATGTAATTGTACACTGAAAACACAAATTGATAAAATAGTTTACAGATGAATACATTAATTAATATTGGATCGTTAATCCATCAATAAAGGGAATAAATTATTACATATTTTATTAATTGATATTTAAATTGTCAATAAAAATGTTTATTAGAATTTACTAATTAAAATATTCCAAAAAATACAAAAAATTACAAAGAAATTACAAAAAAAGGGGGCATAAAACAACCAATAACTACAAAAATTAAGAATAGGTTAATTGATACTTTAATAAATAATGGAATTTCACAATTAATTTGAAAATTTGACTTTTGAATAGCTGAATTCATAAATTTAAGTACAACAGTACAGGTTTTCATCAAGAAATTGTAAAGGTAATTTCTTTGTCCTTTTTCCTTTTACCAATTATTTACCAAAACTAGTAAAACAATATAAATTTGAGATGTTACAAGCTCTCTGATTGGCTAGAAAGGTAAAAATTTGGACTTACCGTATGTATTTTTATTTTTTGTCAGGCATAATGTTTAATCTTTATTTTCCTGGCGAGAATTGGCTTCCATATGTAACAGATGACAGATTTAATAAAGTGGAAATGGTTGGACACTTTGATGCATATAACGTTGTTGAGTACATTTCAGTGCGTGAAGAACTGCGTGACTTACTGTATGTTGCACTACTGTGATCCATTGAGATTGGCGAGATTTACACAACAGTAATTCTCCTTGGCTCAAGCCTCAATAAAATATATGTGATTGTGCAGATAGACTATAACACACTGTGACAAAGCGTACAGTGAGATATGACATAGAGAAGAGCTGGGGGGTAAAAAGCCAAAGATATGTGGCCAAAAAGCCACTCAGATCCTCAGTTATGACATTCTGACTTTATGATTAATCTCATCTGTCCATGTTAATACAAAAAAGTCCCTTTATCTTTGAAAATATTATAGTTTTTTCCTGTGGTCACTGTTTTCCAACATTCGGGGCTTTCCTGTAATAAGGCACAAATTTTTCCCAACTGGTTCAGAGGAATGAGCTGCCCTGGCCAGGCCATGGTTTTGATTTTAACTGCAGCGAGCACAAACACTATAAATTTACAGTCACAAGAGAGAGTTTTTTAATAGGCACTCAACTTTGCAAAGACAATAACTCTCTCAGTCTTACTTTCTCTCCCTAAAATGCTCCCACTGTTTGCTGAGGTAGCTGAGGCAGCTGGCAGTGCTCAGTACTCGGTCTGACAAGGTGCTTTGAAATACCAATCACCGAGTTTATACAACAGGGAGGACTCGTAAATGTGTCGAGCGGGGAAATATACAATGCCATACTTCAATTTTTTCTGGTAAAGAAGGAGAGTTATGGTCTCAGCAGTGTGTACATCATACAGGTGATATAATATACGCTCAGACTTGTTCTGAAACCCATTTATCATTACGACAGTAGAGGAAAGTGCTTTTTGTTCTGTTATCCTCATGACAATCCCCTGTAACCACTCGCCAACACCACCTACATGTATGCACAAACACATATACATGTACACGGATACATGAGACACTGCAAACTCACACAGTCTGGATGTGGCCATGCTGTGTGTAATTTACAGCACCATTTGGCAGGACATGAGGAGAAAAACAGCACTTTTACCCACAAATAACACTATAAATTGTAGTCTTTTTTATCTGATGTGTCAGGCCTCTCACTGCTAGCCAGTTGACTTTTTTTGATGGAGATGACAAGCAAGTTTTCAGCTGTAGCTAGCTAGCTAATTAACATTAGTTCCGTGAGTTGATTTATAGCCTGATGCTTCTGCGGCTGACTCGTTTTAAAATGATAACCCCATGAAAGAGTCTTAAATATGCACTTCAGGCGTATACGATATAATAGTAAAAGACTGAAGTTAAATCTACATGTCTTAGGTAAGACGTCATGTCTGGATGCTTCTTTAAGAAAAACCAGTGGGTGGATGGAAACTCAAGCGTTGTTGTTGAGCCTCAGTATTTCCTTTCTAGCTTATGGCGTTTACAATAATAACAATAGCAGATTTGTTGGTCAAAATTTTAAGCAACTTTTGGAAACAGTGGATTTTTGATTTCATATAGAGGTAATGGATGTATTAAGAGAGTAGAATGTGGTGCCAAGTTTTCCAAGTGGTCACGTGTGGTACTGCTAAAAAAAAAAAAAAATCCCCTGCAGCCCAAAAAGCATTTTCCCCACAGAACGCTGAAGAGACGTCTATGAAACTGTTGACAGGATACCTAAAACTGCAAGTAAGGTCAATTATTACTCTTTGCTTTATGAATACTTAATCCATGAAGGTTTTATATTTGAAAAACTTTCCTCAAGCGTAGAAAAGCAATTTTAAAATTTGTGATCTCATCCCGATGTAAAGACTATGGGCCAAGTGGGAACTTGTGGGAACAGGAACTGGAGAAACACATCTTTGCAGAGGCGCATCTTCAGGGCCACACAACACGTAAGCAAACCCAGAAGCTGGAAACCTTTTTGGCTTATGCGCCAGGTGAGCCTTGCCTCTCATTTCTAGGCAGCAAGTGTTGATGTTTTGACTTTAAAAACCCATGAATCTTAACCCCATTAGTCTTAAACATGCACTTAATTGCTGTGTACATGATAGAATCCTAAAAAACTGAAGCTAAGCTACATGTCCTAGGCAAGACGTCAATGGTCTGTTTGCTAACTATAGAAAAACAAACTTGGATAAGCAACTCATAGATTTGTACTTTAGTAGGTTATGTTTCCCTTTTACTAGAGAAAAGAGTTTTGAGAATGAGGACTATAGTTTTGTAAATGTTACACCATCTTGAATAAGGTAAGTTTGGTTGCCGGTTTATCCAAATCCAATGCAGAGAAGAGATGCTAACATTCTCCTAAACTGTGATATAATAGCATCTCAGCTTCCACACAGTTGGGGAATACATGGCTTTTTTAACATGAACTTTAACCACACAAAATAATTTTAAGTACTGTAACACTACTTATGCTTCTGGCCTTTGTAGCTAGCTTACTTACGACTAGTAAGCTAGTCATGCTAATGTTTGTAGCTTATACTTACATTTGTAGCTTATCCTGCACTCACACATTGTTGGGAAGAATAGAAAAACCTCCAGTTATTCACTTATTGTTCCAAGATGGTTACTGGTTGCTGTCACATAATTTAAATAGCCTAAATTAGCTTTACTTGCTGTGTTATGTATTCGGAGCGTCTGTTATGTATTTGGGGCAACTTAACAAGTGAAACCAGAGACAAACAAACTCTGTATAGTTCCTTTTAAATATGTTGATTTGATTGTTTTAGTGTTCAGAATTATTTATATGTAACTGCCAGGTGTTATTCACCCACTAAATAACACCTTAAAGTGTAATATTTTTACCAGATGTGTCCCTAAGCATAAGTTATCAATGCCTCTGCCAATGAGCAGAGGAAGAAAATAACTGAGTCAACATCCCATGCGGATATGAGGAACAGAGAGCGAGTGGGAGTGAAACAGCAGGAACGTGAGCACTGGAAAAAGAGTAATCCATACTTCAAAGATATCAAGAGTAATCTGTATTTATGATTCTGTGGAAAATCATGACATTATCTCACCCTCTAAAGTTTGCTGTACATTTCAAGCTGGAGGGGAAACTGTCCTACTTCAGCAGAAATCTGAGGTCAGCGCAGAAAATATTTCACGGCTTGTCAGACCTCTCTGCACATGGTGAGTAATGTTCAACATGACACCGTAATGCTTGTTCAGGTGAAAAACGGTTCCCTCCGCAACTTTCTAGGGCAGCGGTAATAATATTCCATCCAGGGTGGGGGTGTGTGTGAAATATGGCGCTACTTCACATTCATGTATTCATCCTGGAGAGATAAATTAGACCCCAGACATTTCAATCTAACTTCCTAAATAGAGCACTTTGTCATCACAAACTAAAGGGGAGGTATGCTGGGTGATCAACAGAATAATTCATGACTCCTTTACATTTTGCACATTAGGAAGCGATGCACCGGGTGACACGGATACACGTGACAGTCAGAATTAACCGTAAAACATACTGTAAATAATCACCAGGCACAACAAGAAGACAAAATGTTAATATGAAATAATTCTTCTCCCTCTTACTGCAGCCGAGCAGTAACATGAACTCCATCTTTTATCTTGATCTCTGCAGTCAAATATCGTGCATAAAATAAATTAGATTGGTGCAGCTGGGTGAGGATCATTTGTTTGAAGTGACATGGCTGATGGGCGTTGATTTACTTACACAATAATGGCCTTTTAATTGAGCTCTTCCGTCCTTTGTAACATCAAAGCCTGACAAGTGGTTTGACAACAGCGCTTTTCTCTTCCGCCTCTGTGACTGACAGGCATAATATGGCCACCCCTCATCCCTCTCCGCTTCCTTCAACTGTCACACAAGCTTGAAACCGGACACCTTTTGCCTCAGGGACGTACTGCAAAGTATGTCCAACAGAATTTGAAATTAAAGTGGTTATCCCTTTAGAAAATGCAGACCTCCTGTGGGGCGGTTTGATTTTATTCGGCTCTACATCAGAGAAACTGTGCAACATGCATGCTCTGGAGTTGATTTATTTGCAAAGACAGAAATACAAATAAAGAAAGCAATCTCATTTACCACCTTCCAGTGTTGCCATAGTCTGTTAAACCACAAGTCAAGTGTTGTGACAGACTTTGTCTGCTTTGTTGGCATGTCTTGAGGGAGAGCAGAGGAGGCGTGCGGTGTGTGCTGAGCGATGACAGATGTGGGATGAACGCTGAAATGCATCTTCCGTTCTGTAATGGTGTGTTTTGGGTTGAAATGGTTGCTGCTGACCGGTGATTTTGTGGCTCCGCGCACGCACAACGCAGCCTATGTTTGGTGTAGCTAACATTTGGGTTTCTAAATGGTGCGTGGATTCATTCCTGACATTTAAGAATGAGGGTTGTGTGCAGGGTTAAATAAATAAAGTCGTCAAAGTGAGGAGAATGTCACTGCTTCCTCTTGCATTCTTTCTTTTTCTTTCCTGCTGTTGCTCTGTTTAAATAACCCACATGGTTTTCTATCAAAGTAACTTATTGAACAGGGTGAATCAATGCGTGACATGGATCCTGGTTCAGCGCTCTGTAACAGCTAACTGCTTCTTCTTTGATTTTATAGACAGGTTCAGGATTAATGGGGATCCAGTGGGAAAGCAATTGACTCCTGTGTTGCCCTCTTTCTCATTATTAATACACAGAATCTGTACGGAATACGCAATGGATCTAAGAGGACACGTTTATCACTTTGATTTCATAGCATGTGTGACATTGAAGGCATTCCTTTATTCATATGGGACACTGCAGTCTTGTGAAAAGATTAATACATACATTTTTGAAGGTGACGGGTAACAAAATAAAAAAAAATACACAAAAGAGTACCTGTGCACTGCTAAATTATTCTCAAATCGTCTTTCATTTCTTATGGACATGACAATGTTTTTACCATGATGGGTCTTCAGGTAAAAAGTAGAAGTAAAAGCAATCATGTCCATGGGGAATTAAAGAAGATTTGGGAATAATTTTAGCAGTGTTTCGTTCTTTGGTATATCATGTGCTGCACACAGATTCATGCAGTTTTAAGGGTTCTTTAGACTGAGCTTCTTCTCTTTTTTTTTTAATGTTTGTCTGTCTCTTTCAGTAGCTTGTGAAAATGCTTTAATACACCTTGCCAGATCATAAAGACAGTGTAGTTCCAGTTGTACTACTGAATTTTTAATTTCCACATTTCTTCTTTTGGGGGTTTGTTGTTGTCCTCCAAGATTTCTTAGACTACAGTCTTTATAAACTTATTATATGTATCACATGAAGAAATGCCACTTGTGATTTATCTCTTCCTCTATTCCTCTGTTCAGCAACACAAAGGTAATTAAAGGCTGACTTCCCTTAATGAGTGATGTTTTCCTCAAATTTTAGTCAATGTCATGGGTATCTCAATGAGCACATAAGTAAGAGGAGCAATCCATAATCTTGCCTGCTATCATTGACCTTTGGCCTCAAAATCTTCTTGAATGTTCTCTTTGTGCTTTGAACTTAACCATCTCCAAAAATATAGACAGTCTTCACAAAAATGATCTGGATTTCCTCAATCTTTACCAGGAAGAACATTTTATTTGATTAGTTTTATGTTCTCAGTAAAGATGAGTTGTCATATACACAAATCTGTCATCCAAACCCTTTCAAAAACTCTTAGAGTGATTCTCCCAGACCATGTGAGTGAGATGGACATCCGTTTTTAGATAAATCTGTGGCATAAGTCCTGACAAATGTGATAAGCCTGGCCTCTTTGCATCTGTTCAAGTGTTTCAAACAGATGGGAGATCAATGGTAAATGATTGCCTAGCTACTGTGTGGAGTGAAGGCTACAGGGAGCAATACAAAGGTTTGTTTAGTGTCTCCAGGGCTGTGCAGTCGCAATCAATTTCCGTGCACCAGTCAAGAAAAGGTGCAGCAGATTTCTCAAATACCCCGCAGAGTAAAAGTAAAACATACTTTTTGCACCAATGCAAAAATAGTGGATGTCAATCAGTCTTAATGTAAAGGATACACTGTAGTACAGACAGCATTTTTAATGGTGGATCATAAATGGTTGTGTTTTAGATAGAAGAGGATCCAACTGACCAGTCGCTAAGCTCCGCCTCCCTTTGTTACTGTTGCTACACTCGTCAAGCCTCCCATTTTGGCACGCCACATATGCAGTTCATGATAACGATGGCAGATCTGTTGCTAAATTTCATAGTAATTGTTTGAAACAATGGATCCTTGATTTCAGATAGAGCTAGACAAACACAGGCCTCTCACTTCCAGCCAGCAACTGTCCAGTTTTGTGGATCTGAAATGACAACAGTTGCTAGTTTTTTGCAGCTAATGGCTAGCTAGCTGCCTAATTAAAATTACTTGGTGGATAACTTTGTCCCTGGCTGACATGTTTTAAATGAGAAACTCATAAAAGTCAAGTATGCACTTGATGGTTGCATAAATGATATAACGCTAAAAGCCTGAGGCTAAAGCTAGGCAAGATGTCAGCATCTTGTTTGCTCACAAGACAGATTTATTTAGAGGAACAGATTTATGCTTTATTACTCTTAATTTCAAATAGTAGATTATGTTTCACTTTTATGGGTTTGGCAAACATAGCAAGGAGTTTGGCTGAGGTTGCTGGAGTGTAAATGTCCCCAAATCCAACACAGAGCTCTACATACTAACGTTCTCCTGTAAAAACTGTAAAATAGTGGCATCTTGGCTCCCACACAGCAGGGCTTAACAAGACTTTTTCTAACATTAACCGTAACATGCATACGTACATTTGCAGTATGGGCACATTATTCAAAGATAGCTGTTGCTGGTCTTTGTAGTAACACAATTTAAGTAGTCTAAATGAGTTTTATATACAGTGTATATTTAGAAATAAGCTGAATTGATTGTATTTGTGTTAATATTAGATTTTATTTAGATCAGTATTACTGTACACAACCCAAGATGTATGTTTTTGGACAAAGTTTACATCATGTAATACTAAAATGTTGTTAAATCTTGTCCTGGAGGCCACACATGCCTTGCAGGAGAGCCTTTATTCTCAGAATATTAGGAAGTTAGAAATTTTATTTCAATAGAAAGCTGCATTAACGCAATGTATATATAGCCTTAAAAACTGAGTACACAGTAGCCAGCAGGCAGCTCTGAGCTTTTGGAATAAGATCCTCTACAAAAAGCCAAATCTAGAGGGGTGTGAAAAAAACATCTTTGATGTCAGATGAAATTTCACTGAACAGCAATGTACAATCTGATTGCAGGCTGGCGTCCTCTGGCAGCCTGATCTCTCTGGATCGTTCCACCCACAGGACATGCAAAATGCATCTGTGCTGCTGAGAAAGTGTGTGGTTTGTGTGTATGTGTGCGTTCTTGTCTGTGTGTGTACAAAAAAGCTGAAAAAACTTTACTTAAATATTTGAGGGAAAATTGATGGGACAGGTGGACAGACTTGACCGTTAAACAAATTTTAGGCATTTAGAAGATGGATGTATGAATGATGCTGTGAATGAGATAAGCAGATGTTTAACAGACTGTTATTAAATTACAATTTTTCATTTCATACTTATGTGAGAAAGTATGTGCCTTATATTTTTTTTTCCATGATCATTAGACGTCTCCTTGTGTTTCTCACCATCATGTGTAAGAACTCTGAGAATTTGTGATACAGAAACTGGAAATGTGTTAATTCACACTAAAAATCACTGGGTTAAAATTTTACCCAGTTGGGGTCAATATAGCAGCAAAACAATACTGTGTTTTAGTGTTATTTTTAATTTTACTGTTGGGTTATTTACTCAAACTAAAGCTTGTTATAATCTACTCTACTCTTTTTAAACTTACATGTCACTATTTGTTATTGATTGTTGATAACTTGAGTATCTTTTGAATATCATTTGCACATTGTTTTGTACTAGAAACAGTCAAATTGTGACAGTTTTAAGCTTGTTGTGTGTAACACTAGGTCAATAGATTGCCACTAGGTAAAGTTAACCCAGTGTTGTATTTGTGCTATATTGAGCCAAACTGGGTAAAATTTTAACGCAGTAATTTTTAGTGTGTAATCATGCTAAAGTTGTGTGCATGAGGCTCTAGGAGCGATACTTGGTATGTAACGAGTTTGGAAGGTGATATCTGTTTCTTTAGCCCTTCAAAAACCAAAATCATGAGAGTAATATTGTAAGGAATGGATTAAACAGTGTTTGTCTTCTCTAACGTGAGCTGCAAACGTTAGCATGTCTGGCTAACTAGCTTACCATCTACAGTAGTAACCAGTAACAAGCAGTAACAAGTTCAAAATTCTTAAAATTACATCTACTCTGGCTTCCTCATTGAAAAATCCATAATCTATGAATATGCAAATATCTTTAGGGACAGTTTTAAAAAAAAAAGCGTATCTACGATTGTCATGTTTACTGTTGCCATGATGATGAAGGTTGCCTAATTTTACGGAAGTAGTAACTTTTATCCACATAACGTTTCAAATGATCATTTTAACCCAAACCATGATCTTTCCCTAACCCTAACCAAGTGGTTTTTGTGCGTAAACCTAACCAGACCATGTTCATCATTCTCCTTGTACAAATGCAGATGCGCTTCAAACCCGGCGAGGCAAGAATAATTTGAAGCGGATCCCGGTATGTTTGCCATTGCTAGCACGTGCAGAGTCAGGCACTACTCTGCTGAATAAAGTGCACATGTGCCAGAGTTTCGCAAATCTAGGGTTACCATCTAGACACGACCTGCTAGTAGGTGAACACCTTTAACTCAGATCTAAAGTGAGCACAGAGAAACTTTTCCCCTTCAGCAGATGATTGTGAAAACAGCCTTCTAGGCTCCATTTACTAATCTGACATGCCAGATGGTTTGTTACACAGAACCATCTGAGAAGTCGTCCTGGGAACCTGTTTGGAAAAGGGCAGGCACTTTCAAAAAATACTTGGCAGGTGATTGGATGAACCATCTGTCTATCACCGTCTTACCTTGTGAGACAGCTGGATTCGCAAGATCATGAAAGAATCCTCACAGGACACTGATTGATGTTGATCTGATTCTCATCTTTGCCCACATTGTGATTGGATCTCAATATGCAAATTAGCCAAGCGGAGCTGGCGGACTTATCAATAATCAGCTATGTCCCAGGTAAAGGAAACTGCTGCCGCAAACGGACGTCATTCACTTTATTGGGAGGGAAGACTTCTTGCTACTGCGACTATCTGTAGCGTTTAATGGCCTTGCTTTAGCCCACAGGAAGAGGCAGCGCTAGGTGACATTTCAGCTTCTTGTGAATGTGGTCACGCTGCATTGCATTTACGTATGTGAGTCTTACCACCTACATATGTGGTCTGGCTGATCCGATCGCTTAATGCCTTCTGAGTGCATTTACGCCTGACAATAAGATGTGTTTTTCCTTCTTCAGATAATGTATCCAGGTACAGATTGTATGTTAATGCCAGGTGTAAAGGGGGTACTAGTGTCAAACACATATACAGTATAATTCTGCACAGTGAAGCTCAAACATCCAAGAACAATAAGCAAAACACATTTTAAAGCTTCACATTTAGTCTCATTTTAGAATCAAATTCCATAAAGTGCAGTTAGGACACAGCTGGTGTTTAAAATCCTATAGATGTCTCACTATTCGGTTCTGCAGGTTTACTAAATGCCACATCAAAGAGAAAAATAAATACACTTTCAGTCAGATTCTTCGCCTTTTAACACAGTACAAACACCACTTAAGATGCTGCCGTACTGGGAGTCTTTAAGACCAGTTCTAGTCTATCTCTCAGATTTGGTTCCATTGTTTAGCTCTGTGTGTGCCCCTTTGATTATGTTTTTAAGATAAGAGGACAAGAGGAAACCCGTCTTGAATTAAGCAACAACAGGAAATAGTAATCACTCACAGATACTGTGCCCCAGCCTGTTATTGACCAACTTCAAGGCAAGTCATGAAAAGTTTAAGAAAAGAGTCCTATTGTTTATTGTGGCAGTATTCTCAGTATTTGACCTCCGTCGGCTTCTCTTTTGCGCTCCCTCCTTTTGTCTCAGTCTTTCATCTCTCCTCACATAAACCTTTCTCCTGCTAATACTCCTCATCCGAAAAAAGGTCAACACTTGCACGCTGAGTCGCTTTGAGTTTTGAAACTAAGAACTCAGGAAGAAACAGTGTTTACAGTCAGTGTAAATGGGTTAATGCGGCTAAGCTAACCATCCTCCTGAGAAGAGTTTATGTGTTCAACACTTATCAACTTTGGTATAAAAGGACGAACATATGATTATGAAAGCAACCTTAACAATCAAACACAAATATGTTTGATCATGATTGTAGCGTATTACACATCGTTTTATTTGGGTTACTGGATACAGAAAATAAATCATATAACTAGCATGGGCTCACTGTTTGAATCTGTGGTTTAGCAGAGATGAATGACCACTGATATCTGATAATCTGATACAAACAATAGTTGGACATGGTTTATTAATTCACTCCAGCGTTGCTATGCAAAAGGGACAAACAAGAGAAAAACAAGATTTTGACCTGCACATAACACTACTAGAGATTAGTTTAAGGTACAAGTTAGACTGTAACAGTAAATCAGTGATGAATCCAGAGTTTTATCATCCAACCATTTTTTTAAGGCGTTTTAGCTTCTTTCAGCTCATTCTTTTGGTTTGCTGGCCCGCATCAATACTATTTTTGTTCACTGTTTTCAGCAAATAAAGCCCTAACAAACCCACTACACTTACCCAGCACCAAAACCACATACAGATAAGGTTCATAGTAGAGCTTTTAGCTGCTAAAGCAACACATTTTTACCTCAAGAGTTGGTGGAGACCAAACTGGCGTTTAAAGGAGAGTGAATATTAGGCTTACATTCATTAGGTGTCCATAAACACAACTCCAAATGAATGTTAATGCTGCTTAATATCTGCTGGATGTGTGAAAAGACAACTGCTTAGGATTTCCCCAAGGACATTGGTTAGCGGAGGTGGTAAACAGTTGCCTCACTCATTAAATACGGCTCCTTTCCCCCGAGGCTTAATATTATATTCCATAAAAATGTAATTCCTCTAATGCTAGTGGAGGTGCTCTTCATTTCAAGTGAGGTGGGATGCCTTGACTATAAAGTCCTGTGCTTGCAAAGACGTTTGCCATCTCAACTTTACAAGGTGATAATACGTTAGTGTCGTATTTACAGCTTGTTGCACTGCCCCCAAGTGGCCAAAACATAAATTATTTGCTGATTTAAAGATGTACAGTTACTGGAAATTGCCACTAAACCAGCATTGGTATATTGAATGACTGGTATGTTTAAGATGCATTTATACTTTGCCCCCAATGACTGTACCAATGTTAGATAATTTCAGTTTTATTGACTTTATTCATTATGTTTTTATCTTGGGAGAATTTAATAAACCTTATCAGCGCCCTTTTTCTATTTGTGGCCGTATGTTCTAGGATGATACATTCTTAAACGTCTTGCCAGTCTGACTTTCTCCTCAGTTGGCTCCTTGGTGCCATTGAGACTATTGAACATTTTACACAAACACTAATGCTTTTAGATACACATCTACACTTCCATGTAAGAAAAGAAACCAATTTTACTTTACACGTCTGCAAAAGAAGCATTTGTAAATGATTTGCAGAGGCAGATACATTTGTTTATTTATTTTGTTGTTTTTTTCATTGCTTATCTACTTTATAGATCTGTGTCTATACTGTAGCGGAGCAACACCTGATAAGGCAAACCGACGCTCCTGCTGTTTCTGTCTCCTCGACAGTGGTGCGGGCTGTGACCTTGTTTCCTGATGAGACGGTGCTCCCACTCCCTGCTTCTTATCACAAATGGGACATTGATGGATGGCTGTGAGTGGCTGTTCTGCTGCTCAGGGCATGAGGTCAAGGCGACAGTTACTTTAACCGAACATGTTTTTTTTTAAACAGTGACCTAATGCTGATTTTAGATAGTCAACAAGGCCAGTAACGATTGTGAAAAAGAGAATTTTCATAAAGAACTGCATGTAGGTTGTTGTTTTTGGAGTTGTGAAAAAAAGTGCTTTTACATAAGTATTAATTCATTACCCTTTCTTTATATTTGGTTTTTAACCATTGCTTTTGAAGATTAAGGAGGACCCTGCAAGATATGTACAAATATCCGTCAGCTAATTCACATTATGCAGCCTTTTGCCCACAGGTTATGAGGGATTAGGGATGATTTCGCACTCAATTGAGGCTGCAAAGGATTCAAAGAATCAAAGCTCCTCAGACTCAGACTATTTTGGGCTGCTCCTAATAGTCCTTGTCAGCTGTAATTTTTAAGTACTTTAACCAATTCATTGTATAATTAGGTTAACAAAATTAGCTCATTGCAAAGTCAGTCAGCAGGCGGTAATGCAATAAAGTTATTAACATTCCAGATTTATAGAACCATTAATGTAGAGGCGATCTGTCTTTATCACATTTAAGTTTTTCTGGTAAAAATGGCACAAGTGAATAAAAGAAAATAGACTCTAGTGTTATTAATATGTGACATCTATACTTCAAATATGCTCCGAGCAAAAGCCGGGAGACAAATGATCTGTCACTCCACATGTCAAAATTAAAAGACCACCTGAATGTTTTAAAGGTGCAGTGTGGAGAATTTAGTGGCGTCTAGCAGAACGGACTTGGCAGAAATGGAATATAATATTCATAAGTATGTTTTAATTTGTGTATAATCACCTGAAAATAAGAATTATTGTGTTTTTGTTTCCTTAGAATGAGCCCTTTATATCTACATATGGAGCATGTTGCACCGCCATGTTTCTACAGTAGCCCAGAACGGACAAACCAAACACTGGCTCTAGAGAGGGCCTTTCACGTTTTTGGTGAGTGTCATGGCCACTGTAGGTTCTCATACATGCTTGGGAGGGGAGGTGTGAGTAATAATGAAAACACATTTTCAGAGTAGCATTCAGCATTTCTACAGCTCATGATAGTTGTACAGCTGTGTGTGAATAGCTGCCTGACATATTGCTATTTGACAAGTTGCCAAATTGTTATGATGGTGGTACTATTCAACATGACACGATGCGGGGAACCTTGCAAACACATGTGGGAACTTTAGAATGAAGTATTTAGGAAATGTGTGACCCATCTGGTTTGTGCATCTGTCAACTACTTTCATATCCTTTTCAGTTTGTTCTGAGACTTACACAGTGCAAAAGAACATACTGTACACTTCATGCATGTAATGTGCTAATGGAACAGTGAAAGAAGTAGGTTGCATAACATGTAACATATAATTGCAATAACTGTTCAAAATTCACCCAATGTTTTGCTGCTTAAACCATGACTCACCACTTACATATGTGTATTCATCAGAAAAATATGGTTAGATGAACTATCTGGTACCAAAATGTTGCTGGTTCTCATTTGGTGTTTAAAAGGTAAATTAATACTAAATACCTGCTGTGACATCAGTGATGAAGGAAAAGTTTATAGAAACTTTATTAAAACAGACTTAAGAAATCCCCTTTTTTTTAATTAAAGGGCAGAAGGTTGATTTTGTTTGGTATTTTACTTTTGGTACACGTGTCAGTAATGATAGTTATCAATACCAAACTGAAAAGTACTGACACCTACATAGACATATATATAGAGAGAGAGATTCAAGAACATTCTTCTACACAGGATATTGGTATTATTATCCACTCTAGCGATGTGGATCTAGTGTCTGTCGGTCGGTCGGTCCACCATTTTGGTTCAGACTGAAATATCTCAACAACTATTAGTTGTATTGTCCTGAAATTGTGTACCTATATTCATGGTATCCAGAGGATAAGGCCTATTGACAGCAGTGCTCCCCTTACTTCTTCTCTTGCTCCACCATGAGGTTCATATTTTTCATTTTCAGTGAAATGTCTCAGCAACTATTGCATGCATTGCCATAGATGTTCATGTTCACCCCATTTCAATGACTTTTGAGATCAACCGGCTTTTCATCAAACGCTCTCATCAGGTAAACATTTCAATTTGTCCAATACTTTGGTTAATGACCAAATACCTGCAGAATAAATTACCTTCCCACGAGCCTTGGCGGTAGCACTTTACTTTAAGAACATCTATTTAGCATTTATAAGTAGTATATAAACATTTCGTAAATGTTCATAACACACTATAATGTAGTTGTAAGCAGATATGAGGATTTAAAGCATTTAGTCCTAATGGACAGTATTTGTCAACAATTATCCAATGAAGACATATTTTGTATTATTACAACTGTGTTTTACTATGTTGCCATACATTATCTTTATACACTATCATCCACTTATGGGTGCCCACTAACAACAACATTAAAGTGTGTTATAAACCGTTTATTGGCTGTTTACATACTGCTCATAAATGCTAAATAGGAGTACTGCCCCAGTTATACTATGTGTTTAGTGCTGATTAGCAATGGTAAGCAAGCTAACACGCTAAACTAAGATGGTGAACATGGGAAACATTACACCTGCTAAACATCAGCATGTTAACATTGTCATTGTGAGTATGTTGATGTTGGCATTTAGTTCAAAGCACATCTGTCCCTCAGTGCAGCCTCACAGAGCTGCTAGCATAGCTGTACTCCTAATCTTGGTATATACAAAGTCTCAAGCACTACTCCAAAATATTCCACGAGTGTTGGAATCTACTAACTTAAACAGCCAAAGATGGAAGAGAACATGCCTGAAGATGCATGAACCCATCATCAAGATCAAACCATATCTAACCAAAACAACACAAGCTACTAATTAGATAAATACAGTTGCAATCATCAGTATATAAACTGCCTCAACTTGCTAAAATTGTGTATACATGGAAACAGCTGCATAGCAAGAAGTTTTAACTCCTCCAGAACTACACCCCAAGCCATAACAGAGCCACCATGACCCTTTGCTGTGAAAAACAAGCAGCTGGACTAGTGGAGTGTTTGCCCTGCATGTACTCATCTGCTTGTTGACAGCAAAGTGAAGGGTGACTCATGTGACCATTTTTCCGCCGCTCACTAGACCACTGACTTTGCTCTATGCACCATTACACTCACAAAAGAGCATTTTTAGTTTTAATAAGGAGTTTATGCACCGCATGCCTTAGTTTCATGAGCTCAAAATTACCCAATTCCCCATCTGAAGTTTTTTTTTTTTTTTTTTTTTAACAAGGTTAGTTTTCCACATATTCATGATTGTGTGGTTTCATTTCAATTAACCTTTAGGTTTAAATAGGCACATAATGCATGGTCATATGTCAAATATTTAATGTTCAACATCTTAAAACTGCACTCTGAGATTTAACCTTTCGATTCAACGCTCATGATTTAACCATCTGGACAGTAAAACTTTGGCTTACAGATAAATTTAACCAGAATTTTAAGGCATATAATTTTCCAGTTTGTGAAAATCATTCAACCTGATGAATATCCCACTAAAATAAATGCATTATTTGTTGGAATTCTTTTGCTGGTTGTGTAAACTTAAATTAAACTTAACATATTGGAACGTTACGTAATTGTATAAAGATAAATGAGCAGGTTTGTTTCTGTGAAGAAACCTGGAACAATCATTCATGATGTAAATAATGGCCAAAACACCCAACGACCACAGTGTTATTGGTTGACCTTTTCTCATGCCATACAGATGTGAAAGACTTGGAAAATATAAGGTTGATGTAATCAGGGTAAATATCCTAAATGCTTACTGCCAATTTTTCGAGATTGTTTATAACAGTATTTAATTTCTGTTGATATGAGCATAAATTAGTGATCCTATAAAGCCCATTTCTGCCAATTTAAAAAGAAGAGACTGTTTTACATTTTGAAGTGTTTTTCCACGTATGACTTAGTATCTTATGAGATTGTGTATGTAATTTTGTACTTTTCATAATTATGAGATAGTATAATTTAGATATTTTATCATAATTATAAGCTTTTTCATAATAATAAGTGTAATTATGAGATTGTATATTGTAAATATTTGAAAGTTTCTCATAATGAAAAGGCAAGGCGAGTTCATTTGTATAGCACATTTCAACAACAAGGCAAATCAAAGTGCTTTACATAGAACATAAAAGGCATCAAGGCAGAATGTAAAAACAATGCAGGGCAAAATAAAAAGACATTTAAATAGAATAAAAAAGTGTTAAATTGGAAATAAAAATGAGCTAAAATAGAATAAGACAGATAAAACAGGAGAGTACAAGTTACAGTGTAAGATATTAATCAAAAGCCTCAAATTTGATTTTTAAAAAAGGCTGCAGCAAACAGAAAAGTCTTCAGCCTTGATTTAAAAGAACTGAGAGTTGGATCAGACCTGCAGTTTTCTGGGAAATTGTTCCAGATATGTGGAGCATAAAAACTGAACGCTGCTTCTCCATGTTTAGTTTTGACGTTGGGGACAGAAAGCAGACCTGTCCCAGACGACCTGAGAGGTCTGGATGATTCATAACGTAGCAAAAGATCAGAAATGTAATGTATTTTCAGTGCTTTATAAACCAAGAGCAGTATTTTAAGGTCAATTATTTGACAGACAGGAAGCCAGTGTAAAGATGTGAGAACTGGAGTGATATGATCCACTCTCTGAATCAGCTGCAGCTGTCTGATCGATTTTTTAGGGAGATCTGTAAAGACACCGTTACAGTAGTCGAGTCTACTGAAGATAAACGCATGGACAAGTTTTTCCAAATCCTGCTGAGATATAATTCCTTTAATCCTTGATATATTCTTCAGGTGATAGTTGGCTGACTTTGTACTTGTCTTAAAGTGGCTGTTAGTATTCAGGTCTGAGTCCGTGACTTAACCAAGATTTCTGGCTTGCTTTGTGGTTTTTAACATTATCGATCGAAGCTGAGCGCTGAATTTTAATCGTTCTTCCTCGTCTCCAAAAACAATTACTTCAGTTTTATCTTTGTTTAACTGAGGAAAATTCGGACACATCCAGGCGTTGATTTGTTCAGTGCGCTTACTCATTGCTTGTGTTGGACCGTAGTCAACTGGCGATATGGTTTATGTAAATTTGTGTGTCGTCTGCATAATTATGGTAACAAATTTAGAGTATACTATCTCATAATTATACTATCACTTGACATAGTGTAATTATGAGATAGTATATATAATTGTATATTTTTCATAATAATCAAAAGTATACACTCATAATACATTTTCTAATAATTACGATATACAATCTCAGAATGATACAATCTCATAAGATAGTATTATTATGAGAAACTACTCTCTGTTATGAGGTAAGTCATAATTATGAGATCATATTTTAGAATTGTGAGGGGAAAAATATAAAATATAATAATAATATAATAATAAAATATAAATTTTTAAAAAATAAGCTGATGGATTTTTTTTTTTCAGGTGGCGTTAATGGGCTTCCATACTTAGTGATCCAGCTATTGCAGTAAAATCATAACTCAGAGGCATAAATGAGATAACCTACCATATGTCGTCTGGTTATCAGTATGTTTTTATGCCAGCAGACCATGAGGACACTTTAACCAGTGACATATAAAAGGGATGTTTTTAACTGAAGCATCAACATTAAAGCTCAAATGTTGAGGCTCTGCTAAAGTGCACATATAGTACATCACATAAAGACAATGAGAAAATTGTAATTCTCTTATAAACATGTTTTCTCAAAAGACTTCAGTGGCAGAAAGTAGTAAGTTAAGTATTATGTCCTGGTAAGTCAAAGGAGTGGAGAGTTGGAGGAGGACGTAGCTGCGCCTTTTACGCACGTCGTCCCGCCCTCCTCATTACCGATGCGGCCACCCAGCGGCCGGCGGCTGCTTCACTTTGAAGTCTGCCTGTTGTGATCAGAGAGCTGCTGAAGTCCGGACGGAAGACACGCAGAGGGAGATCTCCTCTGAACGCTTGGACTCTATAAAGTGCACTCTTCTCTTTTATCGCCTTTTACAGAAGAGCCACTGTTCCCAGTTTTACCTTCTGCGATTAAACACGGTGGACTTTTATATTTTGGACACATTTTGAAAAAATATTTATTGGAGTAGGAGCCGCAGGAGATGAAGATGCTTTTAACTGGCTTCTCCGTCCTTCGGGACATGTAAGGACGTCCTGCTCTGTGTTTTTTTTTTCGGGGGGGAGTCATAACCGGTGTGTCTGCATGGATTACAACAGTTAAAACATTAAATGCGTCACCTTTAAACTCCATTTTTTTTTGGACGAAAAGTAACGCACATCCAAAAGCGCTGCGCCCACTCTCCAATGAAATATCTCCCCACGGAGTCAGCCGCGGATCGGATCGAGCTCAGTGAGACCAGTGCCAGTAAAAAACCTCGTCCCGGTGCTGTGGTCTCTTTGTTGACCCCTCTGGACCCAATTCGGCAGGCGAAGCGGCTTCCACTCCGAGTTATCAAGATGTTGACTGCGCACACTGGACACTTGCTACACCCGGAGTATTTACAGCCTTTGACGTCCGTACCAGTGAGCATCGAGGTATTTTACACCATATTGTATTAATATAATTTACACAACACTAGCTGCAGTGGGGTGAAAATGTTAAAGATAGCTTTTAATGTGCTGCTCTGTAATTAGTTATG
This sequence comes from Thunnus maccoyii, assembly GCF_910596095.1. Classification (NCBI taxonomy): domain Eukaryota; kingdom Metazoa; phylum Chordata; class Actinopteri; order Scombriformes; family Scombridae; genus Thunnus; species Thunnus maccoyii. The sequence continues at coordinate 23,391,444 of NC_056551.1, read as the reverse complement.
ACAGAAAACAACCAGTTCAAATGAGTCAGTAGTGGAGAGATACGCATGATAAATATTCCCATCGTATATCTTTGACCTCACATTTAACTTTGACCGTAAGAACCAAGTGATGAAATATGTTCCCTGAAACAACAAACAAAAGCATGAATCATGATAACCCAGTCAAGTGATGACAACTCAGTTATATGTTTGAACTGGAGCTGAAACGATTAGTCTGTTAATATATTACTCATCGACAGAAAATCCATTTAAAAATCCAAACATTTACTGCCGTGAGCTGCTTAAATGTGAGAATTTACTGCTGGTCTTTGCCAAATATGACAAACTTAACTACATATTTTTGAGGTTAAACACTGTTGGTGACAAAACAAATCATTTGAAGACATCCCCTAAGTTCTAGGGAAAGTGAATTGAATTTTTCACCATTTTTTTAGATTTATAAAGAAAAGGAAAATTATCCTCAAATTAGTTTATAGTGAAAATAATTGTTAGTGGCAGCCCTAGTTTGAGTAACATTAATACAGACAGTTTACAGACAGGCTGATGGCCACAGAGGACTTGTTTTTGTCAGGGACCTTCATCATTTTTCTGCTTGAAAGCTAAACTGTCTCTTGGCACGATACAGATCTAATCACAATCTATATTTTTTTTGTAGCTGGATGCCAAGAAGAGTCCGCTGGCCCTGCTGGCGCAGACCTGCTCTCAAATTGGTAAACCAGACCCTCCGTCCTCCTCCAAGCTGGGCTCCTCCTGCAGCCAGGGGGACAAGGAGTCCAGCAGTCGGTCATCCGTCTCCAGCTTGAAGCTCGGGGAGCACCGCCCCTCCCTGGAGGACAAATCTAGCTTCAAACCTTACAATAAAGGCAGCGGAGACTGTCGCAGAGACGGAGTCACCAGCAGCAGCTCCAACGGCAGCAGTGATAAAGTCGGGTTCAGGGTGCCCAGCAATAATATTACCACTAATGGAAATTCAACCAATGGCCAGCAGTCTTATCCGCCCCACGCTGCCTCACCCATCTCCAGAGCTAGCAGCAGCACCCCACCAGGACACACACAGCAGCAGCAGCAGCAGCAGCAGCAGCCTCACAAACAGAGCCAGTCCTCCCCTGGTGGACAGCCCACGTCACACTCCCAGACCCCGAACGGAGAGAGCGTGCACGAGCAGGGCAGTCCCACCAGCACGAGCAGCAGCAATAACAGCCATTCCAAAAAAGACACTGAAGTGAGCAAGGTGAACTCGGACAGCCCTCGCCTCGCAAACTCCAGCCACGTTCGAGCCAGCACAAACTGCAGTAACGGCAGCTCTGACGGTGGCTCCAACCACGAGGCAGGTAAAGCAGAGTCTGCCCAGCCGAGCCTCGGCCCTGGACATATTACACCCCTCTCTCCTTATAAGACAAGCCAACCGCTCTTCCCCCTGCCCTCCTCTAATATGGGCTACCACGGGTCTGTAGTGGGGGCCTACGCGGGCTACCCGTCTCAGTTTGTTCCTGGGCTGGACCCGACCAAGTCGAGCCTCAGCGTGGGAAGCATGGGAGTTCCAGGAAAGCACCCGAGCTCCAGCCCTCTCACGGGTGCCTCCCCTCCTTCCTTCATGCAGGGTTTATGCAGGGACCCCTACTGTCTCAGCTATCCGAGTGTATCCCACCTCGGCGGGAGCAACTGCAACTCCTGCATCCACGACCCTTCCTCCAACCTCAAATCAAGCTTCCCGTTGGTGTACCCCTCCCACCCTCTCCACTCCCTCCACCCCAGCTCTCTGTCATCCAGCGTGTCCTCCTCCCTGTCCCATCCCCTCTACTCGTACGGCTTCATGCTCCCGAGCGACCCCCTGCCTCACGCGTGCAACTGGGTCTCGGCCGGGGGGCCGTGCGACAAACGCTTCGCCACTTCAGATGAGCTCCTGGCTCACCTGCGCACGCATACGGCCCTGCCTGTAGGAATGGACAGTAAGCTGCTCTCTGTTTCCTCCTCTGGACCTGCCTCCTGTCACCTTCACCTCCCTCACCAGAGCAGCCCAGGCTCCATGCCCAGCTCGCTCTCCCTCAGAGCTCCCCACAGCCTGGGTTTAGCTCGCTATCACCCCTACAGTAAGGTCCATCTGCCCCCTGGACCCTCCTCCATCTCCCTGCACTCTCTGCCCACCACAGGCCCATACTACCCTCATTACGCTCTCTACAGTCAAAGACTTGGATCTGCATCTGCTCTGGGCTACCAGTGATACATCATCTACTTAGATGTTTAAAGGAATAGTTTGACATTTTGGGAAATATGCTTTTTTTTTTTGGGTGGAGAGTCAGATGAGAAGATTTAAACCACTCTCATATAAATCTGTTATATATAAGGATCAAGCAAGAAGCTGGTTAGCTTAGCTTAGCATGAAGACTTGAATCAGAGGGGAACAGCTAGCCTGGTTCTATGAAGGTAGCAAAATTTGCCTACAAGCATCTCTAAAGCTTGCAAATTAACACATCTTGTTGGTTTAATCCACGCAAAAAAAAGCGTAAAAATGACAATAAGCCATTTTGTGGGGGACTAGTTGCTAGGCAACCTGTGGCAACTGCCAGCCAAGATATAATGCAGCACATTACCCCTCAGAAAACGGTGGATAAGCCTATTGTCGTTGTGTTTGTTCGGATTGAACAAATGAAAGAGGAGAAGGTAGGCCGATTCTGTTACCACTGGGCAGAGCAAGGCTAGCTGTTTCCCTCTGTTTCAATTCTTTATGCTAAGCTAAGCTAACCATCTTCTGGCTGTAGACGTATAACAGACATGAGATAGGTATTAATCTTCTCATCTCATTTTCAGCTAGAAAGTGACAAAGTATATTCCCCAAAATGTCAAACTACACCTTTAAGTTAGTACTTAATTACAGCAAGTTGCTGCTTTTTCTGACTTAAGACTGGATTCAAGTGGAACTAGGATGGTAGCGCGAGTCCTGGATTTTGCCTTGAAAGCGTCTTCACACTTGCTTTAACACATTATAAACGAGATTCAGTGTTCCTCTTCAGACTGAGGACCACCGCTAGAGATCAGAGGACACACGTGTGGCTCTTGCATGTCTGCACACAGCTCGGATACTTCCGCAACAGACGCCCTCAGATGACTTTTTTGTCACCCCATGGGTTCGGCAAATCGACGGTCGGGAACGCAGCGTAACAGCAGCTCTCGGTCGTTCACAGGGTTCTCGCTGCGAATGACGATGATGATGATTTAGTGCAGGAAAACGTAGTGTGGCAGGGAAGGCAATAAGCTGAAGTCGTGGGCTGATGTAAGTCTGGCCACTGTCGCTTTCTCCCCGCAAGAGATGCATGTAAGCTCGACACAGCATACACACTTACAGTTTATACAGCCCCATGGTTTGTGATGATTTGTTTTGGTTCTTTATGCTTTGTTTATTCCTACTGAGAAGATGTATTTATTTTATACTGGGAATCTGGCTTTCATGTTTACCATATAAATCTATTCTCATTTTACAGTCCTCTGAGCAGACATGTGGAAAGCCAGATGACAGATGTTGAATATGTTGAATGTTGAAATCACATCTCTCTCTCTCTCTCTCTCTCTTTCTTCCTCTCTCTCTCTGAACTCCTCAGCGTTTTGATCTCTTTTTTTTTTAAATTTCACAGCAAATCAATAAAAATGAGATGTGATATTTTTTGTAAAATTGGAACACCATGTTCCAGTGAAAGGGGAGGTCATATTTTGTTAAATAAATCAAAGTGAAGATGTATATTCTGTTCTGTCTTCATTTGTCGGTTGTTTTTTTTTTACACCAGAAAAGCAGCTTGAATGTAAATATATATATATGTTGCAGTTCCCTGTTCAGGTAGACAAAGAGCTCACACTGAAGAAAGGTCAGTCTCTGCTCAAAGGATATTAACATCAAGTGACCATTCTTTTCTTTTTTTTAATCTTTATTAGTTTCTACACAGCTTCATGCGTCTCTGTACTGTCAGTCCATCAGATTTTAATGATCATCTCAGGTTCATCGAGGTCAATCTGTTGAAATTCTTCACAGCATTTTTCCCTTCTCTCCCACTTCATCCAGTGTAGAGAGGCGGTAGCGGTTCCCCTGTTGGAAATCATTCTCACACAAACACAGTCTGAAGTATTTACAAGTGATATTTCTCAATTAATACAGTTAAAACAACATAAGTAGATCTTTATAAATATGACTTTTTTACAACCGGTAAACAGGAAATATGTCCTAAAATTAATAGAACTTCAAAGGACAGGTTTACAATTTTTCAAGTTTGTCCTAAAACAACAGTCAGGAGCTGAAATCAACACTGACATGTGTTTTTCTTGCTGTAAGCATCCCTCCTGTTCATACTGACCATTAGAAGATCCCTTCATAATACACTGTCATTGTAAGTGATGGGGGGACAAAATCCCTCCTTCTGTGCCAAAATGTATTTAAAAGTTTATCTGAAGCCAGTATGAAGCTTCAGTCGTCCAAATGAGTCAAATCAAGCTGATATCTTTCAAATTTACAGTCTTTTTAGTGCCAAAGTCCCTCTTTTTTTTGTTTTTATACTTCAACAGAACAAGAAAACACTGACACACAAAGAGGGAATTTGGCTGTAAAAAGACTAACTGTGGAAGATTTCCATTTCGTTTGACTAACACAGACAGCTGAAGCTTCATATTATCTTCAGATAAACTTTTAAATACATTTTTTGCACAAAACGAGGTCAGTAGATTTCGTCCCCCGTTACTTACAATGTAAATCCTTTATGAAGGGGATCAGTATGAACAGGAGGAAATGATCATGGCAGTGTTCATTTGGGCACCTGACTTTGTGAACCTCTCCTTTAAGGGGAGTCATGAAAGGAAGATGTATATTTCTGTCAGTATACATGTCAGTCCGGCTTTAACACTGAGTGAATTTGTACTCGTAGCTATTTTTACTGTGAAAGTATCACATGATTGATGACTTCGGGTGTGCTTTACTTCCGCTAATTTTTCACCGTGTCGACAGCGGCTTGTAAGCGGACCACAGGGATACAGCTCACGTTCCTCTGTTCTGCAGTGAATGCAGTGTCACCCTTAAAGCAACATCATCCTTCATCCGTGTGTCGTATGAAAAACGGCGAGATCAGTGGAGGCGGTACGGAGAAGTCAAGCTTATCACGATGTAATTTATACATTCTGTAGGTCAGATCCTGATAAGCATCCTGACAAGTGCCGCTTCCCGTGTGTCCTCAAGATACAGCCCTGACAGTCGCTCAAGTTACCGCGGCCGCGACATGATTGGCAGCGGTAATATGCCATTTCCTTGCAACATGACACTGTGACACCCTTGGCAAAGTATAGATGACCCACACTAGTCACTCACAACTCTGACAAGGGGTCAAAACAGCCCGTCCCCGCTGTAACAAGAGAGAGCGCTCCTGTTTCAGTGGTCTGAGATGCTGTTATGGGGTGTCTGAGTTCGGCAGGAGGGCATGAGATCCTGCAGGCCCACTCTGCAGGTTTCACGTTGCCAGATACGGCCTAGAAAACAGACACACTTTGTTCATTAAGGCTAAGAATGCAGTTGGCCGCTGATACTACAATGTGAGAGTTGTTGAAGTGAAGCTGTCACATGTTTTCACTTCCTACAGTCACTGACGGTCTCGGAGCAGATTAGCTCAGGTATAAAATGTCTGGATTTAGAGGATATTTAGTGACATATGGTTTTACTATTCGTTTGGTTTCAGTGCACTTTTACTTTTCAAGTATGTTCAGTCATCTGTGTTTACTGTAACACAGGTAGGACGTGGAGTGTTGGACTGGGATGCCACCTATTGGCGATCAATGAAACCTGTTTGTCATCTTAGTTTAATCAAGAGGAAACATCATCTGCTATGTCTTCTTTTGTTTAACATCCACCTGCCCAGTGCGTAGATGAACATATCTCACACATTTACATCATACTTAATTAATGTGTGTTGTCTTTGATAAATAAAAGTATGAATGAAGTACATTAAATAAAAGTGATACTAAGGGAGTCTATGAAAGTCATGCAGGGATGGGGGTCAAAAAGGAGGGAGCGTTATGTGTTTTTTAATTTTTCTTTTTGCTGAAGGGAGGGCAAACTTTTTTCTTTGTGAGGAGAGAGCAGGGAAGGGTTTATTGTTTAAAAAAAATCTCTTTTGCATGCTGCTTGAGTCATAAAGGTGTGTGCAAAGGACAAAAGTATCAGGCTACACAATCATCTACATTCATATTTGCACGTCAAGTCGAATTGACTCACCATGGATTTTGTTTTCCAGCAAACACTTCACATTATCTACACACCGCAGAGAGGCCCCGGCACACACAAAATGAAGAAGTATGGGGACAAATGTCCTGCTCAAGGGCGATTCAGCAGATGTTAAGAGAGGGGCGGAGGTCACTACTTTACTATCCCCACCCACATTTCCCCAGTCAACCAGAGGATTCAAACTTCATCCTTCACATAACAACCCCACGTCCCTAATCTTTTGGTTACCACAACCCTTTTTAAATTAAACCCAGACTGGAAAGGACATATTTTTCTGTAATATATAAAAAGTCTCTGGATATTGTTCTTGGAGGTGAGGGCTGTCTGCCTGGTGGGTCTGAGTGAGTCCTGGGTGCAGTTTGACAGCACCAGTGATTAATGATGACAGCCTGTGGAGCTGCTCCTTCATTGCATGACAAGCCTTTAACCTCTCTATCAGCTTAAAGAGGCCAAGAGAGAAGAGGGAGGAAGGGAGGAAGCGAGTGACGTTAGAAGTTGAAAATATCTCCAGTTATTACTATTTTCTAGCCTGTTAAAGAAGTTAGCATTTTTGTACTCTTTCCCTTTTGCCCTCAGAGATATTGAAATTGTTTCGTGCATTAAAATCTCTAAGCATAGTCACAAATTACGAACATCTGCCTTGATGCTTTTCTTCTGTATTGTCTGTGAGTTACAGATCGCAGACTGCTTCCCAGAAATGGACTCCTCTGCTTTCATTTTGTCTTCTCTCCAACTTTATCACTTCATCCATCATCCTACTATGAGGGCTTTTCAAGTGGTCCAAAAATAAAGAGGACACAGATGTCAGCCATGCTATACTGATGTTTCTAAACCGCCATAAACCCATCACTTACATCCACCCACAAACTGGGAGAAATGTTGAAAATACACTTTTCTCGCTTACAGAAAAACCGCACTGTCAAACCATGCTGCACACAATATGTTGATCCATTACAGTACTTTAAATTACCCACATCCAACGATATATTAGCTCACGCTTGAGCAGATATTTTCATTTCTATAAAGAGCAGTACAGAGATCCAGTGGGGGGAAGAGGTACTCAGATCATTTACTTAAGTAAAAGTACCAATACAGCAATTTAAAAATACTCCATTACAAGTACAAGTCCTTCATAGAAATCCTACTTAAGTAGAAGTACATGAGTATTATGAGCTTGATGTAGTTAAAGTATTGCAGTAAAAGTAGTGGTTTGGTTCCTCTGACTGATATATTATTATATATGACATCATTAGATTATTAATAGTGAAGCATCAGTGTTAGAGCAGCATGTTACTGTTGTAGCTGCTGGAGGTGGAGCTAGTTTCAACTACTTTATATACAGTTAGCTAGTTTAGTCCAGCGGTTCCCAACCTAGGGGTCGAGGCCCCTCCAAAGGGTCAGCAGATAAATCTGAGGGGTCGTGAGATGATTAATTGGAGAGGAAAGAAGAGAAAATAAAGCTCTGATACACAAATCTGTTTTCACTTTTTGGACTTTTTCTCTAATCTTTGGTGTGTGGTGAAATATTGGATCATTTGAACATTTATTAAAATGAAACCATGTGAGAAGTTTAGAGGGAAAAATCACTATTTGGTGGAGCTGTTAACAACTCATAGACATCTGAAATGTGACCCTGACTACACACTGCTTTTTGTAAGACGTCAAAAGACAAAAAAGTTGGAAATTACTGGTTTCATCTTTAATAATGTGTTGTATTTTAAAAGCTTGTTATATTATCCATTGTGTCAAATCTTCATCTGAAAAGTAACTAAAGCTGTTAAATAAATGTAGTGGAGTAGAAAGTACAATATTTCCCTCTGAAATGTAGTGGAGGGGAAGAATAAAGTAGCATAAAATGGAAATACTCAAGTAAAGTACAAGTACCTCAAAATTGTATTTAAGTACAGTACTTGAGTAAATGTACTTAGTTACTTTCCACCGCCGCATAGATCCCATCGCTCTTTCCGCGTGCCTGTTGTAAAAAGATGTAGACAGAGGGAGTTTAGTGGTGTACAAGAGGGCAAACGCAATTATGGTTTCCCTGCTAATGTGCATGGCCCCAGCTGGTTTTGATCTGGCTGTGCTCTGAGGGCTCCTCGCTCAGTTGTCAGCTCTCATGCATCACAGACCCAGTGCTTAACGGAAAAACGTGCTTTGGCAGTGACCAGCGGAGGCCTGGAGGCCAGCGGGTGCTAGTGGGTTAGCCACATGCGGGGGTGTGACACCATCCTCTGCCTTCCGCATCTGGACCCTCACGGTCACATTCTCTCATTCCTCATGGTTTCTCAGCCTCTTCATGAATGCAACCCGCTGTAATTGGCCGGCTTGACCTGGAGCAGACGCCACGCCACAGACTTGGGAGGTCAGAGAGAGGCTCCAAAATACACACACATGGACGGCAACAGAAAGAAACAGAGTACAAAGCAGAGCGAAAGCGAGATGCTTGCATGGAAATAAGCAGACATGATGACTCAAATACAGTCATTAAGGAGGAAATGTTGTTTTTGAGTCTGTCAGGATGATTAATGAGCTAGAGTAAATCCACTCAAATGCTGTTGTTTAGTCTAACCAGCAGCCCTGATCTGTGCCACTAACGTAGAACAGACAGGATGTGTGTGTGTGTATGTTCAGTGTGTGTGTTGAATCACTAAAAAAATGTTGAAAGCTAAAAAAAAAAAAAAAAAAAAGTTACAGAGAAAAGCAGGAGAAGTAAGGTGCTGTAAAACATTTTGTATAGTTATGTCATACAAAATTATGCCTGAATTGCACTGTTTACTGTATGTAATTTTAATAACAATTAAAAATAATAGTTTTTGAAGAAACCAGGACATACTTCCAGTCAGAAATCACAACTGACTCTTTGGTAAACCCAAACAGTGATTGTCCAATCATAGTTTAGTAACTAGGATAGACAGACCTGTCAAGTTTCTGATTTTTCCGCATGTTAAAGTCGTGTTTACATGGCTGTAGTGAGAGTTATTGGCATTGTTGGAGTTTTGACTTTTTATTTAGTCTCTCTAAAACCAAAAACAAAAAAGTAAAAATGGAAGGAGTTATTTAAACAGTATATTTATCTTCTCTGACGTAAGCTAGAAAACATTAGCATGTCCAGCTAACTAGCCTGCTACCCGCTGTAGCGACCGAGCTTTACTTCCAAGGCCAAGAAGCTTTTTGTTAGCTAACTAGTTATGTTAGACAAGCTCATCCACGTTGTAGTATTTCCCCACTGTGTGCTATTAGAGTTTAGGATAATGTTAGCAGTTATGTCCTGCTCCTCATTGGATTTGGGGAGGTTTTCAATCCAGAAACCCCAAACTCCAAACCAAACTCACAAAACACGATTTGTCTTCATCTTAAAAGCCTTTTATATATTGAAACATAACCTACTGTTGGAAAAAAAAAACCTCAATAAAGCAATATACATTCTGTCTGTCTTTTTATTTCCATGTCTTCTGGATCATCAGTTGAAGAGGATGCTAACGCTTTGCCACGGAAATGCAGCTTTAGCCTCAGTCTTGTAACATGATATCAAGTATATAGCCAACTAGTGAATATTTAAGACATATTTTACAAGATTCTCATTTTAAAACAGATTAGCTTAAAATATTAATAAAGGCTGATTTATGGTAGGTCGCTCGACACTTTTGATAAGTGTCACTCAACAGAAATTAAAGAGTCATGTGACCTTTTAAATTTATGCCTCAGTGAGCTAGCTAAACTAATTAAACTAATTTAACAAGGATGTTACAAGTTATCTAAAGTTACAGGCCAAAATATCAGTGAAAACTACAATCTCCATGGCGACGTTAGTAACACTACCCAATCACATTGTGCAACAAAATTCTCCAGGTGCACGGCATGAAAGGAAAATGTTGAGCGACACTTTTTTCTTCCGAAAATACATCATCTCTGTTGAGTGACACTTATGAAAAATATTGAGCAACCTACCATAAATCAGCCTTTAGTCAGCTGGAGACAGTGTTTTCAACTGACTCATGGAGCTAATGTTAGCTTAATTAGCTGATGAAATCTGCCAACAAGCAAAATAGCCATCTTCTAGAAATGAAAAGCCTTTTGTCTACATCTGTCTGAAATTAAAGACCCGCTGTTTCTAATATGACTACGAAATATGAGTAGTAAATTGCAAAAAAAGTGGAAACAAATATTGGTGTTGTAATGTGCATAGTTTAACAGTCAACAACAGTAACTAAGGAGGCTTATCAGGGCTTAGCAAACTGTCATTTTTAAAACTAATTTAATTTACATGCACAGTTAGGTTGATAATTAAGATGTTTCCTGTAATTTGAAACATGTCAGTTTCCGATGCAAAGCAATCAAATACTTTTTTTCTGGTTTCGTTCATGTGCACCACATTCATTAAAATGCATTCTGTGTTGTAATACATCACCTGGTCTACAGTGTAAAGTGACAGCACATTCATGAAAATTAGCCATCTTTGTTTTCCAGCCTGTGCTGTGCCAAAGTCCTCAGAAACTCCAGATGTTCCCCAAATCATGCTGGAAGGCTGATAAGGAATCAGCTTTCAACAGATGTCTTGTGCTTGGACTCAGCGATTTAGTAGCTGTGAATGATGAAACAGTGTTTCAGTGTCTCAGAGCTTGACTGGCTTTTATCATTAGGCAAGCAGCTGCGAGTCTGGGTGAGGTCATGTCAGTGGATGGGAACGAGAATGAGATGGCACATTAGTTTTTCACATTTTTTGTGTCTTTTGAGTATTTGATGTATTTGGATGTGAGGAACAGCGGTATGCTAACAAACAGATGATGTCTCTGTTTGTTAGTAAGAGGTATGACTGCAACTAATTAGTAGTTTGAGGGTGAAAATTCATTCTTCACTATGGGAATAGTATTTTGACAAAATAATATTAACTCAAGATCTGCTTATTAGCTTTATCTGAAGCTTTAATCTCACTGATCAAAAACTCACTGAGTAAACTTTATAAGCCAATGAAGACCTTAAAAGCTCTTTAAAAGGCCAGGCAGTTCAGCTAGGATTATTTTGTAAAACTGTTATTTTGATAATTGATTAATATATAAAGTCATTTCCCCCCTCTGATTCTTAATCAATTCAATTTGGTAAAAAAGTGCTAATCCAGTTTCCAGAGCCACGTCCAATGAGCTGTTAAATATCCCAAATATATTAAATGTACAATTAAATTAAAAACATAAAACAGCATATCCTCACATCTGAGAAGCAGAGACTGTTTGGAAATTTTTTCATGCTAAATTCATTTTCTGTTGACAGATTAATCAATTCATTGACTAAAGAAAGCACTAAAATGAGGCATATTTGTATACTTTTCAAAAATCAGTTTCTGCACCACATGGGGTCCAACACTGAACATCTAACCTTCACCAAAACTTAACAGATAACAATGTTTAAAAGTCTACAGCCTCATTAGCCGCTCTGTGAAGCTAAATGCTAACATGACAATGCTAAACTGCCAAGCAGGTATAATGTGAGCCATGCTCACCATCTTAATTTAGCATGTTAGCATGCTTACATTTCCTAATTAGCAATAAACACAAATTGCAGCCGGTTGCTGATGGGAATGTCATTAGTTTTGCAGGTTTGTGGTTATATCAGGCACATTTAAATTGTGATCTAATGATACAATTTAGTGAAACTGTGGTCAGAATTTACCCTGAGGGGGTCATGAATGTGCAGTATGTGCAATATGTCACGGCAATCAATCTGATAGTTGTCAAGATATGTCACTTTGAAACGCCAGAAACGTTGAAGAAAAGTCAGGAGATGACCAAAGTCTGTAGCATTCATCCTCTGGGGACCATGAATGTCTGTAAAGAATATCATGGTAATCCATCTAATAGCTGTTGAGATATTTTAGTCCAACCTACGAAAATGTTTTTGACATTTTTAGCCACATTTTTAGTCACATGGGGCTAAAAATATTCTAAATATCAGACTAGTTGTATTCCCTATAATCATGGCTAAATGAAAAGTAAAAAACCGCAGCGGTAAGAGAAGTCAGCATGAGGAGTATTGCGGTCGGTCAGGAGCAGGAGTGTCTGACAGCACAAATGACTGACACAAACAGTGAAGGAGTTGGACAGATGAGAGCCACAGGCGCTGGGAGTGGGGGCGTATGAGGGTCAGCACATCGCCTGTGCACTCAGTGTGGCCCAGCAGCTGTATGCATAGGGGAGCCTTGGCCTCCTGCTCTGCATGTCAAGGGCCGTGATTAATGACCTGCAGGCCTTGCTCTTTACCCCCCCGCCCGCCCCACAGAAGTCACTACAGCCACTGCTCATTTAGCTAATGGACACAGCCGGGGACAGACAGGCGTAGGAGACCAAGGTTACATACGAGTGCACATACATGTACGAAGGCAGACGCGAAATGAAAGCAATTTCCCTCTTACAAAATACCACAAAACCTTTTCCAGGCTCTATGTAATTTCAGGTTGAGAGGGATGATTTCTTAGATTACTGTGTTCACATGCTGTGTTTGTACGGCTGTGTGCCTGTGCAGTGTCGAGGCTGAGAGGGTGCCCATGCCTGTGTACTGGTTCCCAGCTTGTCAGGCAGCTGTCGAGGAGTGATTTATGACCACTAGACTCCAACCTGTCTTCACTGCCAGTTCAGTATTGTTACAACTGACAGCTAATGAGGCCAGACATGCTTTCAAGCAGAGCACTTAACAGGACTTCAATCTTCCCCCGTCACAAGTACCATTTTTGCACTCTCTCTCTCTCACACACACACTTATAGACACACACACACACACACACACACACACACACCCTCCTTTCTCTATGCTTTCCTTGTTCTCTGTCTTTCTGTGGTGGAATATCTGACAGGCACTGAAAAGGTTTCTGCCTACGGAAGGAGATGTTTCTCAGAAGGCAATGGCAGCAGAAAGAGTCCCACTCTTTCATACATACACTCTGGCAGTACACATCAGCTAATGCTTGATTTAATCTAATAATGAACCCTATTTACCAGGCTTTTAAAGAAATACTTACAGAAATATGCTTACTGGCTTTCTTGCCAAGAGTTAGATGAGAAGACTGATACCAAAAACATGTTTGTACGAAAACACGAAGCTACAGCCAGGAGAGCGTCAGGTTTTTTCACTTCAGCTTTTGTTCTGATTAGTTTTGGAGGTGTTAGTAAGTAGATTTTACCTTTGAACATAACCAGGCTAGCTGTTTATGCTAAGCTAAGCTAATTACTTCCTGACTGTAGCTTAATATTTAGCATACAAACACAAGAGCAGTATCGATCTTCTCATCTAACTCTCAAAAAGACAATAACTGTATTTCCCAAACTGTTCAGCTATTCCTTAAAGGAGATGTATCATGTATATTTACAGGCCTATTTTTTTATTCTGAGGGTCCACTGGAATATGTTTGCATGATTTACAGTTCAAAAAACTGTAAACAAACCATGAAACAAACTATAGTAGTGGGATTTCACTACTTTTTCTCATTCTTTACTCGAAATATCAGCTTCTTAAATACATCTGTACATGTTCGAGCTGAAATCAGATCAGAAATATGCGAGTGTACAACACATGGAAAAACTTTAGAAACAACTTTAGCAATAAAGACTATGGAACAGACGACCGTTTGTGAGCAAGGTACAAAAAAACGTCGCAAACGAAGCATTCAGAGGAGGCTGGAGCCATGGCTTTTGATTTGTAGGGAGCTTTTCTCCATAGATTAACCTCAAGTTTTGGAACTTTCACCATGTTTAATATAGACATCCAACATCGTAACAGTATATAAATGACAAAAAAAAGTATGATATGTCCCCTTTAAACTTGAATTCTGGGAACCAGTTTGCCATTTGCTGGATATGGTAATTTCAGATAAACTACTGTGGGGAATGACTTATAATTTTACATTTATAATTATCAAGTAAAAGGCTCCGTTGGTCATTCTCATGTGGTTGTAATAGTAATTGAAATGACTTGTTTTGACTGTAATTATAGTTGGTGAATTACAGTACTTATGACGATATGTTTTGTTACTGTAAATCAACCCTGTGTATTTAGAGATATGATCCCGTAAACAGACAAATTCTCCATGTCTCCCAGCTCTCCTTTTTTTTTTTTTTTTCTGTGAATAAAGAGGCAGCTCAAAAAATCACTCACAGAGTCTCTGGCAGCTTTCCCACCTTTAACCCTTGTTCCTTGTCAGCCATGATTAATGGCAGGCTAACTAGCTTTAGCTCGCATTGCCGTCTGTTCCATTGTCTCCTGGATACTTAATGAACTCTGACAGGTCTTCTGCCCCTTGCACTGATGTTTCCTTTAAATGCTGCAACAGCGACTCCTGCAGGTCAAAGATAGGAAATGGAGACAGTCATGGTGAGTGTCATTAATCAGTATCGCATAATGACATACATGTGTTTCATGACATTTTCAAGCATAGTCTATGCATATCAGACATGGAGATTTTCAAGTTTCACTTCTTGAGGGTGCGGGTATCTGGACTCAATCTCTTCAATGCTGGTCTGCTAGTTTTAGACATTTAATACGTTCTCTATATTCAGTCAAATTTCCCTTCTTGTGGCTGTAAAAGTCATAGTAAAGGTTTCCAAACAGACCTCAGAGTTTCTGCTGTACTGGGTTTGACTTTCATTGCATGCTGGAAAACCAAAGCTGAGCTGGAAGAAATAATTGCAGAGCTCTGTCTCAAACTGAAGCTGTCCAAATTCAATCATTTTTTTATTTTTATAAAGTATAAATGTCTGTACCAAATTTTTCAGTCAATCCATCCAATAGTTGAGACATTTCAGTCTGAACCACCAACGTCAACTCGCACTGTTTGTACTCAGCAAACAGGATATTCTCATTATGGTTATGTCTCGACTCTCTATTCTATTTTTATTTATTCTAATTTTTAGTTAGTCTATTTAGTTATTGTATATAATCTATGTATCTAAAGTAAAACAAAGCTCCACTTCAACTAGCTGCAACATTAAAATGCTTCTTACATGTTTATACATCATAATTCAATAATAAAATATGTATTAATATAACACTGACAAGGACCATTCTGCTGCATATGGAGCACTTTTGATACTTTAATACATTTTGCTGATAATACTTTTATTTAAAGATACCATACAGACACTTTTGAGACATAAAAATACTGTTTTGTATAATAATTTGAGTATGATATGTAATTTTCAATGAAAAAGTTTACCTCATCTCCCTTATCCTCATTTCAGAATACATGAATAAACCAATAATGGTCATTTTAAAAGTTAAACCGGATGATTTTGACGGCAGGACTTTTACTTGTACTGTAGTACTTCAGCAAATGATCCGAATATTTCTTCTTCTACTGCTGGCAGGGTCACCTGAGGGTAAAAACACACCTGACAAATACAGATATTATATCATCTAGACTCTGCTGCCCCCTGCTGGAAGTTTCTATCAAACACACCCTGTTGTTACATTCACGTCTAAACTTTTATGAGTCCAAAAACACCTTCAGACTTGCAGGAATGTGTCTGACTACAATAATGCTCGTCGAAGCGTTGAAGTGAACAAAACGAAGTGCTGCTTTTGACGGTGGAGTTGATTACGCAGAGATTTTACGCACCGTTCAACCATGTGAGCGCTTTCTTTTAATATAGATAAATGTTTTAGTATTAATTCGAGGTGTAATATTCCTCTCTAACAAGTGAGTTTTCATACTTTGTCAGCTCCAGCAGGAGTCAGCCTCTTCTTCCCTGTTGTTCCTGATGTTGTTCCCAGCTGCTCCCTCCCCTTTCCCGGCTCCTCCTCTGTCGGGCTTCTCGCTCCATCGAGCGATCTTCCCAAATTTTCCGTGTCAAGGCTTCCTGGAGCTGTTCTATGTGTCGCAGGGCCGAAAATAAGAAACCAATGGGGGAGACGTGAGATGAGACACAATATATAAAATATGGTACTGATGACCGAGCAGGCGGACAGACCTTTGACCCCGTTATCCACGCCAGAAGTTTTTAACAAGGAGTCCCGGGGGAATCGATCGACGTAAGTCTGGATAAGATGGAGATGAAGGGCCTGGCTCGCTTTCCAGTTTTAGTTTAGGCCTAATGCATTGTTTTATATCCTGCTTTTAACACTGTGTTTGAATTAAAGGGCTCTGCTGACTTTTTATGGGTGCATTTGATGCGTACGTGGCACAGAGTAGCATCAGATATGATGTTAAAATGACTTTGCATTTGTTTCAGATGACAAAACTTATAATTGATGTTCTGGGTATGAATAATAATTAATGCTATGCTGTTTAAAATGTGTCTCACTTATGCATTACCTGCAGAGTTGTCTGAGTTGTGTGTGTTCTCTACAACCCGGTCCTGCAAGATTAATGTGTAATGACATGTCTGAACAGTCAATTAATTGATGCAGCAGTGCCAGAAAATAATTATGTGTAATGTGCCTCAGGCCTGAAGTGGAGAATGGAGGTGAGAGGAGACAGAGGAGGCGCGGACGGTCACCTGCAGACCTCCAGCTGTGTCTGGACACAGAGTCGGACCCCTCGGAGAGCCGGAAGAAACCAGCCAGCATGAGGTGAAGAAGGTTATGCTGTAAAACTAATAAAACCACTGTAGCTGAAAGGATTAATCAAGAAAAAAAACTAAAACTTGCTGCTTCTAGCTTCTCCATTGTGAGGATTTGCTGCTGTTCTCTGTTTTATGTCAGAGTACATTGAATATCTTTGAATTTTTTGGATTATTGAAACTGTGATGCACTTTTTCACTGTTTTCTAACATTTATAAAACCAAAAATTTGTTAGTTGCAGTCATAAAAATGACTAAATCTGAGTATGTGAAACTGTTAAGGCAACTGGACTCTCTAGTCTTAAGATAGTCTCTAGTCTTTGTTATCAACTGGGTTATCTCTGATGCAGAAAATGTGGCATTTACGGCAAAAAAATCGTGATGTAGAATCAGAAACAGCTTTATTTACCATGTATGTTTATGCACGCAAGGAATTTGACTCCGAGTTCTCGTTACGCTCGACGTACTTATACACAACATTGTTCTGGAAGATAAACATGAACATACAGTCAAAACAAGGACAAACATATTTAAACATATCTCTGTTGTGTTCAAGCAAGTAGATGGAAAAAATGAACAACAATATACAGCGTCTATATACAGTTTAATACAGTTTTTGTAACTTGTAAAAAGGATACAAATAGTGCAAATATATGTAAGAGTGCTGAAATAAATATAAGTAACTTTACATACATACAGTAGGTGGTTATATGCAGTATGAATATATATTTAACAGTAATAGATGATATGTATACATGTTATTGCACATTAGATGCTTCACTGTTACAGGATGAAGTATGTGCATCTTTTTCTGGTATATTAAAATCTTAAATTATTACTTAGCAACACGTTGCAGAAATCCAATAGATATTTTCTTTTCTACATTTTTGTTAGCTGAGGTCGTCAGTAGGATAACATCAACTGTTTGTCTTCTCTTTCCAATACAGCGCTCTACTGTCACCTCGCTACTGTATACCTGCATGAAGTGCTGTTTACAGGTGTTACTGTTGCTGTGTAAGCAGACTTTATGTAATCACAGCTGACATAATACAGAGAGAAATGAAGGACGTTTACTTTTGACCAGTGGTACTTAAGTAAAAGTACTAATACAGCAATGTAAAAATACTCCATTATGAGTCAAAGTACTGCTTGAAAAATCCTACTTAAGGAAACATTCATACATAAATAATTATTAAAAGCAAAATGTAGTTAAAGTATTGCAGTAAAAGTAGCGGTTTGGTCCTTCAGATAAATCTGAGGGGTCATGAGATGATTAACGGGAGAGAAAAGAATAAAAAACAAAGTTCTGATACACAAATCTGTTTTCAGTTTTTTGGACTTTTTCTCTAATCTTTGATTTTTGGTGAAATATTGGATCATTTGAACATTTATTGAAATGAAACCATGTGAGAAGTTTAAAGGGAAAAATCACTATTTGGCCCAAAAAAGGTTGGAAACCACTGGTTTCATCATGTGTTGTATTTTAAAAGCTTGTTGTATTATCTATTGTGTCAAATCTTCATCTGAAAAGTAACTAAAGCTGTTAAATGAATATAGAGGAGTAGAAGTATAAAGTAGCATCAAATTAAAATACTCAAGTAAAGTACAAGTACCTCAAAATTTACTTTTTTTACTTTTTCCACTGCTGCTTTTGACAAATAATAAATTCTGAGTGAAGCAAGTTTATAAATCCTGCTTTTCCTCAAATAATTGTTTTATCGTACCTGTCTATCTCCAGGTGTTACTATGATACTATAAACATTTACCTTTCTCTTCTCCAGACTGAAACCTGTGGAGCAGCTTTCACCCACGCAGAGTCCAAGTGACTGCGAAACAAAGTTTGAAAGGAAGAAATCCCAACACAACCGGGTAGAGATTAAAAACATCTCACCAATATTTTTACACATTTAATAAATAATAATAATAATAATAATAAAATCTATTCTGTTCTTCTCAGTTATCAAAGACAAATGCCCAGTATCATAAGTTATTCAAGGAAGTGAGCAAAGATGAGTTACTCAAACAAAGTAAGTTCTCTTGGCAGCTGAAAGTGAGACGCAAATAAATGTTCAACTGTTTACCTGAATGTGAAACACTTTATGTGCCGACAGGTTACACCTGCGCCCTGCAGAAAGACATTTTATATCAGGGCAAAATGTTCGTCTCTGATAACTGGATCTGCTTCCACTCCAAAGTCTTTGGCAAAGACACCAAGGTATGTGAGTCCAGTACCTGTTCATGTTTTTATGGCTGAATTCTCTCCACTGATATTAAAACAGCATTTCTCTTCGTCTACAGATTGCACTTCCGGTGATCTCGGTGACATTTATCAAAAAAACTAAAACCGCAATCCTAGTGCCAAACGCCCTCGTGATCGAAACGACAAGCGATCAGGTGAGAAGACCGCAGTGATGTTCAGCTTTTCCCTTATTTCACATCAACATGAAGGTGACTCTAAACTCTGAACTCCTGTTTTCCAGCATGTGTTTGTGTCCTTCCTCTCTCGTAACACCACCTACAAACTTCTCAAGTCCGTCTGCGTTCATTTGGAGGTAAATAACATTTTCTATAAAACATTTATTCCTGCTGATGGTTTCTATTTATTACATAGTACTTTATGTGCCATGAAACTTAATGAACTTTCTTTTTTGAGTAATGTAAATATGTCATAAAGTTTGAAATATATAAATAAAGCATTAAGTCAAATTCACATTTGAAAACTTTGTTTTGTAAGTACACTTGTATAAAACCTAAGACACCAACAATACAAGTAAGTTAACCTTTTATTTAAAGCTGCACTAATTCATCTTTTATATTAATGATGGGTCAAATGACTACATGTAATATGAAAGGTGTCACTTTTATTTATTTTTTACATTTTTTTAGGAAAACAGATACAGTCTTTGATTTCAGTCCCACACATTGTTTAACATTATGATGTCTTATTTGGGTATTTTAGAAATTCACAAGTAAAATAATGTGATAACACCAAAGTACATAAATAAAGATATACAGTAAGTAAGACAAGTAAATAATATGACATCATAGCAAGATATACATCCAGTTTGTGTCTAGATTTATAATACTTTATTATTGTAATAAGTACATTATTGTGGAGGTCCTTCTATATAAGTATCCATTTCAATTTGCAAGCTAGCTGTAATATTCTCCATTTAATTCACCTCTTTAAACCTTCCAGAGTTTGTTGGTTTTGTTTGAGTCAATTAATGACACCTGAACTCTGAGCGTGTGCCTTTTATTTTCATCCAACATGTCAGGTCATGTACAAAATTTTCATAGCATTTGGTTACACAGCTGAGAGGATAAGTCTACATTCAAGATGTTTGTTATTATCACTTTCACTTTCACCCACAAGCTTTATAGTTTACGGCAGTCCCATAAAAAATTAAACAAGTGTATCATAAGCTGAGATAATTAATGTAGTTTTAACAGATCTCATGATTATCTAGCAGCAGCTCTACGGAGCATTTTAACGTCTTTCAGCTCATTGTTTTGGTTTTACTGCACACAGCTTGACTGTTTTGGTTCAGCCTCACTGCTCTCATCAGTGTAGATTTAAGCAAAAAGAAAAAACTCCTACTTTCCACCTCCTGCCCGGCAGCAAACAGCAAACAGAGAAAGTTAGCGACTAGCTGGTGAACATAGTGAAGCATTTAGCAGCTAAAGAGCCAGATATTCCCCTCAGGAGTTGGTAGAGAGCAAAAACAGAGCTGAGAGGAGAGTTAATATTAGACTTATATTCATCACAAATGTTTCCCTGTATCTGCTGCACGGGTAAACAGGAAACCGTTAGTTAACACGTCCGCCATAACAACTTTCTAAGTTGATAATATGTCAGTGTTGTGTTTACAAGTCGTTCCGCTGCCCTGAAGTGGCCAAAAAAAAATCTATTAATTCTGCTTTTAAAACAGAAAAAAACACTTTTTTTATTCTAATATGTGTCATTCCAGGTGGAGAAGACCTGTAGCAGCCCCAATCCTTCCTCCTGTGAAAACAGCTTCAGAGTGAACTGCCCATCATCACTTCCTCTGGTCAGTCAGGGGTCTGTCCGTCCATTTTTAACGGGATGTTTTTGTACGGGGGGTGTATTTAGTCATTTTTTTTAAAATGCTTTATTTTCCATTGTGATAAAAGATCTATAGAAATGCCTTGTTCTCATGTTATACAATACCCACTCTGTATGTGGTATCCATTGTATATTTTCCTGTGTGTGTGTGCGCGCTGCAGGACTTTTCTGGAGACTTCTCTGACCTCCATGGGGTCGTGCAGCAGAGACGGCAGGAAATGATGGAGAGCAGCAGCTCCGGGTCTCAAACTCCAGATTATGATAAAATGCCTGGTGTGTGCTCCATCCGTCGTCCTATTATTAAAGAAAAAAAAGTTTTGCCCTTTACAAAGCTATGATATGCTTGTTTTTTTGTACTTGACTGCAAATGTGCTCTGGGTGTCGGGTGTCACTGTAGCTCAGACGGTCTTTAGTTTGCAGATAGCTGGAGTGAAATTTGAGCTGTTGAAGATTTGTTTTTTGTCATCACAAAGACCGGTGGCACGAAAACAATGATGTCCCTACTGAAGATCTTAATGAATAATGAATGTATCTTTATGCATAAACACTCCAGCTTATTGTTTATGTCAGTCCTACTGTCGAGCCAGCTTCTTTTCTTAAACAGAAGCATACCTTGATCTGTTCTTGATCTCGATCTGCGAGGATGTTTTTGATTCTATTAATATTTACTCAGGCTCTCAGGCAGCAGGAGTCACAAGTTCTCTCTCTCTCTCTCTCTCTGTGTTTGTTTGAGCAGACTTCACCGGCCTCCCGGACACGTTTCTAAGCGCAGTGAAGAGCGGAGAGGTTTCAGTCCACGCTGACATTCACCTCCAGACTCCAAGCCAAAAACATGGAGCTGCCCTTAAGAACGGTAGTTTGACGCTGGATCTCTCTGAGTACAAAGATGCTTTGTTAATTATTGTGTAGTCTTTGTGTAGTTTTTGTATTTTCCAGACGGAAGTTCGTGCCAGTAGAGTTATAAATCAAGAATAATCTTGTATATTTTCTGTCCAAAGGCACATAAGCACCCATAAAACCACAACCTTTCGTTTTTACACTTTAGTTTTTGCACGGATTAAACAAATCAGACATAGTGTTTTAATTAGTGAGCTTTAGAGGTGTTGGTAGATGCATTTTGTTACCTTTGGACAGAGCCAGGCTAGTTGTTTCCCCTTCTTTCCAGTCTTTCTAGTCTTAACTCTTAGCATGTAAGTGATTAAGTGTTTCCAAAAATATAAAACACATTTTTTAATTTTTATTCATAGGGTCAGCCAAGCCAACCCGAGGAGTTGCAGTCAAAGACAAACCCTCTCAGCCCATGTCGTTACACGCCATCCTCCTCATCTACTTGGTTTTGTGAGTAACCTTTCATTAGGTGGAATACGAGACGCCGCAGCGGTCTGACGAGACAGTCGTTAAGACTTCTTCTGGCACACAATGAAATCACAATGAAAACCGATTGTTCTGGTATTTGAATGCTCATCCGTCACTGTGCTTGTGTGTCTCTGACAGAGTTAGTGTTCTCGTCTTGTCCTCCTGTTACATGGCCTTCAAGATTGTGGCTCTCGAGCATCGTTTGAACTCCTTGGTGTCCGTTGGGGAACACGTTCGTAATGAGTAAGAGCTTAATCCACGTGTCACTGAGGGAATTTAAGTGTTAAGTGCCCTCTTCCGAGAGTTATTAAAGGATATGGCTTTTCTTATTGTCAGGAATAAGATATATCAGACTTTGGATACACACACACAATACTTGGAAGTGGATCAGTTCCTTGTTGGTTTGGCTCCAAACATGAGATTTGTTGACAGTAAGAAACAGCCACATCCTTGAAGACAGTCCTGTTGTCACATTTATCATCATGTGTGATTTGTTCCATTTCCTCTTAAATCTCGTTGCAGAAATGCTGTGAGCCACAGATCCCAGGATGAGTGGAACGCCGAGATCTACGGAGAGCTGTCCACCAACCTGTTCAAGCTAGAAAAGGTTCGTCCAGTTTTTATGGTCACTGAAATAGAGATTCAATTCAATTTTACTTATATAGCGCCAAATCATAACAAAAGTCATCTCAGGGCACTTTTCACACATAGAGCAGGTCTAGACTGTACACTTTAATGAGATGAAACAATCAGTCAGTTGACGGAAGATTAATTGGCAACTATTTTGATGACCATGGGCTCTGGGAACTTTTTGTTTATTTCCTGACAGTGTGTGGACGAAACTATTAGAAAATAATCGTCATAATAGTAATCAATAATAAAAAATAATGGTTGTAGCCCTACACTGAAATATCTCTCATTTTATGTTCAGTAGACTGTCAGCTGTCTACTCAACATCAGTCTGTTAAATATCAAGCCAGAGCCAGCAGACGTTTAGCTTAGCTTAGCATAATGAATGGAAACAGTTGGTAACTGCTATCCTGGCTCTGTCCAAATGTAATAAAAGGCATTAGTGACCTTTAAAGCTCACTAACATGTGCAAAAAACTCCAGGAAGTTACTGCACCAAGCCAAGATATGGTCCAGGATATATAACAACAACTTTTTTATTATGATTATTTTAATATATATCATTTATATCATTATATTATCATTACACTTATGTTTTTGTACGAATATAACATGTTTATTGGTGAGCTTTAGAGGTGCTGCTAGGAGAATTTTTGAGCTTTGAAGACAGAGCCATGCTACTGTACACCAATTTTTATTTCCCAGGGTGATGAAGTCATGTCCCGCCCTACTCTGCCTCTGATTGGCCTATACTCGTTGCCTTCGTTGGTTGGGTTCTTTAGGTTTAGGCATGAGGAGTGAGATTGGTTAGGGTAAGCCAATCAGAGGCAGAGTAGTGCAGGTCATGACTTCTCCATCCTGGGAAAAAAAGTACTCTTTATGCTAAGCTAAGCTAACTCTCTCCTGGCTTTAGCTTCATATTTAACAGACAGACATGAGTTTTATCATTCATCTCATCCAACTCCCAGTAAGAAGTGAATTGATGCAGATAACTATTCTTTAAAATATCTTAATAAATCTTCCCAGTTATGTAACATTTGTGGAGGTCGTTAATAGTTAATATGGTCTTACTGTGCATGTTTCCAGATGTCCTACTTTTTTTTTTTCTTTTTTCTTCCTAGATTCAAAGAAACCTCCGGAAGCTACTTGAAGAGACTTAAAAGAAGACTGTTGTCTGTCGGTCTGTCTGGACAGAAGCTTTACTTTTATTAGAAATGCTGTTTGATCACTGCAGAGCAGCAGTGAGCCCATTTGGTAAAAAGATCTGTTGCCAAAGTGCAGACAGCTCGTACAGAAAGCTTAAAAATTGTGTGATATTTAACTTAAATTGTGCAATAAGAGCTTTTTTCCCCCTTTTTTTCCACTCAGGACTATTTTATCACTCTTTTTTGAAACAAAATGTTGTGCTGGAGGGTAAAAACTGAAGCAGTATGTTAGTGTGCCAGAGTTAGTGTTAGTGAAGTACGAACGTGTAGTATTTATCTGAGAGCTTTTATGTTGCATTTCACAGTAGTTGGGATTTTTTTTTGTTACAGGTATCAGGTCCAAAGGTCCTATTACAATGTTTTCCAAATATTTCAGAAAAGGTCAACTCGTGCTGTTCATGTGTTCTTGTGTTAGAATGAAAATTGACAATAAATTATATTTATGTATATAAAACACTCAGCTAGCAATGTTTTTACACTAAGGTGTACATGAATAGTGGTTGCTTAGTGAAAATATGTTGAAATTGTTTGAAAATCAACTGAGTTTAATTGGTGTTTTTTATTGTAAATGTGGACTTTTTACTAAAACACTTTAACATAATTTATTAAAGGCCAAATCTGTAATTTTCTAACCATATAAATGACAAGTTTTATTCACTTATATAATTGAAGAGTGTTTTATCTAATCATAATTTTACTCTTAATCGGCGTCAGAAAACATTTCCACTGAAACTTTGCTGTTGAGTGTTTGTGTATTAAAAGACTGGTCAATACTTTCAGGAGCAATAGACGGTTATGAGCTTTTCAACTCTGGTGGTGCGGTGACCCTTTCGTTTACATTTACTGTAGATCACAGACTGTGCCTTTAACTATTGTAATGTATTGCAGCCTCTGAAATAAACGGCTCTCATACATTGTCTATTGAACTTTGCTGCGAGAGCATTTCAACACTGTGGCTCCACGGATGTTTGTCACCACTTTGGTCCAGAATGAAATATCTCATCAACAATTACATGGATTGATGTGAAATTTTATACACATATTCATGGTCTCATAAGGATGAATCTTAATGACTCTGGTGAACCCCGGACTTTGCCTCTAGCGCCACAATGGGGATGAAATTTGTGGTTCAGCGTGGAATATCTCGACAACTGATAGATGGGAAATTTACAACAGATATTTAAAGGACGGGTTCACGATTTTCAAGTCTGTCATAAAACAATAGTCAGGTACTCAAATGAACACTGACATGTTTTGCTTGCTGTAATCATTCCTCCTGTTTATACTGACCAGTAGGTGATGGGGGACAAAATCCACAACCCTCATTTTGAGAAAAAAATGCATTTAAAAGTTTATCTGAAGGTAATATAAGGATTCAGCAGTCTGAATGAGTCAAATAAAGTGGATATCTTCCATATGTACTGCATTTTTAGTAGAAAAGAATTGTCTTGATGGATTGTTTTCCTGTTGAACTGCAGTGAAATATAGTAACAAAAAGAGGGACTTTGGCACTAAAAAGACTGACGTTGAAAGATATCTACTTGACTCATTTGGATGCTGAAACTTCATATTAGCTTCAGATAAACTTTTAAATACATTTTTGCACAGAAGGAGGACTGTGGATTTTGTCCCCCATCACTTACATTGCAAGTACATTATGAAGGGATCTTCTAATGGTCAGTATGAACAGGAGGAATGAAGAATAACGTGTCAGTGTTCATTTGGGCTCCTGACTATTGCTTTAGGACAGACTTGAAAGAAATTGTTAACATATCTATTAAGGTCCCTTGGAGTTACATTCCTACCACTTTAATGATCCTCTGACTTTTCTTCTAGCACCACCAGCAGGTCAAACTTTTAACTTACAGAAATTCATAGTTCCTAGATAATGTATTGTAATGAGTTTTTCTCCAGTGCCACCACTAGCAGGTTGAGTTTTTAGGTCTTTATTGAAACATCTTGACAACTATTGGATGGATTGCCATGAAGTTTAGTACATACATTCATGTCCCCATAAGGATAAATTGTGATCAAAGGTGATCCCTTAAAGGATAAGTTCACAATTTTTCAAGTCTGTCTTAAAACAACAATCCCAAATAAACATTAAAATAGGTTTTTCTTGCTGTAATCATTCCTCCTGTTCATACTGACCATTAGAAGATCCCTTCATAATGCTCTTACAATGTAAGTGATGGGGGACAAAATCCACAGTCCTCCTTCTGTGCAAAAATGTTTTTAGTTTATCTGAAGTTAATACGAAGCTTCAGCGTCCGAATTAGTCAAATCAAATAATCAAATAATCAATTTGAAATACTTTGGTTTGAACCTGCAAAACTCATGACATTCCCATTAGCCTCAGCTCTTTATATAGGAAATATTTAACCTGGTGTAGTGAAAGTGGCAATTTCTTACCAACAACAATAGTGTTGGATTCAGACCAATAGGTGGATGCATTTCTCTGTTTCATATAAAATCAGTATAAAGAGGTTGCTGAATGAAATTCCCTCCATGTCTATTAATATAGACTTGTTCATGTATTCAGCACCATTAAAACATGAACGTTGGTTATATGGTTAGTTAAGTTAAATCAAGATATCATATATAAGTAAAGCTGTAACCTTTTCTTTGTTGTCTTTGACTGACGATGTTACATTTCAAGTATAATCTCCATCAGTTTACTTTTCTTTTAGTATAAAAATGGGACACAGTATTATAATATTGATCTCCAAACCTTTTCATAATACTTGCAGGGTAACAGAAAGTTGTTGACACAAAGTTATCAGATGAAACACAAAGCCAGACAGAACAGTTAGTCCGTTCGCTGCTTTCAGATAAGACACAGCTGAACTAAACAACACGATTACACAATGATCACAGAGGGCATGTTGTAATGCTGGCAGCCTTGTTTCACACATAAATATAAAAACAAACATGAAAACACGTGGCTCATTGATGTGTTTTTTAATAGTTATTTTGGACGACAACAACGGAGGAATAAGATAAAGTTGGATCTATTCATTGCTTGTTCTGCTCTGCACATGAGATTTGACGACCAGCCAGATCATTTTATGTAAAGAAGAAGTAAAATATGTTTCAGAGCCTGTAGCTGACGTCCATTTCCTACTTTGTTATGATGTTTTGCGAGTGATTCAACCACTTGAAACAGCTAATTCATAGAGAGAGAGAGAGAGAGAGAGAGAGGTAAAGTTCAAATTCAGATTTAACTGCCTCGATTATCATTTGAATATTTCTGTCTGTGAACAAAAGCATGGAAATCAGTCAGTGAGAAGGATCAACAATAACACACTGACTCGCTGCCACACCCAGTACTCAGCTTGTTAATGGTCATCTCTCTCCGTGTAGAGTCTGGTTGGTCTAAAATGGTTTGTTTTATGTTATGTGTGCTGTAATGTTTGGACATTGAAAGCAGTTTTCTAATGTTTAAAAGTGTTTTGCTTCTTCTTTGCATTTGATAAATAAATGCCAGTGAATAAAATCCATTATTTTTCAATAATTCATAATTAAAAATGAAAATAATAATACAATAATACTGAAAATAATACACAGTTTGCTTTTTCTGTACTCATTATTGACTGTAATTTCATTTCTCTTATTTATTTTTTTAAATCTTTTTCATTATTTTGATCTGTTTCCTAAAATAAACAACATATGATCATATTATACAGTCAGTTGCCAGTTTATTAGGTACATTTAGCTAAAGCTAATTCAGTCTAATAAAACAGCAACAAATCAGTTTTGCTTGAAACAGTTTTCCAGAGGTGTTGATTCAACTTATCAGTTATTTTGGAGTTATTTTGAATTTTATTTGCACTAGTTTTTCTGCAGATCAGAGTTTGTCGTGACTGTCTGTGCTCTTATATCTGTTTACTTACGGGCCTCCTTAACGTCAGACAGGATGTTTCTAATCGTCAGTATTTCACCTTTTTCTTCCATCCTGTGTCTCTTCTTCAGCTTCCAAACATAAACATGATCTTTTTTTCTCCTCATCTCCACATCTGACTGTCTCTGTCGGCTCCTCTTCTGCTCGCTCCTCTTCACTCCCACTCTGCAGTGACTCATTCTCATCTTTTTCAGCCCCTGATTTTATTCTTTCGGTGTCATGTTAAAATTATTTCTGTGGCTAATGTGAACACATGCGGTGCATTAAACAGTCTGGAATAAAAAAAACAACACATACTGCGGTGTGACATATAGTTTTCTATCAAGAGTTCAAACACTTATAGACTGGTGACACTGGTGGTACTGTGTACTGGCTTTAATACATACAGTACAGGGGATGGACACAATAATATGAACATCTGTGAGCTAAGAATGCAACCTAATCCAAAGTGAAAACACTACTTTGTGATGTTTATAGCTTATAACTACTTGCTATTACTTGCTACTTTTCAGATTTAGAGTTTACATGTAAAACAGATCATGTTTTTTGTATATTTCTTATATTTATAATGAATTTAAATCACTTTGTAACAATCTGTTTCCACTGCCTGTTGATAAGGTGCTGTATATTTGCGTATATATAATAAATATGACTGTGGGCATTTTGCATAATCAGTACTTTTACTTTTAATACTTTAGGTACATTTTGCAACTTATACTCATTACTTGTAATGGAATATTTTTATACGGTGTTACTTAAAGTCCCTCTCAACTCAAAAATGTGTTTTTCTTGTTGTCGAAGGCTGTTTTCACATTTATCTGCCGAAGGAGGAAAAGTTTCTCCAGAAATCTGAGTTTAAGGCGTGCACATACGAGAATGATTTATGACATCATAACTAGTTTGGATCCAATTGACGTCCACTATTCAACTTTTAAGTTGTGTAATGTTGAAACTTGATACCTGCAGTGCACACACACACACTGAGAACGGACTTTTCAGTGAACTATAGGAAACATCTTGTGTCCAGCAGTTACAGTTTTGAAATGAACAATTGGTACACATTCATAGATGTTGGAATTTTTATTGAAGGAGAAGGAGAAGATGTCATTCTAAGGATTTTAATGAGGTAAATGAACTTTTTTTGTGCAAAAAATTATTATTCAAAGAAGAGCATTTTATATACATCTTAAAACATGTCTGAAGGGCATCTTTAGGAATTTTAACAAGGTAATTGAGCTGTTGTGTGTGTGTGTGTTTGTGTTGTGGGGGGTATACTGTTCAAAACAGCATTTATATATGTTTGAAAGGGCATCTTTCAGTAAAAGAACCTAATATTTCCTCCAGCACTGAACATAACCTGTTAATAAGAACACAAATAAAATGACAGATGCAAAAAAGCAGAAGCATTAAAAACAAACGCTTTTATAAAACATGTGAAATGGATGTGTGTGTGTATATGTGTGTGTGTGTGTATGTGTGTGTGTTTGCACATTAATGCGTCCGCCTACTCCTGCGCTACCAACCAATGGCTCGCACGCCTCCACATCTCCGCTGCCTATCAGCCCGTGTTCAGCCCACTGCATGACGTAACACCCAGTCTGAAAGTGCAATGGCGATATTGGACAATAACAGCCATCGCTTTTGGGGACCACATCTATATTATGTGGCTGACGTTAAAGAAAACACATCCAGCCGGCTGCAGAACCACATTTAAGATCGGCACAGTGCGCGAGCGTCAACGTGCGACCGGGAAAGGTGATTTCACAGCCTCCGCGCGCGATGACAGTTTAGACTAAACGCTGGTGAGTGCAAACTCTGTGGTGATTGCAACACTATTTGCAAAGGCTTTTTTTTTCTTTCTTCTTCTTCTTCTTCTTCTTCAGTAAACGGTCTCTTGCAGCCAGCCAAGCTTCAGATCTCAAAGGGGCGTGGCGGCGTGCTGGGTACCACTTCTGACTAAAGGATGCTGATAGCTTAGCAACAGCGACAAGGAAGAGAGGGGGGGAGAGAAAAAAAAAAAGGAAGGAGAGGAGAGACAATGGATGTGCGATCTGTCAGCAGCGTTACTGGGTAGGCTGAGTAGTGTGTGTGTGTGTGTGACAGAGAGAGAGAGAGAGAGAGAGAGAGAGGCAGCCGGCGATCACCAGTTTGTGCCAAGTCAACTACAAGGAGCCATGAATGCAGAGTCGAAATGTAAACAAAGGGTGTGGGCCTTTCAGCTGGCCTGTGATGCTCCACCAGAGAGAGAGAGAGGAACCATTACTGCTGTTGATTAAAGCAGGATAAGATTTTTTTTTTTACACACAGTCATGTTTGATGGCTGACTGTGTGTGTGTGTGTGTGTGTGTTTTGGAGCTGTTTAAACAGTTGAAATATTCACTTACAGCTAAATTTATCAGGATTCATTTCTTTCGTCTTCCAATCTAAAGATTCAAGTGAAAGGTTTTTCCTTGCTTTCTTTTTTTTTTTTCCTCCAGGTGTGACGTGTGAACAGACACCATGGCCACACAGGAACCGTCCCCTCCCTCGTCCATGGAGAGCAATAAACCCGGCTTCCCCAAGAAGATCCTGGGCAATAAGCTGGAGGACAAGCACCTGTGCAACTGCTGCCATAATATACTGAGACGACCGTTTCAAGCCCAGTGTGGACATCGCTTCTGTTCCTACTGCTTCAACAGGACCGTTAGGTGAGAAACTAAAGAATACTTTGCCGACTAATGACAGGAGAATCTGCCATGTTTGTTTTTTTGGGGGTGTTTTGGATTTGTAGTATATCAGCATGTATTGTTGTTGCGTTGCAGTAATGGACCCCAGAAATGCAACGCTTGCATTAAAGAGGATATTTTTGAGGAGCCCACATCAATTTTGAAACAAGGATGTGTGAGTATTAATGTGTTTTTATCCAGTATAAAGGAAAAGAAAGAAAGGGTTTTCTTGAATTGTAACTTTTCTTTAATGAAACTGAATGTCATGATTGAATTTAAGCACCAGTGGATCCATATAATTTGTACCATTACAGCTTCAGTAGTCTTTTCATCAAAGTACTTTGGATTATTTACATTGTAGATTATTTTCTTGATTCATTAATTAATGGTTTGATTCTGTTAAATATCAGAAAATGGTGAAAAAGTTTCCCAGAGCCCAAGGAGACGTCTTAAAATACCTTATGTTATCCGACCAACACTCCAAAACCCCAAAATAATCAGTTACAAATCCTCACAACTGAAAAGAAAATGTGAAAATGCTTAAACGGTTGTTAGAATGATGCATTTGAGTAATAATAATAACTTTACTTATATAGCACCTTTCAAAAACAAATGTACAAAGTGCTTTGCAGTAAAATACAAAACATAGAAGATAAAACAAGACAAACTAATTAAAAGCAGTTATAACAACTTAAACATGTATATACATAACTGTACATTTCTGTATTTAAATTTAGGATACATATATGCTCAGTGATGTTATATCCTTCCGTTGATGCTCTCTGATGACAGAAATAGTCACTCGATCACCGAGACGCTGCAGCAAAGACGCTAATGACACTAATGAGGAAGCACATGTAAAGACAAAAACTACACTAAGTAGTTACAGATGCCTTCAGGGCTTAAAAGCAGGTGTTCGTCCCACAGAATTCCACTTGACTGTCGATCTTTTCAGCTTCAGTTTCATTTTGACGTGTTTTAATTGATTTCAGTTTCATTTTGACGTCTCTGTACAGCATATCAGACAGAGATTATCTGTAATTTTCCAGATGTTACTCCAGAACTTCACTCCCACTCTGAGCATAAAAAGTGTACGAGACAGCATCAGGTGCACAGATGATCCTAAAACATGTTAAACCTTAAAGGATATAGCTGGCTATTTTCTATATTTTTCTTATTGCCAAAAAATCTGATGTGCAGAGCCAAACCAACAATGAACTGATCCTACTTACAAGTATTGTGTGTGTATTCAAAGTCTAAAATATCTTATTCCTCTGCGTCATAGACCTCTGCTGTTGTCCAAAAACTATTAAAAACACATCCTTCTCACGAAAGCAGCAAATTATCACATTTGAGAAGCTGGAACCATTAAATGTTTGGCTTTAAACCAAATAGTTCCCGGTACTGATGAGCCACAGAGACTAACTAGAACTAAACCAGAAGATAAATGTCCCTTTGGGGCATTTCCACCACATCTGAAGAACCATGAAGATCAGGCTAGACCAGTCACAGATTTTAAAAACGACAGCAGTCTTAGTAACTCTTCGCCGTTGCCGTGATGTTCTCAATAAACTTGTGCAAACAGGACAAGAATCTCATTTCTTGTAATAACGGATGAGAACGAACTTGCCTACACACAATCCAGCATTGACTTTGAGGGCTTGTTCAGACCAGAAGTGTAAAAACAGCCTCAAGCCTCATTTGCGGGCAGATAAATACAATAAGATATGAAAGAATCATAGCATGCAGGGTTTTTTCTCTCTCTCAAGCATCATGTAAAAACTCACAGTATGCAACGCTGAAAGATATTCTCCGACAAGGAGAAGAAAAATAAACAAACAAAAAGAAATATTTGTCGATCCGGCGCCGTTGAATTCACATCTTTCCCCAACATAGATATTCTATGATGGAAAAGGACAGCTGGAGCAGCGCTGCACAGACACAGTGTGACAGCAGATCCCTTTGTTTTCCTCTGTGTTTTTTCAGGCTTTTCCTGACAATGCAGTTCGAAGGGAAGTTGAAAACCTTTCAGCTGTTTGTATCAATGAAAGTTGCACTTGGAAAGGCAGCATTAAAGAGTATGAGGTCAGTTTCTCTTACATGTTTGTTTGATAGATACAAAAGGTTATGGATTTAAAAAAAATGTGTTGTTTTTACTGATATCCATGGACAAATGTGTATGTATTTAGACAGTTAAAGTAAATTCTTTACAGGTTCATCTTAATCTCTACTTTTCCGCAGCTGAACCACGAGGGGAAGTGCGAGTTCATGATCATCCCCTGCCCCTCCTGTAAAGAACGAATTCGCTTCAATGAACAGGAGCGCCATAATGAGCGCGAGTGCCCTGAGCGAACACTCAACTGCAAGTACTGCAAGGAGCCATTTCACTTCAAAAACATCAAGGTTAGAAATTATTTATAAAAACTTAAGATGCTCGGCTTGTCTGGGACTGTGCTGCAGATCACAGGAGCTGTTTGTCATTTAAAGAAGCACTGTCTTTTTTTTTTCTTTCTTTCTTTCAGGCACATGATGAGATCTGTCCCAAGTACCCGATGATCTGTGAAGGCTGTGCCAAGAAGAAAATACCCAGAGAAAAGGTAAAATCTGTAAATAACATGCAGAGGAGAAGGAAACATGTTGTAAAATACATCATAAATCACAGCTAGCTGTAGATACTTATTTCAAGTTTGTGCCTCTCATGTGTTGTCACATGGCTAATCCTCAGTTGTTCCAGAAAAACACCTTGAAATCTTTGAAAAACCCAGAAGGTTGTTTAAAGGGGACATATCATACACGTTTCCAGATCTATATTTATATTCTGGGGCTGTACTGGAATATCTTTGCATGATTTACAGTTAAAATCTCCTTATTTATCTTATGTTTCCCCTCAGTTCAGCCTCTGTCTGAAACAGGCTGGTTTAGCTCCTGTCTCTTTAAGACCCGCCCCCTAATGAGCCCACTCTGTTCTGATTGGTTAGCTTCCAGAAGCTTCCACCACCATCTGAGGCTATGTAAACAAACAGTAGTGGTAGGATTTCACTAATTTTTACCATTCTTTATTTAAAATGTCAACTTAATGTTCTAAAATATATCCGTACATGTTCGAGCTGAAACCAGATCTGAAATATGCAAATGTAATGAAACGGACGGCCGCGTGTGGGCATGTGCGAACAATCTGACATCATCACGAGGAGGAAGTAGAAGTAACATTACAGAGCAGGCTGAAGCCCTGACTTTTGACTTACAGGGAGCATTTTTACATACGTTCACCTCAATTTTTGGAACTTTATCTATATTTAACATTGACATCTGACATTATAACAATGTATATCAATGACAGAAAATCATAAAAACATATAATAGAAGATATTCCCAGAATCCTTTTTCCAGAAGACTTTCCTAACCATCTGGATGGAAAAATAGCTGTGACTCAGTTTACTATTCAGGTAGAAATGACATATATACTTGCTCATTTTGTACAACACAAGAAAGATATAAAGGCGGTATTTTTCATTTCTGAATGAAAAGGTAAAATAATAGAAAATAACATCATGTTACTGGTCTTGAAATTTTGCTTCAAGTCATACAAATCAAGTATTGGATTAGGAATAGTGGCGCAACTTGGAAAATGGAGTTAAAAATCAGTTTCATAATGTAGCAGATGGAATATTTATTATCTAGATGGTTAGTAGAGACTGAGGATTCTGGAAATATCTTCAGAGTTGTGGTAAGTGTTGTTAAAGAAATGTCTGGGTTTTTGAAAGATCCCCATGTTTACATTCTTTCTGAAAAACTGATGTCATGTGTTGAATGTAATGATGATACATGAGAGGCACAAGTGGAGGCTAGTAGCTCTGATGCTAAGTTTGTTAATTCATTAATTTCTCAGAAAATTATGCTTTAATGGCCTTTTTTTGTTTTCTTTTCTAGTATGTGGACCATATTAAATTCTGCAGCAAATTCAGAACTCCATGTCGATTTCATGTCGTGGGATGTGACATGTCTGTAAGTAGCCTGATTGTATTCTCAATTACTTTATATATTCACTCATACATTCATATCAGGGACCGTATGAAAGTTATTAGTGGGGAGAAGGGGTCTTTTATTGTGGTAGTCTGAATTTAGTGGGAAAGAATGAAAGGGTCCTAGATTAATTCCTCCGTTTTGAGATTAATTGTAAAAATAAAAAAATAAAATGGTTACATCACAAAGATGGTTTTTGTTTTGATATTTAACGCTGCACTCTCTGGAAGCTGTGTGGAAGAAGTGTCTCCAACACACCCGACCATGTGACTCATGCATCATGTAATCAAGCTGACGGACAGTCAGACGTCTGATCTCATACTTATCACGCTATAGCATCATCTGAGCTAATCCATATATGTTTTTATTGAGTGGAATCAGGGGGTGGAGCTGCAGTCTGTGCTTGTTTCTGTTGTCAAAAGTTTATTTTAAAAAGTTCTTTATTCAAAAGTGGAATGAGTTTTGTCAAGTTTTCCGTAAATATATTATTTTGAGATATTGAGAGGAAGGGTATTGTAATTTGTGGATGTTGTGATTTTATACCTTAATTTATGGATTCAAAGAAAATACTAATAAAGCTCTTCTTCTGTCGGATTCCTCTGTTGTAGGTGGAGAAGGAAAAAATTCATGACCACGAGCGCGCCTTTGCCTACGAGCACCTCAATCTGCTGCTGCACTACATCATGGGCATGAAAGTGAGCATGGAGGGCCTGCAGCCCCAGGGACTGGAACTAGCTGGACACAAACTGGTGGAACTCCAGCAGTCCCTCCGGGAGCTCGAGGCCAGAGTCTCCCAGCTCAGCACCACCTCCTCTGGGCCTCCCGTGCAGGGAGCCGCCGCTGCCGCCGCCTCCTCATCTTCCAGCTCCGGTCCCCCTGGTCCACCCACTTCAGCTCCTCTCCCTCCACCTCCTACTCTGGCTCCCACTCTCTCCGTGTCTACCTCCTTCACACCTTTGCCCAGCTCGGTGGGCGCGGCGTTGGAGCTCCAGCTCCACAGCGAGAAGACCAAGGTGGCCGAGCTGGGCCGCAGGTGCACAGAACTTGAAGTTAAAGCCGGCACGTTTGAAAATGTGGTGTGTGTCCTGAACAGAGAAGTGGAGAGGTTTGCCACCACCATGGAAGCCAGCAACCGTCAGCACAAACTGGACCAGGATAAGATCGAGGCTCTGAGTAATAAGGTAGTCGACTAGATGAACTCTTCAGCTGTAAAAGTGGAGTTGAACTGAGGCAGAGCTGGATTAGCATGCAAATATCATCATTTAAAATGATTTTCTAACTCAAATCTGTTTTTGAGTATCAAATCCTACCTCCTTTAGACTTTAAAAGTGGCTGTAAAATGTGCATAGTTTCTCCTGTTATGGAGAACTGAAGCTTGGAGAAGTACAAGCTTTTTATAGCCATTTTTCACACCTACAGGAATGAGTATTTGAATTTCAAAAGACACATTTTTAGTGGAGTATCACTTGTTTTTATGCTGCAGATATTGAACGGATTGAATGAAGAATTTGTGATCTTGTAAAGGTCATTGTATGTTTGTTTTCCAGGTGCGACAGCTGGAGAGGACAGTGGGGCTGAAGGACCTGACAGTTGCTGAGATGGAGGGTCGGCTGAGAGAAATGTCTGCCACAACCTTTGATGGTGTTTTTGTCTGGAGGATTTCTGATTTCGCCAAAAAGAGACAGGATGCCATCGCAGGTCGAGCCCCTGCCATGTTCTCACCAGGTAACATTCTGCACATCGTTCATTATTGCAGAGTAGAGTGTCCTAAGTGTTCATAAGTCCAACATTTTGGGCCCAATCTGAGTCAAACCTGTAGAAATCCTACCAGAACCAAACCTGTATGAATTCATTTTCAAAAAAATATGAGACTCAATATAAAAGGAACACAAAGACAGTGAGACCTGGTCCAAAATGATGAACCACCAAGACATTAATTGATGCTTCATCAATTAACGAGCAGTCTCCTGCAAAGATTATGACACCCCATGTGTTAAAAAATGATACCAAGTAAACTCAGATCCACTCAGGTATTAGACATATCAACACACAAACTCAAGACCTGAGGCCCCACATGACCAGATTAGATTGAGTATATTTTTGAGCTGGCAGGTCAGGTCATGGTTACTAGAAACTAGTAGCCTTTAGAGCGTTATTACAGAAGCCTCATTATCTATAAATGACTAAAGCTGAATTTCCTTTCCCTTTCAGCTTTCTACACGAGTAAGTACGGCTACAAGATGTGCCTGCGGATCTATCTGAACGGAGATGGGACAGGGCGTGGCAGCCACTTGTCCTTGTTCTTTGTGGTGATGAGGGGACTGAGTGACGCTCTGCTCAAATGGCCCTTCAACCAGAAGGTAAAAGTCACACAGCCAAAGAGGGATATTAACTAAAGATCTGCATCCCCTTTTTAGGTGCTAAACAATCAAATTGTATTTGTTGTTATTTACTAAAGGACAGTACTGATCACATGGAAGACGCGTCATGCAATATGTATTTTAAGGCAGTAAATTAAAGGTGCTTTGTAAAGGTACTTCACTGGAGTTTACTACTCAGAACCACGTTACAAGATCAAAGAGCAGTGCAACCACCTGCTATTTTTCATGATTTCATCTTTCTGTTTCCTGCATCGGCCTCCTGCTGGACTATTTTTAAATGTTCATATCCAATGTGATATAATTGAAGCAGTCAGTAATACTCAATAAGTAGTTGTATTATTTTTCTTATGTTAACAGAATTAATCTTGTCAAAGGAGTTTGAATGATTTTCCAAAAATCTAAAGCTGCAGCAATTAGTTGATTCATCAATTGTTGATCAACTATCAACTGTTTTGATAATTGAATAATTTTTTTTTACTAATTTTTTAAAGCAAAAATGCCAAACATTTGTTGGTTGCAGCTTCTCAAATGTGAGGATTTGAAGCTTTTCTGTGATGGTAAACTGAATATCTTTTGACTGTTGATTGAGCAAAACAGGATATTTGAAGATATTTCTTTGAGCTTTAAGAAATTTAAGAAACAGACATTTTATATAAAATTAATTATGGTTATTTGTGACAGGCTCAGCTAAGATCCCCCAAAGTTTTCAACAGTGGATAACGATTTTTTAAGCATCTACACATATTCTCTCTCATTTGTCTTATTTCCAGGTGACTCTGATGCTGCTGGACCAGAGCAACAGGGAGCACATCATCGACGCCTTTCGACCCGATGTCACTTCCTCTTCCTTCCAGAGACCCGTGAGCGAGATGAACATCGCCAGCGGCTGTCCGCTCTTCTGCCCGCTCTCCAAGCTCGATGCCAAGAACTCTTACATCCGCGACGACACCATCTTCATCAAGGCGATCGTGGACCTCACCGGCCTCTAGATGGTTCCACAGGGGTGATACAGTTTGGCAACCAGGCAGCTCTTTGACCATTATGGCTTCATTTTTGGCTCAATCATGGTCCCTTTAGGGCTCTGTTCAGGCATCTTACTGTCCCCTGCAGCTTTAGGGAGACAAACATGCTTGCAACTGTATGCTGCATGTGGCTGCAGTTTGCTCAGTCCAGACGGCGCTGGCATTGTCATACCCGGTGGTCTCTATACGCGAGAACCACCGTCATCGCTGTACATTTCGGGTGCAAAACTTTTCAGGATTTTCTTTTGACATCACAGCACCACTCTCACGGTGATAAAATGTCACTTCAGTTCTGCACATAAGTTTTGAGTTAAAAGGACACAGGAAGTGAGCACCAGTGCAGCAGCGCGATGCAGTGCAGTGTTGAGTAGAAGCAGAGACGTCAGAGTGAACAGTCGGAGTGAATAGTGTCTTTATTTTTCTTAATCTCCTGCTTTTTTCCGAAGACGTGGCATTACAGAACATGCAGACTGTGTTAGAACAGGCTTGTAGATAACAGATAGTAAATGTGATCATTCTGATGTCACTGTAAAGCTGGCAGTAGACTTATAATAGAGTTAGAGCGTGGCTTGATGCAGTTTTTGCTTTTTCTTACAGATTGTGGATATTGTGAGCTTCTCAATTCCAGTGTCGAGTGAATTTGCATAGACAAACGTGGAGTTATGTTATGAATAAGATTACAGGCATATATTTTTTTTTTTGCCTTTATTGTGCAAAGTGCATGCCGCCGGCGTTTTAAGTATAAAATTGCGCCTTATATTTTGATTGAGCTTTACGAAGGTTCCTCGTTTGTTGTTAAACTTGTTAGTGAATTAGCCATCCGTGATGGTGGACATTGCCTGCATGTCTTTGGAAACAGGCTATCTACTTGTAAAGTTACTGTTGCGTATTTGTTCCTATTAGGGGTTGGTGGTTCTGATTGGTGGTTTGGTACATCTGTGGAAGATACAGTGGAGTTACCAAGGAGTCAGGGCAGCTTGCCAGTCAAGCCTGAGGCATAAAACTTACATGTGTTTTTGTCTCTGACAAACATACATCACTGGAGTTTTTCCCCAGGATATGCTCACTAAACTCATATCTCAACACATAGTACTGTGCCCCACCACAGATTGAGGTTAACACAGATTCCACGAAATGAAGGAATTGTTTGTTCCTTGTTTTCTGTCCATAATACAGTGCATATATGTGTTTCTGCTGCTCTAAGATAGAATACTGGTGTGATTCTAATATATATGTTGGTGCAAATATACATGAGGTAAATGTGTGTGGAGGTTGAGAGGCTGAAACAAGATGAAAACAAGAGATTGTAGTACTTTGTTGTAGGTCACAGGCCGTTGTTGACATTATTTATTGCGGATTGATGTTCAGTGCTGCCCCAGATAAGCCTTTAAACTTTGGTGTTTTAGCTATACTGATTCACTGATTTCTAATGAGGCACCACAAATCGAACAGAAAACCTAGAGTATATCTGATTCAGCTGTTTCTGTAATTTTTCTATGTGTCCACCAGAGATTGCTGTTCTACTTACTTAGCATGCATGCTGAGGTTTTAAGGTTCACGCTGGCCTGTTTGAAAACCAGTCTCGACCTGTATTGAAACCTCTCTGTGCATGGGAGGCTTCAATTCATATTCACTATGGAGTTTCACATTGGTTTCCTCTGTGAGCCACGTGTGAAAGCGTTTATTTGTATTTGTTTGGATGAAAATACGTAATCATAGAATAGCTAATTATGTTATATCTGGCACTGCCTCTGTTCAACAGAAGCACTCGCCTATATTCATAGCAATTTATAAATATGTATCTTTCATATCATAATGTTGAAATAATCTATATATCAATGTTAATATACACAAGATGTTATAATAAACATAGTATTACTGAATACCTTATTAATTCTATAGCTATATACCAACTTTTTGTTTGTCAAGATGGTTTGAACAGGCCAGGACAACCCCTTTGTGCAGTAAGGACTTATGATTCCTTCTAGAGTGCAATATATGATTACGTCTGTTAGATTTTGATGACATTTTGACTTTAAGGGTTTACAGAGGTCATACTCGACTTATTTGTTTACATTACTCATTATGGCGCTGAAGAACTGCAACCAATTTTGAACTTTCCAAGGAAATATGGTGCTTTCCTTGCCATACTCTACTTGATATCACTACCATGGGAATCTCTAGTCAGGAGCTGTTTATGAAGCTCACTGAGGAGATAAGTAAGGGGAGGATTTTTAGAAAGATACCATTTTAATGTTGAGAAATTTAAGCTATGTACAGTAAGTGGGTTTCTATTCTTAACTTAAAAACCTTTCAATGAAGACTGAGCATGTAATAAGTAGAATTACATGAACTTTTTAAACCTTGAGTGTTCTTGTAATGTGCCAAAATCAAATATTACCTCCAATATACTAACAATGATGTATTGCAAGGTGTATTTTATGTTCTATGCTAAAATATGGTGCCAAATATAAGTTTGTGCTGCGTGTATTGTATGTATATGCGAGTGTGTGCGTGTGTGTGTGTGCGTGCGTGCATGTGTGCAATTTTAAAATGATGCATGGAAGCACCAGAGGAGATAATTAATACTGTCCCATAAAAACTATCCTCAAATTACAGATCCTCCCAAGGTTTTTTTTTTGAATGTAAGCTTTAATTCAGTTGGGTGTTTTTCTGATAACACAACTGCAGTTCTGTAATGTGATGCAGTTGACTTAAACCAACTTTATTTGTGCACTTTGTATTGGTTGTTTGTCCAAACAGGGTATTTTGTTGAGTGACTTATGTACCTTGAAATCAGAGCCATATATAAATATATATATTCTGATGTTGATAATTGATGTATTATGCTAAAAAGAACTTGCAGTATGTAATAAAGTTTGTTGGTTTCAGCTTGTTGATGTTATTTTAAACTCCATTTTTAGTAGAAAGTTGTGGCAGTGGTTGAAGAAGTACTCAAGTCCTTCAGTAAAAGTACCAACACACTGATCCAAAAATACTTAATTACAAGCTCTGTATCTGACTTTATTAAAAGAACAAAAGTATCAGCAAGATGTTCTTAAAGTATCAGAAGTAAAAGTACTCATTATGCAGAAAATTGTCTTCTGTGACTGATATATTTGTATATATGACATCAGCAGATTGTTAACAATGATGCAGCAATGTGCAAGTAACATTTTACTGTTGTAGTTGGTTGAGGTGAAGCTAGTTTAAACTACTTTATAAGCAGTTCAACCTGAGGTAAGGCCCCTTCCAAAGGTCAGAGGGGATTGTGAGATGATTTAAGGGGTAGGAAAGAGGGAAAAAAAGTTCTGCTGCTGTTCTTATTTTTTGGACTTTCCTCTGGTCTTTGCTTTTTTGTGAAGGATAATTTGACCTGTTTGAGCCTCAAACAATTATTTAAACGAAACCATCTGAGGAGTTTAGAATGGAAATCTCTCTCAGACGTGGCTTTATTATAAGGGGTCACAAGCCAAAAAAAGTTGGAAACCACTGATTTAAACTTTTAAAAACAATTTATTTTATCCTATAAGATGTGAAAACTGAATAACTTATGATTTGATTCACTTGTTTAATCTTTGCTTACATATACTGTAAACACACTGGCCTATACACAGTCATATATAATACACACATGTATATACACACAGACACATGCATATACACATGTACATAGTCTGTTTTAGCTCTCCTGTTGCTTTTTTCCACATTCTGTTTTATCAATGTATTTGTTTGATTGTTTGAACCTAGTTTTAATAGCCTAACCACGGACAGAAGCTGCAAATTACCTTCACCTAGATGCTCTATACTCTATTCATTAAATCTGTTGCATCGCTTGTCTTTATGTGACAATATGTATCCATATGGCCCCTGTTAAATAATCAAACAAATACATAAAAATAAGGTTAATATAAGTTTTTATTTAGAATCTTAATCTTAAAACTAACTATTAATGATTCTGTAGCTGTCAGATTAATGTTGTGGTGTAAAAAGTACAATATCTCCCTCTGAAATGTAGTGGACGATATTAGAAAGTATCATAAAATGGAAATACTCAAGGAAAGTACCTCATTAATGTCCTAGTTACTTTCCATCATTGCTCACTAGAGGGCACTATGGGTCCCTTGATGAATGGCCTGAGTGTAGTGATGCATTGTACTATGTTAAAAATAAAAAATAGGAAAAGAAGGACTATTGTACTTTTATGGGCAGTGTCATTTTGAGGCTATTTGCATTTTCCGACAAATCTAAGATAGACCTTTCATTGCTGGAAGTGAACTGCCGGAATATGTTCATAAGAAGAATAAAATGAATCATGCAAGGCACTTTGTCCCTCAAAACAACACTGTGTATTGTGCATTGCTGAGTTCTGTCCAAATGCAAATTTAGAAAGAAGTATTAATATGTTTCCTTCAACTTCTTTAATGCCCAAAGACAGGGATGCTGCCTCTTTCAGCACTTGTTTTATATTACATGAACGGAACTTTTTGTTTAAAAGAGATCCATTCTACTTCCCTTTCATATAATTTGATTTAATGACACTGATTCAGTGATAGTTCTCACACTCATCATGCTCTCAAAGGGCTGGTTGGTTGGCGTGTGAGTCACAGACACCAAGTTTAGAGGATGTGAACTGACGGAAAAATGGTTACCTT
This sequence comes from Thunnus maccoyii, assembly GCF_910596095.1. Classification (NCBI taxonomy): domain Eukaryota; kingdom Metazoa; phylum Chordata; class Actinopteri; order Scombriformes; family Scombridae; genus Thunnus; species Thunnus maccoyii. The sequence continues at coordinate 23,348,689 of NC_056551.1, read as the reverse complement.
TGCAGGATGTGGTTGAGTGGGGAGATGGGGACGGTGATTCGGAGAGCTTTCTTCTCACGAACTCTTCCTTTTGACAATGAAAGGAAAAAAGTTTCTCTTTTTGCAGCCCTGTGCAACTCAAAAGCTCTTCTGAGGGCTATTTATTTCATCAGAATTATTTATAACATTTAATAAAATTACACATACTGCAATGCATTTTACTGTGCAATGAAATTATGAGCAAAGAAATCACAACAGAGTGATATTTATAGAAAAACTATCTGTCTGTCTGTCTGTCTTACACATGAATACTTGATTAATAATCAAATAGGCTATTATAATATAAAATGACAAACACTCACAGGGTGGCTTTTTCTGCATAAATAACGTTGCATAAACAACATTTTGCTAATGATGCACGTCTACTTTTGCTTACAATGAGTCATTTCTACATTGCTGTAAAGACCTGACTACCTCTTCCACCACTGGAAATGAGATTAAAACTAATAATAACACAAATTCTGTGACAAATATGAGCTATGTATCTATTCTAAGCCAAGAATATGCAATTTACTCATCACATTGAGTATTACTGAGCTGTCTGAAAGAAAGAATTGGAGCAAATATGTCTCTATGTGGTCAGGTAACTCATGCGGTGCAACACCTCCATCAACTGACTAGCTGAACAGGCCGTGACTTATATTCAACGCACCCTCCTCAATGGCGCCGTGTATGTATAACTAGAGTCTTGCTGCTCGCTGCTAGTAACCTCACACTGCTAAATGGGAAACTCTGCTGGAAACTGCTGGAATAAATTGTCGCTACTTTTCTTATATAAGTTAGTAGGGAAGCCAGCCGAGCCACCAACAGTTCAATATCATTGTGGGACATCGCTTTGAGCGGGAAATAACCCTGTTTGTCCCGCAGTCCCGATGCTAAGGGACAGTTGGTCGACCGTTAGCTTCGGTTGCAGAGTAGTAACGGCCACAGACGTTTTTCTGTTCCCGCTCCGATGGCTGTGTGTGGTCGACTCCTCAAGAATGTATACTCCACCAAGATGAGGACCTTTGCTGTACTTCACTAAGCTAAGTATTTGGTGCTTGTGCTAACATAATATATTTTGAGTGGATTTTTGGCTCTGTTTACTAGGGTTTATTGCTAGCATATCATACAGGCTGTGTGTGCTGGTTAGCTTGTGTGTTATGTTTTAGCTGTCTAGTTTCTGTTTAAATATGCCGCTGCTATCCTACCTGCACTCACAGAGCACTTTATTAGGAACACCTGTGCAATCTAATGCAATCCAATACAACAGCGCTGCTATAAATTCTACTTTTAAAAAGCTTATATATTATCAGTTTTGGTTGACATTGTCAGAAAGGTGCTAATTCTACTTTATGTTTATTATTCAGGTCATAGTGGGTGGTGGTAGTGGTGTACTTGAGTGCATTATATTGAGAAGTGTTTCTAATATTTTGCCCCTTCATGCATGTTAATTGGATGGACAAAATATTATTAACACTTTTCAATGTCATACATGACTGGAAACTGAATATCTTCTGATTTTGGACTGTTGATAAGAGAAAACATGACATTCAAAAGACATCACCTTAGGCTCTAAGAAATTATAACGGACTTTTTCACTATTTTTAGACATTTTATACACAAAATAATTAATCGATTGATCGTTAAATGATCATTAGTCGCAGCCCTACCCACTCAAATGTACACACTCACACTAACGATATAAAAACCCATCTCCCCTTTTACAGACACAAATCTATCACACTTGCACATGAAACACTGTCACAAATATAAAAAAAAAACCAAAACAGATAAATCAACATATTCTCACGAGCACTTTCAAAAGTTCAGTATCCCTTGCGGTTGAGAAGTCAATCACTGGGAAGTGACGTTGCTGGAATGAAGATGTTCCTAAGCTTTGACAGGGCTTCAGGCATGGGATAAACATTTGCATTCTCTTTCCAACACTCAAAGACTGCTGAGTGGAACAGATGACACAGTCCTGTACTCGTAGATCCATTGCAGCTCCTCTGTTGGCTCAATATCAGCACTGAATGAATCTCCACAGAGATGTTCCTGTGTTGTCTTGTTGTTTGCCTCGGTCAGTTCCAGCACTGCTCTTGTGTGGTACTTTTAGTAGATAATCACTTAGGCTTACTGTACTTCTTGGAATACCTGGACCATAAAGTATGTGCATGGTGCTTGAAGGAGGAGGAGACTTACATAGACTTGCTCATTTCATCAACTTCTTTATTCAAACAGCATTGTGCTGAATCAAAGCCCAACGTGTCAGCTTACACCTTCATCGGGAGCCAAACAGGAATAATAACTTGAAAACCAATTTTCATACATTTTCAAACATCACACAAGACATCCAAAAGGATAATTACATCATTCAGCAATCAAGCCATCCATTGTATTGTTTCCTGTATTTGCTTTACACATTATGGCACCATCTTGTGGTTAAATCCAAACAAATCAATCCAGCCAAAAGAACAAACAAAAAAATCAAATTCCAGTGTAATTTCCAACAAAGAGTTGCAAGGCGTCCAGCATCAGCATAAATTTTATGCGGTTGAGGTGCTTCTTCATTTGATACTTATGGTGCACAAATGGTGGAAGAGATGGGGGAAAAAGAAGTAAAAACGATTTGGGCCTACATGTGGAGCTGGGAGTACTAACAAGAACACAGAACGGAAATGTTTATCAGCACTAAACCTGTGATACAAGTTGTTCCTTGTGTGCTTCTGGGAGGGAGGACTGCAAACAGGAAAGCAGATTGAAAATTAATAAACCTCTGATAGAATTACACTTTACACTCTGCTTTCCTCTATCAGGTGAACGTACGGAAATGGATGGTAGCAGGGGTAACAGTGCTGTATGCCCACCAACCAGTGGTCTAAGAAGTACTGAGATACTTTACTTAATTAAAAGTACCAATATCGCAATGTAAAAATACTCCATTGCAAGTACAAGTGCTGCATGAAAAATCCTACTAAAGTAAAAGTACATAAGTATTATCAGCTTGGTGTAGTTAAAATATTGCAGTAAAAGTAGTGGTTTGGTCCCTCTGACTGATATATTATTATATATGACTTCATTAGATTATTAATACTGAAGCATCAGCATTAGAGCAGCATGTTACTGTTACTGCTAGTTTCAACTACTTAATATATATACAGTTAGCTAGTTTAGTCCAGTGGTTCCCAACCAAGGGGTCGGGCACTCCACTATTTTGATAATCAAATAATCGTTGTAGTCATTTTTGAAGCAAACGTTACAAACATCTGTTGGTTGCAGCTTCTCAAATGTGAGGATTTGAAGCTTTTATTCGTCATACATGATAATTAACTGAATATCTTTGGATTTTGGACAGTTGCTCAGAAAAACACAAGACATTTGAATATGTCACCATGAGCTCTACAAAATTATAACAGGCATTTTACAGACAAAACGATGAATCAAGAAAATAATCGGCAGATTAATCGATAATGAAAATAATCGTTAGTTACGGTCCTAGCTTGATTCTTAAAGCAAATTGAATCTTTTCCTTGTGCCACTTGTTTTAAATCTGTGTCTATTTTCTGTAACTGTCTTAACTAATAGTAACTGTGGTTTGTTGTAACTACAGTACATGAATGCAACATAAAAGATTTGGGTTCACAGCCAGGCCACTGTTCACAGTGTTAGCTGAGCATCTGGATGTTTACGGTGGTTTATGAGGGGAGTCAGTGAACACTGCTTTAATAATATAGCAGGTAAATGGACTGGTGCAGCAGTGACCTGTTATTGGCATAATTCTAACAACACGGACAGATGCTTTACAGGTAAAGAAAGCAGCTGTTTGTTGTTGTTCTGCTTGTACACTCACAAGCAGAAGAAGAAGTATGCATGGTCAGTATTTATGGGAAAAAAACTGTTGCTAAAGTATGTTCTTTCAATATGTGTCTTTTTTATGCTCTTAAATGCTCTGGGAAAGGTCTGAAACATTGATTCTTTATTTAAAATGCGTATGTTAAGTATGTTAGACTCAAATATGTAAATGCATAAAACTTGACTCTGTTTGTGAGTTGAAACAGAACAGTTGAGATGGATGTCAGTGATTCATCCAAGCTCTGTTTTGGACTTGGCTTGAACGAAACAAACAAGAGTGACAAAGCAGTAATAAGTACATAAGCCAGACATTGAGGATGACAACAGTGTATGAAAAGGCCCGGATGCCTCACCACTTTAGGATTGCTCTCTTTAAGTCAAACATGAAGTACTGATGCCAGCAGCATCCTTCAGACTAAACAACCAGAGTAATGAATGCGTTATTTGGTTTAATGGAAAATATCCCTGCTTTGACTCCATGTGGGGTTCCAGACATTTTGATCATGATTCAGAGTGAACGCAGCAGTATTTGTTAAACATGGTTCGTAGATATTTACTTTAGACTTACATCATGCATCTTTTATCTCTTTGGAGGTGAAAGATCAGCTATTACACATTCATAGTGCTTGTCCTTGCAGGATTCAGGATATCGTCTCTGTTAAGTTAAAAGGGAAATAACATGCTTTTTATTTTATTTTTATATATTTATATATTTCCGATTTGGGCTCGAACATCTATGGATGTATTTGAGAAGTTTCCTTTTCGAGTTAAGAATAAGAAAAAGGAGTCTGGAAACTGTCGGAAGTCTGCCGAGAGGTACAGTAAATAATGCAAGGATATACCAGTACAGAACCCAGAATGTCAATATCAATCTGGAAATATGCATGATACGTCGCCTTTAAGGATAGATTTTGGTGAAGAAATGCCAAATAGTTACCTGTAATTGTTTCTTATATGAAATGAAAAGGAGGATTTGGGTCTAATAATTGATGATTTATTGGCATATTTTAGGAAAATGCCAAAAATTCACTGGTTATATTTTGTCAAATGTGAATATTTGCTGGTTTTCAGTAAACTGAATACTGTAAATGTGGGGTTTGGACTGTTGGTCAGACAAAACAAACAATCTGAATATGTCGTAGTCATCACAAAAGATTCATTGTGATGAAAATGATGCAGCTAAATAGATTTTTGAATAATTTCTAAATGGCAGCATGATTTAATGGTTTAATCTAGAATCAGAAAATATTTTCATTGAACAATGCTCAAAAAAGACATCAAAATTCACTTGTGAATGAGAGTTCAATAGTCTAATGATAAGTTATTACAAATAATAAGTGGCTTCAGGTTATTCAAATGAGTGATGACAACAATAAAATTAGCATCGATCCCCAGACAATAGTTGTACTGAGAATTAAAACCAAGACTTGCAGTGGGACAGCTTTCATTTTAGTGGTTATTTGAGGCACAGGAATATTTTTCATGTGTATAATGCTCAGAAATTGAAACAGCCATTTCAGTTTTGTGCATTACCAAAATAACTTTGTAGGTCAATAAATTACTTTCTCCAAACATGGACAACAAATCAAATTCATCAACTGTGGTAAGAAAAGTGACGGTCAGTTTCTATTTGTGCTGTCAAACTGCTCTGACCAGATTAATGCCACATGGCCCAAGACATAGTTGTGATTCTATGTCATGTTTTTTTGGCTTCGGTGGTCAGAGTTTGTTGATTCTTATGTAGAAGCTTTCTGGCATCGTCCTCAATGTTAAAAATCATCTCCATGTCTTTCCTTGTACTTTTTTTCCCCACCGTCCTCGTGTTCCCACAGATTCAGGTCAGACAGGACGTGAAGCAGGAGTTAGCTTACTCACACTCATATATATACAGTAGCAACAGCTGATGTCTGATGATGTAACCATTTTAAAGACTCTGCGTAATGCAACTTTAACCAGACTAGAAGCCAGAAACACTCTACTAATTTCCCAGATATGTGACTGTTTGAAAGACTTTGGCAGGAGTTGGCTGGTAAAATTAACAAAGTGGTCATCTGCAGGAAGGAACAGTCTCTGGTTTTCTAGGTAAAGATTGTAGATGATGTGTCAAATGTGACTTACCAGAAATAGTCCTGCAATCATTTTTTTCTCTCTACTAATGGCAAATGTTGATGAACTTTCCTTGTTGATCGTATTATATGTCCTTTTGTAATCTAAACATTTACTTGTGCTGTCATGGCTGAAGTGCGCTGCCCTCGACCCCCTGAAATGAAGACATATTTTCATAATGGCGATCTTCATGGCACGCTTGGTCTCCAGTGTTTGTTGGAAGTTAGACAAGGGGATTAGGAGGGACACCTGCAGTTCCTCTGTATATTTAGTTTTCATACTTTTTGAAAGTCATATTCCAAGATCTTGGCTTTAAAGCACAGGACACTTTGTAGTTGCCAGAAAGTGCTGCATTCAACTGAAAACAGCCTGAAACTGGCTCACAATCATCCACTGGGTATGAAAGTGTCTATAGAAATCCTGTAACATATTAGAAAAAATACATTATCGCACATCAGAAACCTTGGAGAGACATGCAACTGATTTTCCTCTCATCAAATAAGTCAACCAATAAACAACCAAGTCAAACAGTAATATGTTGGGAGTTCAAGCTGTAAACGCTTAAAAGTGGAGCAATATGGTGATCACATGGATTTTACAGGAGCCAAAGTTTCCATTTCCGTGTCCTAGATGCTGTTTTACTGCTTGAGCTTCAGCCAAATAAGCTGAGGCTAGATTTTAGTAGCATGATTAAGGCCAATGAAAAAGCCTTAACTGTTGTGCTATTTGTGTCTGTCTAAAAATCAAGTAAATATTCTCTTCAATCTGTCAGAATTCATTGATGCAAGAATCATATTGTACAGTATGGTACCATTATAAATCAATATTCATAAATTGCAACCGTGGTCCTCTTCAATATATATATGAATGAATCAGAAGGATAATCATTAGCAAATGGACTTTTATTGGGTGTGTTTTTAGGCTGGTTTAGTCTAAGGTGAGAACTCTCTAAATGTTGGTGTTGTATTAAAAAAATAAACTAGTCTATATCTAAAAATATAGCCTTTATTGTCCTCTTCACATTTTTTCACATTTGTAAGATTAAAAATGATATGTATCGGCTACAACAAACAGATCATTTCCGTCACCGGCCCTCAAATTCCATATTGGTGCATCTCTAAGGTCGACATTTGTGGTTCAGAGTAGAGCTGAAACAATCAGTGAATTGATTGAATTAATCAACTATTGTGATAATTGATTTGTTTTGGTTATTTTTCAACATTCACTGTTTCCAGCTTCTTAAATGTGAGGATTGTTTACTTAAACTGAATATCTTTGAGAAATTTGAATTTGCTCTCTCAGGCATTTATAAATTGCAAATTATAAGTCGCTTTTAGCTATTTTAATGATTAATGGATTCATTGAGAAAAAAAATATGGGTTATTTTCAGAGCAAAGTCTGGTGAACTCTGCACCCCAAGCGGACTTTCTGGTATTCTGCAGAAAGTCCGGCCCATTGTGGACTTGATGAATTATGGATTTGGACAGCACTCGACACTTCACAGGAACGCACCTGTTAAGTCTGCTAGTCTGCAAGTATGGTGAAGTCTGGACATTTGGATTCAGCCTTAGTCTTGTTATTCTTCTAAACAACACACATGTTCTCCATGAAGATGCCAAACGTTATCAGTGTAATTTTACAGATCAATAAGCAAATGCATCCACACGTAATTGGTGGTTCATCTCTGTGCCATATGTAAATTTATAACTCTAACTCATCAACCAAGCAGTGAAATCTTCAACTGCTTTTCACCTCCTGTTTTCACAGTCCTGTACGTTTCAGGATGCTAACACAAGCTGTTGCACAATAGATCATTTTTATCCTCAGGAATGTTTATGCTTCCTAATTCTGTTTTTCTTATGGTCGGTGTTATTAGGTACTGCTTCAACAGAGTTACTACTGAGGCTGTCACAAACCATTTATATGGAAGAATTTGAATAGATATTGAAAGAAACCTGCTGGTATCTGTCATTGAGTGACCTCAAATAAGGCAGGTCACCCTCGCTTCTTCTTGTAATGGCAGATTATTAGTTTGTGCTATGTGAAGAAATACAATTGCAGCTCCTCTGTGTTCATCGAAGAAGATTAATGTTCTTCTGATGAGTTGGCTACTAATGACACAAACACAGAAGATTTAAAAAAATCTAATTCGAAGGTTTATTTGTTCTTTATGTAGCGTTGTATCTTGTTCTTGTCTATTACCGTGTCCCACATTGGCTGACTAAATGCTTGTTAGTGATGAAAGCAGGTCACTCCCTGGGGTCTTGTCAATACATAATTAAAAAGACAGGATACAGACAATTTTCTATGGCACTCTGCTCGCACAGATTGGACCACTGGTTTGTCAGGAGGCTTTGCTATAGTATAGTGTAGTTAATGTTATATATAGAAAACATGAAATGTATCCTTGGGGAATTTCGGAGGTGCAATTATTACCCCTGGTAGATCATATAACCAACATAACCACCCACATTTTATCAGAGAACATTCAAGACATTCAGTTAATCAAACAACTATCACTCATCAAATGTAATGTATTAAGGTTGAAGTTATGAAGGGCCAGCTGGTGTTTCACAGACAGTCATGATGTCAGTGGCTCCACTGATGAGACCGTGGAGTTTGCATGACCGGTGACTAACTCATTTGCAGCTGAGTCATCTTCCACTTGGACAACAGTGAGTTCATTCACTATGTTAACTCTCTTTTGGTGAGTCTGTCTCTGTCGCTCTCTCTCTCCATGTACAGAAGTCTGTAATAGGGATGTCAACGGTAATATTTTTGACCGGTTGCACATGCCAGTCTATAGATTAATTTGCATACTAGGACTCGTCACCCAATGTTATTCACGTAAGCTCAATCAATGCCAAATTTCGGTACCTTGTGGGACTAAAAGCGCAGCCCTAAAAACAAACATTTACCGCCCAAAGCGTCTCACAAGGAGGCTCTGACACTGACAGTAGCACTAACACAGAGATATAAAGAAATGTGACAGATCCATTTTACCAGCCTGCGTGGTGGCTAGCAGCTAGTTAGCATGGCCAGCATCGTTAGCATAGCCATGCCATCCTATGTGTAGCCCATAGACTGTATAAAAATAATGTGTAGCCATGGTGTCTCCGGTGTAACAGCACTGTGTTGGGCAGGTAACAGGTGTGTTTACAGTGTTTGTGTGCTCTGAAAGACTTTATGGCTCGGATATAAAGTCACATAGCTGACAGACTGTTAGCTTAGCATGCTAATCCTATGGTCTGTCTGTAATAACCATCACCCAGTTGGTGTACCAAATGATTGAGACGAATATGAATGTGGTAGAGGGTGAGGGACTGAACAAGCTAATTTGGTACCTCAAGCCTGAGTACATTATGCCATCGAGAGCTACTGTGACTAAACGCATTGAAAACACTTTGAGGTGAAAAATGATGAGTTAAAAGTCAAGCTAACCAGGGCAGACAAGTTAGCTCTGACCACTGACTGCTGGACAGCTCACACAAACGAAAGCTACATCACAACTTTTCTTAAAAATTAAGCAGTCAGTTACCAGTTAATGGGTGTCTATCGAAAGCAAAATTAAGCAAAACTGACATCCCTAGTCTGTAACCAGTCTAGAAGGTTTTTTGAAAATCGTACACAGCTTTGTTAATTGCTCGCAAACATAACAGTAACAGGAAGAGGGCAACAATGTCATTATCACTGTTTTTTCTTTTTTTAAGTTTGCCAGTGCAATGAGCCATATCTCGATCATGTCACCCATCCTCTAGTGAACCTATTGACCTGTAGCATGCTTGTTTCCTCTTTCCACTCTGGAAGCAGTCACTTGGCAACTAATGCAGTAATTGCATCACATGAGCCTCTGATTGATTAGATGTGCTGAAATCAAATAAGAGAGGAATTTAAATATCATCTGCTTTTTTAAAATGACAGATTTTACTTGAGTACATTGTAAATTAATCGCTAATGTTATAATTGGATAGTACCACAGTAATGCATGTACTGAATCAACTTGAATGTAATGACCTTCAAAGAAATCCTGAACTTTACATCAATAGTTGTGAGGAATATTAGCACCTTTGGTGGAATTCATATAGTCATTAATCAGCTATATTGTTATTTCCAAAATAGCAGCCTTTCACTAAAATAAATTAATTGTCAGTTTCCAGGACCAGAGTGTGTTTTTATTGGTGTTCTTGGACCCAGTAGCCTTGTTCAACAACTTCCTGGCTGAATTTGAGATCTTCCAGGGCCTCCTGGGGCCTTGTTCCTTTTGGAAAGACTCCTGGAGAAAAGATGTTTATAGTTGAAGCTTTTATATCCATTACACAATTAATGAGGTTGCCACAGGACATCCAGGGATGGAGAGTCTGATAGCCTGATAAATGTCTATAGTGGGCTGAAAACCTTCACCCCTGGTTTTATAGTAGGCAAACAATACAAATCAATAGATCTATATCATTTAATTTCTCTCTAACAAGAGTTTGTTAAAGCCTCTGGGAGTGTTTTCTTTCAGGAGATTTTAAACATTCCAGACACCGGAGATCATAACCTCGTACAAACAGCCAGAACAACATTCATTACAAGCAGTCACCCACTTGATCTTTTCATCGCAGTGCATATCTAAAGATGATTCTAAAAGTCACTTTTTCAAATATGACTTATATATTTTATGTACTTACTTTCATCCTTGACCTTTTTAGCACCACTCTCTAATAAGGCTCACTTTATAAAGGATGTTGTAACTAATGGCCTTAATGTCAGTACATCACTTATTGACATTTACAGGTCAAGTATAAGCCATTCATTTTTGGGTTGCCAAACTGTGGAAAATCCCTTTGGTTGTGTTTATCCTTCTTCAGTGTGACACTTGCTTTATCTTTTTGGCTAGCTCTTTAATTCATGAGACTAGTTCAATGGACTGTTTTACCACTTGCTTTCTGGAATAAGGCTGCAGAAAATCTGGACCAACATTAATTTATCAACAACTTTTCAACACTTAAATATATGGATAATTGTAAAAAGCTTTTATTAAATACTTGTTAACATTCATAACTGCTTACCAGGGGCCGTATTCACAAAACATCCTAAAGCTAAGAGTAGCCTTTAACTGGCCAACTTAGGAGAAACTCCTAAAGATAAAAGGTATGTTAGTCCTAACTTCCCGACCCCTAGTTTTTTATTTAAGACTAATTCACAAAGCATTTTAGCGCTAAAATAGCTTTTAAGTCTGAGAGAAGTTAGAGGAAGTCCAGAGGGCTCCTAAGTCCAATCAGTGTAGCAATAAATTAAAACAATACAATAACACCAGAGATGATGGTTTGCACAACTCTCTATTACCTGAACACTGGAAAATACAGTTTGAACACAGATGAACTTAATGTCAGAATTATTGATCACACCAAAATTACGTTCTTCAGGTTCCATTTTGTTTGACAGTTGAAGTGAACGTTAAATAATCACCAATTGCAATAAATAAATGATTGAAACTGATTTTATGGCCATTGGTTTACCTGGTAAAATAGGCGCTATATGTAGAGTTTTCCCATCAAAGGATGAAGATTTGTTAAGTCAGCTGGAAAAAATATCTAAGTATCAACATGTAGATGGTGTTTGATAAAAGAAAGGAGCTTTTAGTGGCATTTAGGTGGACTCCTAGTGGCAAGTTAAATCATTTTCTGACTGCAGCCCCTGATGTCTCATTACTCGAATGTGAGAAACTGAGTGTGAGTATTTATAAATGGATTACCAACATTTAGAGCATTATCACTAAATAGAAAGGATAAACACCAGTCAAAAGGGTTTTTCACCACCTAACAACCCAAATGTTGTATTTATTAATGGATTATTACTGACATACACAGACCCTCCCTCCTCCCTCTTTCTATCTCAACCCAACCGGTCAAGGCAGATGGCCGCCCACCTTGAGCCCGGTTCTGCTTGAGGTCTCTTCCCGTTAAAGGGGAGTTTTTCCTTGCCGCTGTCGCCAAGCGCTTGCTCATGGGGGAATGTTGGGTCTCTGTAAATCAAAGACTACAGTCTAGACCTGCTCTATGTGAAAAGTGCCCTTATATAACCTCTGTTAATATTTATGACATTATTTATTAGCCATCATAATGCATTAGTTACAATAAACCTTTGAAAAGGTCACTTATTACTATTATTAGTTGGTTATTTTCAGCACAAAAGCCTGGAACGACAAACTGTTCGAGTTGCACAGGGCATCTTGATTGTTCTAATTTATGTTAATTATCCACCAGAGTTGTTTCACAGTTAACATAAACGGTTGTCTTGGCTTCCTGCAGTGATGCAGTCATCAGATTGTTTTTATCAAGAGCTTGGTTTGCTTTGGTTTCCACTGTAAAAACTTGCTTACACTTTGGCTTTGTCTGACCTGGTTTATTGCCCCTGAAACAAAAAGTCTGGTGTTGCATCTAAAGTTATAAATTACGGCCCTTCATTTCAGTGCCAAAATACACATCTGCAATACAATACCAAGGAATCCTGCGTGTGGGATGGGAAATCCTTGGGAATAAACTCTGCTAATGCTGGCATCCATCCACAGATGACTTATTTGAACACTGAGACTAAGAGCCCAGCATCATCTGGTACAATATTGTTGATCCCATCCAAAATAGGCAGCATTGTCCTTGTTTGATTAAAAGTTTACAGATTAGCCAAAAAATCCAGAGTAAGATGATTCTTGTCAGCCAGTTTTAAAAACATTTGCACTGATGCTCTCGTTCCCTGGAAACCAAATATTTAGGCTAAAGCAGTCCAGAAAATGACATGTCATCCTTTAGGGATTTCTGATGAATTACGTCAACAAAAGGGCATTGATTACAGTCTGGATTACTTCAAGACAAGTGAAAACTATCTTGTTGGTTATTTATTGCTGTTAAATTTTGATTCACAGACAAACATAAAAGTACTATAAATTTCACATTCACTGTCTTCAGCACTTCCCACTATTCGGGCTAAGCTGACGATAACAAACGCTCTGACAACGTGTTAAGACATTTCTATGATTTTACTCTCCAATCTTGAAGCACTTGGCACCAACGTTGTGTGCCATCCTGTTTTCATGTTGAGCTCGAGTTACACGATGCAAATAGATTAACAGGGTTATGCTGTCTTTTCAGTGCTGAAAAACAAACACAAATGTGCAGTATAGCTTATTGTAGTAAGGTTTTTAAGTTTGATATCTGATGTATATAAAATGCTTTTACATGCTTTTAAGTTCTTGCTGCAGCAATCATCCATATCAGCAGTTATTTGTGTTTACTTGGAGTTTTTAGATGCCATACACTGATTTGGAAATTGTTAATCAAAGTTGCCAACACCATCTAAAAATCTAAAAGCGACAGCGGTGGTAATGATATTATGCAGTCACTAAATACATTTTGCTCAAGTGCTATATTCACAGTAACCATAGTGTACTTGAGTATTTACATATTGTGAGTATTTGATTAATTTTTGAGTTAGTAAAATGTCAGAAGATGGTGAAAATGTTACGAGGAGATAATAAAGTAACTAAGAGATGGCAATTTAGGGGAACTGTGGAGGTCAAGATGAGATCTGGAAGATCAAGAAAACTCTCAGAGAGAACTGCTGCTGGTCAGAAAGGAAAATCAAACCCCCATTTGACTGTAAAAAAAACTTGCAGGAAGATTTAGCAGACTCAGGAGTGGTGGTGCATCGTTCCACTGTGCAGCAATGCTTGCACAAACAAGACCTTCATGGAAGAGTCAGTAGAAGAAAACCTTACCTGCATCCTCATCATAAAATCCAATGTCAGAGGTATGCCATCTACAGAAGCCTGATGTGTTCTGGAAACAAGTGCTGTGGACTGATGAAGTTAAAAGAGAACTCTTAGGCCACAATCAGCAAAGATATATTTGGAGAAAAAAAAGGAGCAGCATTTCATGGAAAGAACAGCTTGCCAACTGTTAAGCATGGGAGTGGATCTAATCATTCTTTGGGGTTGTGTTGCTGCCAGTGGCACAAGAAACATTACACGGGTGGAGGAAAGAATGGATTCCACTAAATACCCGCAAATTCTGGAAGTAAACATCACACAAAACTATGGGTAGATCTTGAAAGAGCTGTGCATGCAAGACGGCCTAAGAATATTGCAGAACTAGAAGCCTCTTGCAAGGAAGAATGGGAGAAAATCCCAAACACAAGAAGTGAAAGACTTCTAGATGGCTAAAAAGCATTTACAAGCTGTGATATCTGCCAGAGGGGGTGTTACTAAGTACTGAATATGTAGGGTGCCCAAACTTTTGCACATGCCACAATGATGTTTTTATTTTTTTATTTTTGTTAATCTAACTACAAAGGAAGGACTCTCTGTAAGTCTTTCTGTCTGTACTTTGCGTATCACCAAAACTGTTCATCTGAAGAGTAGTGTTGAATTTGGTGCAATTTGGACATGCAACATGTTTAATATTAATAAACTTTGAATAAACACGCTCACCTCTGTGTCATGGGTTGTTTTCACCAAAAAATAGGTGTTTTTTGTACTCCATAATAATAAACCCATAAGCATGAAAACAGCGGGTGACCAGGGCTGTACAGCGAGTCAAAGGAAGGTTTCTCACATTATTTTCTCTAAAAAGAGAAAAGTAAACAGTGAACAGCTTTTGATCGACAATGGACAGACTCTTAGGCTACTTCCCACGGACAGTTCAAAACCAGAATGTCTCAAGCACAAATCTTTTGGGCAAACATACTGACTCAAATGATTCAAACTGAAGCCACAGAAAATAAATGATCTAAGAGCTCAATTTGATCAATCCACTTTGGGATGCACATTTTTTGAAAAGCTCTCTGTTATGTATTTTATTTTTAAACGCAGCCCTCATTGTCCTTGAAAAGAACGTTTTGAACGGGCACTGTACTAGTTTATGACATAAAAAGTAACTGCATTAATGTTTGCTGAAACATTAATGCATCTTTTCAATTAAAAGAATCACCGAAATATGTTATTTGTCAAGGTGTGCCCAAACGTTTGCATATAACTGTATATACAGGGATGTGATTTTGGCCTATATGACTAAACTGACTGCTGTCAGTCCATTCTAGGGTGCTCCAGCATTAGCTGCAGTGATAGAGAGATCACTGGGAAATATGGTGGGTGTTATACTGTAGACGTTCTCATGACAAATGGACAGAAATAAGGCTGAGAATTAGCCGAGTGTTCCTTTTAGGAACATGAGGTCAACTGATGATACTCAGAGGTAATATTTAACATGTTTGGATTCCTCGAGAGAGGAACCAGGGTGATATCAGCCAACATTTATAGTGAAATAGGGAAATTCTTGTTTTGGTCACGGAAATTGCAGCGTTAGCACTGGCAAACAAGCACAGAGGATTTCCCAATGCCTTTTTGTTTGTCATGACCAGCATAAATCAGTGGGCCAACGGTTAGTTTTCCATGGATTCCTTCAGGGCAGCCTCTTCAGGAAAGAGATCAAAGAAGCCAAGAAAGTATCCATGTCAACTTTACCTCTAACCTGCTAGCAACTCGAACGCAGAATATTAACAACAGATTTCACACAACACCTTATAGACATATATTTCAATGCCTTCTCATGACAGTTATGTGTTTTAAATTTTTTGGGTGCTGAAAGTTAACCCAGAGGCCAACTGGTGTTGTAAAAACATTTTTTCTTAGGGGCTTTTTGAAGGCCATAAATTTTGTTCATACTGACTGGCTTTTGGTCGACGTTTTGTAGGTTTTAGGTTAAATGAGAGATAAATACATTAATGGCCTAAAGCAAACAATGCAATGTCATTGCAAATAATTCTGTTAACTGTATCCCAAGGTTGAAGTTTATAGGACAACGACTAACTGCATGGACTGTTAGGTCTTAATCTTGATAGATTCTCTTGATTCTCTTCCCCACAGCTCTCAAACATGCTATTGTTACACCACTGTTAAAGAAGAACAATCTTGATCCATTTGTCCTAGAGAACTATAGACCAATCTCAAACCTACCATTCCTGTGGAAAATTCTTGAAAAGGTTGTATATCAACAATTACACATGTATCTGTCATATAACAATTTCTTTGATGTTTACCAGTCTGGTTTTAGAGTTAACCACAGTACAGAAACTGCCTTGGTCAGAGTTGTGAATGATCTTAAAATTAGCTCTGACAACTACAAAGTTACTGTCTTAGTACTTCTCGACCTCAGTGCAACCTTTGATACGGTTGACCATGTGATACTTCTTAAGCGCCTTGAGAAACACTGTTTAGGCCTTAGAGGCACTGTTCTTAACTGGCTTTCCTCTTACCTTACTGGTAGATCTTTTTCTGTTGCTGTTGGTAACTCTGAATCAGAAGTAGTCAGCGTTCCATATGGAGTCCCTCAAGGGTCAATTCTTGGCCCTCTACTGTTTAATTTGTATATGCTCCCACTTGGGTTCATCATTCAACAATACAACATATCATATCAGTCCCATGCTGACGGCACACAGTTATACATATCTGTTTCTGCCAACCACCTTAACCCAGTGAGTGATCTCATCCAGTGCATTACTGAAGTTAAATATTGGATGGCCAAAAATTTCTTGCAGTTAAATGAAGACAAAACGGAGATTCTTTTAGCAGGTCCGAAGGCTTTAAGACACCAGATTAACTCCTGTCAACTCCCCTATCAGTAAAACCCTGTGATCATGTCAAAAACTTGGGTGTGATCTTGGATGCTGATCTTAACTTTCAGAAGCACATTTCCAGTATCTCTAAGACTGCTTTTTATCATCTTAGAAATATATCCAAAATTAGATCTTTCCTGTCACAGTCTGGTTCTGAAAAGTTGGTTCACGCATTAATTTCCAGTCGACTAGACTATTGTAATGGACTCTTTGCTGGACTGGCAAAGCAAACACTTAATAAACTCCAGCTTATTCAGAATGCTGCAGCCAGAGTATTAACCAAAACCAGAAGGTGTGAAACTGAATCACTCCTGTTTTAATTTCTCTTCACTGGCTCCTAGTAAAGCAAAGAATTGATTTTAAAATACTTCTTATTGTTTTTAAAGCTATGAACAGCCTAGCTCCCACCTACGTTGTTGATATGCTCTCTGAATACATGCCAGATAGACCCTTGAGATAATCAAATAAAGGTCTCCTCACCATACCTAGAATAAATACTAAATCAGCTCATGGTGCCTTCAGCCATTATGGTCCTACTCTTTTCTGGTTTCTATTATGGTCCTTCTCTACCACATGAACTCAGGTCTGTTACAACAGTGTCTTCCTTTAAAAGCAGACTAAAAACATATCTTTTTTCACAAGCTTTTAGTTAGTTTAATGGGTGAAACCTTCTTTTTAGAAACAGTATTATTATTGTTATTTCTTTTAACAATGATAATGATATATATATCAATCAAAGCTCAAAGTTGGTGTTTTTGTTTCAAGTCCATTGTGATGCAGAACAAAGACAACACAACAAATAATGTGTCACTATCCCAAAAAAAAGCAACTCACTGCACTGCAGGTACTCTAGGAACAATACAAGAATAAGTGCCCTAACACTCCCTTCAAATTCATCTTCCCTGAGAAAAATGTATCATCCAAACAAGTGATAAGTGCAGGTTTAACACAGAAAGCAGTCTCCATCATCGCTCAGTAGGCGCCGTTTGTTATGAATGATATATACATATATATATATAGTGGATAAGCCAGTTTTTTTTTTTCAAGGAAATTTAATAAACATCAGCTGAATTACTCAGTCATTGAAAAGGAAACACTAGCCTTGATTTTAGCTTTGCAGCATTTCAGTGTGTATGTTAGCTCTATCCCTGTTATGGTCTTTACAGATCACAATCCTTTAACATTTTTGAGTTCCTTACAGTTCCCTAACCAGAGGCTGATTCGCTGGGCTCTGATGCTCCAGTCCTATAACTTAGATATTCGTCATATCAAGGGGCGGGACAATGGGGTGGCAGACGCTTTGTCTCGGGCTCCCTGTGAATGATGTACTGTTTTTAATGTGGTTATTTTGCTCTGTTTGGTTCCATCATCTTGTTGTTTTCTCTTTCTTTCCTCTTAATCAGCTTCCAGGATCCAGTTGCTGAGGATCGAGAGGGGGGAATGACAGGGTTATTAGGGAACAAACGGTGAGGTGTTACTTTATTTGGTATTATATATATTTTGATATTCTGTATTGTAGCTTATACTTTGTTGTTTTGTTTAGGTATCTAGTATACATTAGTTATATGAGAGAGAGAGAGAGAGAGAGAAGAATCACTTGTTTTGGTGTCAGGGTTCCCTCTGGGACCCTGACTTTATTGGTTTGTGTCTGTGTGTCTGCAGGTCCTTGGATGGGTGGAGCCGATGTCATTTGAGTACTAACTGGGAACACCTGGCCAGTGCCCCAGAAAGCATTTAAACCCGCCTGCCCTGATTCCAGTCTCTCTCTGAGCCCTTCTCCACTCACCACGCTGCGGTTGTTATTTGTGTTGCCTTTTTGGTTTTGTTCTGCACTGACAACACGCACCTCACATTATACAACACATCCACACACTTTCAAACACCACTGATATTGACTTCCACACCCCATTGCAATTATTGTTATTTACTTTAATAAACTTCAGTTTATTATTGCTGAGTTTGGGTGTGCGTCTCCCTCCTTTGTTGTGGCCTGCAAGCCTGTCATAATTATATATATATATATATATATATATATATACACTGTCTTATATGTTTTAATATGTTTTTATATATGTAACATCTTATTTTATGTTTTATCTTATTTGTTTTATATATGTAATGTTAATGTAATGTATTTGGAATGTATGATCTTTACTTGTTTTTAAGCACATTGAGTTTATGTATGAAATGTGCTATATAAATAAATTTGACTTGACTTGACTTGATAGGACAGAATAGAAGACACATTTCACCAAAGTCATGGCATAGTTGCATTTATTACCAGATAAATCAATTCCCTTTGAAATATCTTCTTTTTTTACATGAATCATGTTATGTATATTGTATATATATGTCATGTATATTGAATGGCAGCGTATTTCTGCCACCATGACAAAAAATCTGCTCAGTTTCTTTCTTTTTTTAAAAACTAAATTTGCTCATTTTAACACAAAACGTGTCTCATCAAAACAAGAAACTTTCCTCATTGTAACAAAAGTTGGTATGTTATAAAAAATGAACTTCCATGATGTTGTCAACATGATAAAATATCCAGTTATATAGTGTGTTTTTATGTTTAATGACTGCTTTCATATTGTTCTATGAGGCTACTGTCTGTATAACTCTCTGGATTTGTTGTCAGATCAGATTAGTAACTGACAACAAATAATGAGAATTAGAGAAATGCTAATTTTGCATAATAACAAGAAAGTTTTGTGATATAACAAGATAAAGTGATATGTTGTTATAACAGAAAAGTTAATATAGTAGTAAGTGCTAACATGCCTGTATGTAGCAAAATTAATAAATGGTAAAAAAAAAAAGAAACATGACAAATAGCCTATTTATTTTTGTTTTTTATTTGACTCATGTACAGGTTATATTACATGGGAAATATACCAAAATCTATTTCAAATTCTCTTGTAAAGGTAATAAAACATCCCTCACTGAAAAAAGGATGAAGGCTAGCCCTACAGTAGGGTGGGACTTAAGCTCTTAAATGTGCATTTGACAAAGTGCAAAACTCAATAAAAAAAATAGTAGCCCTCTTTAAAAGTCTCTATAAACTCATGAAGACAATGAATGACACTTTGCACCCAATTATACAAGTGGACATGTTTGGTAGTAAAACTTCCATCCAAGAGTGCAACAGCTTTGTTCAGACTGCTGCATTGCAACCAGACAAGCATGCCAGCTCTAATCCCTCTCTGTCTGGAAGCACTGACCTCTTTTGTTCAGTTGATGGCTTATTACCAGTATTGATTTTGGCTCCTGTATTTTATAGACTTCCTGCAGGGAGGCAGATGACCCGTGCACATATCAGCTACAGCTGGCCACTGAGAACACCGACACACATTACCAATTTGTTCTGCTCGAGATACATTTGTTGTTTACTTTTGTTTCTTTTGTTTTTTAAAACCTCAAAGGACAGGATGAGAACAGAGCTGATGACAGAGCTGGAAAAAATGTGTCCCGTTGTGATAATGGGTCATGTGTGATGCTCTTGGACTTAACTCTGCGTATGTTTTTGGCTTTGTGTGGTCCTCACATCGGTGGAAGTTTGATTTCATCTGCTCCATTTGGGCCTGAGCTAAAAGTGGATGAAACATCTTATACTGTAAGTGCTAAGAGTTGACTGACTGACTTATTTTACTCTCCTGTTTTGATTACATGCATAAATTTGTCATTATTCTTCGTTTTCACATATCAGACATATTAATGCCACTGTTCTGTGAGAGTAAATTTGGTCCCTGCTGTCTCAAAATAGGATATATAGAAGATTAAAAATACTGCAAGTGTATCAGCAAACTAGGAAGTGCGTGGATAACCTTCTTTTTAATCTGTCTGCAGTTTTTATGGTATTTCAGTGAAGTATTAATTGTACACCAATGTTAGCTTTGGGAGGGTTGGACTTTTCTGGATATACTGTAATTGATTTAGAGTAGGGAAGGGTTTCGATTGCATTTTATTGAATTCAAATCCAGTATCGACTACACTTATCAAATCTGAATCCTTATTTGCAAGTAACTAAAGGCTAAAATACCTACAACTCAAAGATGTATAATCACACAACAGTTTTTATTGGCAACCTCATTAACAACCTGAAAATGACATGAGCAGCATAATATATGAACTGTTAATTAAATATCTGACACATTCAGTTAACAGCTATAGCCTTCTGTACTCCAAATACTAATGGTCCTGATTCAGAACTATTAAGCTGATCAGATGAAAATTATATGAATCAAAGTTTAACTGGGAGAATCTTAAATTGACGTGAACTGATCGACTGATAATTTCTACAAAAACTACAAAAACATGTATCCACTGGTGGCCACACAGTGTTTTCAAAGTGATGTTTGTTTTCACTCACAGACAATCCTTGGCTGCAGAGAGCACATTAACCAGAGAACACATTAACGTTTCCCTTTTATAGCCGTTACAGAATTAATTAGCTCAAGCTGATCTAATCTGCCACTGGTGATATCTGTTATTTTAAACCAGTGACAGCGATGGTCGGCTAAAAGTGAGAAGCTGCAACCTTCTGTTCTCTACTGGTCTTTGCTAATGAAAAACGGTGAGGAAAGATAAAAGGTTTGATAAGAGATTTGTTAGCGTTGGAACTTAATGAATCAGTTGCCAACTGGGAACTGGAACCAAAATGGAACCGGCCGTGGGAATTCATCGCCAATTCAGAGGACAACTAATATCCAGTGATGCTGGAAATACAGATCATAATATTTTAGTGTTCCCTTCAATGTGGGTTTTAAATATCTTGGCTCCCTAGCTTGGTTACGCAGGCTTCAATGTTTATTATCTAATATACAGTACATGCTTTGTTTTATTATCCAAGTAAATTACCATGTTGAACGGTGACCATTTTTGGAAAGAAACAACCAAAGAAAACTCTGGTATCCAGTGTTCAGTGTAATAATTTAAAAATATCTTTGTGTTTAGGGAATAGGATTTTAGAAGGGGAATATCTTACGACGTTAGATGTTTTCTTTTCTTGATATTACTATCATTATATAAGACAACAGGGAAAAGTAGCCCACAGCTGTAGTGTAACTTTATCTATTCTTTAGGAGCTGCCGAAAACAGCAGCTGCCTGATTTGTTAGCACATCTGGTTTAGACCGACAACATCCACCGTTAAGGCTTCCTGCTTCACTGAGCTTTTCCCCTTATCACTCTCAGATGTTTGTGTTTTCCTCACCATGGTTTTAAAGACAGGAGTCTCCTGGAGATGGATGGCAGTTTGGGGCAAACAGAAATTGACGCTAAATACAACCTAGAAACTATGTCAGGGTGCAAACTGTAGGGGTCAAATCTCAAAACCCCTCAGGGAACCAGCATCAGAAATATTTTTAAAGCAGATGGCAGTTTGTGGTGTCACTGGTGACACTTAAAGGCTGACAACTTGTTGAGTTTTTGTTGCGGTAATAAAATCTCACTGAAAGAGAGATTTTACAGGCTCAGTGTACAATTTGCTGTGACTGTGGCTGCCAAACAGCATGGGACACTGTGTGATTTCACACAGAGCTGCAACGATTCAAATAATCAGTTATTCAAAGTCCAAAATTTACTGGTTCCAGTTTCTTAAATAAAGATAGATAGATAGATTCTTTATTGTCATTGTATTAATACACAACAAAATACAGTTTGGCAGCAATCATTAGTGTAAATATGAATATTTTCTTATTTCTTTAGGCCTCTATGATGATAAACTGAGTATCTTTGGATCATTTAAGGTTGCATCGAGGGCTTTGGGAAGAAAAGATCTACATTTTTTACCCGTTTTCTGACAATTTATAGACCAAACTACTAATCAATTATTTGAGAAAAACAGATTAATTGATAATGAAAATAATAGTTGCAGCCGTAGTCGCAAACGTAGAGAAGTGACTGACCATGAGTGAGCTTTTAAAAGGTATAACAATGATGAAAGGATAATGTGAAATAAATTACAGTACTTAACAACTGCTCTTGCACAGCTTTCAGTGTCTAAACCTCCTAATACAAACAGCCAAATACCTCCGCTACTCACATCAATCACAAAGTACTTTTCTTACATTTTAAGTGCAAAACATTACATCACACGCTCAGTTTGCAGAATACAGACACCTCATGAGCATAAGTTTCAACGTTTAGTGTTGCTTGTTATAATATTACCCTGATGAGCAGCATCACAACATAATTGTTAATGACTTTAACACCACTACAGTACAGTGGAAAAAATGTTATTTCCTGTCTTATTTACTATTTACCAATTGTGGTTTACTGTTTTATGCTTTGCAGCATTACAATATTATCATTGTTTGCAATATTTTTGGTGATTACTATAAACTTACAAGTGATTGACATATTTAATGTTTGTCTTGAATAAAAAAACACTTTGTGGTGGATACGGAACAGAAAGTAAACAAATGCAGTGAATTACAGTCACAATCATCATTTTGCCTTTTATTAATGTGCGATTTACTGTGGCGTAAAGTCAGAATCCAGATGTCATTACCTATATTTACAGTAATGCATCATATTCAATAAAGTTTTCAAAAGTAATTCTTAGTCTACAGCGACTGAATTCTGCATAAATTGCCCTTTATTTTTTCTCATTAATATATGTATAATCTTGACAAAATGACAGATTCTATTTTAATAATGTCTAGGGCCAAAACTAATGATTATTTTCATCATTGATTTAATCTAACAATTATTTTCTCGACTAATTGTTTGGTCAATAAAATGTTAGACGATAATGAAAAGTTCCCATCACAAGTTTCCAGAGCCCACAGTGACATTTTAAAATGTCTTGTTTTATCCAACTAATGGTCCAAAATCCAAAGATTTTAAGTTTACTGCCATCAAAGACTAAGAGAACCAGAAAATATGTATATTTGAGGAGTTGAAAACCAAAAAAATACATGAATGATTAATTGAAATTGATCAAAATATATCAAAATAGCTGCCATTTCATTTTCTGGATTCAACGGATTTATCGACAAATTCATTTCGGCTCTAATAATGACCATTTTTTATTTTAAAATGAAACAATGATTAAAATTCAACAATGAAGATATACAATGTTGAGATGTTCTGATTGACTCACAGCGTTTTGTACTATCTCATTTGATACAGATGTTTTGATTTTGCATGCTATGTAAGAGTCACATTTGAGAGGCTGGAAATGCCATAAATTTGTCAAAAATACCAATGAAGTCACTTATAACCACAAATCTGTCCATACAGCAGCTGCACCCTGAGCAGGTTGTTGCTGATTGTCTATTAGAGACAATATGTTTACCACAGAATCTCCCTAACGACTGTATCTATTGCCTGACTGTGTGCCATGTGTAAATCATCTATGAGTAATTTCAACGGAAATGTTCCACCTCCCACGGGCACCCACATCTGAAGACAACAGTACAGTTGTTGTGGTAACGGCAGGTTGTTATGGTTGAGTTGGGTTTTGATGAGGAGGGCATTTTTATAAGTGGCTCTTCACCATTTATTCATCAGAAATGTCTGTTTTAGTAGAAATAGAGCTTTCTTACTGACCTGAAAGTCTTTAATCATATTAAACAGCTGTTGAACTAATTGAACCATCCTTGTCTGATGAAACTTAATAAAATCATTTAACTGTGGACAATATATTAGTTGGATTAGTGTGCAGTTTGTCTTTTAGATTTCAGCAGTTTTAACCCTTAAGGCTGATTTATGGTAGGTCACTCATCACTTTTGATAAGTGTTGCTTCACAGAATTTTTCAACAGAGAAAAGTGTCTCAACACTTTCCTTTCAATGTTGTGCAATTGGAGAATTTTATTAATGTCATGCACACCATCATATTTTGTCATGCAATGTGAGTGGGTAGCGTTACTAACATCACCATGGAGATTGTACAGATGTAAACAAAAATATTGGAATTTTTTTTCTGTATTAAGTTGAAAGTGAAAGAAGTATATAGTATCCATCATTCTTTATTTCACATTGAATATAATTGAAACTTTGCTTTTGATTTACAACTTAACATATTATTTAACAAAATAAAACTAATGAAAATGGCATGGCCAAACATATTGCCACCCTTAACTTAGGCTAATAGTTTATAGCACAGTGTTTCTACACTTCACCACTGGTAGTTTGGCTCACTTTTCTTGAGCAAAATACTCCAGTTCTCTCAGGTTTGATGAGTGCCGTCTCCCAACTGCAAGTTTCAGCTCTTTCCACAGATGTTCAATGGGATTCAGATCAGGAGGCCACATCAGAATGGTCCGATATTTTCTTCTCATCCACTCTTGGGTGCTTTTGACGCATGTTTGGGGTCATTATCCTGCTGGAAAACCCATGACCTGCGACTAAGACACAGCTTTCTGACACTTGGCTGTATGTTGCACTCCAAAATGCCTTGATAGTCTTCTGATTTCATTGTGCCCTGCATAGATTCAAGACACCCAGTGCCTGAGGCAGCAATGTAACCCCAAAACATCACAGAGCCTCCTCCATGTTTCACGGTAGGCATGGTGTTCTTCTCTTTGAAGGCTTCATGTTTTCTTCTGTAAACATAGGGTTGGTGTGATTTACTGAAACAGTAAACTTCACTGGGAATTTAATAATTATCATTGCAAAAAAATGTGTGTTTACGTGTATATGTGTATATATAAAGAATATCGGCCGATATATCAATATCAGCATTTTTTACTCTGCCAGAAATCCAGTATCTAAATAATCTGTTCATTATTTTCTCGATTAATCGTTTAGTAATTTGGTCTGTAAAATGTCAGAAAATGTTGATCGCGGTTTCCCAAAGCCCAAGATGCAACATAAAATGTTTTTTTTTGTCTCTGTCCACAACCCAAAGGTTTACTGTCATAGACGCCTAAAGAAACCAGAACATATTCACATTTACGAAGCTGAAACCAGAAATTTTTTTAACTAAAAAATGACTTAAAATAGTTGGCAATTAATCTTCTGTCGTTGCAGCTTCGTTAGACAGACAGTTTAGAGGAGGATTTAGATTTCTTGCATTTCCTGCTGAAGATTAGGTTTCAGTGCAGTTCATCAAAAGATGGCCTCTAGCTGCTTTAGATCTCTCCCACAAGGACTTCAACCACATAACATCTGACTTCATATCTGGAACGACTTCACTCGTGTGCTGCATGAACAGGGTGGTTTTGTACTTGCCACAGTCAACGGCATGTTTCCTGTCTGTGGCTCACTAGATTTCTGTCCTTGCAACAATGCTTGATTTGGCCATGAGAAATATGTAGAGGATTTTGATACTTGTAATGGGTACATACCATACTTTTCAGTGTTTCCCCTGGGCTTTAGGGTAGGGTGGAGGAGTGGCTGAGCGAAACTCGGGAGAGACACAGCAGCCAGACATTTCTCCGTTCTCTGTTTAGGAGAAGCTGAGACTGACACTAAACTGAGAATAGCTGGTCCTCCTTAAAGGTCAGTCTACCTTAAGTGAGCCTGGTCAGGTTAGGCTAGCCCATTGTTGCTAACTTCGGAGCTAACCCCCTTCACTTTTCCATCAGTTGGGGAAACAACAGACGTGACTTTTCTTGGTCTTGAAAAGCTGCAGCATTTGTTAACTGACACACTGTAACCTGTACTGTACATTTACTGCCAGATTGACAACTTAGTACCAACCTTTTCCTCTGCTCCGCTCGCATTCACCATCACTTTTCTGCTGCCTGCTCTCTCACACTCGCTCAACCACACACTCGTTATGGAAATACAATACGCACTGCTCTATGCCTTAAAGGGGCAACGCTACCAAGAGTTTCCCAAGCAACGTCACAGAGGTTGACTCAGGTTTCTGAACAGCGCTGCACAGAGGCTCCCAAACGCTATTGATTTCTGAATGAATGGATATTTGGCCTTATTTTTGCAGTTAACAACAAGATTTTTTGGCCTGGCAGGGATTCTCGTTGGTCTCGTAGCCCACTAGGCCTGTACAATTATAGTGGAAACCCTGCTTTTTGTTATATTGTGTTATTTTATACTGTTAGATGTTAGATGTCTATGTTTAACATGGTCAAAGGTCCAAAACTTGAGGTGAACATATGTAAAAATGGTTCTTGTAAGACAAAAGCCAGGGCTTTAGCCTGCTCTGCTGGCTTTGTTTGTAATGCTACTACTCTACTTCCTCCTCATGACGTCAGATTGTTTGTGCTTGTCTGTTCAATAGTCATTATTGCTAAGGTTGTTGCTAATGTTGTTGTTTGCATCGTCCACCCACATATATCTGATCAGATTCTAACTTGAACATGTACGTGTGTATTTGAGAAGTTTAAATTTCAATTAAAGAATGAGAAAAAGAAGTTAAATCCAGCTTCTACTCCTCTGGAGTTGCTGACCAATCAGAGCAGAGTGGGCTCACTGGGAGGTGGGCCTGAAGAGTCAGGAGATGAAACGGCCTGTTTCTGACAGAGACTGAACTGAGGGGCTGCGTAAAGGATTCGTTTAAGATAAATTAGGAGTTCTTTGAACTGTAAATCATGCAACGATAGTCCATTAGAGCCCTAGAATACAAATATAGACCAGGAATGGTGCGTGACAGTCCCCTTTAAGCTCTTTTAAAAGTGTTATCTTTGATTTAATTACATTCCACTTGTTTACCAGTGATTAATCCTATTAATGGACATTTGGCACAGGGCAGGGTTGTTGTCAAGTGAACATAGACATGTTTACCCAGTAGATTGACCTGAACTAACCTCCCAGTAGCCTGACAAGAATGACATCACTTCTTCTCTTCCCAGCTGTCTGCAGTACTTGTTGTGTGAAGAGCACAAAGCAGCTGCTTTTCAATAAAATCTTAGACTTCACTGTTTGAGTCAAATCCATCTTAACTCATCTTTCTCACTAATCGTGATGACAGTTTACTGGAAATAATGTGATGTGTCAGTTTGGTATTTGGTATTATGTGCCAGAAATAGCCCTCGAAGAGATCCATTTCTTCTGAAAACAGAAAAATATCAACAAACAGATATCTTAAAGCTGTTAATGTCAGTATTATTATTAAACAATAACACTGAAGTGTGGTCATTTGGTTTAGTGTTCAGAATTGCTCAGAAGCATAAAAAATACAGTTCATGAATTCTAAGCTGAGTACTATTTTTGTTTTGTTTTTATTATTAACTACATGTTTGTTTAAACAACAGTGATAGAGCAGGCTGGAGCTTATAAACTTTTGATGGAAATATGACATGGAATTGGTTTATCTAGACAGTTGCATGGGGTTGCCATGGAAATACCCTCAGCTGATTGGCACCTTGTTGTCTTTTTTCTCCCTTTTCTAAATTCTTCTGTAACACTCTTGTAAATGACATGACCTCATGGGTAAATATTTAGTTGTATCTTATGTGCATTTGTTAATGTTTCCTACCACTTTTTATACAAATAGAATCATGAGCAAAAAATGTTGATGGCTTTTTGCTCATCTACTGTGCTGATGTTTCCTCCTGCTGTGGCTTCGCTTCATTCAGACTGCAGCCTATCCTGAGATGGTCCCTAACGCTTCCCATAGCATAGAGAAGTAGCTTTGCGCTGCTCTTGATCGGAAGTGAGAAAGTTAACCAGATGTGCAGTTGCCAAACCAACCAGTTAGTCCACATGCTTGAAGCCTTTTACTCTTGTAAAACCAAAAAAATACCGTTTGAAAATACTTCTGTTAAAGTATAAATTTCACATTTGTGTTGCTTAACCAAATAAGTTTTTGTACAGCAGTGTCTTAATGGGCTCACTACTACCCCCTGTGGCAGGACAACGCCCACTGTTACCCTGGTTGGTGAGCGGGGTGTAGTTTTCAAAATAAAAACCTTTCTAATCAAGACAGGAAATAAGGCAATATAAGCTTGAAACAGGTGAAAATATGTAATAAAAACAATAGAAATAAAATTCAACGGGGCTATCTCTTCTTTAGAGCTAAAACATAAATTGGGTTATTTACGCTGGGTGTTTTTGTCCCTCCATCAACCACAAGGGGCAGCAATGAGCCTATTCTTCAAGGATGAAGAGTCACTGCTTTTCTATGAGAAGTATTCGGGACCGTGTTGGGGCTAACCTTTTGTAGGACCCTAGGTTTACATTTAGGCTCCCAGGTAAAAAAAAAAAGGGGGGGCACAGACCAAACTTTTGGGACACAGTAATTGTTTGGGAGAAATAACATTAATCCATCTCTCTCTTTTTTTTAATGAAAAACATGAAGTGTGCACAAGATGCAGAGAGAGAGAGATTGCTAAAATATTTAGTAATGTAGGACCTAACAAGGGACAGGAATGCATGTTGGATATAAGTATTTCCACTTTAACATGTTATCCTTTGGATTTTGTTTATGTCTGTAATCCATAAATAAATCATATCATATACAAGAGAAATGCTTGCACCATAGAGCCCAGTTTTACATACTTTATACCCTGAGGATCTTATGTGGTAACAAAGAAAATGTGACAGATTTATGTTACTTCATAACAGTGCTGCCGTTAGTCATGTTGTAGTGTAGCTACACATACACTAATGCCCCAAATGCCATAGTTAAGTGGCTGAGTTCGTTTTATGTCAAGCACTAGAGTGATGTTAGTGTACTGTATGTATTTTATGGTACATTACTAACATAGTTTGGGGGCGGGGGTGCAGATGACGTGCCGAGTTGATAGCTTCCCTGCAGATGGACAACAACTGCAAAATATCATCTCCATGTAATGTTTACCACATTGTACACAGATTTGGTTTCCATTGTTAGCCGCACAGATGAAACAAATTTAATTTCTCAAACTGACAGAATATCTCATTTATGTATTCCCAACCATCCTGTGTCAGACATAAAAGGAAAAAATAATAATCAGTTGCAGACAATGGTGTGCTGTGCTGCCAGTGTGGCCCGGCAGCTAGGTAGAAATATACTGTGTCTACGTGATGTATTTATTTTAGGCTGGTTGTACACTTTATGCCCTCTATGCAGCACAGCCAGCGTTGACAGTTACTGATGGCCAGCCGGCTCATCTGCACATCAGTCAGCAACAGATTGCTTTGAAGGAAATAATTTAGCTGCGCCAGTTTCCAGTTAAATGTGGTGCAGTTGATGTATGTTAGTGCTGCAATACTTCGCTTCACTAAGCCATATTTAGTGTTTGACCAAAGCATTTTAATAACAGCACAGGTTTATAAGATTTAGTCTGACGTAATGTATCTGTGTTTCCTCACTGGTGTTAGAAATTAGCCTCAGAAGAGGAAAGTGTTTCACCTCACCTTTTAAGCTTCATCATTCAACATTTCCTTATA
The DNA here is from genome assembly GCF_910596095.1 of Thunnus maccoyii. NCBI lineage: Eukaryota > Metazoa > Chordata > Actinopteri > Scombriformes > Scombridae > Thunnus > Thunnus maccoyii. The sequence goes on along the minus strand of NC_056551.1, from coordinate 23,318,775 downwards.
CTGTACCGTAGAGGTTTTATTAGACTATTCCTCACATGTATGGCAAACTACGGACCTCACAGTCAAAGACGTCATAGGAGTGAGAATGATCACTTCAAGCTCCCACACATTTTCCATATGTCCCTGTCCAAGTGGAGACCACAAAGTTCCTGCAGCTGTGTGCAGTAAAGCGCTGAGTAGCTGCTAAGTAAGGCCAGGCTTAGTAGCCTCTGTGAAGACCAGCCATCTCCCACAGTGGGGAAATGTCAGCTGGATGGAATGAAGCAGGCCTGGAAACCGGGGAGGCCCTGCTAGAAGCACGGCACAGCAGAGAGTACCAGTGTTATAATCATAGACTATAAAAAATATGGACGCAGCCACCGTGATGTCACCCACTGGTTTGTGGACTGCTGTTTTGAAGCCTCAAGTTGGGTGACTTGACTGTTGCCATCTTTGATTTTTGGAGCCAGAAGTGACCATATTTGGATGAGGGGGTGGAGCTGACCCTTGCGCTAGCTTCTAGCTTGGTTAGCACTGGTGCATTTACAGTCTATTGTTAACTGTGATAATGCTAATGCTAATATTTGCTAGTGAAAAACAGGCTTAAAACCATTAAAACAAAATATACTTACTGGAAAAGTTAGTTCAACCAAGCACTGAACAAGGTGACCAAAATGTTACAGTTAACTTGAGCTGAAAACTCTGGGGTTATGTCACCGTGGTAGCAACTTGTCCATCACAAGGTAGCCAAGCCCTAAAGCATACCCTGCTTTATCATCTGTTTTACTCTAAATGGGGCTGTAATTTACAAAGTGAACATTATGCTGTATTGAAGAAGACTTGGAAGTAGCAATTGAGACCATAAACTCATTGGGAAACAGTTTACTGAGGTAATAAATCAAGCGAGAAGTAGGGTCATTTTCTCATAGACTTCTTCTCTAGACTTCTTTTTGCAGCCAGTGGACTTGGTGGCCATCAGAGAGAATGGGGGTTTAAGGCACTTCCACATTGGCTTCACTTTTCTGTGACTCCTGTTTTGCGACTCGGAAGATAAATTTATTCAAACATTTCTTCATTATGTATATTACTTTTCTTTCAAAACTGTATTTACTGTTGCAAATTTGTAGTATACATGCATAAATATAATTTCTAGGAGACAGGATTGTGCTATTTTCTAGCTCTTTCTACTATTCTTATTAAAACAAAGTCATTTGGGATATTTCCTGATTTACAACAGTACAACATTTTTATACCCAAAGTGTATGCTGTATGGTTTAAAGCAGTGGTCCAATGGGGACCAAGGGTTTGTGACTTCCTAAAGGGCTGCAAGATAAATCTGAAAGGTAATTGACGAGATAGGAAATAAGAAAGACAACCTGCACAAAGAATGTTTTACTTTTTATTGTGAATTCTGGTTAGTTTGACGTCTTTAGCCTCCATAAAATATTGAAATTAAACAATTTGGTTGAACTCCTCGCAGCTCAGACATTACAAGTGGACATTGCTTTGCTTTTCCAAGTTGGACAACATTGGTGTAATGCATTCAAAGTTATTTGAATAGTATTTAAAATGCTGTTAGTACTTCCATTGTGGCACAATGGAATTACAATGATTGTACAATAATAATATCCAAACAAGACATGGAGACTTAGCAGGATTGCAGCTGGCATGAATGTCATCAACACCCAAGAGCGGATTATAGTCTAATGCAGTGATGTAAACACCAGTTGGGACCTTGGCACAAGTGTTTAACATGATATCTGAGTTGACACATTCACAGCTTTCCACTGTTGTATTTTTGTCATCTGGGACTTTGCTGATGTATTTTTGGACAATGTGTATTACTTGTTCTCAAAGCCTTAGAAGATTTGTTGAGGAAAAATGCATGTTTCCATTATCTTCTTGAGTTGGCAAGCTTCAGTGTTTTTTTACGATAGTATTGCACACATATTTGGAATAATCTAGAATTGTGATTGTCAGCAAAACATATCAAAGAGGAGCTCTGAAATTCTGTGCTTTATCATTTTTGCGGTTCCCTCTAAAGGTTACTGGTTGGTAAAATATCAGTGCGCTAGAATTTGAATATTAGGGACAAAACACCAGGATTCAAAGTAAAAATAAATGCATAGCAAGTAAAACTAAATGCAGCCAAAGGTAGTGGGTATATTTTAAAATTCCGAACAAGGCAGAGGATATCTTGTTTTCAGAAAGGTTCTTTGTGTGGTTAATAACCCCTGAACATCATTACAACACTGAAAAGACGCTCCTGATGTAGTCAGTGCATGCTTTATATTTCTTTGTCCATTTTAATTGACCATGAACATTTCTGTGTCAACTCAAGAAGACCATTGACTGTGCAAATTTTCCAATCAAAAGGAGGATGAATTGGATTGTGTCGATTACAACACCATGACTTACATTCCCTTTATACTTTTAATGTCAGGCCAGTGCTTTATCTTGTTTCTGCTGCTCAAATAATGAGTAGTTGGTCGTTTGAGTAATTTTATGTGATGCATCTCATCTCATATGAATTCAGACACTATTCTTTTTACAGTGAAAGAGTTACTGAAACATAATAAACTGATTTTATGGTAACTTGGGGGCAGCGAAAATGAGCTGTTAACACTGACATAATTGTCAGTTTTATAAAGATGATATGGCAAACAACTTGCCTATTTACACATCCAACGGATACGAGGCAACGTTAGCGTTCATTCATTCGATTTTCTGGCAAGCTGGCAAATATAAATCCAAGATTCACTCTTCTTTTAGCTCTGTTTTGGTCTCCACCAACTCCTGAGGGAAATATCTGGCTTGTTAGCTGCTTAATGCTCCACTATGTTCACCAGCTAGTCGCTGACTTTTGTCTGGTGTTTGGTGCTGGTGCAGTGGGTTTTTAGAGGGGTTTTAGAGGTTTTTTTTGCTATAAACAGCTGCCCTCTGGGTGTGTGAGACTGAACTATAATACTAAAGTTTGGAAAACAAAAATGAAGTGCTGAAATACACTGAAACACTCCCTCAATCTGAGGGGAACTGAGAAGAGTGATCCATTGTCATGTTATCCATTGTTAATATAAAAATATTGTTTAGAGTAGCTTTAAACTTGCACAAAAATACAAGTTTATTATCAAAGGGAGGGACCTGCAATCTAAATAGAAATGACATGTACATCCTTTATAAAGGATGAAAGCAACCTTGTAATTCTTCTCATCACACTGATATAAACTGCAGTGATGAATGAACGATTGCTGATCCTATTAGCGATATCGGGTCTTGTTGTTGATTTAAGCTCTGACTCAACCCAGCCAAACACAGCTGTTAACAAAGGGTCACATTCAGTACAGTTCATTCACCAATGTCACTATAATCCTATAAACTAATACCTCGACATGCAGATCTCTAATCTGTAAAGAGCAGAGGCTCATTAGAGCTACCACACCGAGACAACAAAGGGAAGGGATGACCATGCGGAGTTTGTGGTTTTAGTTGAAGCCGCTCTTACAGTTGTAACCGCAGTCAGAAGCTCTCAGTAAATGTGCTGGCAGGCCTCAGGAGCGACCTGAGAGGGATTTGTAATGCCTTCAGAGCCATATTAGTGCATGTTTGTGTGAGCATTGACATCTCTGGTCTGCTCAGTGTCTGCATGTGGCCTTTAGCTGACGCAGAATTAGACTGATGAGGGTATAACGTCACATATGAGGAAGCATGGCTCTTCATCTTTCTGTCTTTTTTCTGTCTTTACTACTGTTGTCGACTGTTTCTACATGATTAGATGTTAAACATTATTTTGTTGGGTTTAGACACATAAATCCACCATGGCACATTACTTACTGCAAATGATCTGTTACTTTAGAGCAGTTAATTATTTTGCAACTAAACCTTGTGTACGTGTAATTCACGTCTGTCACACAAATTGTCATCGTTTAACTTTCCATAACCATCCTGTCAAACTGTTGTCAGATTTACTTCTTACAAATGTTGCAATTGTCATATTTTTCAAGAGTTATATTGGTTCATTAAAACTAATGAGGTCATCTGAGAAGTAGTTCCTCTATGTTGTGTTTGAGTTTGTTGATAATAAATCTGTTGACCTCTACTGTGAAAAGCTAAAAGTGTAGCAGAACAGATACAGCACAACAAGATCCTGGACGATGACCTAATAATAATAATCATGCTATGTTTATCCATGGATAAGGCTTGGAATTAGCAACAATCTGAAGTACAGTACTTATAAAAAATATTCAGCCCCTGGTGGAAGTTTTCATGTTTTATTGTTTTATAACATTGATTCTCTCTCTGATCAGCAGAAATATACTCTTTAATGCCAAAGTGAGTATAGTAAGTATAGGAAGCATAAGTAGTCTCCTTCTTTTAATAGGACACACCTAAATCATCACTGGTGATGGAAAAGGTGGTTTTAGAAGTCACATAATTGGTTAAAAGGAAGTCACCTGTGTGTAGTCAAGGTGTCTCTATTGATTTAAGTATATAAATATATATACACTCAAACCTGGAAGGTCCAACTTTTGATGAGTCAGTATCATGACAAAACCTACACGATGAAGATAAAAGAACTCTGCAAGCAACTTTGTACAAGTTTATTGGATTGGAAAGTTGTTTGGAAAACACAAGTCAGAGGATGGATATATGAAAATTTACAAGTCACCGAATATCCCTACAACCCTAACCCTACGGCAGCGCTGTAAATCTAAATCTACACCGTGCAATAAGGAGACTAGTGAGAGAGGCCGTCAAGAGACCGATGACAACTCTGAAGGTGTTACAATCTTCAGATGCTGAGATCGAGGTCGTGTCTTTATGGGAGAGTGGCAAAGAGAAAGCAACTCTTTAAAAAAGCTCAGCAGACATTTCGGCTACAGTTTACCAGGAGGCTCATGGGAGATTCCGAACTTCCAAGTGGGGGGTTTTACAGTTAAGTACCCTGCTACTAATGGTGCTCGAGATTTTACATTATGATACAAAACATTTACACTGCAGCTGCAATTCAGCTCACACGAGTCCTTCGTTCTTTCTTTCCCTCAGTTTTGTACTCTTTAACTAGAAAAGATCAAACAGCACATTTAATTCCTACCTTAAATCTTCTTGCACCAACACTTTGTGGTTTTATATCCAAAATGTTTAGCTACATAATTAAACATGTAAGTAACCAAATAAGTATTAACAAAAGGTTCATGTCTGGATGAAAGAAATGAACTAAATGACAGTGATTCTACAATACAGTCTTATTTGACAGTGTAATTAAATATAAACTTTCTTTCATCTTGTGATATTTTCCAAGTTGTTGTATACATTATATAAACATGCAGTATTTTGTGGATACAAAAAGTAAAATTGTATGCCAAGTGGTGATTTTGCAGTCATGTAGATACTGTAAATGGATTTTTTTGTGTTACAATCACGTTTGAGAAAATAAACGACTACATTTATTTACCTCATGGCTCATTGTAGGTGAGGAGTTGAGCCGAAACTGAGCATGACCCACCCATAGCTCCATGATTACAACCTTTTCAAAAGGTCAGACTGGAGACACTTTGATTTACTTGCCAGTTTTCAGCCTGTTAAGATTATAGAGAACTGGACCAAGTAGCATGTCAGCCCCAACTGTATGCATTAAATAAATCAGCTATAATTTCCAGGAAAGAATGCCGCTGTCCAATAAATGTTTAGTCTCAGGCAAGTTCTCAAAGCAGGCCATCAAGTGCACTAGAGATGAAAATGTATGTCATTGCACAAACTTAATAGTTTCAGTCAATGTGTTAAAATGTACAGATTATTTAGAAAGAAACTTTGGAACGTCTCAAAAACAATTAATTGCTCAATTCCTGTTATTCTGTAGCAACAGTTAATCCATTAACATTTTTTTACCATTTAAGGGTCTTGTATTCATCTATATTTTTTGCTATTTTGTGCATCGCATGTGTTCTTAAACCTTAAATACACATTTCTCTGTGCTACGTTGAAGGTAGAGCCATGTTCTTTCTCCAGTCCACATTACAATTTCACCGCTCATATATTTTTTAATATCTTTTTGTATCATAAAAATTATATTGATATAGCCACATGTTGAATCAAAGCCCAGAATAAGGAATTGGATGTTCAGATTGAGGAGGATCTGTATCTGAATCTGTTCCACCTACTTTAATCTCCAACACAAGAGCACCTGTGTTGTTTTAACAGGGGATTTTGAAGATGGTCTTGGTCTGGTTTGGGTCCCATCATGGAGCCATCTGCTCTGCAGATTTACTGTTGAACGTGTTTGACTGTTTGACTTATTTTTTACCACTCTTTTAATACCTTCTGCTTATATATCACTGAATTTCATTCTATATAGTTTTTTAAATTCTTTATAGGCTATAGTTTTTGATGAATGCCAGATTTATTCGTATTTTGCTACTCTAGTAGTGCAGCTCTATGACAATGTCGGTCGGTTGTTTGGTCTTCTGCTTTTGTTCAGACTGAAACATCTCAGCTATTAGATGGATTGCCGTGATATTTTGTACAGAAATTCATGGTCCCCAGATGATGCATCTGAATCACTTTGCTCCTTGACCTTGGTTTTCATCTAGCGCCACCATGTGGTTGACATTTGTGGTTTTTAGGTAAATATCTTGAAGACAACTAGATGGATCACCATAAATGTGGTACAGACATTCTCCTAAGGAATGAGAACAAACAGAGCAAAAAAAACTTTGATCCCTTAACTTTTCATCTAGTGCCATCATCATGCCAAATTTTTAATTTATACAATACTTTAGTTTTAGGTATGTGGTTATAAAACCATGCCATTCCCATCAGCCTCAGCTGTACTTCGTGTTTAGGGCTAATTAGCAATTGTTTGCATGACAACATGATAAACTAAGATGCTGAACATAGTAAACATTACTGTCTCTGCTAAACATTAGCATGTTGGAATGCTGACATTAGCGTTTAGCTCTAAGCATCACTGTTCCTAAGTGCAGCCTCACAGAGCCGCTAGCTTGGCTGTAGACTCCAGGGCTGCAAATAATAAATATTTTCATTATTGACTATTTGCTTATTATTTTCTCGATCAACCAATTAAATGTTTGATCTATAAAACACCAGGGAACAGTGAAAAATGATTATCTCAGTTTCCTAGATCAAGGTGATGTCATCAAATGTCTGTTTTTTGTCCGACCATCAGTCCTAAACCCAAAGAGATTCAATGTGCTATGATGTAAGACGAGGAAATTCTCACAGTTGAGAACCTAAAAGCAACAATTTTTCAGCAGTTGCTTGAAAAGTGACTCAAACGAGTAATTGATTATTAAATTCAATTAAATTTTATTTATATAGCGCCAAATCATAACAAAAGTTATCTCAGGGCACTTTTCATATAGAGCAGGTCTAGACCGTACTCTTTATTATGAAAACAGTCGCTGATTAATTTCCTGTCACTTGATATATTGATTAATCCACTAATTGTTGCAGCTGTTGTAGACTGTAAAACCCTGTTTACACTTGGTTTCAAAATGCTTCTTGGGAGTGTAAATGACCACCGAGATGCATTGTGATCCAATCACTCAAACCGCTTGCTGAAGTGGTCTGGAATGCATTTCACCACATATCTTTTGTAGTGTAAACGCTAATTTGTCCTTATTCATCCCCGACAAGGGTGTAACAGGAAAATCCATCATCAATGCAGGACGTGGTGGTTGTTTTGATGACAGTGGTCCAATTCCATAATGACTTTGTCCTGCTAATCTCAACAGTTGGATTAGCCCGTACATGTATATTAGTTCTTGAAACATTTTTGTTTTCTTAGCTAACCTGTGCGAAACAAATCTGGTGACAGATTGATATACTAACTGTGCGCGGGGCTCTTTGACCATCTAGCAGAAGTGATGTAATCTGAACATGGTCAGCTGGACACCTTGGAGACACAAGATAGATAGATATAGGTAGGTGTGAACGGCGATGTGTCTCAGCTGTCCACTTGTGTTCAGATCACTGAAATGCATTTTATAACAAAGTATAAACAATCTCTTTGTCTTGTTAAGTAGTGGACATTGTTGCGTAAGTGTGTTTTGTTCCATTTGAGGCAGACATTTTTCACATTGTCTTCACTACCATTTGTTAAGGGTTGTAGCAGCAATAGCTTGCAGTGGTTTTTGCCTGAGCAGCATGAGCTCTATTGAATTTTGCAGTACATGTGAAACACATGTGGAGTCTTAAATTAAAGGGGTTCACAGTGTGACCTATTTACCTCGTTCCACACACATTTTCTCATTCCTCAGGGCCCTCTATCAGACTGGATCCCCGGGGGTCGTCAGAGGCTCACAAGAAGATTTCATTTGATGAATAGTGACAGATTTTATGAGTTTATCCTCTGCCTGTGAGTGGACCCACTTCAGCACATACTTGAACTCCATCTCAGACATACATATACAGATAGATAACAAATTCAAGGAAAATCCTGTACAGGCCTGAATGCTTGACCCCTACAGTGAAGGGAACTGATGGCTCTGTTATGCTGTAGGAGACATTTTGCTGGCATGGTTTGGGTCCACTTGTCCCTTTAGAGAGAAGGATCACTACAAATCAATACAAAGTTGTTGTGAGTGATCACCTTTATCCTATGATGAAACATTTCTATCCTGATAGGAGTGGTCTCTTCCAGGATGACAATGCACCAATTCACAGTGCATGAGGGGTCACTGAATGGTTTGATGAGTATGAAAATGATGTGAATCATATGCTACGACCTTCACAGTCACCAGATCTCAACCCAGTTGAACACTTATTGGAGATTTTGGACTGACGTGTTAGACAGCGCTCTCCAACATCATCATCAAAACACCATATGAGGGAATATCCTTTGGAAGAATGGTGTTCAGTGTTTCCCCTAGGTTGAGTGGTTTGGCCTGGCCGTTTTCTATTTGTCTGTTTAGCGTCGTCAGGCTAAGCTAACCCATTGTTGCTAACTTAGGAGCTAACCCCTTCACTTTTCCAGCAGTTGGGGACTTTTCATGGTCTAACACACTGTAGTCTGTACTGTACATTGACTGCAAGACTGACAACTTACTGCTAACATTTTACTCTGCTCTGCTCACATTTATCGTTGTTTTTCTGCCGCTCGCTCTCTCGCTTACTCTCTGCCCTATTCCATAAAAGGACGTTACGCCACCAGCAGTTTCCCGGGCAATAACACAGATGTTAACTCACGCTTCGAGACAGCGCTGCTCAGAGGCTCCCAAACACTATTGATTTGCAAATGAATGGATATTTGGCGTTATTTTTGACATTTAAAAAAATATTTTTTGGCCTGGAGGGGGTTCTCTTTGTACTATTATGGGGAAACACTGGTGTTCATCCTTTCAGAAGAGTCCAGAGACTTGTAGAATCAACGCCAAGGTGCATTGAAGCTGTTCTGGTGGCCCAACACCTTACTAAGACATTTCATGTTGGTTTTCCTTTAATTTGTCACCCGTCTGTGTATCCCGTTTTCCATTACAAGACCACAAGGCATTTGTTTTTGTTTGTATGTTGTGGCCTTGTTTACCTGACTCGACCTTCCTGCAATGAAAAGTGACAAATCTACTTAGAATCTGTTGTGCCATTAGATTAGTCAGGATTTATTGTTTCAGCCCATTAAACTGACATCTAATTCTAAGATTGGAATTTATTGTATTTATTTATATTATTTTATGTATTTATTTTATTTTTTAAAGAATTCAGAAGTGGTGGTGAAATTTTCAACATTTGACATTTGTTAATAAACTGACGCCTTGTGTAAAGCCACAGCAGGACTGCATTTCTATATTAGAGAAATTGTGGAAATTTTTTTAATTCCCCTGAGCTCAAGGTGACGTTTTCAATTTGTTTGTTTGTTCCCACCAACAATCCGACCCCAAACATATTCAGTTTACTATCATATATGACAAACCAGCAAATCATCACATTTCATTTCATACATTTCAGAAGCTAGGACCAGCAAATGTTTGTCATTTTTGCTTGAAAAATAACTGGAATGATTAATAGATTATCAGAACTGTTGCTGATTTTTTGTTGATCGACTGATTGATTAACGGTGTTATCCTTTCAGCTCTATAAACCAGCGTTTACATAATATACAACACTGACTTGTACTCATTCAATACAGGAACAGGTAAGATGACAACGGCAACAGCATCAAAAGAGTTATTATTAGATTAATTATTAGATTATTATCATTTTTTTGCAATTAAAATTGCATGTTTTCTGCCACAGCAAATATCTGCTCTGTATTTGTTTTCTGTTCTCCGTGAGAAAAAAACCACAAAGGAGAAATTTCTTTTCATGCCATGATGATGCAGTTTATCTCTCCCCAGAAAGTGTCAGAATACAGTTTCTTAAATTGGCAATTAAAATTATTTTGATAATCGTTTACGCCATTTTTCAAGAAAAATGTCAAATATTTTTAGTTGCAGATTCACAGTTGTGAATATTTCTTACTTTTCTTCATCTTACATGATAATAAATTGATTATATTTGAGTTTTGGACTCTCGGTCAGACAAAACAAGCTGTTTGAAAATGTCATCTTGGGTTTTAGGAAATGATTTTCAGATTTTTTTGTAGACCAAACGATTATTTGATTAAAAAATATGCACATTAATCAATAAAGAAAAATCCACATAGTTTGCCTAATCTGAATTATCCTTCTCAGTTCAAGGCGTGTTTTACACTTTGTGTTAACAACAAACAAAAAAACCAACAGGTATTGAATCTCTTAAACTGTCTCACAGACCGACTTTAAAGATTTAAGCTGATGCTTGCCTCATCCTGGTCTAATCATATTAAGATTAACTGTGTGGAGTCTGGCTCAGTATGGTGGCATGTTGCCCGTTTCCCCAGCTGGTCTTCAAGTAGTCTTGCTGTTTGACATTCATGTTTGGGATCGACTACAACTGATATCACATATTCCCTCGCAGCTTGCTTTCATTTTTATTCTAGATGGCTGGACGCAACAGTTAGAAATGAGTCTGTTTCCGGCTCATCCCATCTGCTAAATGTATGAAAACGTAACTGTATCCGGGCAAGAAATAACTGTGTGTTTGAGCAAGGAAACATTTCCCACAGGAATTGGAGATTGGCCTCACTGATACACATCCACTCCTACTTTTAGCTTCATTCATTTATCCCTTAATGGATAATTAACTGTAACTTTTCAAGCTGGGAATGTGCCACAAATCTATTCTATTAAAAGTGCTCGGACCTAAAATAAAATGTGGCGTCAGCTGCTGCTGATGTTTATCACTGTGACAGAGATGGAGAAAGATTCACTCTGTGTGCGTGACTCTATGAGCTGAGGGTGTAAAGTAATGTATGGAAATGACAGATGATTTCCTCAAATATGACTAAGTAAATTGCACAAAGATTATGCATAATATTTGCACCCTTAATCACGCCGGAGAAAATCATAAATCATTCATTCATTATTTGCAAAGTTAATATGGTTGAAGGGAAACGTCTGTCTGCCGTTCTGACTTCACTTTCCTCTCATTCCTGCCCTTCCCCTCTAATTTTTCCTGCACAACCACAAGAACTGCTTGCTCTGTCATGACTCCCAGTAACACTGGCATTTCATTTAAAGGCAGCAGCCCAGCTCTGCATCCATTAGTTACAGTAGAGGGAGGGAAAACGGGCTGTGGAGGGGAGGGGGGCAGAATGACGGCTATTTAAGGGTTGGAGTTTAAGAAATGGGGGTCTGACCTAAACACTCCTCACACTTTAAAAGACATTTACTCTTACTCTCTTTCCCCCTCTCTCTCTCTATTTCTGCTTTCCACTCTCTCTCTCTCTCTCTCTCTCACTCACTCTCTCACTCTGTCAGTGTAGACAGTTAAAGAGCTGAACCCCAGCCTGAGCTGCGAACGGTGAGGAAAAGATAAAGAGCCGGCTGAGGGAGGACTGACAGAGCTGCCACCTTGCTGGAGAGGCTGCAAGACAGAGCGGTGGCACAAGAGAGCAAAGCATCATTTTCTTGGCTTCACTGAATGTGCAAAGACCCGGAGGACCTCCTCATCTTACCTGCCGGGACTTGTGAGAAAAAGTAGATTGCACTCGTGCAGGTAAGGAGATATTTTTTGTGTATTTCCCTGATGGAAATTTCCTCAGATTTGAGATCATTTTTGTGGCAAAAGTCAGTTTTTTGACCTTTTCATTCTTTTTTTTTTTTATCCTACTTTAGTTCAATTTTCTTTGGAATGATAATTGTTACAAGAATTAAGGAATTTGAAGCAGTATTCCTATTTTTCTAGCAGTAGATTTCTAACTAGTGCAGTTAACTACACCAGAGGGCATTGATTATGGTTTATTGGAAGAACATTCTTGGTGTGTACAGCAACTTCTTCCTCAGTCAGACTGACGTAGCAGCCAATGCAGGGATCAGAGGTGATGGCTGTGAATAACTCTTCCACATGTTCACTCCGTCAGCGGTCAGCTTTGATCGCTTTTAGTGGAAGGTCCAGCAGCCAGCACTCTTCACGGCAAAAATATTTTCTCACATTTTTTGTTGGAATCTCCAAGAATAAACATAAAACCCGTCCATCTGTGTGTGTGTGTGTGTGTGTGTTCGTGCATCTTGGTAAAAATGTGTTTTTGCATAAGTATCCCTCTGTCTGGTGAGCTTTTTGCAGCCTGATGATTCATCACATTACCTTGGGGCAATTCAATTCAGCTTTCATTGTGTATAATTTTTCCATCGTGGAGATTAAATGAAAGGAAAAGTGGGTGATGGTAGAGGATTTGCCAGCGTGGGCAAGGAGAAAAAATACTTCATCCATTCAGCCCATTAGTTCTGCTTAATTGAAATCGAAGTCTGGTCTATGGTGGTTTTAACTTCTGTTTTATCCTTTTGTGTGGTGGGTTTGAGTCACTGATTCCAGTCCACATTGAGCAGAAATGACTATTTCAGCTGAAAAAGATTATAATCATCCGGTTTCTCTGTAGGACTTTTTCAAAGCTTTTTGTTTTATCCCACTACCCACAATTCCTCAACTCATATCTAAATGCACATCATGTCCCTTCCGCAGCTATTTAGGCCAGGATGTTTTACAGCCTCTCTGCTATGTGCTGGGTGTCCTGGGATGTGTCTGTGCAGCAGAGTGAGAAAGGTGTCTCAGTGAACAAAACCTCTGTCAGAGGGACAGCTGGTTTAGTAGCTGGATCTCCCCCAGGGCTCGTCCTACACTGTTTCCCTCTGCCTGACCTCTACACAAAGAGCCAGGGGTTGATCATAACTCAGCATCGCACGCCTCTGCATTTTATGTTAAATGTGTTTGATTGTTTTCCCTTGTTCCAGTCTCCAGGGTCCGTTGAGCCACTGAGTCGGAGGTTTTGTGGCCAGAAAGTGGTGACACGGGGTTAGTGAGGGCATTGTGGCAGGCTTATTTGTTGGATAACCCATCTCTGTCTCACTCTCTCTCTCTCTCTCTCTCTCTCTCTCAAGGGTGACATGATTCACAGAAGAAAACACTTCTGTGTTTTCTTCACAGCTCCTTGAGTGTGTCATCATGTTAGCCCTTTAACGCTGTAAATCTACCAGCGTGTCTAGAATCAGGTGTGTTGGTTTGGAGGACGTCTGTGCACAGATGGCTGTTTGGAAGTGGTTGAATTTCTGGCAAAGTAAAATCTTCAGTTTTCTTCATTATTAATGTGTAGAGGAAACCTTGATATCCTGCACAGCATCGAATTGCATGTGAGGCTTCAACTAACGATTGTTTTCATTATTGATGAATGGGATTATTATTTTCTCAGATTTGTATCATATTAAAATAACAGTTCAAAACCCAAAGATATTCAGTTTATTAACATATATGACAAAGAAAAGCTTCAAATCTTCACATTTAAGAAGCTGGAACCAGCAAATGTTTTGCTCGTTTCAGCTCTAAAAAAACCCACAACACTTATTACAAATGCTTTAAGCTTTTTCATCTTGATTGGGGAGAGACCCCACAGCTGCAATTGAAACCGAAGTCTGTTCAGGATCACCTGGGGACACAATAAAGCTCCGAGTTATTGTTCTTAAAGCGCTGCTGGAGAATATCTGCCATGCGGCAGAGGGTATATTTGAAATGCGTTAATGAGGTGTTGCCATTTCTATTATTGTATCAGCTACAGTAACTTCCTCCAATTAACTTTTCTTGAGATGATTTCCAGCTGTTCCAGATGCTATGCGAGTCAGACCTGCCGCTCATGGAAAATAAGAAAAAATAAAAAAGCTAAAATATCACAGATGAACAAACAAGCAGATGCATTGGATTAATGTTCACCACTGACCGGAATCCTGACACGCCGCTGTCTGCAACAAATGTTTTCCATGAGACGAATGTCCGAACATGATGCACTTCTGTGAGTCTCAGGAATAAAAAATGGTTTGAGTCAGGGTGTGAGATGACGAGAACAATCCGACTGCTTGTGTGTTTTGTCACTAGGAGCGAGCCTTCGACTGTGTCATTGCCCACAGATGGATATGATCAGAAATAACAAATTAACCATCAAGTAATGCATACAGTAGCACTTTCAGTTTTACTAAAGGTGGCGGTAACTGAGCCATTACCTGGACACGGGACAAGTACCTCTGTGCCTGTTTTTTTCCTTGACTAGGCAAAACAGATGTCCTCAGTTCAGGGCCAACATTCCCAGTTTCTCTTTTCCACGCGGGAAAGTTCACTTTTCTCTGCCAGCATGGGGGAAGAGCACTAAAGCTACAGCAATTCTGGATTATAGCTTAGTGAACATGTTATATTTGTTTCAATTTTCTCTCCAAATTGTCTTCCCATGTCCTGAAGTCAAATGAGATGTCCTTGATCAACCCCAGGGTTCCTTTAAATGATGTTTTCTTGGCTTTTTACAGCACTATTAGTCTCAAATGATTTAACTGTCTAATGTCAAATGGCTACAACGTCAAGTCACATTTGTATAAAAATCATTTTAGGGCTGTTTTACAAATAAGTTTGAGCCACATTTGAAGTCAAAATTTTCAGCATCTTCAGAAAACACATGCAGCCAGGGCTATGCTGAGGATTTTCAAGGATTCATTCTTTACCTCCAAGACTGCAAATTATCAATCTTAACGTCTCGTAAAGATTTCTAGAAGGAGAAGAAACATACTGCAAGACCTAGTTTCCAGATTTACAACATCAGCCATAACCTACCTTTATCCTATCACTCACCAGATGTGCGAGAACCTGTGAAACTCAAGCTTAGTTTTATACCTGTGGCTTAACGGAGTACATGAAAGGGGTGCAAAAATGCTAGGAAGGGGCGCATGAAGAAAAAAAAAGTCAGGTCAGAGGTCAGGTGAAAGGTCAGAACAATAAAGGAAAGAGAAGAAGATTGATGAGAGGACTCTACCTTCAAACCTATAGTTTCAGTTTGAAGGCACTGCGATGACAGTAATGGAAAATATTTGTCATACACATCAACTTGATTTAGGGAACACATCATACTGCCTGTCATCCAAGAATAACAAGATTAAAAAAAACATAAAGGAAGGAATAAAAAGAAACTGAAACACAACATTCACTCATCATGGTGGACTCTTCAGACCTGCGTGAAACCACCAGATTTCCTGCCAACCTGTAAGACGTACGTTATATCCAAAGACTGATGGCCGATAGCCCGCAAAGTGTCACATCGTGGTTTGTTGATTCCTGCTTCTTAATCTCTTTTATTGGTTTTCCCCAAATATAAATCTTACTATTCCTCTCAGGAAAACTCATCAAAACCTGTACGGAGCTTCATATTTTGGAACAAAGATGAATAAACACAAGCTCCACCTGCCCATTAATCCTCTGTCAGCAATCTTAACAGCCCGTTTTATGTGGAACAGTGGACAAGTGACTCTAACCTGTCCCATAAAAGTCTTCTGAGATTGTGAGACTCCACAAGATATTCAGAGTAGAGCTGCAATGATAAGTCGATTAAGCGATTAGTCAATCGACAGAAAATTAATCTGCAACTATTCTGATGATCAAATAATTGTTTCAAGGAAAAAAGGCCAAATATTCTCTGGTTTCATCTTCTCAAATGTGAAAGTTTTGCTGCTTTTCTTTGTCATATGTGACAGTAAATTCAAATCCTTTAGGTTTTGCACTGTTGGTCGGACAAAACAAGCAAACTGTAGACATCAATGAGAGCTCTGAGGAACTGTGAATGACATTTTTTCACATTTTTTGTAGATGAAACGATTAATCGATAGACCAAGAAAATAATCAGATTTTATCGCTAATGAAAATAATCCATAGTTCCAGCTCTAATTCATGTCTTGGTGTGAGTTAATCCCATGGTTTGGGTCAAAGAGTCATAAGAAATGGGGTCAAGGGATTGAGAATGCAATGGGAGACTAAAATGTTAGTATATTTTTGATGATTTTGGGCCCCTTTTCTTTCATATTTGGAAAATTTTCTGTTGTGCAGATTTGTAGATTGATCTAAACATTATGGATTAGAGTGGAAGTTATGGGGAAGTTAAGCTTTTTGCCGTGACCTGTTTTGATTTTGAATGGCGGAAAAAATATGTCTATTCATAAATCAAAAATCAAGTGGCGTGAAAAGAAAGAGAATGAAGTCATGGTTACATCGAGATGCAACAAACACTCAGCTGAACTTTAGCTGAACATCTTCTTGGGTTACCAGATAACTGAATATCAGCATTGTCTCGATAAATTGTTTCCAGAAGTCTTCATGAGGCCCTTAATCCAGGTGCACCGCCACATGTCTTTTCATCGCTATCACTGCATTAACAATTCCCTTCTGGAAGTCGTTATTCATTGGTTTGCGTGTGCAAGCGCTGTCAGCAGCTACCAATCAAATTTTGTGGATAAAATAATTGGCAGACATGCAAACCATTTACAAAGGTGTTTGCTGCCTCTCAGACATGCATGTTAACCTGAGGGCTTACAGTACATCCTGCCTGGTCAACATTTGCTGCTTGTATGAGGATATTTAACACAACGTACTGTTGACAGCCTTCAGTCTGTATACTGTCAAGCTGAGGGTTGAAGGAAGGAAAAGCTAGTGAGAAATACGCTGTAGAGCTGATATAAATCAAACAAGCAAATCTGACCTTTTCACAGATATCCTGTTTATAAATGTTGGCCTACGCATTAGGTAACAAGAGATTACAGTACAGATGTGCCAAGTATCAAGAGTATCAAGATTTATGTTTTAGTGATTACTACTGGTGGATATATATTGCTATCCGACTTTTTTTAAACCCAAATAATGGACATATGGTATCAGTATCTGTCTCAAAAATCCAGCATCAGATATTCGTACGTCGATTATCGTACTTAGTAAACTTCGGGCAAATCTGCCTTGTTTACTCCGGTTGACTGGGACTCTAGTTCAATTTCCCTTTGGTGCGATTTGTTTTGGCAGATCTGAATCTTACTCAGCAAACTGTAGAATGAATTGAGGTCCGAGCTGGACTCGCAACAAAGAACATTGCATTTGGCCAGAGGACCTTCTTCCTGTGTTGACTTTTTCGCTCACACACCAGATGTAACAAACCAATAATTGGAGTAAATGTTCTCACGTGGCTTTTAATAATGCATTTTAGGTTTGCTTGGATTTTTTCTGTGTGCACAGAAACCGAACCGAGTGGAAAACACAACAAATTAACCAACTCAGACTAGAGCAAATTATAGGTTTGAAAATAAAGCCTGCAAATTCAACCATTTAGATATCATGGCTTTATATATATCATAAAAAAAATCTTCCAATATTGATCATCTTCCAATAGTTAGGAGGAGGCCAATGATACAGTATGTCAGTTAGTAGTGCAATCATGGTGGGCCTTTCTATTGATGTTCAGTCTTACTCACTCGTGCTTTCTCCTTTGGAAACTCAACGCTGAGTAATTTAAGGAGGCTTTCCCACGCTGAGAAAGAAGCTTGTCATTTGTTCTAGTTTGTCTCCCACAAATTATAGTGTTGTTTGTGTCCAGATGATGAAGTCATCTGAGAGACCTGTGGGCTTTAAGGAGTACGGTGTTTGGAATGAATTATGCTTTTGCTAAATATGTTTTCACACTATTTTATACCATTACACCATAAAAAAATATACTGGGGGAGAGAGACAGCTGAGACTTTTCAAATATATTTGCGAATACTGTGAGGGAACTTAACGTGCCAGCACAACTGTGGATTCTGTGGTATTAAGGCCTTTCCTATACAGCAGTAAATTCAAGACAAAGCTTAAAGGGAATTTTATTTTATTTATGACTGTTTTAGTTAGTTTTCTCATTTTTACAAGTCCTACAAATGTATAAAAAAGACTATATTAGTCATGTCTTTATTTGTTATTGCTCTATCACATAGAGCTGAATAAAATCATAATACAAACTTTACACACTGTTAATTGATAAATACTCCTCTACCCACAGTGGTTTGCAGTATGATGTGGTCAGTGCAGTGACTCATTGAAAACCTTTTTATTTCTAATGTGGCACACATGTTAAATATTCAGACTTATGCACCTAAGGACTTGTGTGAGCCTTAAACAAGCCTGAAGTTAACAGTGTAGGGCTGCAACTATTGATTATTTTCATTATTTAGTAATCTGTCAATTACTTTCTTAATCGATTAGGCGTTTGGTCCATTAAATGTCCAAAAATGGTGACAAATGTCGATCACCGTTTCCTAAAGCCCAAGGTGTTGCCTCAAAAGTCTTCTTTTGTCACGACCAACAGTCCATAACCCAAAGATATTCAGTTTACAATCATAGAAGATGAAGAAACCAGAAAATATTCATATTTGAGAAGCTGGAACCAGAGATTTTTCTCAAAGAATTACTCAAAAATAGTTGCCGATTAATTTTCTGTCCATTAGCTAATCGATGATAATGGTTGGGGCTTTAGAACAGTGCGATGGGGTACTGGTAGACTCGACTTTGCTGTTCGTTAAAATGAACACATTTGGCTTTGTTTGTGGTGGGAAGCCAGTTTGTAGAGAATTGAGCAAAAGTAAGTAAAGAAGCAGATGTTATCTTTCAAACTGATTCCACAGTAACTTAATATTTAATACTGTCTGATGTTAGATTGTGGATGTTCTACACATGTTTGTGTCGGGTTCTTCTCACATCAGAAGATGTTCATTTTAGCTTCAAGGGTTAATTCTGCCATTGCTGGTTTCCAGGTGTTGTGTTGTGGCTGCTCAGCTCCTAATTAGTTAAATAGAGCGAATCAATTAAGCAATAATGACCACATGTGCTTATCAGCCTTATAAGGAGATGATACTGTATATGTTTTGCCTTATAATAGTTAGGAAGCGCAACAGCATATTGGCCCAAAACAGTGGTTCCCAACTGTTTTTGGCTTGTCACTCATAAAAACGAAGCAATGTTTGTCAGCGAGCGCTTAGCTTCGTTTAGTTTAACCAAGTGTTTTATTTCAAATGTTTTAGAGGCCTGAAGAGGTACGATTATTCAGTTTTTACGCAAGAAAATAAAGCGAAGATTAGTGGAAAGTCTGAAAGAATAAAATATAAATATATAAAACATTTTATTTTGCTTTCCTATCCTGTTGTTAATCTTGGAACCCCTCAGATTTATTTAGTGGCCCCCTGTGGGGGTCGCAACCTTCAGACTGGGAACAACTGGTCTAAAAAATGTTCTGGTAAACATGACATTCATGATGGATGATTTTTGACCTCTTATCTTACTCAATTCTTCAGTTTTTTGGATGTTATTGTAAGATTGTTGTTTGTGTCAATATACAAGAATATTTCATGTCATTTTTACTGCGTGCAAACATGAGGTGCTTTTCAAGCTGTTATCTAATTTCGGTTTTATTATATATTATCATTAAACATTACATTAAAACTATGTTTTGTGTGATTATCTGTTTTCTGTCTTCTCCAGAACCTTCACTGTTAACCAGGATTGGCCTTTAGTCAGAGGTTCAAACTGATTAATTTTAGGAAGTCAAGGTCCCTCATCTAGCATGGGTACAAGAGGCCTTCTGGGCTGCCTCCTCCTGACTGCTTTGCTCAGCTTTTCAAATGCTGGGCTTGTGAAGAAAATCCTACGGCATCGACGACAGACTCTGGCATCCCCTAAAGAACACAACATCACCCTGCCCAGTGCAGATCATCCTGTGGTGTTCAACCATGTCTATAACATCAATGTTCCTGCCAGTGCTCTATGCTCAGTGGACCTAGACGCTCCAGAGAACAAGCAGCTCCTTCCCAATGACGCTGCAGTTTCCCCGGGCTATCGCGCCACTGAGCACACCCTCGATGGAGAGAACCAGATTGTCTTCACCCACCGCATCAACATTCCTCGGCGGGCCTGCGGTTGTAGCGATGACATGCCGGGTCTGAAAGACCTCATGAGCCGGTTGGAGATGCTTGAGGGAGAACTTTCAGCATTGAGAGATCAGTGCAATGGTGATGGTAACTGCTGCAGTGCACAAGTCACAGGTGCGTGAAATTTTTCTGTCATGCTTTGTCAGTCAAGATTACAGCGAGTAAAGTAAAATCCTTTATTTTACTCAATTTGCATTGAAAAGTGCTACTCTCAAGATACCACATAACCCCAAGAGTCTCCCTCAGTATTAGGCACATCTGTTATATTCATCTGCTGAGTTCTTTGAAATTCAATGAGGAGGCGTAATTTGCTACAGTTAAGACCAACATCTCATTAGTTAACCTTCAATGGGGCTTTATTTGGCTCAAAATGACATGACCTACAGTTGCTGTAATATCAATTTAAGTAAAGAGTATTCTCCAATAGTTGCTAAAATAAACCTTGGACCATTTGTGAATGATGCACTCTTATTAAAGGAATATTTTGGTGTTTTGGCAAATTTGCCTGTTCATTCTCTGGCAAAGAGTTAGATGTGAAGACTGTTAAATATAAGGCTACAACCAAAAACAACCAACTATTGCCTTAGAGAGAATTCTTAATCTGATTGTATTTCATACAACTAAGAGAAAATGACACTGATGTGTTATAAAATAATGAAATACAATGCCACACGTATGATGTTATTGCACAAAACTTTTGAATTGAACAAAGTAAATCAAACCATTTCTTTACTTTATCTATCAAAGGTGAGGTGGGAACTAAGCCTTACTGCAACGGTCATGGAAACTACAGCACTGAAACTTGTGGCTGCAGTTGTGAGCCTGGATGGAAGGGACCCAACTGCACCGAGCCCGAGTGTCCCAATAACTGCCAGGACCGAGGCCGCTGCGTGGACGGAAAGTGTGAGTGCTTCAAGGGCTTCTCTGGAGAAGACTGCACCATCAAGGTTTGCCCTGTGGAATGCGGAGAGTACGGACAGTGTGTGGACGGCATTTGCGTCTGCTCGGATGGTTACTTCGGAGAAGACTGCTCTCAGACAAAGTGCCTCAACAACTGCCACGGCCGCGGCCGCTGTGAGGACGGAGACTGCGTATGCGATGAACCTTGGACTGGCTTTGACTGCTCTGAACTCATCTGTCCTAAAGACTGCTACGACCGCGGGAGCTGTGTGAACGGCACCTGCTACTGTGAAGAGGGCTACACGGGGGAGGACTGTGGAGTACGCACCTGTCCCAACAACTGCCACGGTAACGGTTTCTGTGTTGAAGGAAAGTGCGTCTGCACCGCCGGCTATAGCGGAGAAGACTGCTCTCAGCTCACCTGCCTCAACGACTGTAACGACAGAGGTATCTGCTCCAACGGGATATGTATCTGTGATATGGGCTACCAAGGTGAAGATTGCAGCCAGTTAGCATGTCTGAACAACTGTAACAACAGAGGCCAGTGCATAAATGGACAGTGCGCATGCGATGTCGGTTTCCAGGGAGATGATTGCTCTGAGCTGTCATGTCCCAACAACTGCCAGGACAGGGGGCGCTGTGTTAACGGCCAGTGCGTGTGCGATGAAGGCTTCACTGGGGAGGACTGCAGCATCAGGACATGCCCCTCAGACTGTTACGGCCGTGGGGAGTGTATTGATGGACGCTGTGAGTGTCACGCAGGCTTCACTGGCGAGGACTGCAGCGAGCTGAGCTGTCCTAACAGATGCAGCAATCGTGGCCGATGCATTGATGGGCAGTGTGTTTGTGATGAAGGCTTCTCTGGTGAAGACTGCGGTCTGAAAGCTTGTCCCAACGACTGCATGGCCCGAGGTTTCTGTTCTGATGGCAAGTGCATCTGTGAGGAGGGCTTCACAGGAGACGACTGTTCCGGGCTCGCCTGTCCAGATAACTGCAACAACAGGGGTCGCTGCATCAACGGAAGGTGCACATGTGAGAGTGGATATGAAGGAGAAAGCTGCGCAGATCTGAGCTGCCTCAACAACTGCCAGGACAAAGGCCGCTGTGTGAACGGTCAGTGCGTCTGTGATGAGGGATACATTGGAGACGACTGCTCAGAAGGTAAGAAACTCTGTTCAGTGCAGAAACACACACACACACTCAAACAAAATGGATTTGGCAGCTCGGTTTCTGAAAGTTTCCATGTGTCAAATAGATGTACTATAAAAGAAAATCCAGAATGATGCAATTTCCTTATATTCTCAAAATTCACTGACCACTCATTCTGAGAGAAACTATTGTGAATATATAGTGATATAAAAGAGGGTTTTGGTCTCTGTATTGCTGTTGTCTGCACTTGGTTCACACTTTTTTGGCAGTTTTTCACACCACAACCAGATGTGTCTCTGGAGTTTGCATTAGCTGTGTGGTGGATATTCAGTGATTGAGGGCATGGGAAAACTATCCAAGACAACACCCTCAGCAAGGTTTTTTTTGGTTGTGTTTTTCCAGTGTCTCCTCCAAAGGACCTCAATATCGGCAAGGTCACAACCGACACAGTGGATCTCTTGTGGGACAACGAGATGCTGGTGACCGAGTACCTTGTGACTTATGTGCCCACCAGTCCTGGTGGTCTTCTCCAGGAGTTCACCGTGCCTGGAGACAAAAGTGCCGCAACTGTCAAAGAGCTTGAACCTGGCATCGAGTACCAGATCAACGTCTACGCCGTTCTGAGCAACAAAAAGAGCATCCCTGTCAGTGCGAGGGTGGCCACAGGTACGTCACAAACATGTCTAAGTATTTTTCGAATCAGTTATTTGTTTGGAGTCATTTTTTTAAGAAACAATGTCAAAATTTTTGAATATTTTCTGGCTTATTAAGTCTTTTATGATAGTAATCAAAATATCTTTGGGTTGTTGACTGTTTGTCAGGACAAAAGAAGACATTTGAGTTGCACCCTGGGCTTTGGGAAACAGGGATTGACATTTTTCACAATTTTTTCGATATTTTAAAGACCAAAAAAACTAATTGATTAATTGAGAAAATAATAGACAGATAAATTAATAATGAAAATATTTGTTAGTTGCAGCCCTATTAAACATTTTTGTGGTTTGACTATCAAAAGTAATAATTGTTTTGATTGTTTTTTGTTTGCATCCTTCCAGCTCTTCCACAGCCAGAGGGTTTAAGATTCAAATCAGTGAGTGAGACCTCAGTAGAGGTCGTGTGGGACCAGCTGGACATCTCCTTTGATGGCTGGGAGATCTATTTCCGCAACACGGTCAGTGGTGCCCATCTCTTTTGAAGGCTTGCCCAGGATTTTATTTAAACCAACGGAAAGTGATAAGCTATGCCAGCTTATTAGAAATCTCAGCAAAACACGGATTTATTTGAGTGCTGACCGTTAGAATTGCTTTGACATATGGAAAACCTCAGTGAGGGCAAGTCTGGATGTCATAGAACTGCGGGTAAATCTGCTGCTTAGATACTCTTTGAAAAGAAGATACTGTGTCAGCTGACATGTCAGAGACCTTTTTTGGATTTTGCATCTTTTGCTGAGTTTTTACCCGTTTTTATATACATTGTCCTTTCCCGACCTTTTTATAACTGTGTCATGCTTTTCACTACTGAGCAGTTCTCTGTCTGTTTAAATCGACACCTGCTGTCTCATCCAAACATCAGTGCTCAGTTTATTGCATGCAGCGTTGTTCCATACTTTCCATACTTCTTTTTACACAAAATTAATGGAGAATCAATTTAGTTCTCAGCAGAAACGTCTTTTCTACAATGTCATGGAATTTTTGTTTTATATTTTATGAGGTTTGGAGCTCGAGAGAACAAGGATTAACACAGGCAGATTTTAACTGGAGAAACCTGATTATTTGCACATTTGCACATGAAAATTTTTTACAACTGAGCAAAACTGTACTGATCTCCCTGTTTTGAACTGAAATGGACAAAACCAAAGAAATCATTCACTCTCCAAAGCTGAACATTACTTCTAAAACCCAAACACATGTGAAACTCTTCACTCGCACTACTGAGCCTGTCCTGTAACGTTTACACTTGTTTCATTTAACATATTAACTTTAAGGAATAATTATATTATTATGACATTTTGGGAGAGTTAGATTAGTTAGATTAGAAGATTGAAACCACTCTCATGTCTGTTCAATTACTTATGAAGCTAAAGCCATGAGACAGTTAGCTTAGCATAAAGAGTTGAAACAGGGGGAAAGGTCAACGACAAGACTCCAGGAAATCAACGGTGTGACCATAACCTCCCATAAAACCACAACTAACCAAGTAATAAGATGTAATGTGTTAATTAATTAGTGAGATTTAGAGCTGCTGGTAGGTGGATGTTTCTTTATGCTAACCTTAGCTAACCGTCTCACAGCTGTAGCTTCATATTTAAGACAGACGTGAGAGTGGTTTTGATCTCATTAAACTCGGAAACCACATATTTTCTAAAATGTCAAACTATTTCTTTAAATCCAACATCTGGCAGGGGAGAAAGGTAAACTGGAAAGGAGAATTAAGACTATTGCCGTCAATGCATGTAAACTAAAATGTCTTATTTCTTGCCATAACCTGATTTTCCCCACAGTAATCAGATTTCTTGTGTTCATGTGATTAACAGGATATCGGTTTTTGTATTATGTGTCTTTGCAGAAAGAAGATAATGGTAAAATCGTGAGCAATCTTCCACCCTCCCAAAACCAGTTCATCCAGTCAGGTCTCGGACCAGGACAGGAATATGAAGTTTCCATCAACATCATCAAGAACAACACCAGAGGACCCCAGACATCCAAAACAGTCACTACGAGTGAGTTTCTGGCTGTAACAAACATTTTCCAAGGACACAGATTTTTATTTAGATTCAGCTGGTGAGATCATGGAAATTAAAAACATCCAATTGGCTTATAATGATGTAGTTATAGCTAGAGATGATTTGGTTATGTTACTTTCCTGCTGTGTCTGGCAGCTATCAAAATAGCATTTGGTAGGATACAAAAAAAAAAACCTTCATTTCACTTGAGCACACAATAATAATAATCCAGTAAGAGTGAAAGTGAAGAGTGAAATTCCACAATGACAGAAGAGTTACAACAGGAAATCCCGGCTGACTTTCCACAGTTCCATCACTCAGATTTTAGGTTAAGCGCAATAACTCAAACAGCGTGACCATGTTATAGTTGTTTTCTTCACTTTCACTGAATTTGCTTTCAGCTCTTGTCCTCGGCTCACTGGAACTTTTATTGCCATGTCACTCTATACGTTATGCTGTGAAATGCCTTCAGTTGCTTCTGTAATCAGTATAGCATGCCAAGGTAAACAACTTTCCCAGCAATGAATAATAGAGGTAAAGTTGAACCTTTTGTACTGTTCAACCCCCAGAGGTCCTTTTAGCACAACTCTGAAACATTGAGAAAGGATATCTCCTCCACATGCAAACACAGGAAATTTGTTAGGTTGTAAACACAACGTCAGAGTGAAAGCAAAGATTATATTTCATGCTTGTTGTGTTGATCCAAGCTTTCTCTTAAGCGATAGAGAGCCAGGTTGAGTCTTATGTGGGCTGTTGTATGTACAAAGACAGGAAGGTTCATATTGTTTCTCCGCTTGAATGTTTTTCCTTTCAGATGTACAGTATCTTGACCTCCCCCACCTGCTTAGACTCAGACTAAGACTTAGCCAGTATTGGATCTTAGCTTGACATTTTCCTGGATAATTTATAGATTATGGTGAATTTCAAGTCTGTCAACAGTAGAAACCATTTGTTTTCTACATACGCTGATTTATAGCTGAAGAAAAAAGAGTGGATTTATCATTTCAATACCTTTTTAAACAAAAAATGCCTAAAGCTCACCGGTTCCAGCTTCTAAAATGTTAATATTGTTTGGTTTTCTTTGTCTTTGATGATAGTAAACTGAACCTTTTCAGACCTCGAGAAACAACATCAATTTTTATAGTTGATTATTAATTTAAGTTATTTATCAAGGAAAAAATTTCTAAAAAAAATCACTGGTTGCAGATTCTTAAATATCACAATTATCTGCTTTTTCATTACTTATTATATGTAAGTCTAATGAAAGTGAACATCTTTGAGTGTCACATTGGGCTGCTGAAAATTTTGCCACTTTTCTGACATTTTATAGACTAAACTATTTATTGATTCTACAAAACAGATTGAATAATTGATACTGAAAATGATAATTAGTTGCATCCCTACTTGTTCATTTACTTAATATTTGTTTTACTTCCACACTGTGAAGACATTGACTCCTGCAGATTTCTTGGTGAATATACATCTTAAAACATAATTAATTTTGGAGCAAATCTGCCACAGACAGAGTTTTTCAAATGCAAACTACTTTTATTGCAAAAATTTTGCCCCCAACACACTAGTCTTAAATAGACCAACAAGTTTTACATACATCCCTCATCCTGATGCTGGATGTTGTTTCCTCTGTGCTTTAGAGATGGATGTGTGTCAGCTTGTAAAGACAGTCAATAATTTTCCCAGTTGTTTGTCATTTCCAGCCCATTTGTCTCTGTAATTTAATCACCATTTACTAGATAGAGTAGCTGAACTAATTTCTTTGCTCAACTATGACTCACCCTTGCCTCCTCCCTCCCTCATCTCAACTCCCACTCAGATATCGACGGCCCCCGTCAGGTGGAGGTGAAAGATGTGACGGACTCCTCGGCTCTGGTCAGCTGGTCCGAGCCGGTGGCTACTATAGACAAAGTCACCATGGTTTATGGGTCCAGCGCCGACCCCACAGATGTAATCAGCGCGGATGTTACCTCCCCAGACAAGCAGTACAGCATTGACGGTCTGAAGCCGGACACTGAGTACGTAGTGACCCTCATCTCCAAGAGCAAACACATGAGCAGCAAAGCTGTCACCACCACGTTCACTACAGGTAGGTTTGTGATGGCAAGAACTGCAAAATTTCAAAGGATTAAAGGATAAGTCTGGTGATGTTCTATATTTTTCCCATGAAAAGACCAAAATCATCAGTGAATGATTCTACTAGTACCATAGAGCTTTGTCTAAAAAATATCAAAAACACATCAATGCTTGACATATTCCTTCATTACTATGAACACACACACACACACATACTGTCCTGCTGCTGCAAATACTCATTAGTGCACCACATTTTTATCAATCCCCTGCTGACAATACTCCTTAATATATGCACTTTTTATTTCTGTTTGAATAGCATTTACTAAATGTCTATTGCCCAGCTGTTTTAGTTAATAACTGAACCTTTTTAAAAAAAAAAAAGAATTTGTGACCCATTTTTGAAGATTTATGTCTTCAGTAGGAATATCAGGTCACAGACAGGATAGGGAAGTCGGAAAGAATTAGAGACGTACTAACACGTCATTGGTTTTGGATTTTTTTTCATGGAATTTGTTGACAATAAAAAAAAATGTATAAAGAGTAATGCCAAACTATTGCAGAGCACGTGTGATCATGTGAACAGACTTTATATATATTCATTTTGTGATAATTGGGGATAAGCATATACTTTATATATATATATATAGTTTTTTATACGTATGTATTGTTTTACAATGTCTAATAAGAGCCAAATGTAGTGAATCAAAGGTTCAATGTGTGTTTATAAATCCAAAGTTTGTGGTTTGTATTTTAACCAAGATACTTCACTAAAAAAAGCGCCTGAAGAACATTTCCTTCTCTGTTATGATTATAATTTTCTGTACTGCAGCCCTGGACGCCCCTAAGGACCTGCAGGCTGTTTCCCAGACAGACAGCAGCATCACTCTTGAGTGGAGTAACAGTCAAGCTGATGTTGGCAGCTACCGAGTGAAATACAGCCCCATCTCCGGCGCCGCTCATGGTGAGGAAGTGTTCCCACGAGGACCAGGAGACACCACAAAAGCTACTATCACTGGTGAGGGTCATTTATTTATCACGTACAGACTTCCAGACTTCCAGACTGCTCTGTATTTCTCAATAGGAAATGGTAATTTTCCTTATATCTCTCTGTCTTGCAGGGCTAAAGCCAGGGACGGAGTATGGGATCGGAGTGACTGCCGTGAAGAAAGAGAGAGAGAGCCTCCCAGCTACGACAAACGCAGCAACTGGTGAGAGACAGTCCTGAGCAGCTGTCGAAACAACATACTTCACACCCCTTCATAAATACACAGACAACCAGATTATGTCGACACATATCGGGGCGATATAATAAAACTAAGGGAAGGAAAGTGATATATGATTTGTATTAAGTGTGTAACAGAAGTGATTACACACATTACAGAGTGTGAAATTTACCATCACAGTTTCTCACACACTGTACCCGATGCATGATTCTTCTATTAGACCTCGATCCTCCCAGAGATTTGGAGCAAGTCGAGTCCACAGAGACCTCCATCACCCTGAGGTGGCAGAAACCTCGAGCCAAGGTCACCGGCTACAGGCTGGTGTACATCTCCAAAGACAACCAGGTCGACGAGGTGGAGATCCCAGGCACAGCGACTAGCCATGTCATACGCAACCTGACTCCTGGAATGAACTACGGCCTCACCTTGACCGCAGAGAGGGGTCACAGGAGGAGCACACCTGTCACTGTGTCTACATCCACAGGTTGGTAGGGAGCAATTTTCCCACGATTTGATCTTCGAATAAATGATAACAGATGCTTTCAGAGGACGATCAAAATGGATTTGTCATTTAAAAATATACTGTTTTAACAGTTTTTTAAAAGATGAAAAGGAAAGTTGCTTTTTTTTAGGGTTCATTGACGATATTCTTCATCGTAAGTCTGTCAATATTTAGTTGGTATTATTAAAATGACTGCACACCAAAAATAAACCTTGATATTTAGAATTAATAGTATAGAGGTTTCACGGTTTTGCAGCTAACGAAACACCAAGAAAATGAGATACACCTTACACCTAAATGATGCTGTCTTGATTTGTGCCTTTTTGTTTTTCTTGTAGCGTCTTTCACATTTTATTTATCTGACTCAGACGACCGTGAGCTAACGACTCCTGCAGGCTCAGAGGACAATGTCATTAGCTTTGCGTATTTAGACACCTCCGAGTCCCATTTCTCTGGGACGGAGCCTGACGATGAGCTGGGAACGCTGACTATCTCAGGCGCCACACCTGATGGATTTGACCTCACGTGGGAACTAAAGGGTCACGGTGTCTATGATAGTTTCGCAGTAGAATATAAAGACACTCAGCGTTTGCAGGATGCGAGAGAGGTCCGACTTCCTGGAAATGCCACTGGCTCTAGAATCCAGGGCCTGAACGCATCGACAGAATATCAGTTAAAGCTTTATGGGATAACCGGTAGCCAGAGATCTGCGCTACTTGAAGCTGTTGCAGTCACAGGTATAAGTTTCTCTTATAGACTGATTGTTGAATAGAGAAACTGTCTCCCATCAGTGGAAATGAAGTAGAGATATGATTTGCATGCTGGTATTTTACTCATTGAGACTTCTTAGCAAAGTTTTTTACTTTAAACATCATCTGCATACCTTTTGGCATGGTGCAATATGATGACAAACGTAACAGAAATTATTGTATTATTTAAAAAAAAACTATCATCCCACATTTCACCCTGCCACGGCTTCATTACTGTGGCAGAATGTTGCTGCCCAAAGCTCAAATACAGGAAGAAATCTACAGTGTTCCCAAGTAATGCTGTGATGAGAATAACGTCCTCTCAGAGCCATTAATAACTTCAGGTACAATGGGCTTTAAAACACCGTCTGTCTCGATTTCTTCCTGCGTTTGAATTTTTAAATGCAACCATTTTGCTCTCTGAAAGCCTGAGCCACTAATTCCATCCTCATTATTCATCGTTTTCAATCCCATTCATCACAGTTAAATGATTCTCTAGCAGTTGGAGAAAATGACAGCGTACGTCAGTCGCATGTCAGACAAATGACTCAACAGACGTTTTGTAGGACAGAAGGAAGAAAATGGCTGTGCATGGCTTCATCCATTTTGAAGACAACTGTGTACTTCCACTCTGGTGGGCTACTCAGAACCTTCAAAGATTAATGGCACCGACACAAGTGTCATTAATTCCTTTGCTTTTCCGCATAGATGGTCAGTAAGTCTCTGATGCTTGATGATATAAGACAAAACAAAGATTATGAATCCAGTTTAAAGACAAGGGACAATGATGAAACCTTCACGGGAATAAGGTATCAGGATAAGCAGAATTGTTGTTTAATTTGAATTCTATCTCGTATTTTCCCAGTTTCTTTATTTAACCCAGTTTTTTCTTTACAGGTTCTTTTTCAGTCATCAGCAGAGGCAGTAACAAATGCATTCTTAAACTTGCTTTTATTCACTGTAGCAACCAAGCCTACCTCTCCAGATGTACTTTCGCTGAGCATCAAAGATGCCCCAACAACCCCACAGTCTGCTTCGGATATTGGAGCAGTTCAAACCCCAGAACCCCTCCGTCCTCTAAGCACAGAGGCTCCTTCCTCTACTGATACTGATGTGACAAGCTCTGGGGCTGAGCCTGAAAGCTCAACCCTGGATGTATTGGGAGACCTCACAGTCACAAATGTTACCGCCAGTAGCGTAAGCCTGGTTTGGTCGGCGCCTGATGAGGTGTTTGATAGCTTTTTGGTGGAGCTAAGTGCTCCGTCAGCTTTGATACAAGCTCATGTGACCACCGTACCAGGAAGTATGAGGAAGGCTGAAATAGAGGGCTTGTCCCCCTCGACACGCTATGATATTATAATACAAGGGCTGGTGGAAGGAGAGAGATCTTTACCTCTCAGAGGTTTTGCTACTACAGGTACATGGAGCAAATATTTCTTTTTGTAGGCATTCATCACAACCTGTCTTCATCACATCCATTTATTTTTTATGCTCTAGATATTTCAGGCTGGCTGCATTGTACATTTTTATCCACAGATGGATGATGTTTTATTTTATAATATTTTTCCTTCATCCCATATTTCCCTTTGCTTAACCTCTGACTCTTATTTATGATGGAATATTTGGGCCACAAATAAATCTGAGATTTTGATATTAAAGTTGGAATATTGTGAGAAAAAGTTAATATTCTGAGAATTTAGTTGTGATTTTTTTTTTGAAATGTCTGAATATTTAGAGAATAAACTATACTAAATAATATTTTGAGATATCATTTTAATAATTTTATGAGAAAATAATATTTTTTAAAAAGTCCTTTATTTATAAAAAAGTCAGTTATTTCAAGATTAAAATAATATTTATAATCATAATCACAACTTTACAAGAATAACTATGTATTAACAAATATTTTGAGATTTAAGTCATAACATTGTCATAACAACAGTTTTTTACTAGTTTAACTTGCAAAAGACATTTTCCAAAACGCTCAAGTTCTCAGTTTACTACAGTGCAAGTCAAGGAAAAGCAGCAAATCTTCCCATTGGAGAAGCTGGAACCCAAAAATATTTGCCATTTTTACTTGAAAAGTGACTTAAATAATTAATTATCAAAATATCATTATTAAAATAGTTAATTGACCAATCATTCCAGCTCCACAAGGCCCTGTCTGCTATGCACCTGGGATTCAGTCTCTCACAGTCCAGGATGGATCCCATTGAAAAGCAAAGGGAAGCATTTGTCCACTTTTTGTTTCAGTTTATAAGAGAAAAGTCCTCAAGGATGAAGACTTAGTGGTTGTTTTTGGAAATATAGAAGTCTTGCTAACTTCCCCAGCTCTGATACAGCGCAGCATAGATACATCCACTACCCTAAACGTTCGCTGTGTCTTAACTTTAATCATTTTCTGATGTCATGAACTTTTGCTGAGCTGTTTGGAGGAAACTAAAGTCTTCACTGCGCTCCAGCCTCTGCTTCAAAACACATCTAGTCATGTGATTCACAGGTTTAATTTCATTTTAGCATCTTAAAGTCTATGATAACAAGATGGCTGTTGTTGAAACCTATTAGATCATCCATATCGCTTATTTGACATGTAAAAGCTGACAGACTGCTCTCACCTGTTTACTATAATAAGAATATGATAAAATGTGGAAATATGACTTTGTTCTTGAAGTATTGCAACATTTTTTTAGTAGATTTGCAACCTAATTCTTAAAATATTACAACTTTTCTCTTTTCTTCTGTCTTTTTTCTTGTAAATGTTTGACTATATGCTGTGTAATATTTGAACTTTAATCTCAAAATCTTTTTTTTCCCCCTAACCTTGGCCGAAATACTCCATCATACTTTTTGAAATGAGTAATGTACCTTGAAAAGTTATGTGAGAGTAATTTTTGTAATCCATCTTGCCATTCAGTTGACCCCACTCTGATCTGTCTATCTACCAGAGGAGCTGAAGCCCATGGTGGTGAACCTCACCATCTCTGACAATACATGGGACGGCTTCACTGCGTCCTGGATCCCCATGGGTGGGGAATTTGACAGCTTTGTCATTGAGGTAACAAACTTGGAGAATATCGCAGAGAGCCAGAACCTCTCTCTTTCCGGAGACGCTTTGAGCCTGGGCATCTCCGGGCTGAATCCCAACACCAGCTACATGGTTGGCCTGTATGGGATGTATCAGGGCTCCTTCCTTGAGCCCCTGTACACTGAAGCCGTCACAGGTACCTGCTACTGGCAGCGTTCTGTCGTATAACTCTTTTCCTGTCTTTCTTTCCTTGTTTTTTTTATACCTCTTTTCTATTTCAGTCGGTATCTGCAGCATACACAGACACATACTAGACCCTTTGTTGTCCCACTCACAGTGGTGCGCCGACACCTCGCTGCATGAAACGAGAACCACATAATAACCTCATTTCTGTTTTCCATCACTGTCCAACACTCGGTGGCCACAGTGTACTGTATTGCTTCATCTTAACCAACATCCCATCTACCACTCCTTTACCCTCCAGCCACTGTTTCTGTCTAGCTGAGAGAGCGCAGGGTGATGGGCTCCTGTGCCTCGTCAGTGAGCCAAGCAAACGCCCAAGCAAATGTTCACCCTTACCCCCAACTGCTCCCTCCATCCCAGTTACCAAAATGCATGAAGCCCCTCCCTCTACCATCCCCTGCATCGTGGTGAGGTTTGACGCTGATGTGCTGCAATGATCGCAAAAGCAAACCAATAACTTTCATCCTCCCTCCCCCGCCCGTCACACAGTGACAGCGTGACCATCTCATTTCATCCCATCAACACTCATTCAGTGTGCAATTGATTAACCTTGAAGGATCATTTGCCCATGGATGTGTAAGCGCTCGCAGTATGTGTGAATGACACAGAGATAGTTTAGCTTTGTCAATTCTGATAAAGTTTGTCACAGAATGTCGCAGTAAATATCCTCATTTCCTTTTTAACTGCTAGGTGGCAAATGATTAAATCATCTTGTCCTTATCAAGGTAAAATGCTAGTAATTTAATCTGAGGTTAACTATAACGCCACCACTGTTTTACATCTGAATGATGCCTAAATTGTCTGCTGCATGTTTGCATGCAACTGACTGTATTTCTCAATGCATGTAAGAACATGTTTTTGCAAGGTGAACTTCCTCTTTGGCATTCTTATTACGCTTTGATTTGTTCTGGTGCAATATTCTGCAGAATTTATTCTGTCTGCAATATTAACAGATCAAATGCACGCTATATGTCTGAAAGAGACTGTTATCTCTCTTCCTCAGCCACATTTTCACATTTAAATCAACACTTCATTCATGTAAAACCTGCAGGCCAGTCTTCTTCAGCTATTTACCCTGAAGGCTTATGTGTCATTCCCCTTGGCGTTATATGTTTGTCCATCTTAATATTTTTTGTTAAAGGGGACATATCGTGCTTTTTGTGACTTTCTGTTTCTGTTACGTTAAACGTGATGAAAGGTCAAAAACTTGAGGTTAGTGACAGCATATGTAAAAATGCTCCCTGTAAGACAAAAGGCAGGGTTTCAGACTGCTCTGACTGCTTTGTTTGCAAAATTACCTTTACCGCTGCGTCTTTCGCACATGTCCACAAATGGCCGATCATTTTGTAATCTTTGTTGGTAAGGTCATTCCATGTGTCTCTTGCTGTAACAGCCGCAGATTGAGAACCAGTTGATTTTCTTCCTTGTTGTTTCATCTGTGCAGCCTTGGGTTGAAAATGTGATTGTAAATCTGTTTTTTTATAGCTTCAGTACTCCGTTAATTATACATTCAATACTACTGGAAGCTGACCAATCAGAACAGAGTGGGCTCATTTGGAGGGAGCCTTAAAGAGACAGGAACTAAAACGGCCTGTTTCGGACAGAGGCTGAACTGAGGGGCTGCGTAAAGGGCCAGTGTAAGATAAATAAGGAGTTTTCTTGAAATGTGAATCATACAAAGTTATTCCAGTGGAG
This sequence comes from Thunnus maccoyii, assembly GCF_910596095.1. Classification (NCBI taxonomy): domain Eukaryota; kingdom Metazoa; phylum Chordata; class Actinopteri; order Scombriformes; family Scombridae; genus Thunnus; species Thunnus maccoyii. Next base: position 23,284,170 of record NC_056551.1, on the reverse strand, counting down.
CCCCAGAATATAGAGACCTGGAAATGCGCATGATATGTCCCCTTTAAGAAAAGCAATAGGCACAGTTGGTTTAAAATTCAAGCTGTTAAGTTGATTTTGGTGGAGGATTCTCCATGTGCATGTACGTAATCTTTTATTACTCAGACAACAAATCAGAAATTGCAAGTTGGTGGTGGTGAGTGTCCAGTAACTCTACACATACTTCTATACGCTACATCAAACCAAGCAGCTACCAATCATATATTACTTACATCTGTTAGATATATGTGTCCTGCTAAATGGTTTTGATAAAAAATCTAATAATGGTTTCTTTCTTTAGTGAATCAGCCATTGGTTGGCAAACTATATGTCTCAAACTTAACGTCAGAGAGCTTTTCAATCTTCTGGAACGACACTGAAGGAGAATTTGATGGTTTTATCCTGGAGATTATTGATTCTGATTGGCTGATGGAGCCAAAGGAATTTAACTTATCCCACAATGCAATGTCCCATGACGTCACAGGGCTCAGGCCCAGCACTGACTATATAGCCTACCTCTATGGGACATACAAGGGATCCAGAACAAGCGCTGTCAGTATTGTTGCATCAACAGGTATTTTGATTTTATGTGTATTTATCATTAGTCTTACTAGCGTCCTCTAGCGTCATCTATTTTTAACTTTTAAATATTATTCATTTATTATCTGCACTTCATAGTTGACTTGGGCCTGTAAGCATACACAGGTTTTTTCAAAACAGACATATACATGCCTTCTATTTCAATAAATGAATGTATACTATATTTTTCTCTCCCCTGTAGCTAAAGAGCCTGATCTGTCCAGGCTAGTTGTTTCTAACATTACCTCAGACAGATTCTCTCTGTCGTGGCGGACAGGAGAGAACACTTTTGATATCTTTATAGTAGAAGTCAGAGAGTCTGCTTTGCCCTCGCAGGCAATGGGGCGCGCTCTGCCAGGAGACGTGCGCTCCACAGTCATGGCCGGGCTCAAAGCGAGCACAAGCTACAACATAAAGCTGTACGCCAGCGTTGGTGGCCAGAACACACAGCCGCTATTTGCTGTAGCTACAACAGGTATCACATTACATGCATTTCTTGACACTGCATGTACCAACCACCAACATTGTGACTTACAGTACCAGTTCCCAGCACAACATAACTGAAAAGCCGTGTTCTTTTTCTTATTCAGAGGATGTCCCACAGTTGGGGCCCATAGCTGCTTCATCTGTGAGCCCACATAACCTCAGCTTGTCCTGGAGCACAGTGTCGGGCCATTTTGATGGCTTTGTTGTCCGGGTCAGCGACCCTGAGCAGCAGTCTGATACGCTGGAGTTCAGACTGCCTGGTGAAGTCCGTAACTTTACGATCTCTAACCTGATGGATGCCACAGGCTATGATATTGAACTGTATGGTATTTCTCATGGGCGCCAAACTCCCTCTGTGTTAGCCCACGCCGTCACAGGTACTACGTATTTTACTCATATCTTAAACTCTTATCACTTGCAGTTGGAAATGGAAACAGTTAAGTCTCAGGCCTGGAATTCATTAAGAGCAAATTTGACATATATCATTCATCATTTTTGTAATTCAACAGTCACAAACTGGTAGCAGTTTTTGGTGCATAAAACTGTTTTGATTTGCCTACTCTGAAAATGTTTCAATAACGCGTTGAAGCAGCGAGATCTGGCTAGCTGTCTGTTTAAGTTAATGAGACTCCAGGCAAGGATGTTATTCAAGCAAACACTATTTATTAACCTATTATGAACTGGAAAGCAACTTAATCTCATGATGATGAGCTGACCTTGTTTATACTTTGATTTTAAAAACAAAATTCCCACTTAAATTCCACCTGACGTGCATCCATGGAAATACGGTGGCAATGAGGACTAAAAGCTAAAGCCGGTGCAGAAGTGCGTTAAAGGAATAGTTTGACATTTGGGGAATTGCACTTATCTGCTTTCTTGGTGAGACTTAGATAAGAAGATTGATACCACTTACCCATCTGTTGGTTAAATTTGAAGGTAAAGCCCGTGTCCAGTTAGCTTACCTTAGCATAAACAGCTAGCCTGGCTCTGGCCAAAGGTAACAAAATCCACCTGCCAGCGCGTCTAAAGCTCAATATTAAACATGTTACATCTTTTTTGTTTAGAAATGACAGTCTGTGGTTTTACAGGTGGTTATGTGCCGGACTATTTCTTGCGTTTTTTCTTAAAATGTGAAACTATTCCTTCAGATGCAGTACCAGTAATGGTCTCTAGATACTGGTTGTGTTGAGTTTTATTCAGAAAGTGCTGAAGGCACTTGAAATTGATTGTGAATAATATTTTTCTACAGGATGTTACAGTTTTAGGAGATAGGAAAACTTCTGTGTGTATTTCCCAGAAGTCTCAGCCTATCACAATGTGATGGTTTCCAGTTTCTTCTCAACACCTTTATTTTGTACCCCGTTTCTAGCTCCAAACACCAAAACCAAATCCAAGTTTCCAAATACCCTTTTACCGTACTGTCTGTGTGATGGAAGCACATGAAGCAATATGATGTGTGCCAAATTTGCCCTTAATGTTTTGCCTTTAAATTTTTGGAGATATTCAGATTAGAAGTTCCCATTTTTAAGCTGATATCTGATGATTTCTTCTTGCCTCTTTAAAACCTATACCTCACAGGAAGAGAGGAGTTTTCATGATTTGCTTTTGCAACCATTGCACACATTATCCTCCTAATGGAATATTGTTCCCCCTCCCACATCTGTTCCCTCTCTGGATAAAAAAAAAAAAAAAAATCAAACTCACTCCCCTCTAGCTCCTTTGCCTAAAGTGGAAAACTTGACCATTTCCAACATAACCCCCTACGGCTTCCGTGTGTCGTGGGAGGTGAAGCAGCAGCAGCAACTGCAGCAGCCGGAGGAATTAGCCCCCTCTAGCGGTGGCTTCAGACACTTTCACATAGTGGTGACAGACTCCGGCTGGCTGCTGGAGCCTCAGGAGTTCACTGTGGCAGGAAACGAAAGTCACCTGGACATCTGGGGCCTCATCACCGGCATAGGCTATGAGGTCAGGCTGACCGGGGTGTCAGAGTCAGGGCTTCTCTCTCGGCCTCTGACTACAGTGGCTGTGACAGGTACCACTTACAGTACACTTACAAGGCCCCTCGTCTTACTAAAAAGGGCAGTTCCTCATTTTGTTGCAACTACTGTGTATATATGTGATCATTAAACTTTATGATCCAACGCTGAAGTTTCACCATCACAACCTGGCAGGCCTATAAATGACACACTTACTCGATATTTATGCTTTATAGCTTTAACAAGTTTAGCTTTAGTGTTAATATATTTTGGTTAATGCCATGTTTTGATGGTGAGACCTCAGGTCTGTACTGTTACCTAACCCTAACCTAAATTTATAACATAACTTTTTTCCAGAATGATCTCACTTTTCCTTTGTTTTAAGCATCCAGTCTATTGTCTTGGTATGCAGCTTCATCACTGGGGGGAAGAGGAATGTGGAGCTCCCATCTGTTTCTTCTTAGATCCAAAATATGAGCAAGCATATATGTTTGTTTTCATATTTTAAAGTGTGTTTTCCTTCAGATTTCTGATTGGCGATATGCAGATGTCGGTGGACATAATATGATTATCGTATCATGTCTATAGATATCTTTTAAACTGACTTTTACCATGCTGCTTTCCTTTCCTTGTTGGTTCATAAATGAGGCTAAAAAAGCTCCAGCGGACGGATACAAACAACCGAATAAAACAAAATCAGAAGTGGGAAAACACTGATAAATCAACAGACATTCTGAGCATGAAATGTCAGTTGATTTAACTTCTAATCTCTTTTGTTTCATTATCTTTGAATGCACTGAATGCATCGCCTTGACGGACGCATGGGGACCTCGTCTCAACCAACCGAACAGATCCGTTAGAGCCTTTTAAGGAATGTCAACCTGTTAACTGACATAAATAAACATCTACAAAAAGCATCTTGTCTTTTTAATTCACTCAACTACCCGACTGATTTACACTAACGGAGCATGGTTGGTCAGAGGTGGTGGACAAAAAGGCCTTCACCCTGTCTGCCACCTGGAAACCTTCTTGCCTGATTTGCTGACTTCCAAACTGATGCCTGTGGTCGTCTCTCAGAAGTTGGTGAATATTTCTGGGAAAACAACAAAACCTACTGCAACGTTATGTTTCCTTTCTAACCAGAGGCTGAGCCGGAGGTGGAGCATCTTTTTGTCTCGGACATCACAGCTGACAGTTTCCGTCTGTCGTGGACGTCTGATGAAGACATGTTTGACAGATTTGTGATCAAAATAAGAGACAGCAAAAGATTAGCCCATCCTCGGGAGTACAGCGTCCGCGGTGATGAGCGAACCAAGGTTTTAACTGGACTCATGGGTGGCACTGAGTATGAAATCGAGCTTTATGGTGTCACATTGGACCGACGCTCCCAACCTATTACTGGGGTTGCTCAGACAGGTATATGAACAACACTGCAAAGTGTTTAGTTTTATACTAACTACTAAACCTTTTAAGTTTTGGGTGTGACGTCTGCTGTCAGAGAACTGGACCTACAGTCCCACTAATCATCTTTATTCCTCTGGTTTAAGGCTTAACTCCATGTCTGTCTGTTAAGGAAAATGGTCATTCCGGAGGTTTTTGGACATATTTTCTTCACTTTGAGTCACCTTTTTTTTCTGCTTTCATGTCTGCGCATATCCATTTGCACTTTGCTAGGCCTGTCAACTCCAAAAGGACTGCACTTCTCTGAAGTGACTGAATCCTCAGCCATAGTTCACTGGTCCCTGTCGAGCTCTACAGTGGATAACTACCGCATCACCTATGTGCCGTTCGAAGGAGGTAAGAGATCAATCAGAGTTACAATTCACTGCCAGTTTACATTTATTTCCAAGATGGATTTAGATTTGATTTTAGTTAGAGAGTTTAGTTTGTAACTTTGTAGATATTTAAATTATTGTTAAGTTTAACAAATTTTAGCTGTGCTCTTAAGAGAAACTCTAAGCTGACCACCATGACGTTGACCTTTTTTGTTTTTAGTGAAATGTCTCAACAATGATTAGGTGGATTGCTGTAGCACTATGTACAGACATTCATGTCCATCTCAAGATGAATTATTACTTTAGTGATCCTCTAACTAACTTTTCCTCTAGTGCGATCATCAGGCCAAAATTTATACTTTGGTTTATGACCAAATATCTGCAAAACCAATGACGTTCCCATCAGTCTTGGTGTTACCGTGTGTTTATTGCTAATTAGCCAATATTAGCATGCTGACATGCTAAAATAAGATGGTTAACATGGTAAACATTTTACTGGCTAAACATCAGCATGTTAGCATGCTAACACAAAGTCTTGTCAACTAATGTATGCCAATATGGGGTGTGTAGAAAATTCTGCATATATTATTACTGGAGACTTCAAATACAACAATGCATGAAGTGTTGTTAATGAAGTTAGATGTTCAGTTTGTGGTGTTGTTATTTTCTTTTCTCTCCCCCACAGGAACCCCAATGATGGTGACTGTGGATGGCGACGTGTTAGAGGCTTTGCTGCCCAATATGATCCCTGGCAAGTTGTATCAGGTGACTGTCAGCGCTGTGAAGGGTCTGGAGGAAAGTGATCCCAGCACAGACACTGTAACCACAGGTTGGCTCTCTTCCCTTCTTGTCCATCACTCATAACTTCAGTGTCACTCTTCCTGACTCTGAGTGACAATGGAGTCAGTTCATATTAAATTGAAGACATTTCTCTTGAGACAGTTCATGTTTGTGCCCTCCAGCTTTGGACAGACCTCAGGGTCTGACTGCAGTTAATGTCACCGACATCTCTGCTCTGTTGCTGTGGCAACCCTCTGTAGCCACTGTTGATGGCTATGTGATTACTTACAGTGCTGATACAGGTGAGTCTGTTTTTTCTGTTCTGTTATTTTTACTATTTAAGGTAATGTTTATCTCCATAACCACTTAACAAAAGCAGAATTTTTAAGAGAAAATAGTACTATAGGTCAATGTGATTGCTCCTAAGTGTTCACTAAAATTGTTTTAGAAAAGTAGCAAAGTGTTTATGTATCATAACTGGATTTTTGTCCTTGTATTGCGTATTAACTGGATATTGTGTTCACTCGTTTGTAGTGTGTCAGATTTGTATTTGTTTGGCTGTATTGTTTGTGTTTAGTTAATCTCAATGAGACTTTTACCTGGTTAAATAAAGGATATATATAGTTAAAATTAGTCAATCTGTAGAAGTGATATATCTACTGCTTGCATTGCTTATTTAATAAACTAATGAGGTTTGTATGACTAAAAACGTTGCTTTACTGTGATTGTGTGATTTGATCAATCGATGTGTGTGTGTGCCCTGCCTTACAGTGTCCTCAGTGGTGGAGCATGTTTCTGGGAACACGGTGGAGTTTGAGATGGGCTCCCTGGTTCCAGGAACTCATTACACAGTCGGAGTGCATGCGATGAAAGAAGCTCAGAAGAGCGCTTCTGCTGTTACTGAATTCACCACCGGTAGGTCTAGAAAGACTACCTGTCAAGAAAATGACTCAAAGCTAAATGTTATTCTAGTTACACAACATTTAATGAGTGTGGTGCTGTATTTCCAGATGTGGACCCTCCTCGTGATCTGACAGCTACTAACATTCAAACCGACAGTGCGACTCTCACATGGAAACCTCCGCAGGCTGCTGTCACTGGTTACACGCTCACCTTCTCCTCTGCTGATGGTACAATCAGGGTGCGTACATCCACTCATCAGTTCAATTATTGGACGTTGTGAAGTTTCACAGCTCAGACAAAGCAGTGGTGGTTTTGCTTGGTTTAACAGATTGTGTAAACTCAACATTACTGAAGACCATTTTCCAAATCATACTAAAAAAACTTTGGATTGACTTCCTAACTTCTAGGCAGTCACTGCTGCTTTCAGTTTACAACAACGTGGAAGGAAAATCGATTTGAAACGTACTCAATGGTGCATTCAAGGAAACATCCAAGGCCCTGGAAGTCATTTAAAAAAGGAAAAAACTACTAAGTTAACATTATTTTTCTTGCATATGGTCCATTTGTTGTTATAATTTATCTTCTAGGTTTGATTTTCTGACAGAATACAGCACTTTTGGGCATAAACTGTTAACTGATAATTTATATCAGACAAAAAACAAATTATTAATGGATATTAAAATAATCATGTGATGGGTTACTAATCTCAGGCATGCTTCAAGCCTCTTCCAGTTGTTTTTCACACCAGAGTGTATTGAATTGAATGTAAGACCCATCTGTTTTCTTCAGACTTTTATCATCACAAAGACACTCTGTTTTTATCTATTTATTCTTTTTTTCACAATTCTTAATTTGTTCTCTGTGCAATACTGTTGTACTTTTGGGATTTTATCCAAATTTTAACTATTTTATTTTTATTTTATTAATTTTCTCCTTGATCCTCACAATTATCCAAAAAAGGGCAGCATGTGTGTGTTCCAGCTGGGTGCTCAACCTCAAAAATATATCAGTTTAAAAGTTGAAAAAGGTGGTTTTGATGTTGTTCCACCTTTTTCCACTTTTGAATCCTCATAATTATGTCTGTTTTTGTTTGATGTAATTGTAATTCTCAGTCTCTGTAAAGCACTTTGGTCAACATAAATTGACTAAACCAGCAGCTATAAAAATGAATGGTATTTCTTGGAAAATGGTTAGCAGTAGTTCAAGAGTTTGAACATTTCATGGTTAATGTTTTTAATGTTTTGTATTTATGTGTGTGTGTGTGTGTGTGGTTTCAGGAGGTGGTTCTAAGCCCGACAGCCTCCTCTTATAGCATGGTTCAGCTAACTGGTTCTACAGAGTACAGCGTCAAACTGCAGGCCATCGCTGGAACCCAGAGGAGTCGTCACATTACCACCATCTTCACTACCAGTAAGGACGATCACACCTACACACACCTTCAGCCAACATAATGTAGTTAGATTTACTGGTTCTTTCTCAGCAGTAAAGGATCTGGTGATTTAGGTTACGCAACAGTCCAGATGCACTTCTTCTTACGTAAATTCCTTTCAGTTAATCTGATATTCCAGTCAGATCACCTGTGCTTGTTTTTCATTCTGTCTGAGCTGCTCTCGATGGGAAAACCGTTCATTTTTTTCCCTTTCTTTTTCCCTTTCCTTTTTTAAAAGCTACTTTCCGAGGTCCTAACTCTGACACGATACTGTATGCCGTCTCATGCATTTTTTTTTTAATATAACAGAGATGAAGATAAAGTAAATGTGTCTCAAAGATGATGGTCTCTAAGATGATATCTTTTTAATGTGTGCGTTTAGTTGGACAGCTGTACAGATACCCCAAGGACTGTGCTCAGATTTTACTGAACGGAGAGACGACTTCTGGTCTGTACACCATCTATGTGGGTGGAGAGGAGAGTCAACCAATCCAGGTTTACTGTGACATGACAACAGACAGCGGAGGATGGATGGTGAGGAAATCAACCTGCTGGAATCCAATTAAAAACAGTTTTAAAACCATAAATCACATTAGACAGGATATTATCATGCAAATTATGTAATGCTTGTTTTTCTAATGATAGACAGCACCATAATGACCTCCGTGTTGCATGTTATGATAATTGTGAAGGTGTTGTGACATGAAACACTCATGAAAGCCAGTACTCCTCAGGTTCTCCTGAGACGCCAGAATGGAAAGCTGGATTTCTTTAGGAACTGGAAGAACTACACCGCTGGCTTCGGTAACATGAATGATGAGTTCTGGCTGGGTAAGATCACTCATCCACGAGCCTCGTTCACTTTGACTTTTTCTCTCCCTCTATCAGTCACCTCCCAAGTAACACATATTAATCCTGGTCTATAGGTCTCTCCAACCTCCATAAGATCACTGCTTCTGGCCATTATGAAGTGCGAGTGGACATGAGGGACGGCGGGGAATCAGCCTTTGCTCAGTATGACAAGTTCACGATTGCAGAGCCAAGAACACGCTATAAAATCTCCATAGGAGCATACAGTGGAACAGCAGGTAGGCATCACTTTAAAAGGAAAAGTTTGCAACTTTGACTTTCTTGATGAGAGTTAAGTAAGTAGATTGATACCACTCATGTCTGTGTGCTAAATATGAAGCTACAGACAGCAGCCGGGTAGCTTAGCTTAGCATAATGACTGGAAACAGGTGGAAACAGTTGGACTAGTTCTGTCCTAAATGTAAAAAGTCTGTCTAGCAACATCTCTAAAGCTCACTAACACACTTATATAACTATATAACCACACTTGTATAACTGTCAGATCTTCACCATCTGTCTGCACTTTAAAATCCAAGCTAATGACGCCTTTGAGTTTGTTAATTTTGAATATAATGATGACATTGTTGAAATTTTGTCTGTTACAGTTACTGATCTATTTAATTACTTCACATTTCTCTGTTAAGCACTTTGGTCAACATCTGTTGTTTTTTAAATGTGTTCTATAAATAAATGTGAAGTGACGTTTATGGGGGTTTATGTGCCAAACTATTTCTTGGCCGAGCGCAGTCACTTCCTGGAGTCTTGACATCACTGTGAGGTTGCCGGGCAACCAGTGGAGACTCCAGGACAGATAGATTAAACAAACCAGTTATAACATGTTAATTGGTGTTAGAGGTGCCGGTAGTTGGATTTTGTTAGCTGTTTCCACCTGTTTCCAGTCTTTTATCTAAGAAAAGCTCCTGGCTGTAGCTTCATAATTCATGCACAGACATCAGAGTCAATCTTCTCATCTAACTCTTGGCAAGAATGTAGAACTTTTTTTCCGAAAATGTCAAACTATTCTTGTAAGAAAAGCCCATATGTTCAGTTTTAGTTACTCTAATAGGACTGTCTTTAATTGAGATGCACTGAGTCAATAATCAGCCCATTTCTCAGTTTTTCTAATCAATTCATCTCCACCAGGTGACTCCATGACTTACCACCAGGGTCGGCCATTCTCCACCTATGACAATGATAATGATATTGCTGTCACCAACTGCGCCTTGTCCTACAAAGGTGCCTTTTGGTATAAAAACTGTCATCGTGTCAACCTCATGGGGAAATATGGTGACGACAGTCACAGTAAGGTACGTACATTGTGCACATATTTCATTTAATATCAGATTACTCCTTTCTCCTCCAGAGAAACGTTACTCTGATGTGTTGAATGTCTCACTATTACAGCCTTTCCCCCCGTAATGTGTATTCTATTCTTCCACAGGGGATCAACTGGTTCCACTGGAAAGGCCACGAACATTCAATCGAATTTGCAGAGATGAAGATTAGACCGGCCAACTTCAGAAATTTCGAGAGCAGAAAAAAACGATCATAGACTTGTGAACCCCCTTCCTCGTATACACCTCATCTCCATCCCCCGAGCCTCGTCAGCTGTCACGAACTTCTGCGATCCCTCAGCTTGAAAATCATTCTCTAAAATACACGTAAAACCACACTGAATGTAATCCAAGTGGCTGTGAGAAACGAACCTGGTAACATCACACCAAAGAATCAAACAATTAGCCGTTTTTAGCGTAGCTGTCCCAATTTGGCACTGTTGTACGTGTGATTACGTTTCTGCGTTCCCACATTTTGGGTTCCAAGAGAAAAGTAGCTATTGAGTTTGATTAGTATGAATGGATATACATGTGTTATTGGGACCAAACAGCTGTATAAATATGAGAATTAATTGTAAAATTGTGTGAATGGATCCACTGAATCAGTAACATGTCAAGGGCACATAATCAGAAGGCATCAGGCCACTCACATCCCCTCAAGTAATGGGATAAAAGATAATTCAGTGGCGTTGTATTTTAAATTAGTTGACTGAGTTATGGATAAAAAATAATTTATAAAATGATACATAATGAACTCCATACATTTTTTTTCATATGTTGATTGTGCAACCAAGAGAACCATCTGTCAAGATTTCGCATTTGGAGGCCACTAATACTGTTGAATTCATATTTAAGTTGTGATTTACTTATTTTGATAGGAAATGAATCTGATGCTCTGTAACCTTCAATGCAATTAAAAACAGTTTGATAAAAATGTGTGCAAGCTCTTCTTCTTGTCTTAAAACAATAGTCAGGTTCTCAAATGAACATTGAAATAGTTATTCTTGCTGTAATCATTCCTTCCTGTTCATACTGACCATTAGAAGATCCTTTCATAATGTAAGTGATGGAAGACAAAATCCACAGTCCTCCCTCTGTGTAAACATGTATTTAAAAGTTTATCTGAAGCTAATATGAAGCTTCAGCCACCCAAATTAGTTTGGTACTATACTTCTACCGCAGCTCAACAGGGAAATACTGTCTGAGGAACCACAAAGAGGGAATTTGATGCTAAAAAGACTGTAAATGTGGCAGATATCCACTTTCAAGTCAGTTCCATGTCTAGTCCAGCAGATGGCAGTGTTTACTCTCTGTTCAATACTAGCAGGGCTCATATGATGTACCATATGAGATTGTCTGTTGCCACTTAGAAGTACATTTTACATAGTGGATATTCATTATAACCTCTCTGATATCAGAAAATATTTTTCAGTTTGAAGAAGAAATTAAATCTGTCACCATGTCTAATTTTATAGGTGTAGAAGCAGGCCATCTACCCTCAACTGAGAAATACTTTTACAAGTTTTACTGGTGACTTTTAAACCAAGGCTTGGTGAACTTGTTTACAAAAGTCTTACATAAATATATTAGATTTTAGTGAGGACTTATTAGCTTGAGTGCAGCCTGATATGCCTGCGCCAGCATCTCTTTAACACTCCAAAGTTTAGGTTCAAATCTGTTATCTTTCTTTTGCAACCGAAGCCCTTTGGAGTCTTTTGTGCAAGCCGCACCCGGTTTGCAAAATCGTTATCTTTCTACAGTTGTCATTAAATCCATAGATTAGGTGAACTGTTCCAGATCTGAATTGAAACTGTTATTTGGTGCTGATTTACTGCCTCCATCCCCTCCAACAAGAGTCGGCTTTGGTGTTTGAAGACTTGCCAGTTTCTTAAAATCACAAGAGCCTAAAATGAGCCATAGCAGAGTTAAATATGGCCGATCTGTTCTATTTTTTGTTGGATTTGGCTTGCAAGTATCATAGTCAGGGGTCATTTTAGACTTTCAACATCAAGCACATGACCCAGTGGTCTGTCCCTAACTCGTGTCTTTGTAGAATGGATCATTTCTCTAATCTACAGCCAATTCAATGTCCTCCCTGTGCTTTCTGGTACTGGTTGTTTGTTTTGCAGCTTACTTGAATGGGTACATTTTGGTCTCTTACATCCGATCCTCTCAGCAATCAGTTAGACGCAGACTGAATGTTTTGGTCACAATCACAGTAATGGTTTCTGGGTATTCATGCTGGTTGCCCAGGTCAACTTGTAGCCTGATACACTCAGCTGTCGAAGGTTTAGGATGTTGGGACATTAATGTCTAAATTACAACGACAATGAGTAATGATGAGACACTAGATGTCGGCTGGCGCAGAGATGGGAGTTTTCCACATGGAGTTCGAGATTTAGAAATAACTGATGACCTGGATTTCTACCTACGCATATTGCTGAGATCTAATTTCATCCTGAGATGTTTCTAAATTAGGACTTGGAGGTTATGAGTCAAGTGTTCTTGTAATATAGCTCCAATGAGAAACAGTAATAGGAATATATTTCCAGGATAAATATTTAATCTTACCCCTCAGTGTTGGGAATAGATTGTACAATTGGTTGATATGTGGCACTATCATATAAGGACCATATTTCCCATGATCCTGATTACTTCCTGCTGTCAGGAGATAACAGATGATACTGTGTGTATTCTGAGAGGTGAACTTGTGGAAATACGAACTATAGCTGAACTGCAATACACATGGTTTTAATGGTGCTTGCAAAGTAACAATGGTGGTGGTTTTGTGCCATAAATCCAGCTGGTTTAGAAAACTAACCAAGGAAAATGCTAAATTTTAGGTTTCTCATGTTTTTGGCTCAAAGGATATAAATGTTGGTCTGTCTGTTGGTCCACCACTTTGGTGCAGACTGAAATGTCTCAACAACCATTGGATTGCCATGAAATTTTGGATTTATGGTGCCCAGAAGGTGAAGCCTACTGACTTTGATGATCTCCTGATTATCTGTCTGATATTTTAGATTTTTAGTAAAATGTCTCGACAACTACTGGATGGATTGCCGTGAATTTGGCAAAGACATTTATGTTCCCAACAGAACCAGTTGAGATAACGTTGGTGAAAACGTTTCATCTAGTGCCGTCATCAGGTCAAAATTTCACTTTGTCCAATGATTGATTGAAGTCGGCCTCAGCAGAAGTTTGTGTTTAGCACAACGTCCGGGGCTGAAAAATGAAGCCAATAAGGAAGTGCCAAAAACCTGCATTTTCTCTAATGGCCATCAGGTGGCGACTCCACTGGCTGCAAAAAGAAGTCCGGTTGTATGGAAGTCTATGAGAAAATGACCCTACTTCTCTCTTGAGTTATTACCTCAGTAAACTGTTTCCTAACGAGTTTATGGTCTCAATCGCAAGTTTCAAGTCTTCTTCAATACAAATTTTGTAAATTAATAATTTTTGTAAATTATGGTCCCATTTAATTTAAATTTGACGATAAAGCAGGGTATGCTTTAGGGCGTGGCTACGTTGTGATTAACAAGTCGCTACCACGGCGACGACGTTGCCCACCAAGTAACTGTTGTGTATGGGCGCAGCTGCTGCTATTTCACAGTGTGGTTTCAGTTCACTGAAGTTAATTATAACATTGTGGTCGCCTTAAAACAGCCTTGATCAGCATTTGGTTGTAATAAAAGCCTCATCAATGAGTCGGATGATCATCAGTTTTTCTGGTGAGTACATTTTGTTTTAACGGTTTTAGGCCTGTTTTTCGCTAGCGAAAATTAGCATTAGCACTAGCATGATCGCTGTTAACCATAGATTGTAAATGCACTGTGCTAACCACGAAAGCAGCTAGCGCTATGGTCAGGTACACCCTCTCGACCATATATTGTCACTTAAGACTACAAAAATCAAACATGGCGACGGCCAAATCCAAGATGGCGATGGCCAAATCGCTACACTCGAGGCTTCAAAACGGCAGTTCGCAAACCAATGGGTGACGTCACGGTGACTACGTCCATATTTTTATTTTTATTTTACAGTCTATGGTTTAGCATCATAACACGCTAACTCAGATAAAAAGATGAAGAGGGTTATGTTAGCGTTGAACTAATATGATGGTTAAGTGCTGGTGTGTCAGATTAAGAGCTGCAATGATTAGTTTATTAATCAATTAGTTGCCAACTATCAAATTAATTGCTAACTATTTTGAGAATAGATTAATTGTTTTGAGTCATTTTTTAAAGAGAGAAATGTCCAAATTCTCTGGTTCCAGCTTCTCAAATGTGAATATTTTCTGGTTTCTTTAGTCCTCCATAACAATAAACTGAATATTTTTGGATTGTGGACTAAACAAGACATTTGAAGACGTTATGTTAGACTTTGGGAAACAGTGTTTGATATTTTTCACTATTTTCTGATATTTTATGGACCAAAAAACTAATCGAAAAAATAATCGACAGATTAATCAATAATGAAAATAATCATTAATTGCAGCCCTATCAGGTTCATAACGTTCTTAGATATCGGAGGGTTTTGATGACAATAACTGAAAATGAAAATGTGACTGAATTAATTGATGATGAGGATTTATTTATGTTTTTTATGCCAAATGATCCATCAGATCATTCAGAGGCAGAATTGGAGCATGAGTATGACAACTGCACACACTGATGTTGCTATGACAACAAGAATGTGCCAGTCATTTTGCAGTGACAGTAGTTTATGTGTAGCATAGCACAAATATCGATATGATTAGAATAATACAGATATAATGAATTACACTGAAAAATATCAACAAGTTTTGAAATGTGTCCAACACTTAAGTTTACATGTGTTACATGATGGTTGTGGTAAACATACCTGCTAAACATCAACATGTTGGGATTGAATTGTGAGCATGTTAGATGCCTGACATTAGCATTTAGCTCAGCACACACACTCATACACAGCCTCACAGAGCTGCAACCCTGGCGGTAGACTGTTCTGATTTTAAATCATGCGAACTACAAACTGTTGTTTCATACTGAATAATGTAGCTACTTGCTATACAGTACTTCCTATAGGGGAAACGTATACAGCCCCAGGTAAGGCTGTGGTTCAACAGGGACTTGCCTCAGTACATGTGAACCAAAATTAGCCAACAGTTCTCAGAACTGTCATGGTGTTGCTACACATTGTGATACTCTCAGTATTTGTACAGTGTTATATCATTGTTTGCTCAGAGAATTTACACAGCCAACTCTCTCCCGCTGATGCAATGACCTAAAGACAAGTCTGCCTTTCCACAGTCTGGTTTCTATTCACATATATGAAATGAATATTTTATTGGGTGAGGTTTTTTTTATTTATTATTCACTTACTGAGTAATTGGATACTGCTTCACCTGCAATCAAACAGACAAAAAGTGATTTGGGAATTGTGTCTGTGTGTCAGATATATTCTGAAAGCAGCATGTACAGATATTTCACTTCACTGAGGTCAAATAGGAGCCGAAATACAAATGCGATTTCTGTATGTACCAGTTGAGCAAAGGTTACTCTGTTGCCTAAGAAAACCTGTTTGCATTAGTCATGCCATGCAGCCACGCTGAAACACGCTGGACTGCCATTAATCATGTTTTTCAAGGAAACTTTTTCCCGAGAGTCAGTGCTATATTTGAATTGGCTGTGCTCTGGGTGCAGAGTCCCTGGCACTGTGTGTGAACATGTATCTAAATCATCTGGCACGGCCCTGTCAGTGCGCTCCACACTTTCCACTCCACCATTGGACACATGTAATTGAAAAATAGGTAATTTCATGCTCTGTGCGATTATCCTATATGCTGAGTGAATTTCTCATGCATGTGCTGTAAGTTAAAAATGACTTACAGCATAAAGAGCGTTTTGTATTTTATTTTTAAAGCCTGCACATAAGATTTGAGTAGTGATTTAAGTTTTGTTTTTGACTGTTTTGGAGTATTTTTTTTCTTTATTCAGCCCATAAAACGAAAGCCTTTGAGAATCTGTGAGAGTTTGTCTGCTACAGAAAAGTACAAAGCACATATGAGAAGTTTGACTCCGAGCTGAGTGCACACCAAAGATACATCACATACTTTGCCTGGGGGACTGCTCAAAACAAACTTTGAACAGTAGACAACGCACACACTACACCAAACATTACTGGACGTTGATTTATGCTGCATATACTATTATGTGCTGCATTTTAGCAGTATATTACAGCAGCACTGCACAGGAAAAGCACATGAACACAAGAGGAGGAAGAAGTACTCATATCCTTTATATAAGTAGAAGTACCAATACAACAATGTAAAAATGCAAGTAAACGTCCTGCATGAAAAAAACCCACTTAAGTAAAAGTACACAAGTATTAGCAGCAAAATGTACTTAAAGTATTAAAGTAAAAATACTCATTTACTATATATGACATCATTAGATTATTAATAGTGAAGCATCAGTGTTAGAGCAGCATGTTACTGTTGTAGCTGCTGGAGGTGGAGCTAGTTTCAACTACTTTATATACAGTTAGCTAGTTTAGTCCATTGGTTCCCAACCTAGGGGTCGGGCCCCTCCAAAGGGTCAGCAGATAAATCTGAGGGGTCGTGAGATGATTAATGGGAGAGGAAAGAAGAAAAAACAAAGTTCTGTTACACAAATCTGTTTTCAGTTTTAGGACTTTTTCTTTAATCTTTGATTTTTGGTCAAATATTGGATCATTTGAACATTTATTGAAATGAAAGCATGTGAGAAGTTTAGAGGGAAAAATCACTATTTGGTGGAGCTGTTAACAACTCATAGACATCTGAAATGTGACCCCGACTACACACTGCTTTTTGTAAGACGTCAAAAGACAAAAAGGTTGGAAACCACTGGTTTCATCTTTAACAATGTGTTGTATTTTAAAAGCTTGTTATATTATCCATTGTGTCAAATCTTCATCTGAAAAGTAGTTAAAGTTGTCAAATAAATGTAGTGGAATAGAAAACACAATATTTCCATCTGAAATGTAGTGGAGTGGAAGTATGAAGTAGCAGAAAATAGAAGTATAAGTACCTCAAAATTGTACTTAAGTACAGAACTTGAAGTAAATGTTCTTAGTTACTTCCCACCACTGCAGAATTACCTATCATAACACATCATAATACTGATGTGTTGCCATAGTTACTGACCTATATAAAACCACACGCTAAAAAGTCACCATGTTCTTCACACTGTCATATGTATATATACACCATGTTCTTTGAATGTCTCTGGAGAGTGTTATAAAAGTTATTTTTGGCCATTTTTTATCATTTTATGACTTAACTGTTTAACATTACTACATACCTCAGGTCTTTAGAGACTTAACTTATTACTTATGTAACACAAACTGAGCTACAAAGTTAAGTAATATTGCTTGTAAACTTTTGAGAACACAGTATTAACGTTAATAAACCAACCCTAACACATGGTTTTTGTTACGTTTTTCTCCAGTGACTTTTATATTTTTAAAAACAAACCTCAGTAGTCAGCATCACAAATTTTGTGGTCATAGCAACATGGATACGTGTACTGTGCTCAGGTGTAGATGTTTAGTGGTTAAGTTCACGTCCTCTGAGCTGGCGTTGTCATACTCTAATTCTGCCTCTGAATGATCGGATTGATCATTTGGCACAAAAATACAAGTTACTGTCATCAAATCCCTGATAGCCTAAATCTGATAGTTATTGAGACATTTCACTAAAAATACATAAAAATGTCAAGCTCATGGTGGTGTTAGAGGGAAAGTCATAGGATCACCAAAGCAAACAGGCTTCATCTTCTGGGGATCATGAATGTCTGCAAAACTTCTGCAAATCAATCCATCTGATGTTGTTGAGATATTTCAGTCAAATTTCCATCTGAGCCATGCAGCAAAACAATTCTTACAAACCTTTTACAGAAAACTGCAATGATTTTCCTCTATTTTGACACCAGAAAGTCTTTAAAAATAAATAGTTTGAGGAACAGAATGCAGCAGAAAGCTTAACTGAAAATAATAAATGAAACTAAATTTGATGAAGCTCACATAGATGTTGCAATTTTGGAACCTTTTTGATTATTTTTACTTTCATTTTTGTTTCTATCTTGACACTTTTACTTTTATTGTAGGTTTTTATCTTCTCCCTTTTCATATGTAGAATTATTTCACTTATTATCTGATATTTTTCTTGACTTATTGATCAGTGTGATTCTAAATTGTTGCTGTGGTTGTGTGGAACCTCAGGAAGACTAGCGACCACTTTGTGGATCCAAATAAAGAATAAAGAATAGATTAGATGGGCTGCATTTTCCCTCCAGCATCTGTAAAAACCGATGGTAGTCTATATGTTTAAACATCAATAATCAGTTAAGAAAGATGCAATTTTCGTTGTAGGATATTATTTTTCCCCATGCAATAATACACAGCCCTTTATGTGCTTTATGATACTGATTATCATACATAATATCAAGGATTGTGCGAAATGATCCCATTAATATCATTAATCATTGTGATCATGTCTTGACATCTGCGGGCTCAACAATGGATGCAGCCGTCCGACGTGCCATCAAAATTAAAGCGCGTAAAATGAGAAAGTGCCTAATACGCTCAGGCTGGCTGAGTGTCACTGACCTCTCACATACATACCAACACGCGTGGAAGGTTTATAACCCATCCAGACGGTGAGTGATCTCCTCTAATGGATCCCTATTTTATAGATTCACAACAGAGCTCATTTAGTTAATCACCGAGGATTTGATCAAATTTATAGATTTGAGGCTATTGTCCATTTCAGAAAAAAAGCAGAGCAATTACATGAAAGCCCAGAGGCCAGATGTCTGACCGTCTGATTAAAAGCCAAGAAAGCAGCGCTGTCAGCTACATTAAACTGAATTATTTGGCTGGCGGTTTACAGTCATACCAGATTTCATCTCTTTTGTTCCGGATACAGTCGTTTTTCCTTCCTCTTTAGCCCAAATGAAGTGATCTTGTAATCCTTTACAGTCGTTCCTCCCTTTGCTTCACAATGAGAGCATTAAGGGCAAAATACATTTCATTAGATCGCTGCAGATGTACGTCAAGTTGGACCTGAGCCTAAGAGGATTGTAGCGGTGTTTAGAGCATACATGTTGAACCTCACATATGCGGTCCTACATACACTACAGAGATCACAACCCCAACTTCTTTACATCATCGAGTTGCCATCTGGACTTGCACTTGAGGCATTTTGGGTTCAAAGCTCCTTATAGTCAATCCAAACAAATTCCATCAGCCTATACATTTGTGAACGTATAGTACAAGTCATGTATGTCCCTGTAATTGCAATAGAAATAGTCGTCCTGATTAAAAACCTTGTCTGCCAAAAGACATGTCGGATTTTGCTTTATTACATTTTGAAAGAAACATGTAGGTTCTTCTTTAGATGGCGTCCAGTTTGTCTAAATATCTCTATCTATTTTAATGTATTTTAATGTATGACATGAAGTCAATTAATCGATCAACAGAAATTAATCTGTTTGGTTTTAGTAATATTTTAAGCAAAAATGCCCAATATTCAGTGGTTGCAGCTTCTTAAATCTGAGAGTTTGAATCTTTACTGTGTCATATATGATAATAAACTGAATATCTTTGGATTTTAGACTGTTGACCTGACACAACAAGGCATTTGAAGATGTCACCTTGACCTTTAGCGCAATTATAACAGGCACTTTATCTCTATTTTCTGATAAAACGATTTATAATAATAGTTAGTTGCAGCTATGCTCGTAGTGATAAACTCTGCAGAAGAGGCAGATATTTCCCTCAGGAGTTGGTAGAGAGCAAAAACAGAGCTGAAAGAGAGTGAATATTGGACTTAAATTCAGCAGGTGGACAGAAACGCGACTCCAAATGAATGATAATGTTGCTCCGTAACTGCTGGATGTGGAAAATAAGCAGCTGTTGATCTATGATGATGATGATGATATGTAATGCAGGTTTAAAGGAATACTTTGACAGTTCGAGAAATATTTGCATTCTTGCCAAGACTTCGATAACAAAATAGACACCAGCCTCATTTCCGTTTATTGTGTCTGTGTAATAGGCTTATATGTTAGTAAGTGAACTTCATGCTAGTATGCAAATATTTGTTTCCACTTGACAGAGGAAGGCCAGCTGTTTCCATTTCTTTGCAGTCTTTATGCAAAGCTACGCTAACCAGCTTCTGGCTATAGCTTTATATTTACTGCACTCACATAAGAAATATTAATCTTGTCAAAATGGTGAAATTCAAATTGCAAACACAGTTAAAGGAGGATTTGCGTGCAGTCCAGCACCTGTTGGTTTACATGCATTTGTTTTGTTTATTTGTTGTGTAAGAAAAAAAAAACCCATTTCAAATCAACTCTGCAAATCCCTTTATGATAACTGTAAAAAAACCAGTGTTGTACCTGCTCGCTCTCCTTCTCCCTCATTCGATGATGGTTTTAGCTCCGCAGCTCCAACTGTGACATAACATCCCGGCTCAGAACAGAACAGGAGCTCGGTGACAGGGATTACGGCTCATTCTTCAGAGCGCTGGGTTTATTTTAGGGTCCGACTGGATAAAACAGGATTAGCATCACAATGAATCCCCGGGCATTCGAACCCAGAGGTCAGCTCCTGCGTGGCCTTTGACATTTCAAATGTTTATAAATCCTCATCTGTGTTGTGATAGCTAAACATAGATGTGATCAGCTGTCATTCCAGCGAGGAGTCCGTTTTTTGATAAGTGCTGTTGCTTTTTTAAGAGGTGACAGGTTTTATCTACCGGAGCGTTTTCACTACATTCCCTGTTACTTAGCTGTACTGTAGTTAGCGGTCCTGTTTTAGCATATCATTCCGGTTGGTACTGTGCTGTGAGGCCGTGCTTCAGCGTGCTCACAGTGACAATGCTAACATGCTAATCACTGTTCACTGTAATTCACTGTGCAGAGTGATGCCTGTGCAGACACTAGAAGGCTGTTTTCACATTGGAAAGTTTCTCTGCACTTGCATTAAATCTGAATTTGAACACAATCTTCAAAACACAAGTTTTGAGAAGTTTTCAGTTGAACTAGTAATAAATCAGAGAGATTTTAATTAAGGACACAACAATTCAGAGATATACTCGCGGGGGCTTCACCTTGTAGAGCTTGATAAGTAATAACCAACATTTTATATTGGATTCTAAACTCTACTGGCAGCCAAAAGGAGAGAAGCCAACGCTGGAGTAATGTGCTCGCCGCTCTTTGTCTTTGTTAGAAGACGAACCGTCTGCAGACGAGCTACAGCTCCTTGGCTGAGTCACGACTGTAATGAATTACAATGATCTAGCTGTGAGGACACAAAAAGCATGAATGCATTTCTTAGCATTTACAAAAGATAAAATATGTCTGCTCTTGGAGGTATTTCACCAGTAGTTTGGAACGGTGGAAACTTGAAGCCTCCAGCGCACGTACGCTGAGAATCGGACTATGGTGAAGCAGGAAACATCTTGCATGAAATGAAAAATATTTGTGTATTGATAGATTCTGGATTTAGTTTTTAATCAGGGAGAGGGAGTCATTTTATCACAGAATTTGAACATTTGACTGGAAAAACTATATCAGACACACATAATTATGATTATAACTATTTTTATATGTCTTATACATGTCATGAGGGTATTTTAAGGGCTCTCTGATTGCAATTCATCCTTTGGGGAACATGATTGGATGTCATTGCATTGCATTAGGACATTGAAAAGTTGGGAAGACATTTCACTAAAAGCCACAAATGTTAAACTAATGTTGGCGCTGGAGGAAAAGTCAGAGGATCACCAAAGTCAGCAAGCTTTGTCCTCTGGGAACCAAGAACGTCTGTACAAAATTTCATGGCAATCCATCAAATAGTTGTTGAGATATTTCAGTCTGGACCGAAGTAGCGGACCGACCGCCATCGCCAACCATAGAGCCTGCTGGTGCGGCTATTAAATAAAACAGAGTAGCTATTGCAGTCTGTAAACACAGTTCTTAAAGAAGAGTAAAGGACAAATGAGAAATGAATGAAGTTGTTGGGAATGGGTTTGTAACAAGGCACACAAAGCCGTGTGCAGTAAAATACCAATGCTGACAATGAGCGATTGGACAGGAGAAAAGTGAAGGCTAATAGTCAGCTGAGAAGCAATCTGTCTTTCAGCGCCGTCCTCCACGTTTCACATATTTCCTCTTTGAAACTGCAGAAACCGCAGCAGCTTTGTAGCGCTGGCCTTCCGAGGTGCAGTTGTGGCTGGAGGAGAAAATAGTGTTGCACTCTCATTCCTCTCAGGTCAGTTTATCTGTGACAGTGGGGCAAGGTTACAACACGGTGAGACTTTCCATCACCGTGAGCTCAAAGTCTGAGAGAGGTGGCTCGAATTGGCTCACATGGGTCACGAGAGAAATTCATCACTCTGTTGGTTTTACTAGAAACTGGAAAGTCCAACAGGGATAAATACTGTTTTACAGGCACTGATATACTATATCTGTATATATATAATACATACAACACTGACTGGGGTACTTAAGAAAGCTTTTGAATACAAGACTTGTAAAGCAGTAGTTTTATACTGTGGTTTTGCTACCTTTGCCTCTAGCATTTCCTCCGCCTGTGGTTATTAACCTCTCATGCTCTACATGATGACGCTCCTGAGTACATTTCTTTTTTTTTATGTCAGTTCAGCAGCATATAGTCTCTCAGGTCAGCTATATGTCAATCTGACGTTCTCAGAGCCAGAAGAGAGACTGAATTCGCTGCCTTCAGTCCAACACTGTGGAATAGTTCACCTCTTACAATGTGATCATGTAATGCAACTGACTTTTTTTGAATGTTATTTCTAGTTTAATTTAATTCTGATTTTGTTTAGTTTGATTCTAACAGCATGGTCAATTGACCGCTTTGATCCAGACTGAACTATTTCAATCATTTGACATTAAATTTTGTGAATTTTGGTCCTAGTGACATTTTGCTTTTGAATGAAATATCTCAACCACTGTTGAATTGATTGGCATACAATTTGGCACAGACTTTTATGTTCTCCAGAGGATAAAGACTTGCAAAATTGCAATTTGTCCAATATTTAAGTTTGTCACCAGACACCTTCAAAACTAACGACACTCCCATCAGCCTCAGCTGTACTTTGCGTTTAGTGTTATTAGCAAATGAACATGTTTGTGAGCATGTTAGCTTCAAGCACGTCTGTTGTGCCTCATGCCATTCATGTCATAACGGAGATTATTACATGTTTTCGACTTGTAAATAG
The DNA here is from genome assembly GCF_910596095.1 of Thunnus maccoyii. Classification (NCBI taxonomy): domain Eukaryota; kingdom Metazoa; phylum Chordata; class Actinopteri; order Scombriformes; family Scombridae; genus Thunnus; species Thunnus maccoyii. The sequence goes on along the minus strand of NC_056551.1, from coordinate 23,260,768 downwards.
TGTTCACATTAACTTGCAAGTTGTAATTATGACCCGGAAACTGCAATATAATAATAATAAGCTCCAATATGATCTTACTTGGCACTTAATAATAAGGAAGTGCCTGAAAACTAAACAAACATGGACACCTCACGTCATCCAGTGTCTGTCGTTACATGTAATTAAACCTGAATTTATTTATTTAACATTTTGTAAATGCACAGTATGACACTTATATAGTTTCTGACCTAATTAACAGCCTTTTCACAGAAGACATTTTGCCATGTCACAGTAGAATTAAAACCTGACTGGGACATGTGAATAGAACGGAGCCATTGTTGATGTTATTAGTAACCCTCAGTGCTTTTTCTACTGTAACAAGTCAAATTGTTAAAGTGTGTGTGAAACCTTATCATGAACACCTCTAACAATCCATGTTTGATTGTTGTTGAGATCATGTCTTGTGTTAATTCACCCCCCATCTTCACATTTTTATTACCAACATCTGACAAGTACACTAAAGAGGATAAGAGATCAAAGACAGTAAGGATTTGGAAGTAATTCACTCCTTTATAGCCCTCGGCGCAGCTTTGAAGAGGGAACAAGCCGGAACAAGTGAGGGGAAAAACCATAATAAAAACACCACTGTCTTAGACGGACCTGTTAATATCTTACTGTTAAATAAAGTCAAATCTAAGGCCTTTGTTTATGAAGCAGCAGCTTGCTGTCTGTGTTGTGACATGACAGGCTTGTTGTGAAATAGATATATTCAGCCTTAATGGAATCATAATTTACGGTGTGGCCTGCACTAAAACAGCAGCACTTTGACTTCCATTCACATACTTTTACTAATCAGAGCTGATGTCATCGTAGCTAGGCGGAGCCCTCGTTAATTATTGAGAGACCCATATTACACATTAGCAATTAGATAATTGTCCCTAACATTAGCTGAGAACATAGTCAGAGGGCAGCAGCATAGATCAGTGGTTCTCAAACTTTTGCACATCAAGGACCCATAAACTGAAACAAATGAGACCACGGACCCTCATCTGATAAGATTATTGCTTTTAGATGTTTTATTACAGAAAGTGCATGAAACCCACGACCAAAATAGTCATACATTCTGTCATTGTGTTACTTATAGATGAATTATAGTGAAAATAAATTATTCCCCTTTTGCTGCAGACACCTTGGAACCCCCTCAAGGATCCCTGGAGGTCCCCAGACCCCACTTTGAGAACCACTGTTATAGATTAACATTCTACATGCACTCTAACCTTTTTGGGTTTAAAGCAGCTATAATTAATATTTTCTGTAGTAACAACATATGAAATAAAGATGTCTAATGTCAGAGGCGTCGCTTGTAGTGATGAAGCGACTCTGCAGCTCCTCTCGGCTTTACGGAGCTTTATAGCAAATTTCAGTTCATTGTTTGGCTGCAAATTTACTGTTTTGGTTCACTCTCGGCGCTCTCATAGCATCGTCGTCGGCCGCAGCAGGCAGCTGTTTTCAGAGAAAAAGCTCTAAAAAGCCGCAGTACACTACCTGCTCAGCACCAAATGGCAAACAGACACAGTTAGCTGTAGACTAGCTGGTGAACAAAGTGGAGCATTTAGCAACTAAAGAACCAGATATTTCCCTCAGGAGTTGGTGGAGGCCAAAAACAGAGCTAAAAGAGAGTGAATATTGGGACTTACATTCACCAGGTAGACAGAAACACGACTCCAAATGAATGATAATGTTGCTCCGTAACTGCTGGATATGAAAATAAGCAACTGTTTGCTAACAAGTTCAACATAGCAAATTAAAAGGTGGTGATATATCAGTGTTGCGTTCACAACTAGTTTCCACTGAAAACAAGTGGCCAAAAAAAACAGTTAATGCAGATTTAAGCAAAACATACATTTTTACGGTAAGTTAAATGTCTTTAATGGTGTCCCTTAGAATAAGAGGTGTGCATTTTAACAACAATTTTAACACAACAGAGTGAGTTTGTTGTTTTGTACAGAGCTGTGGCTCTTCTGAGATACTAAAAATTATCCATAAATCTGATCATCTGATATTTGTATGGAGGCTGGGAGGGGCCACGATTAAAAAGAAACTCATTTGTGCTCTTGATTGAATAATTTGTGCGCACGGTTGACTTAATTAGTGCTCTATCTATTCTGCCTGTTCCCCTCTTATGGAGGACACCAAACCAAATGTTTGCTAGCAAACCCTGCTGAACCCTGAAGCTGAGTTTTTATGAACCTGATGACATCTGCAGGACCATGAAAGGTTTTGACGATGAAAAAGTCCACTATCCGGTCCAATATATTTAAGGGAGCTCAGGGATAAGACAGTGTTGCGCTGACAAGCCAAAACCCCAAGTATATCCACATATCTTAGTCGAATTTCAAAATAAAACCTTATTAAATCCAAGCGATCCATAATGAGGGTGTACGCAGGACGAGAGAACGGCATGATAGTGAATTCTGTTCAATCCAAAACACAAATTATTAAATCGAGAGCACGATTTACTAAATCCAGAGCAAGAATAATTAAATTGAGACCACGAATTATTAACTTGAGACCACAAATTATTCAATTGAGACCACAAATTATTAACTTGAGACCACGAAATATTAAATTGAGAGCACAAGTTATTAACTTGAGAGCACAAATGACTAAATCAAGAGCTTGAATTAGTTATTTTTTGTCTCCACAGCCTCTCCTGGGCTCCATAGGCTTGAGATTCATTTATTTCAGCTTTTAAAACATGCATATGCACTTTTCCTTATGCGAGCCTCTGTATATGTGAAGTTTTGACCTATCTACTCAAGTTCAAGGAACTGATGTCACCTCGGTTATCTGTTAAAATGATCGCATTCGAGATAGACTACAGGCCCTCATATCTTCCAGACACCACATATTGCTCGGGCAAGAGCCGCTTAGTCAGCATAATGACTTTGATTATTGATTAACAATCTGAGTATTTGCAGTGTGCATACTTCTGCAGGGCAGCTGCACTCAGCAACATGTGACTAGGTACCGAAGTCGTCTTATTTCATCTGAGACGTCCCTGTAGTTTAAAGGCTGAGGTTGTTCACAGTGTGACTAATCAGGCTGTTTCTCTCAGGGGTGAGATATTCATACAGCGGCACACCTGGAGGCTTCCCAGTGTAAACCACATGTTCAGCTGCTGGAGGAGGCAGTGTCTGTCTGGCCTATATGTATTTTTGGAACAGTTAAGTGGGGTCATCAGTCTAGCTGAGGACAAAACTGACATTCCCAGTTTGTTTTCTCTGTAACTGCCTTCAGTGGAAGTCCGATTCTTTCGGTATTTATGTAAAGGTAACTCGCCTGAGTTCCAGGAAGCAGGTTTCCTCAGTTATCTTTATGTGCCTCTTAGCTCTTCAATCCAGATTTTAGGTGGTTCCTGTTTTTACTCATTAAAGTTAATCTAGATAACTGAGAGAACCTGCTTCCTTGAACGTGTCAAGTTCCAAAAAAACGAGTCTTCTCAGTGGATTCACATAATTGTGATTGTATCTCATCTAAAAAAAAAACCTGATAATGGACCTTTTTCGGTTTTGTGTCTGAATGATATGAAATGTGATTGAAACATAGACTTCTGTTATTGATGGAATAATATCACCATGACTGTTAACATACACAAAATAGTAAAAATGTGACTGCCTGCCACTAGACATGTACTTCTACAAAGTTGCACCACGATGGCTGAATGACACACACATCATTCAGTAGATTGAGCACCAATGTGGAAATACGCATGAAATATATGTCACCAATTGTGACGAGCTCGTTAATACCTTGTAGGGTGGTGATTGACGGACTTTGGTCCCTAATTACTCCCCTGAGATCTCTTTCTGAGAGTTGCTCATCAATGCCTCAGATATGCCTGTGAAATATTAACAGAGTGCTGTGCAACGCTAGAGCCTCTGCTCCCTCTATCAGGGTTTTTTAAGATAAGCCGTCTGAACCCGTTGCCTTATCTTTAAACCTCATCCTTTACAGCTCTGTAACCAGTGTGGCTACATTACAGTCCATGCGTCTGACCTACATGAGGATGAATTCCTCTTTGTGAAGGTCTAGAGACAAAAAAAGCAGCCAAAAGTTTGGAAAATAACTTATATTTACCCTAATGTGTATTCTTAGCACGGCGACTGTCTTAAAGCTGGCAGACAACTAACAAGAAACAGAACAGTATTTCATTGCAAGTACTTCAAACAGTACTTTATGTAAGCCTCGGCATTGTATTATTTTCATATATATTTGCTTTATAATATCTTGACCCCATGTATCTCGTTCTTAAAGAAATCTGAGCCGTTCCAAATTCGTGTCATGAAATATTCTCTACGGATAACGTCCATTAAACACAGTCATAGGAGCTGCTGAGGTCATTAACGACACCACCCAGCTACACTGAAGTAGCTAAAAATAATATCTCATAAACAAAAATGCTACTGTAAGTCATGTTTTACCGGAGAAAAGTTTATAGCAGATTTACTCGTGATGTTGAGCACTTCTATACATTTACACAACTTTAATTGCTTCGTGTAACCAGTGGAAAGTTATGCAGAGACGTATCCACCTGTGAATAATGTAGTAGCTGGAGTTTAATGTTAGTTTTTGTATGCACTTGTGTGTGTGTTAACTCTACAAAATATCTTCTTCAGGTTAAGTAGCGACTTCTGCTGCAGCCGCTTAATTTTTCTGCCCAGGTTGAACTCACAGTTGAAGGTCACGTGTTCTACCATTATTAGAACACGTGACCTTTTATTTTATTATTACTTTATTACAGATTTATGATAGACCACATTTCAATAAGGTGTAAGGAGTGTTTTTTATAGTATTTTACATATGCTTTGGCTCAGTTTTCACAAACTCTGTCCTCTGAAAAATGCTGTCCTTACATAAAAAAAAGAACAAATAAACTGAATCACATGCTAAGTCCTCAGCTGTAATTAGCACAAGTTTCAATTCTAAGTGTTACTGTAAGCGTTCAGCGAATCAATGCAACATGTGTTTGCAAGCATTCCTGCTTATTTTAACACCCTGCTGAGCAGCAATGCAATACAACTGCTAATAGTGTGAAGATGGAAAAAGGAAATACAATTGTTGCATCTCTGTCAAGTTGTTGCAGTGTATTGAATGTGTTACAGTTGTGTTAATTGTGGTTTCAGTCTGTTTGCTTTCCAGCAATGTTCTAATTGTGGTGAAGCGATACGAGATTTAGCTTACCTAAGAGACCCAAGTTCCCCCGGAAGTGCAAAATTTTGAGTCAAATTTCTAAGAAATGTATCTATCATTTTAAATTTTAAGTGCACAGCTCGTCTGGGCAGTGCGCCTGATTTTATCTTCTGTCGATAATGCGTGTAACAGTGTAATTCAAACACTGCTGTCTAGTATTACAATATCATTTTAGCTTAATGTATTTTAGATAATTAAACTTGAGTGACTGAAATATTTTAAGGTTGATGTCATGAATAAAAGGAAACGGTGAAACTGATACAGTTTTGTATGAAAGTAGGATTTACTGTAAAGTCATATTTACAGTAATACTGCATATTAAATAAATACAGTTAAAGTAAAGAATGAAAATGAATCCTTACTCTACTGAATCTCTGCTTTATCTTGTTTCTATTTGTGGAATCTAAGATAATGACCGTCGCAGACTCTGCTTTGATAAGAACTAGTTGTTGTTTGACAGCATTAATTGACATTGACATTTATTTTAAAACGTAGTAATGATTCAAATCGAGTGATGAACATATAAAAAAGTTTGATACTAGGTAATATGTTTTTATAATTTTTATGTAATGTGAGATATTTTCATTTTGTGTGCTACGTGACATTCTTGGGCCCTAATTAGGGAGTATAAATAATAAAATAATGTTGTAAAATACTATAAAATATCTGTATCTCAAGTGGATAGTTGTCAGATGAGTCAGTTGAACTGTGGTGGAAGAAATATTCAGATCCTTTACTTAAGTAAGATTAGCAAAACTACAGTGTACAAATCTATAAAGCATGTAATATTTATGTAAAGGTTGTGCATTCAAGCATGAACTTATTATTTACAGTAGTATTATATATGATAAAAGAGCAAAAATCATGAAATGCATATTGGTGTTTTGTTTGTTGAGAGTTGTAAGCAGCATTTTAACTTTGTAGCTGCTGGAGTTTGAACTAGTTTATGTAATTATGAACAGTTTAATGTATAACAATGTAGAGTAAGATTTTACATACAGAACAATAGAATATGCTTGTAAAATATGATGCAAAGTGTGATAGCTGTAAAATAAATGTAGTGGAGTTAAATATATGTATCTGATACTATAAACTAATACTTTAACAACTATACTTAGGGTTGTTTGTGTGCAAATGTACATGAATAACTTTCCATCACCGCTGAAGGCACAACATGAGGTTTTCTTGTAACAATAGTTTGGACGGAATCTGGTTAAAAAATTTCCGCTGTGTCACGTCCGGCGTACTTTTCAAAAATGAAAACGTTGCACACAAAAAACTGGTTTGTGTGTTTGCGATACTACAGCACACTGATACAAGTCAAACTTCTATGATCTAAATCTAAGAGGCTGGAAGAATAGCACTGGTTTTAATGCTGCTATGTTAAAAATGGAGCAACAACATCAGATTTTTCTTTAATAATAAGACTAAAACAAGAATTTTTTCTTTAAAAAGAAGTGTTTTATTTCCTTTTTAACAAAGCCCAATACAGATTTGAAGCAAAACTGGGGAACACTGGTAAATCTCAATCCAATCAACATGTCTGGGACACCCACAAAAAAGATGAGCTTGAAATAAAAAATAAAAAAAAGGACACCTAAAATAATCATACAACCCAGAATGGGGCAAAGAAAATAATGGTGCATGTTGTTCAAGAACTATAAAAAAATATTTTTGACATTGGGGAAACAAAAAGTTCATGCCAGCAGCTGTTGGGGAGGTAAATAAAAATCAGGCTTCTTCTAGTAAAATAAATGTCAGATATGACAGATCTAGTATCCGCGACATCTGTTAACGGCCTTTATAGAACCGATAAAACCTAAAATAAATGACAGTTAATATCAATGTGCTAAGAATTTAATCTTGGATGAGTAATTTGGTCGAAAAACATCTAAAACACATTTTACACTTTGTGTACAGTAGCTTGTTCAAGCTGTACTACAGTTCTGCCGTGTGGGGCTGAGAATAATAATGAAATTAACTAAAAAAAAAAAAAAAACAATTAAATGATTTTCATGCTACAAAACTTATTCCGTGGTCGTATTTTTACACAGCGTTTTCTCTCAAAAGGGGACGATAATCAAATGTGTCCCTCCTTTATTGTCCACATTTCTTTTGACAGAAAAGTGACACGAGTGGCAGATTTGCTGCTGTTTAAACACACGCGCACACATGCACACACGCACACACACGTTTTCACAGATGGTGGTGGTGAGAATTAAGAGTGAAAATTTGACTTGTCAATGATGATCGATAATTAAAAATTACATTAAGGTTAAGTTTGGTGTTTTGTTTTTTTTTTACAAACTAATTTGTTACTTTAACTTGACAGCTGAGTTGACCATGAGTACATTTTGGGGGTGGAAAAAAAAAAAAATCACATCTAAATAATTTCATGACAGGTAGATCTATGATTGCAAAGAAAAAATATATATATTATTAATGGCAGACGTTTTGTCTTCTGAGTGATCTAATTCGTCATCGTTCACATCGTTTAGACTTAATGAGGGTGACAAATAAGTAGCTGTGGTGGCCTGAAACACTCAAAAGCTAATATTATTTACTACCAGTCCATTGTGTTTACACACGTACCAATCACTTGAATCATGGACTTGTAAAAGCTAAAATAAGGAGATGGGGTAAGAAAACTTTTTTTTTTTTCTGTCACAGGTTCCTCTGGCATGTTGGAAATATGAAATTAGACTATCTGAAATGAGCTGATCCACCCATGTAAACACAGTCATTTTCTGATACAGAAAAATACTAAGTGGACAATGTATATTGATCTTTAATAACAATATCCATCTGTTGAAAACACCAGTCTGCTTTTATATAATTCTTGTGTGGGAACATATATATTTTATAACAAAATAAATCTATACTGTTGTTTTTCGTGGTGATGAGGGTTGATAAGGGTTGTACAATACGAATCCCATCATCCCATTCTCTGAGTGCTCGAACTTTCTTTGTCCGTTTCAACAAAGAACTGCATGTAGGCTTAGCTCTCTAAGAAAATGTACTTGTGACTGAAATAGCTCAAATACTCAAAAGGCTCTGCCTGAGAAGAACATTAGTTTGAAGCAAAAAAAGACTAATAAAATACTCATCTTTTCCATCTTTATACCAGTTGTTAAAGTAATTTATAATAAAGTGTATGTTACTATTATTCTTTTAAAAATCATAAGCAGTTTTTTACTGTATCTTGGCATTTTGACACAAAATATCCTCTTGGATATTTACACAGGAAAAGATACTTTTCAAGCAATAAAACAAGCTTATATTGTGGGTTGCAACAGAATAAAAACACAATTCTGAAGAAATAATGGAGAAAGAATTGCATAGCAGATCAGAAGATAACTAAACAGGAACTGATCTTTTTTTGGTATGGTGCACTTTGATTCATGACTTTGCACATTTTCACATATGTACATGAAATAGGTAAGTCCATTCATAGTTTCACCTGCCGACAGTAAAGATCAAGTTTACTTCTGCACTTCTGTTGAGCGTTAAGCTCGACAGTTAAGAAGGCAGAACGCAGACATCTCGTCCTCTCTGCGCTTCTGATAAAAGTCCATAGGAGTCTTTTCAAAAAAAAAAAAAAAAATTAAACTTTGTTTAAAAAGTGCCATTTTGCTACATTTATCAGCTGATTCATGGTCTGCTACTGAACAGTTAACACAAGCAAATGTGTTACACAGCCTCCGACGTCACACAGTTTCCTGATTCTATGAGTTTTGGTCACATGGACAATCACACACAATCACACACACGCATACACACTCACAGCCACATACACAAAAACACTTGTGCAGAAACACACACACGTACACACATACACACGTACACACGTAGATGACGTGAAAGGAAAAAAACAAAAGTGGAACAACAAAGTTTGTGGCCGGTGGGTTCAGTTCCATTTGAAGAGTTTATCTGCTGCGATTAGACTTTCCGGCTGGTAAAGCTTTGAAAAATAACAAGCACCATTAGGAAAAGGCCTCAAATGTCCTCCGCTGGGGGAGAGTTCAGCAGTTTCCGCTTGATTTCTGTGCTCCCACAAAAAGCAAAAAAAGAGAAATAAATCTACATTCAGACTCGCCGCTTGCTCGAGCAAAGTCACTGAAATGTTTCAGGCTTTATTGCGTCTTTTCCTCGGATTTCAAGTCTGTATTAGGCAACAGAGCCACGTCGTAATCACGGAGTCCAATGACATGTAATCTCCATCTCCCATGAGGCCTTTTTTCTGTCGGTTTTGGAAACATCCAGGTCCTCACCGTCTCTGCTGGGCATAAACAGGGTACGCTAGCGTCACATTCAGAGAGTCATTGTGCTGGACCAAAGACGTGTGCTGGTAGTGAAGTACGAGTTCTTTTAACGAGCCGTACAGGTTGTACGGCTCGGCGAAGCCATAACCTGAGGGGGTCTTGTTGATGACGCAGTGCTTCACCTCACCGTCCACGCTGCAAAGAGAGGGGACAATGGTCACAATCTGTTCTGTCTGCAGGCAATCAAATTGTTCTTTCTGACTAAAACTCTCTCTAACAGCTGATTGAAAACAAAACGGATACATACACAACGCTGCAGGCGTAGCATCCTGCTTTGCTGCTGTCTCGAACCAGGAATGTTCCGTCTCTCTTGCCCTGGAGGAGAGCCTCCGCCTGTAGTCGGTTGATGTTGCCCAACTTCCAGGACCGTTCATCGTGATGAGGAAGATCTTCATCATCGTCCACCATAGAATATTGACTAGAGAAAGAAGATGACAATGTAAGCTGCATCCTGTGTTGAACGTGTTGGTTAATTTGCTTAAAGAAATGGAAATGGAAACTTACTCTTCTGTGTTCTCGTTCTTGATTCCCAGCCACTCGTTGAGTTTCTTCTGTCTGACTCCCTTCTGAGTCAACCACCTGAACGAGAGAGGAAACACGTGGACATTAGAAACCGGGGCGGATCCACTTTGATGTTCCTCTCAGAGGGAAGTGTTTCATTTCAGAAACATTGTTTCACTGTTTGAGCACTGACACTTACATGAGATACTGGTCTCTGGTCTTGCGGAGCTGGATGAGGTCAGGCTTGATGCTGTTCATCCTCTTGTCGATCTCTCTGTAGTCTGCCGCTTGTTTCTTCAGATCTTCCTCCAGTCGACGCTTGCTGTCTACGATTTCACTTATCCTGGATTTCAACTTCTCGTAGTTGCCCATAATCCTGAAAACAACAACGAAGGAATTACTTTAGATGAGTTTTGAACAAAAACATCTTATTTATCTTCAAGCGATATGGTTAAGTGAGGTATATTCTTACCTCTGGATCTCCTTGTCATTGCCTTCTCTTCTGAACTTCTCGATATACTCTTTGCTGTACCGCTCTTGTGTTTGGCATTGCTCCTCAAAGATCTTTATAGTTTCATTAAAAGCCTCAATAGCTGTCCTTTTCATTTGGATTTCCTGAAAGCAGAGACACAGTATTAGTGTATGCTGTACAAATATAGTAGTATCATGGTTTGACTTTCACTGCCATGCTGTCATACTCACTTGTGATGTTCTGGTGTATTCTTCATACAGACGGTCGTACTCTTTGTTCTTCTCCTGGTACTGCTGGTGGTACTCACAGAGTTTCCTCCCCACAGCTTCGATGTTGTCTTCTTTCACCACCTGATCCTGAAAAGACGATCAGAAACAGTTGCGGTTAAATTGCTTCAATATGAGCATTTCTAAACGTGCTACATTAGCCTGAGCTAACGTCTTACCTGCTGGTGTTTGGAGACTGGGTACAGCAGTTTGACGTCTAGCTTGGGGTTGTACTGAGCCAGTGACTCGTTGCGATAGTGGTTGATGAGCTCAACGACGGAGCTGAAGGTCAGAGGGTCTGAGAAGCCGTACTTCCCATCCCGGTGGAATATCTTAATGAGTTTGTTGTTTCCTCCTTTCCTGTAGACAAAAAAAAAAAAAAAAAAAGCAACAAAACTAGTTAACCTAACTGCTATAAATAAACAAAAGACTGTCAAAAAGAGGAAGTTAATTGAAACTGAAAAGGAGAAAGAGCTCACCTCAGAGTCAGGGTGTAGTCGCCGTGCATTTTTGTAGAGGCGTCTCGCACCAAAAACGTACCGTCCGCAGTGTCCCTCAGTTTCTCATTGACCTCCTCCCTTGAGATGTCTCCCCAGTACCATTCGGCGTCTTGTAGAGCCATGCTGTTGTTCATACCGTTGTTACTCACAGATGTGGGCTTGGGTGGCTTTGGAGGTAGAGCTGCGAGGAGGAATACAGAATGTAAATAACTGTGATCGGAGCCTGTGTGTGTGTGTGTGTGTGCTCACATTTACATTAAACTGGCTCTGAGCTTGAATTATACACTTGATTTTCTGGCTATTTATGATACATGGAAAGGGAGTCTTGCTGCATGTAAACCGTCCCTTTATCCTGCTTTAACGCTGCAGAAAATGCAACTGGATACCAAATCTGGCATCCACCATATTGCCATTTCTCTCTCTCTCTCCTCCATACACGCTCTGGCTCTCTCACTCATCCCTTTTCCATTGATTAAACAGGGCTGGGAAAGGGAGAAGAAAAAAAACGCTGCCCCTCTCCAGCAGCGAGGCGGTAACGGCGAGGCAGTGGGAGGAGAAATGAAGCGTGAGTCAGGGAGAATGAATTTCATTCAAGAAAAAAAAGAGCCGTCTATTAATATTCCAGGCTGCAGATACAGGGATGATGACTTACATTCTCGTGCAGAATAAATAATATCCACCACAGGATTATTTGTTTCTTTCATCAGGAAAGATTAAAAGTACAAACAGCACATTTTTTAATAAAATAGGAGACAGACTGTGAAACCTAATGCAAAACACCCAGCTCACCATACAAGGCTTTGCCACCAAAAAATATGCAGCTCTGATGTTGAATAGCACAGATTCTGTTTAAGATAATAAGCATTAACTTCATATTTACATTCAGACTATTAAATCTCATTTCCTAGTTTCAGCTTTAAGGCAGCATTGCATATTTCTGACACTAAGATTCGCATTGTAGTGGTGATTTTCATGTGGTGAGGACTGACTCATCTGAACATTTTACCTGCTGTGCATCTGAAAAAAGATCTAAAACCTGCAGTGTCTGTTCACTGGCTGACAGTTTCACAGAGAAGCTAGCAGCAGCAGCAGCAGCAGCAGAGCTAAGGTAGCAGGCTATTTTTAACCCACAAATCTGCACTGCCTTTGTTCACTCCCTCTGCATTAGCACCCTTTCTGCTGCAATGGACAGAGCTCGTTGAGACTGAGAGCTCTGTTGCCAGACGGCTACAATTGTGACATGGCACAAAATGCAGGAGGTTAACAATCTGTGCAAAAGTGTTGCCTATAGGTTCATTCACAGCACATGGTTTCCGCTGCTCTTCTCAGAACATCTGCCTTCCAACCCGTTAACACTTCATCTCCAGATTACTAGAAATTTCTAATTCTTTAAACCGGTCATGTGTACAATCCAGTCTTCTAACAGCTTCACACACACACACACACACACACACACACACACACACACACACACACACACACACACACACACACACACACACACACACACACACACAACTACAAAGAAACAGCTTGCATATATGACTGAGCGCAATAATCGCCCTCAAAAAAATGCACAAAAAATAGCTTTTTATATCACCAACTAAACACCCATTTAAAAAGCCATTAAGGGCAACCTGCTCAGTAACGTGTTACATCACTTGCCACAGCCAATCACACAAGGGGGTCTGTCACCAGCCACTCCTGCATCTTTCATTTCCTGAGAAGCGATGAGGTCATTCTGAAAGCCTTTTACCTCCCCGCTTCAATTCTTCGCAAAACTGCATCTAACAAACAGGAAACTAAAATACCTCATAATTCTCTCGGCAGAATCCGGCGTTACGTGCTAGCGCGCATCCATCCGTAAAAGCAAATGTGCAGCATCTCTCCACTAGCAGAGGGAAAGAAAGGACCTGCAGCCTGCTCCATGCTTTTCCTCTGTCATCCTCTCACTCTCTCCCTCTCTCTCTGTCGAGCTTTGCCGCTCGCTCTCCTGCAGGTTGCTCAGCCCCTCCTCACTGCGTGTGTCGTGCGGAGGTTTAGTCCGTCCCACTGCTGGCACTCAGACAAAGCCAGCTCTGCTGCAGCAGCACGTACACAGCTAAATTATAATGCTTGGCCCAGTCAGAGGCACCCAGAGCTCCAAAATACGCCTGTAATCCCACAGCGTGACACTCAGCCTGACGGAGATAGCTCCCTTGATTTCCTGAGTGATATTAAAATAGACCTAGTTCTTGGTAAGATGTAATGATTCAAGAGGAACGCAGCCGCTGTTATCCTTCTAGGTTTGACTGTGGAACGGTTGTTGTAAATCTATATGCTTAACTTAAAGTAAGAAAAACAGATAATATCAACTGCTATATCAGCGTTTCTGAAAAATGTCAAGAAAAAGTCTGTGACCTAAATAAGCAAACCTGCTAACCCGCCCCTTCTTTTAAGATCTTGAGGATACACCTGCGTGTGAAAATTAATGACAGCATTCAAAACACTTTAAAAAAATGTATATATACTTTTTTTTAAAAGTGATGTATTAAAATCGCTTGCCGTTCTCCGCTGTTGGCCGCACGCAACCTGTTGGGAATGTTTAAGGTCTCTTTGAATACTAAGTCTAAACTGAACTCTACATTGAACTCTTGAGTATTATCAGCATGCCTCACAGCAATGCCAACTTACTGTATATATGCAACCTGTAAGAATAGCTCATAACTATACAGCATGAGCAGCAAGCCCCGGGCAAAACTGTTCGCTGACAAGGAGGTTTAAAGAAAACAAAAACCTATTATTCTTGTTCTGGTCTTTTTACTTAAGCTGTGGTATTTTTGTGTCTTATTCTATCCCATGTGGCCCAGTTCGTTATAGCCTGAAGTAAGAAGCAGTAGAAGCACACTGTTCCACTTTTGTATGATAATTAAAATAAATGAAAAAAAAAAAAACCAAAAGACAGAGCATCAAACTTACGTTGCAAGTTGTGCATGTTTTGGTGACTCAACAAACTCTTCTTTGTAGCTTCTTTTTTATTCCCAAAAGGTAAATAAAATCCAACAGAGTTACTTTCAAGTCCTCCAGTAAAGCTCCATTTCATAGTTTAGGCCACTCAGAAGCTGGATGTGGTTTTGTTTAATTCGCAAAAGGTTACGGCTTTATGTGGTTCTTAATGAAATCCAGGTAATCCGCTCGGCATGAGGCAGGTGCAACATGCGACTGTCTAGCTGACTGACTGTTCAGTTCCTGCTTTAACTGTGGTATAGGGCTGAGTATCGCTCTCTCTCGCTCTCTCTCGCTCTCTCTAGCTCGCTCTCTCTCTCTCTCTCTCTCTCTCTCTCGCTCTCTCTCTCTCGCTCTCTCTTCCTGAGCCGCGGGAGGCTGAAGCCTGCTCGCTCGCGTGAAGGCAGATAGTTAATGATTAGCTGCTCTGGTGTCAGTGCTGCCTGTTCTGAAAGCAGCCACTCGTGCCAGCTGCGTGTGTGTGCGTGTCTCTCTCTCTCTCTCTCTCTCTCTCTCTCTCTCTCTCTCTCTCTCTCTCTCTCTCTCTCTCTCTCTCTCTCTCTCTATCTCTCTCTCCGTCTCTTTGGTCACTCCCTCTTTCTCTCTTTTCTCTGTTTGTAAAGGAGGAGGCAGGGGGTGTTCAGTCTTATGATTAACTTGCAAAGTTTCAAATATTTGCTGAGCTGGGCACTTTGAGGCAGGCAGGACATGTGGAGATCCAGGCGGAGGGAGGACCGAGGAGGGGAGGGTAGGGTAGGAGAGGAGGGGGGAGGTGAGGGGGAGAGAGTGGCCCTAGAAACTGGAAGCAGTCCTCAGTTAACAAGAAGTGCTCTGTGGAGCAGGCCGACTTTCCAGCCAACCAAATCTAAGTGGGCCTTTTGTCGCTTACTTAAAATAGGCACGCAGTAACTGGGAGGAGGCATGCAGACACCCGCACACACACACACACACACACACACACACACACACACACACACACACGGGTCATTCTCAGAAACACATGTACATAATGTACATGTTTACAAAGTAGGCTATTCTTCCTCTCTCTGTTCTTGTGACCCTGTTATCTGTACGACACAGGTGAGTGAAACCAGTTTGGCACGCACCTGAACTTTGTCATATGTTTGACAGGGTCATGTGTTTATGTTATGTGTGTGTTGAGGAGGAGGAGGAGGAGGATTTAAAAGAGTTTCAGGGTTTGGGTCTTGCCCGCCATGCCCGCCCTTACTTCCTTCCATCCATCCATCCCTCTGCCAAAGTGCTCCCGCAGGTGCAAATTACTGACAACTGAGAGTGGCCCATGCATAGGAACATTATAAATAGCCCTAACAGGTAATAAAATGTTTAAACAGCCACAGCCAGCCCTGGGGCCTCTGAGCCAGCCAACGACAGGGCTTTTAACTAGCGCTGTAAAAACATAACTGTGCCACGCAATGCGCTGCACTCGTACGCCACCAGACTGGCAACCTCTATATGGAGACCACCACTAAACCAACAAGTCTGTGTTTGACATATTACCAGATAATAAGAGAGGAAAGCCTGAATGTCAAGCAAGATTTTTATCTAAAGGTTTCATTTTCAATCTTCATACCCACATGACCTTATGCTAGATGGAAATTAAACAGTAATCACGAACAGATAACGGTTTGGTTTCAGTTTTCAGTTTCTAGCAGATTAACTAATTAATACTTTGTACTGCACGGAAAACTGTAGTAATATTTAATGTATTCACTAGAGCACGTATTGCTCACGGCTTCTATTATCTCACTGTTCCATAGGTGGCTACGTTTACATCGACCCTAATATTCCACTAATAATCGGAATAACAGCCCCGTCAGAATAAAAATGTTCCCACCTCAATCAGAAGAGATTGGCCCGGAGGGAGGGAATTTTCGGTTTGAGAGGGTTGATGTAAACCTTTGATAATCCATTCAGTAGGAAAATATTAGCGCCTAATAACCATGCAAACGCTTAATCTGATCGTTCCTCACGGTTTGGAATATATACATTCAAATCTGCACATGTTTAGCCCACGTGTGGGTAACAGTAAGTGACAGTAGAGGGAGAGAGAGCGTGTGTGTGTGTGTGACAGACACTATGAAGTTAGCAGCTGGGAACGTAGCAGTGCAGTGTGTCTACAGTCACCTGCTGGTTAAACTGAAGCCCAGAAGTTAGTGACAATGGGTTAGCTTAAACCCTCAGTTGTTGTGACTGTCCGTGGCTGGTAGGAAAATTTTGACATATTGCCCACTTTTGTGCGTCTCACAGCTGTTCGATTAAATGCGTCTGCACATGTTAACACCAGAACGTATTAGATCACATCCCATGTTAACAGTTGACTCAAAATCTTCAATCTAAATGACTTCAATCAGAGTGGGAAAAAAAAGTGTGCATGTAACCACAGCTACTGAGACGTTTTTAGAGAGTGAAGTGACGTTATTTAAATCAAATGCTCGTCTGATAGACTGCTGCGTCTGAAATGACCTGCGTCAGCCTCCAGACTGTTGTTGGGAAGCACAGGGGAGAAGTTGTAGCTAACTTTGGAGCCCCAGTCACTATACTCAGCTGCTGGTAAACAAAACTTGCTTTGCTCTCGAGGAGCTCTAGCATTTATTTCTGAGAAACCGTAACTCACACTGAACAAGTCAAGTGTTACTTTTAACCTCACTCCACTACGACAGCTGCGCACCTGCCCGTCCTGCAGCTTCATCATCATCATCATCATCATCTCTCTGTCTGTCTCTCTCTCCTGCACACCTGTCATCTTCCAAATACACTACTACCCCGCTATTTTCCAACAGTATTTACATTTAGCTTGCTCTGTATCGTGTGGACTGAAGCCAAAGTGTGCTCACATTACACCTTTTCTTGTGTACTAGTTCTATCTCATCTGCACCTGCCCCAACTGCATTTCTACAGTTGAATCATTTCGTCTGCCTGGGTAAGACTGGACATGCATAGTTAATTACATTGCTTAAAAACGTCGAAGTGGAGCCAACTAAACTTACGAAATGAATCCACACAGCAAACTCTGAATTTAGTAACTGAATATACTGACATGACTGAAATTAGGTAGATTATTGAGTCATAATTTCAGTTTTGGTAACTTTTCAATTAATCCCCTATAAAAACAGAATGTATTATTTATGTACAACATGGTAATTAAAAAGCAGAAAACTGACATCTCATGCAGCTAAAGCTTTAGAGACGGTTTAGAAACGGCACCTGTTTCACTTTTCTGCAACAAAGATCATCAGGAAATGCGTCAGAGCTAGAAATGACTGCACAGTGAACCTTTCACCGATTGATGATTAAACTGTATTAATGAGCCCTG
This sequence comes from Thunnus maccoyii, assembly GCF_910596095.1. NCBI lineage: Eukaryota > Metazoa > Chordata > Actinopteri > Scombriformes > Scombridae > Thunnus > Thunnus maccoyii. Next base: position 23,243,156 of record NC_056551.1, on the reverse strand, counting down.
TAACGTCAGTGTGTTCTGTGGTCCCCGTACAACTGCAGCAGTTGCAAGCACCAACACCTTTCTACAAGCTATAAATAGTTCAGGTCTGAGGGTGTTTAGAACATATTCTGCAGCAATTTAGACCCTGCAGAAGACACGAGCAAGAGTCCCCAAACAGCAGCAATGCAATGCAAAACAGTCATGCGTGCATTTTCTTAAATAAATAATGTTTACTATGGTGCATTGTTGAGCAGCAACACTAAACAGACCAACAGCATATAATAACTTTGTGGACAGTGAAGGAAAATCAAGCAAAAATGAGGTAACTACCTGGAGCTGCCTGACTTTCACTCCATTCACTGGTCACCAGAACCTCAATGATCTTGATGTGAGCGTCCAAGCTGGGTTCACAACTGTGGGGGGGGGGGGGGGGGGGCAGGAGAGGAAAAATGCAAGTTAATAAAGTCTGTGTTTTACAGCCCAGGTGACAGCCTCTGCTGCTCTGGTTACTCTGTGCTGGTTTCAATCTGATGGTAATTCAGGCTTAACTACTTTAATTGCGCAGCACAGCTGGTAAGTAGAAAAGCTCCAACCTATATCCGTGTACAGCTAAAACCTATGAGTGCATGACACACTATGGGCTGACAGTGTGTGTGTGTGTGTGTGTGTGTGTGTGTGTGTGTGTGTGCTTGCCTGAATATGAGTGTCTGCAAGTGTGCATGTTTGAGCGTCTGTGTGTCTCAGTATTGCATGACTGAGCTTGCACACTTGTCTGTCTGCTGCCTGAGTGTCTATCTTTGACAGATCAGACTATGTAGCAGCAAAGCATGATCCCGGGGCACACTGTGCTGCCCTGACACCCACCTGCTGGCCTGTTGTCTGAAAAACACAGGGCTAAAGATCTCGCCCAGCGCTCTGGCAGAGAGCAAGTTCTTAGAGCCGTTTTGGCACACCCTAGCGAAATGCCTTAGCAGACAGTGGAGGGTTAGCCAGTATTGTGAAGGCAGGCTCGGGTTGCTGGCAATGCGACGTAGCAGCTGGGCACATTCTTCAGGATTCACCACCTCTGTTGAAACACATGAGAGCAACCAAAGGGTCAGTAAGAAAGATGTGGAAAAAAAAACCGAGTCGAAGAGGTGCAACAAAGTGAAAGATGTTTCTTAACACAATGAGGAGATGGAAAAATGTCATGTGCAGTTCAGTTTGAAAACCGCATAGAGATTGTGTGGTTGACAATGAGCGTAAGGTACACTGGCAGGTGATTGGTTGCTTAGAGATGCTAGAGATAAACTTTCAGGCTTGTTTTAGTTCCTATTAACCACAGATATCCTGTTTCTGGCCATGTGACAGCAAGAGAATGCAACTCTACAGAACGGTGTGCGGTGTGAGGCTTTTGTCTGTGCATGCAACAAGACAGAAACTAAGTTCAGAGAATGTGACAAAAAAACTCTGGTTACATACACTGTGAATTTAAAATAGGTCAAAGGGGTACTGACGAGATCTTGTGGTATTGTGTTTAAAGTACCGAATGTTCAATAGTGGTGCACGGGTACATTACGTCAGCACTTCTGTTTTAGACGAACCGTACAGCAAACAAATGATCACTGAAAATGTGCCAGAGTTGTCTGCTCTCACCTTTGGCAGTGTGGACCATTTGAGCATATATTGCAGTGGGGATGATGGGCTGGGGAAGATCCTGCAGGTACCTACGCAGACCATCACACAGGATCGGAAGTTCCAATTGATCCAAGTCTGCTGAGGGAGGATCTGAAGAAGTGCAGAGCAACACAGACACACACTTGAATACAAAAACTCATTTCTGTACAGAGAGATGAGTAATTGTAGGAGTATGTATTATCTGCAAGACTATATCATGCATTTGTAGATGCAACCATGGATGCAAAATAGACCTTTCTTATCTTTTTAACAGACTATATATGCATGTGCAGAAAACTTTTTTGGTCACCTAACATATTTAGCTCTCTTCATTATCACCACTTGCACCATTTTTAGCTGCATCTATCTGACATTTCCTCTTTTCTGTCTCCCCCAACTTTCCTTGCACTCAACTATTGGAAACTTACAAGTTTCATATGAGCTGATAAAAGGGTGATAAAAAAAAAATCTGCTTACCACAATCAAAATATTGTCTGACTTCAAGTCCACCACCAGCAGTAAATGTCCGATATAATGTGGGGTTATCCAGACCTACAAATAATCAGTGAAACACAAGTTATTACATTTACTGACAAAACTAATACCAGGCAATGCATGTGCTTCTGTTTAACAGGTTACATAAGCACAGTAAATGTGAAGTAAACTTGACGTTTTCCTGGTCAAGCTCACCTTTCTTCTCAATAGCTTCCAGCAGTCTGGCTAGCATGGGCGGAGATGTCTCTGGAAGGGAAAACTGCTCCGTCAAGTCCAGCAGACAGAAGCCTGGAAGAGATTAAAACAGCTTGTCAGCCAAGGTGATTTTGATGAGTAAAACTGGCTTCCCACTACTTCTTGATTGGATTAATGTGATCCTGCTTCTGACACATGATGAATGTGTTTGTATGGATAACCTACTGGAAATTCATTACCAACCTACCGTGCGTGAGTGGATTGAAAATCTAATTAAACTGAGAAAATGTCTCAGATGTATTGAGATGAAACTGCTGGTGAATCACATCATGAGTGTAAATCAAATACTGATATTGTCGACACACAGTGAGGAAATGATGCAGCAATGATGCAGACTCTAGAGAGTAGTGTGAAAGTGTATTAATCCAAGCCTACACTGGGTATTGGTACATCAAAGATGTTCTTTTCAAAGCAGCTATTAATAACTAACAATTACTGTCATTACTGATAAATCATCCTATTGTTTTCTTGATTAATTGGTTGGTTGTTTATTCTTTGAAAGAACATTTTGAAAAATCACAATTTCCTAAAGCCCAAGGTGATGTCATCAAATTGCTTGTTTTGCCAACCAATACTTCAAAACCTTAAAATAAATAAGACAAAGAAAAGCAGTAAATACTTATGGTTGAGAAGCTGGAACTATGCAATGTTTCTTTTTTTAGTTTTGAAAAATGAGTTAAAAAGATTAAGCACTTTGAGCTGCATTTTTTTGTATGAAAGGTGCTATACAAATAAAGTTATTATTACTATTGTTCGATCAACTAATCGTTTCAGCTCTAAATAGCAGTTATAATACCAGGCTGAATGATTTTCAGAGTATATGTTAAAGCGTTCCTTTGTTGGTTGCAAATGATGCTGACAGAATAAGTAGTCTTTATGGTAAATTTCATTCTAGCGTCCCAATAAAAACACAGGCAATGCAAAGAAAGAAATACTGCTCTCGACTCCACGCCCATTCTCTCATACATTAATATCTGCCACAATATGAAAGCACAGAAGAGCTTTGTTTGAATCGCTGTTAAATATAGAGAAAAGGGCAACATAATCATGGCCAAGAGAATATATCGTCTCATCCTTCAGGCTGTTTTGAAAACAAAATGGCTCTATGGAGATTTAACTTGGCTTATTTCTTTCTGAAGAGGATGGTAACAATGAATGAGTTTATTTTGTATACAATTCTATGTCAAATCAGCAAATTAATGGAACAGATTTTAAGCAAAAATAGAAAGTAAATGTGACCCATACAGAAATGAAACGGTCTGGTAGTCACATAAATCTAATCCCCTCTGTCAGTTTCCAGAAGTTGTGATGAATGTTTATGTGACATTAAATGGTGAGGGCTGCAATTCATCTGAGGCAGCAAAGGTTGATTAAGTGCACGACTTACAAAACTGCTCAGTACTTCAAAAAGGAAGCAGGTACGAGACCAAAGGACTGCCATCAAAAGTAAAAAGGTGAGTATTTACAACAGACTGATTCAAGAACAGGAGGTGCTGAGCACTAAAGTTAGGGTTTGGTGGACCAAGGAATTAAGCAAATACCCTGTGATATGAGGTAAGCCAGGTCTGAGCTTTTTTCCTTATTTTTCCTTTAGAACTTTGCACCCAGGTGTGGACATGAAAGGATTGAGGGGTTGGCAAGGATTTTATTTGGATTTGCAAAGGCGTATTTTGAAAGAGCACTTTCCTGAATGGCTCAACTGTTCAACACTGAGTCTGCAGTTTCAAAATGCTGAGAAACTGAATGGAACCCTTTCTCGCAACCATATTTTTCTTTCTTTCTACCTTAAAAATTATTACATTTTTTGAATCAGGCATTAAACGGGCAACTACTGGTCTCCACTGATGCATGCGTGCTACTCATTACCAAGGAGCTACCCGCTTCCCCCAAAGAGTGTTCAATTAGGCAAATAATGAACCACTTTATCCAAATCCACATCCTCTTTGGCCAGCGCAGCGCACAGCCTGGCATGTTGCGTGTGAAGAAACTAGATTACCAAAGTCCTTCTAACCACAGAACACACAAAACTCCATGTAAGACAACTGGTCATCTGGAAGACATTATTGGAACTGCAAAGTGGGAGGGGGGTTTTCTCAGAAGCCGTGAACTCTGAGATGGAACACCAAAGTTTCCCTATATAGAGATCGAGACACGCAGTGCTGCCATTGCACACCTTGGAAGTGTAACCTTTCTCCCAGACAAGATATCTAACACGGCTGCCATTCTACAGCCAACCTTTTTCTGAGAAACTCAATTCACAACCTGAAGTTATATTTAAACCCCCAACTGACCCACCCTCAACCACTGTTCATATCCATAAAAATTAGGTAGGCTGGTTTTATTAAACATTTTTGACAAACTATGCGTCTAAGTCTTTATTGCGAGATGTTTTTGAGATGTCTTGTAACTAATGGACACTTTTAAAACACCACGCAACATATTCAACAACACATAATATACAGACTTCAAAGCCACTGTCTTGTGTTTCTTCAAAGGTTTGGTGATCTTCAAAGTGATCCAACACCTTGTGTTTATTACTCTATCCATGGCTGGCCTATGAGTGACACAGGTCAGCCTGGAGATAGAGTTGCTTCTCGGTACTGTCAACGATGTGATAGTTTCGGCACCAATGGATTGTATCAAGTAGCGGACAAAATATGGCAGACATGTTTCAAGCTATCATTGATTTCGAAGATGTCTCGGCATGAGATCAAACAATCAACATGGCCATAGCCTATGACCATGGAAACATACATACAAAAAAACAAAAACAAAAATAAGAAAATGTAGAAGGATTTGCAATGTTCATTTAAGGTTTGGTAATGATGCATGCTAGCTCTTACTGTAGCTAACGTTTAGATTACCGCAGATAAAATTCTGTAGCATTTATTGCATGAAGTTATAGGGCCCTTTAAAACCCACTTTGTTTGGTCCAGACTTTCAGATTTTTCAATTTGATCTGAACCAAAATTACAGGTGTTAAACCTTCCCCGGACCGGACCAAACAACCGAACCTTGGTTCGACGAAAGGATGTGGTCTTGGTCCAGACAAAACAGAACCATGGTTCGGTTTGTTTCTAGTGTGAAATATTTTTTTTGGATGGTTCAGACTTTTGGACCAATTACAGGAAGTTCTGGCAGGCTATCATCAGAACCGTAAAATGGAAAATGAGCCGTGGTAGCACATGTTGAGAAGAGGAGACCAAGTTTTTAATTGAAATATGGTCCGACAATGTTATGAAAAGTCAACTGGAAAAAACTTAGACGCCGGCGCTTTCCAGGTATTTTTGGAGAGGATGAGAGAGAGAGGGTAGGAGAGGTCAGGAGAGCAATGCCATCTGAAGATCAAGAAACTGTAGTATATATATATAATATAAATAATATAGTGGCAATGCAATGAATTTGATTATTGATTGATTATTCATTTTTCTCCATTAATTCAAACGGCGATAGAAGGTTACTCGCTACTCCTATGACCATGGAAACATACATACAAAAAAAAAAAAAAAGTATAAGGATTTGCAATGTTCATTTAAGGTTTGGTAATGATGCGTGCTAGCTTTCACTGTGGCCAACTTTTAGATAACAGCAGATAATATTCTGTAGCATTTATTGCATGAAGTTATAGGGCCCTTTCAAACCTACCTCGTTTGGTCCAGACTTTCGGACTTTTCAGTTTGATCCGAACCAAAATTACAGGTGTTGAACCTTCCCCAGACTGGACGAAACAACCAAACCTTGGTTCAACAAAAAGATGTGGTCTTGGTCCAGACAAAACTGAACCATGGTTCTGTTTGTTTCTAGGGTGAAAATATTTTTTGGATGGTTCAGACTTTTGGACCAATTACAGAAAGTTCTGGCAGGCTATCGTTAGAACCTTTAAAAGGAAAATTGAGCCGCGGTAGCACATGGTGAGAAGAAGAGACCAGATTTTTAATTGAAATATGGCCCAATGATGTTATAAAAAGTCAACTGGAAAAAACTCTGACGCTAGCGCTTTCCAGGTATTTTTGGAGAAGATGAGAGAGAGAGGGTGTGAGAGGTCAGGAGAGCAATGCCACCTGAAGATCAAGAAACTTTTGTATATATATAATATAATAATATAATGGCAACGAAATGAATCTGTTCATTTATTTTTCTCCATTAATTCAAATGGCGATAGAAGGTTACCCGCTACTCCTATGACCATGGAAACATACATACAAAATAAATAAATAAATAAAAAATGCATAAGGATTTGCAATGTTCATTTAAGGTTTGGTAATGATGCGTGCTAGCTTTCACTGTGGCCAACTTTTAGATAACAGCAGATAACATTCTGTAGCATTTATTGCATGAAGTTATAGGGCCCTTTCAAACCTACCTCGTTTGGTCCAGACTTTCGGACTTTTCAGTTTGATCCGAACCAAAATTACAGGTGTTGAACCTTCCCCAGACTGGACGAAACAACCAAACCTTGGTTCAACAAAAAGATGTGGTCTTGGTCCAGACAAAACTGAACCATGGTTCTGTTTGTTTCTAGGGTGAAAATATTTTTTGGATGGTTCAGACTTTTGGACCAATTACAGAAAGTTCTGGCAGGCTATCGTTAGAACCTTTAAAAGGAAAATTGAGCCGCGGTAGCACATGGTGAGAAGAAGAGACCAGATTTTTAATTGAAATATGGCCCAATGATGTTATAAAAAGTCAACTGGAAAAAACTCTGACGCTAGCGCTTTCCAGGTATTTTTGGAGAAGATGAGAGAGAGAGGGTGTGAGAGGTCAGGAGAGCAATGCCACCTGAAGATCAAGAAACTTTTGTATATATATAATATAATAATATAATATATTGGCAACGAAATGAATCTGTTCATTTATTTTTCTCCATTAATTCAAACGGCGATAGAAGGTTACCCGCTACTCCTATGACCATGGAAACATACATACAAAATAAATAAATAAATAAAAAATGCATAAGGATTTGCAATGTTCATTTAAGGTTTGGTAATGATGCGTGCTAGCTCTCACTGTGGCCAACTTTTAGATAACAGCAGATAACATTCTGTAGCATTTATTGCATGAAGTTATAGGGCCCTTTCAAACCTACCTCGTTTGGTCCAGACTTTTGGATTTTTCAGTTTGATCTGAACCAAAATTACATGTATGAAACCTTCCTCTGACCGGACCAAACAGCTGAACTTCGGTTTGACGAAAAGATCCAGACCAAACTGAACCATGGTTCAGTTTGTTTCTAGTGTGAAGATGTTTTTTGGATGCTTCAGACTTTTGGACCAATTACAGAAAGTTCTGGCAGGCTATCGTCAGAACCTTTAAAAGGAAAATTGAGCCGCGGTAGCACATGGTGGGAAGCGGAGACCAAGTTTTTAATTGAAATATGGTCCGACGATGTTATAAAAAGTCATCTAGCAAAAATTCATAGAAATGCTAACGCTTTTCAGGTATTTTTGGAAAGGATGAGAGAGAGACGGTATGAGAGGTCGGGAGAGCAATGCCACCTGAAGATCAAGAAACTGTTATTATATTAGTATATATAGTGTTATAATATAATATAGTTGCAACAAAATTAATCTGCTCATTCATTTTTCTCCAATAATTCAAATGGCGATAGAAGGCTACCTGCAGAATTGACAATATCAGACGCACGCCTGACTACAAACCAATCTATGTCAATTATAGAGAGACGCAGCACACGTAGGTGATGACGACGGGACATAGGTACGTCATGTAAAGTTCTATAGTGTGCTCACATAATTGCAATGTGAAACCAAAACTAACTGGATCATATGTATACAATGTAACAAAAACATGAACCTTGGTTCAGACATTCAGGTGTGAAAAGGCTCACAGCTGATTTTACCACATATTCTGTAACTGCTTGCGAATTTTGTGCAAACCTCATTGGAGTATCTAAAGGCAGCTAAAACTCCAGTTGTCTCCAGAGGGACGTTAACATCAGAAACACCTTCATTATGAGCAAAATTACAATATCTCAAACAACCAATGTAATCAGTTCCAGAAACATATTACATAGTCCTCCTTGTTGTAGTATTCAGAGTTGCTACACTGCTAACACAATGTATTACCATTGCCTTGCTCTGTTTAGAACAGCTGAGGGGCTACACACATCATGAGACTGTTCAAATTTTCTCCCTGGTTTCTGTGGCAACTTGGTACAGGAGAGTAAGGAGACAGGGGCCCCTTGAACATGTCTCTACACGCCTGCATGTTTGGCAGACCTTCTCATGATATCCCAAAAGGCCTCAGCCAGTCAGTAGTCAGTTAGTCAACCGCAGGTTGAGGAAGTCGACGCAGCTGCCACTGGTGCTGCTGTGGTGTGGGGGACAATCTCCCCGGCTCAAACGATATGTCTGAGCCGTATGAACTGCAGACTGCGGGCGGGACAGGGCTGGGGCACCACGGACACACTAAAGATAGCACACACTTTGGATAAATTTAGAGGGCCTACTCAAGTAACCAGCATTTTCAGGTTATACCATTTCATCTTGATTGAAGAAAGGTCTAGCCGAGGCACGCCAGTAAAGATTGATAACCCACGGAAAGAACATCACACCACACCACACGAGAGCACATTGTAGAGCAGCAAGTATGAATAGTAATGCAAAAGTAAAAAAAGTGGATAGTTTCTGCAGTATCTTTTATGAGACAGACTGCAGTTGATACACTAAAGCATTATTCAGACATTCAGCATTAAAAGCATACAAAAAAAGCAGAGCATTTTCATTAATACATTTGCAAGAGAAACATACTTTCACATGCTTGCACTATAACCAAATGATTAATACAGCTTCAAACCTTAGGAGTGAAAAAGGGCAGGCAATGTCTCCTCCTGCAGGGAGGAATATGCAGTGCAAAAGCTAAGCAACAGCCAATGAGGAGCCTGTTGCTACAGCTTGACAATTAACCCTATGAAGAGCAGCCCATCAGTGAATCTCCAAACATAATTCAAATTACCACAATGTCCTTGAGTGCAATTTTTATGCAAATAAGTACTCACTTCACATACCAAAACATATATGGTAAAATAAGCATATAAGTAATTATTACTTGAGGATTATTTAGCATTGTTCTGTACATGTGTGTTCCCTTTGCACAGCAGCACTCCCACATATGTTACAGCCTCTTTACATTAAATTAAAATGAAAATCTTTAGAGAGACAAGTGGCTGAGGCACAAATGTGAAGCCCTAATAGAAATATTGTCTGTCAGCTTGGATCCCTGAGGAAAGACTGACAGATGTGTGTACTTAGAATAAAACATACTGTGTTCAATATTGGATATATTGTTAAAAGGATGATATCACCTATTTTCTACCTGTACCTTATTTTCTCAGTTTTGTCACTTTGTCGAGTCTGATATCCCTTTTAATTTATAGGGTCACATCTATACAAACAGCCCAAGTTTCCTAAAATATCTCCTTTCCACACAGTTTCAGTCACACTGCAGTAACACAGGCTTATATCCTGTTGTCAAAGTTCTAATTACCTGAAAATTAAGTATTATGTTAGTATTATGGTCTTAATTGCTACTCTGATGCAGTGGTGACCCACTGAATTTACCTTGGATTCACTAAATTAAAAAGAATATGTAGGAAAGGTTTTGCAGGGTCCAATATTTCCCAAGTGCCCAGAACTAATAGTTATAAGTCATTTAAGTATTTTTTTTTTGGTGGTGGTGCAGCTTTTCTGTATTTTATATCATTGTAAACTTAGTATATTTGGGTTTTGGACTGTTGGTTGCATAAAACATCTCCTTAAGCTGTTATAATTATTCACCGTTTTGTGATATTTTTAGACAGAACGATTAATTGAATAAAAAAGAACAGTGATCAATAAAGAAAATAATAATTTACACATGCCCTGATAAACTGCATGCCCTAACTGAACTGTGTGTCAGCACAAATAAACAGAGTAGTGAATCCACTTTAGCGAGACGTCCAAGGTATTAAAAATCATAACCATCAGTGAAAACTACAAAATAAATCTTGTAAAATCCTGTGAAACAAACATCCTAAAAACAAAAATGATTTTGCACATTAGAGCTCTGATGAGTTATGCATGAACACTTTGAAGTTGTACCAAAGACATGTCATCATGATAAGGCACTTCTAGAGATATGACTACAGTTGGGTTTTGTTTTTGGAGAAGAGTAACTGCAATGTGAGTTTTAGCTCCGCTGAAAGGGTGTGCTATAACTGCTCTTTGAGTTTCCTTGGCCTAGCAACCATGCACACTGAGAGGTATCAGAAGCAGGGACACTTTAAAGTGAAGTAATTGAGCCTATTTTTGAACATAACTGATGAGTATTTTGGCCAAAACTAGGAAAATAAGTACTTGGTTGAAAATAACTGAAGCTTTCAGGGTTTTCCCTGCCATTATAAAGACTGAGATGCAGCGCCTCAGCGTTTTTTCACAGTCTCTGCCGCGTTTTTGCTGTCATTTCTGGTCCCGCTGCTTCTGTCCTCTGCTGTCTGTGTTTCACCGAGGGCGGGGCTCAGCTCCTCCTCACACACACACACACACACACACACGTATGCACACACACACTCAGAGCGGCCAGGTGAAGTGAAGATAATGTTGTATTCCTGTTAATGACAACTCCAATCGTTACTGTAAGTGCAATAAAAGCTTTCCAAGTAAAAAGCTAATAAAAGTAATTTATCAAACCGCCTCTTCAACAGGCATAAACATGCAGGAAAGTACATGCATTCATCTACTTTGCCTGCAGTTTCCTGATACTTTTTGCACAACCACACCGCGCTAGTTAAGCTAATAGCGAATTGTTACAAACAAGCTAAAACAAAAGCTGTCTGTATGTAGCCTGTTTAGCTTAGTTGCCACAAATCTTAAAAGTTGGCAAATTCTCGTAAACTTAACTGAGTCAAACCGGCCTGTCCTCTCTCTACCAGCGGTACCTGCAGGCAGTGAATCACATCAGCAGCAGAGGGACGAAGGACTGATACTGACTGATGTCTGCGTTCTTGATTCTTTCTAAACTTCACTCAGTAATATTATTTATTTCACCAAAATTTTAATTTCTTCCAGTGAGATATTGAGTTTAGAGTATATAGTGACTTTCTGAGTTAAACATTACCGTTGCTGCTCTAGAAACAATATTTAGTTATATTTAAAAATATAAATCGATTCTAATCCTGTTCTATAATAGAGTAAAACAATTCTTTAGTAATGATAGAGAACCCATAAGAGTATAGATAAGATAAAGATTAAAATCTAAGCGACACCCATCCTTACAGCTCGGCTAACGGCCTCACCCTGACTACAGGAGGACGAGCAGTTCAAACCCCTTCACTTGCAGCATTGTTTCACCAATGTTATTTTATGATTATTACTTTTTTTTTTTTTTTTTAAATGGCACACAGTGCAAGCACTCACAAAAATATGAAGGATAACTTCAGGCTTACTTCATCTGTAAGCTTATATATTTCACTCTACTTCTTGCTTATGTCTGAGTGTACTGTGAAAAACTACAACCTGTGCTTTTTTTAATAAATATTGCAACGATAATAGTCCTTATTCTTGGTTGGAGGAACCCAACACCCCTCAACTTAACTACCCCCACCCTGCTGCAACCATAACACCTAAGCCCTGCAGACACCTAGGGAAAACCCTGGCTTTTAAAAAGGAGCCTATGATCTATCTTGTTCACAGTATTATGTAATGCCACACCTCCACACGAGGCTTACACGGCACCTAGCTACACTAGCCAGTCCACCTTGTCTCCCTCCCTCTCCTCCCTCCCTTCCTCTTAATATATCACATATTTGAAATACCTTTTCTGTTCCCCTTGACTTGGTGCTTCTCTCTAATCTCACTTCTGTCTTATTGCACCACTTCTTCAAGTTTATCAGCCTGCCTGTCTCTCTCTCTCTCTCTATCTCTCTCTCTCTCTCTCTCTCTTAATCCTGCTAGCAGACATGCTCGGACTCCAGTAAAGAAGATTTGCCAATTCAGACTTCAGACTCTGAACACAATCAAGTAATGAAACAGTTACAGTATGCACGCCTTCATGCACACAATTCTTCTTCAGTCTTACTGGATTTATGCACTAATGCAGTATAGTGAAGAAGTTGATTTTATTGAGCCCTCTCTCTCTCCCTCTCTCTCTGTCACACCACTGAACCGCAGCATATTCTAAAAACTGGCATGACTGCATCAGTTATAATTGGAGGTCCGTAGTTCTGATATTCTTTGTTCTATTATAGTCACAATTTTCTCATTTTACACAGTAAGATCTAAGTGACAGTCAGTCGAAGCAGCTTAGCGTTCGGTTTTAACCAAAGTTAGGAGGTGGTCTGAATTAACATTTGGATATTTTTAAACCATATTTTTCTTTGAAGTTGGTTTTTCCATAATGAACCCGTGAGATGGGAGAGTTTCAGAGCTGAAACAATTATCGAACAAAGAACTCCCGCACATTTGTCTTCTGTGCTTGTAATTAAGGGAGATTTATTGGGAACAACGTTTCGGTACACAGACCTTCATCAGGTTATTTCCAAAATAACCTGATGAAGGTCTGTGTACCAAAACGTTGTTATTTTGGAAATAACCTGATGAAGGTCTGTGTACCGAAACGTTGTTTCCAATAAATCTCCTCTAATTGCAAGCACAGGAGACAGCGTGCGGGAGTTCTTTGTTTCGATTATTGACGGCCCGCGGTCTTCTCTCCGACGCAACCGTCTATCTGCAGGTGTGCAAAAGTTCTGCTGAAACAATTAAAAACTTATTAGAGAAAAGAAATCTGTAATTTTTCCTTAATTGAAAAGCAAAAATGTCAAACATTCTCTGGATCCAGTTTCTCCGTTGTGAGGATTTGCTCCTTTCCATTGTCTTAAATGATGGTTACCTAAATCTCTTTGGGTTTTGGACAGCTGGGAGGAGAAAAGAAACGGTTTTCAGGATACTATGAAGGCCATTTGTCACAGTTTTCTGACATTTTATAGATGAACAATTCATCAAGAAAGTAATGCATTGAGTAATCGACAATTAAACAATCTTTAGTGTCGGCCCTTGTTGCAGCAACTTCCTGCATTTGAACAACATGACCCCAACACATAAAATAAAGGTAAATTTTGTCTTTTTACATGCTGTTGCTAGGCTTATAAAAGAGGGAGGGAGTATGGGAAAGTTGCTAACACTGTCACACAACCAATAAGGAACCTGACATAAAATTTCACATGTGTTTCGGAAACTTTGATGATAAGGAAAATGATGACATTCTCCTCTGTAGATATGGTGCAACGTTGTAAACAATGACGAGCCAAAAATATATTGAAATCCAGCTTGAGTCTGACGTATGGGGGCAGTGGATTTTCCGCTGCAACTCTCCCCACCCCCGACTGACGCCGGCGACATTACATGCTAAATATTTATCCGTCGAACTAAACAAATGTGACAGACGTGGGGTTTTAACCACGGCAGAACTTCTAGATCTAGTAATAATAATCTACTAAGCCAAATACACTTAAATTAGTCAAATTAGCCTCGCGCCAGCAGGATGTACACTGATAACAATGACAGTGTAAAACAGCAATCGCCGGGGTCCTATTCAGCGTGCAACCATTTATTGTCCGGCTGCATTGTGCACCAAGTTACTGCAATCAGCACTTAGCACAATACTGATTCATCACAAAGCTACAAATCAGTCTACCATGCAGTCTGTGCGCACCCCTCCACCAAAGAAGCGCCAACACATTCCTGGCCCCAGCTGCCTTTAGCTCTACAGAAGAACCACCGACCATCAGAGCAAATTATCATGTTATAAAACTTCTGCTTTGTTCGTTTCTGCCGTCCACTCGGATGGATTTAGTAACCTGTTATTGTCCTTTATGGCCAAAAAAAAAAAAAAAAAAAAAAAAAAAAAAAGGTATAGGAAATTGAAACCAAAACCGAAGTTGCCATGCCGAATGTAAAGGGAGAAGTGATTAGCAGAAAAAAATCAACAACACTGACAGAAAGAGTGTTCAATACAGCAGATGTCAGCCTGAGTACTAAAGAGGCCCAGAGAAGGAGAGCTACATTATCTCAATCTCCAGCTATGCACAGTACTCTCTCTCTCTCTCTCTCTCTGCAACTGTCTCCTTTGTATAGCCTGCTCTCTTCCTCTCCAGTAGTCTCTTTCAAAATGTCTATCTTACATACGCAGAAAGTCAACTACTTCAGCCCACATGTTCCACATATAGTGTGGTCTATTGTGCAAATACATGATAAAACCATTACTGGTTTTAAAACCCACACAAAAAAATGCTTTAGAAATGCACTCGAGACATATTTAACATTTAAATACTGTGATTTTTTGGGGGGATTATTTTTTGACATGTCACTTTTGCATTAATAATGTAATGCGACGTACTGGTGAAGTTACAGGAAAAACATGCTGATAAGCCTCAGACGAGAAAAGCGAAGATAGCGTGACGGCATCAAATATTTCCTTAAAACAAGACGCTGCATGTAGACTGAACCTTGTGAGAGCATGTAGAGTAACGACCAGTTATTCACACTTTTATCTCCGACGTTTGGAAGAATGCTCGCTCAGACTGGCTGTTGGGGAGATAAAAGAGCAATTATACACACAGAGAACAGTAAACATGGAGGAGTCAGAACGCTTGGGTTTACATTTAACCGTTAGCGGCCATCGACAACAAGGTCGTTGAGCTTCACTGATATTAGACAATATACTCTCAAACTTTATGGAGCTGCCTGCTCAACGCACTTAAATATACTATATTACTTCCTTAAATGGTTGAAAATTGGAGAAAACTACATTTGTGAGGATGAAATGCACTTTAAAAACTATTATTTTCCGTCTTTGATGAAACAAAGGCACGTTATCTTTGTTGCGCATCAATGTGAAAAAAAAAATAGTGCTTTAAAAAAGGTGAAGCTGAAGAATTTCACTTTCATATCAATTCTTCATTTCTGTATAAAATAAAAAAACGGAGCCCTAATATGAACTGCAAGGCGCTTCGCTCTATCTGCTTCAATCTTCGAGTTCCTTTTTCTTGGCGGGCCCGAGCACATGTATATTCTCTCAACTGAGAGGCCCAGAAAAGGAGCAACACTTTAATGTTTAAAAAAAAAAAAAGGCTGAGAGCTGGAATGAGGCAGAATAGTTTCCCAGCCCGGCCCTCTTCTCTTTCTCTTACCCTCTCCACATCTGCTGCACTCATGTAAACCCCTGTGGCTCAGAAAGGAGAGGCCCCTTTTCCAAGCCTCCATTCTCCACCTCTTTCCCCCTACCAGAGCTGACTGTAGAACTATCAAAACATTAAAAAAAAAAAGAGAGGAGGAAGAAAAAAAAAAAAGCTGAGGAGTAGGAGGAAGGGAGTGAGATCCCTTGGTGGTGGGCAATAAATCACAAACACTCTGGGAGCAACAAGAGCCCTGCCTCAATCACAGAGCCCTCAGCCCCTCTTCAAAGCCCCCTTGAGCATGCAGGGCCCAATCCCCCCTCTCCCCACCCACCACCCACCACCACCACCACCACCACTCCTCCACCCCTGCTTTAGCCCCTCTGCCAAGCCCACAACTCCGCTCTAGTCCTGATCCTTTTGCACACCATCCCTTGCACCAACCTTTTAGCTAGCACTGAGGCTTTCTCTCCCTTTACCCGCAACCTCAGGGCCCCTTCTCTCCCTCCCTCTCTGTGTCTCTTAACGGCCCCCGGACACAGAGACTTTTCTTCTCCTGGTGCAACATTCACACTCGCTCCAGGCTCGGCGCTGCCACTCAACCACGACACAGCCCATTCAACACATGCCCCCTTCATACAGCTCCTCATTCACCCTCTGCGAAACCACAGCAAAGAATTTCACAATCGTACCACAAAAGGGCAGAAACTAGAAACCTGGCAACTACAGCTGCTCTTTAGGTGAGCAGAAAGCATTAGGCGCACATTTCATGCAAACCACAGTGTCTTTAAAAAGATGCGAGTTTTTAATTGCAGTTCAGAGCTGTGGTCTCAGTAATGCTGATCCGGATTTCAAAGGGTATTTTTCATGTGCAACCAGGTCGAGCTTCACAGAACTAGATTGAAATCACTAATAGAAAGAAATACAGTCTTTACATCACTTAGTCAATAATGCAGCTGTATCTGCAGCAGGGAAATACTCAAACTGCTTATAGATGTTACATAAAACACTTAAACTGGGTTATCTTATTTGCATTACAGGAACCGTCCAACTCTTACACAGAGCAAGATAAGAGACTTCTTATCTTTGTATCTAAAACAGACTGATCAGATGTGTTTAGTCTTTTTGTTTTGCACAATGTGTCATGAACACAGCTCACCTACCTTTGTCAAAAGTGCAAAAAATAGCTCCAAAGTTGTTTTATTTACACGTTAACTCTTGTTTAATATGTATGCAAATAGATCAAAGTGGTTTTAGGAGGAGTCATGTATTTCGAGTGATAAGTGTTTCTCTAACTTTTAGGATGCAGTAACTGCATGCAGCATTTTTACCGGGTTGCCAAGTTTGCAAACTGTTGCAACTTTATCATGAACAAAGCTCAAGTGACTCGAAAATGGCGACTTCCAGCTTGCTAGCAAACAAACAAACAACATGTAAACAAGATACAGCTTTGAAAATGTAGGAGGGCGTGTTTTTTTTTTTTTTTTTTTTTTTTTTTTTTTTTTTTTCCAGTTTTGGTGGAGCTAGCTTAGCTGTTCCCCATTGGCTACTGGAGAAGAAGTAATTTGAGTTAATCACCAGTATAAAGTGATCTAATCATCTTTCTCCACACTGATAAGGGAATTATATTCCCCTAAGATGCGGCTTTGTAGGGGGAAAAAAAAACAAAACAGATGATATCCACTGGTAACATATGGCTGGTACGAGATGCTCTGGTGTACTATAGCCTGGATACACGCCAGCACCATTGTCCTCTGGGACTGGGATTGGTTGACATTCAGTGCAGCTGTATAGCACTGAGCAGGGCCACTTGTTATCAAAGACTGCAACTGTTTTGCAAAATCAGCATCTCTCTCACACTTTACTAACCGGAATCCAGAATCTGTGGGTTGCTGCATGTTTATAAAACAATTATTTAGTCATCGGCTAAAAAACTCATTCGCATCCGACGTCAGAGATCATCTACACGTGCAGTATGACCAAAATGTCATAGTTAAGTCCTATGATAACAACTGAACCTTGACAAATAATATTTTAATCTTCTAGTGACGTAAATACACACTAATGTGTTGTTTTACTCAAACGCGGGTGTTAACAAGTTAGCGTCATTCAGCAAGTCGACTGGGATTGATTATGAAGTCATTTCTTAAGCAAAAAAGCCAAAAATTCATTGGTTTCAGCTTCTCAAACCTTAATATTTTCTAGTTTTCAAGCTCTTTTATGACAGTTAACTGAAAATATTTTATTTTTTGAACTATTGGTTGGTCAAAACAAGACATCTAATAACATAATCATGGGCTCTAGGGGCTTTTTTCACCATTTTCAGACGTTTAAAAGACTATACAAGACATGGAGTAGATAAATTGATAATAAAAATACCTGTTATACAGTTCTGTGGTCCGGTGTTGAACTCACCTTGCTCCGAGTCCGAGTCTGTCTCCGCCTTGAAGGAGCCTGGAGCTACAGGTAAGGGTCTGAGGGGCCGTGGCTTGGGCGTGGGGGGAGAGATCCATTTCTTTCCAATGTACTCGACATACGTCCCAGGGAAGTCCCCTTTTTCCTGAGTGGTTTCGTTGAAGCCGGGCAGCCAGCCAATCTCATCTGGCCTCTGTTCCAGCCCATCAGTGTACCCAAGGGCCACCAGTGCCCCTTTGCTTACCAACAGTATATCCCCCACACGCAGATCAATGTCCTCCTCCCTCTCCTTCTTGTAGTCATAAAGCGCCCTGTATTGATATCCTTCAGCACTCATACTGATCACTTTGTGTCAAGATGTTCTTTTTGAAGATGAACTGCTGGGGCTTGATGGTAGTTCAACCAGCAAAGTTACTTTTCAGGTTTTTCTGACTATGTGTTCAGTCCAGGTACACATTTGCTAGTTGAAATATTTGTATGTGTACGATTCCAAAACAACAACAACAGTCTGCGGCCGTTCTTCGGAAACAATATCTAGCTTGTCTTCATTCTTTCACAGTTCCTGTCTCTTCTGAATGATTTGCACTTCTCTTGGTGTGTTGCCTCACAATATGTACCCATCAGTAAATGGCCTACAGCTGTGATCTTGAGAATGCTATCCAGACCTGCAAGATGAGAGTGGAGACCATTTGCAACATGTTGCATAAGACAGTTACAGCATATATATATATATATATATCGCATTTAATGCTCAGATGTGAACAGACTAAGTTTACAAAAAAAGATTGTATAAAATCAACAGAAAAACCAATGTAGATTTTTACGATAAAGGCAGAATTTACACCAACAGTAAGAATACTGAGCTGAAGCCCAAGCGAATTAATACTGCGTGCTTAGACTCAGCTATGTACATCACAGAAAACACTGCACAGTATCACTGATGGCACTTAATATCTATTAATATTTAAACACTTCATACTAACAGTTTATACTTATTTTATAATTCCAAGCCACATGCCAAGTTTGCAGCAAATCACATTTTCTTTAATGAAGATAAATTTGCAATGTTTTTCATTAACTGTAACATTAACTTAAGCTGTATGTTCACCTTATTAAAATATCTTAATTTTCATAATGCACTAGTGTAAAGCACCATTGCACTATTTCCCTAAATTAAACTCTTTCCAACTGGGTACTTTACTGAGCTTATATGATGCTTCAGCAGTCTGAGTTAGTCATCTACCACATTCACAGTCTTTTTAGCATAAAAAAATCCCTTTTTGTGTTTCCTCGGACAGTGTTTCCCTGTTAAGCTTCAGTGGAAATACAGTCACAGAAAAGAGGGACTCTGACACTAAAAAGACTGTGACATTGAGAGAGCTCAGATAAATTTTTAAACACATTTTTGCACAGGAGGAGGGCTGTGGATTTTGGCCCCTCCATCACTTACATTGTAAATGCATTATGAAGGGATCTTCTAATGGTCAGTATGAACAGGAGGAATGATTATGGCAAGAAAAAACCTACTTCAGTGTTCATTTTAGGCACCTAACTGTTGCTTAAAGACAGACTTTTTGTGGGAAAAAACTGTGAAACCGTCCTTTAACCAGTTCCTGGCATTCTGGGTTAATTTCAGTGCTGGTCAGCCAACATATGGTTGCTAACATTAGCATTTAGCGTGACAGCTTAAATTCACAGCGCTGTTAGTATTATATAACTAATATAGTAGCCTCCATGGTGTGTTAGCAAAAAGGGCTGGAAACCTGTGGATTTGGAAAACGTTTGATGGTTGCAAACTAAACTTTTAGGGAGTCTAAAGTTACAGTGCCTGGAAAAAAAAATGTCCAGGGAGCAGACTGGTTAACAGTTAGCTAACTTAAGTCAGCCAGCTAACGCCAGCTTACTAACCTTAACGACTAGCATTAAGTCAAATTAGAGATAATTAGCTGTCTGCGGAAAGCCATTTCAATAAGTTTACTTAGAAGTTGCAATTGTGCGTTAAGTTATATAAACAAAAGCAAACAATCAAGAGCAGAAAGGAACAGCACAGGAGAAAAAAAGACATGCAAGTTAACGCAAGAGTAATAAAGAGTAAGTTAAGTTTGACCTAGCTGTCTTACAGAAAATGTAAGTAACTGAAAAGTAGTTTCTTAA
Source organism: Thunnus maccoyii (assembly GCF_910596095.1). Classification (NCBI taxonomy): domain Eukaryota; kingdom Metazoa; phylum Chordata; class Actinopteri; order Scombriformes; family Scombridae; genus Thunnus; species Thunnus maccoyii. The sequence goes on along the minus strand of NC_056551.1, from coordinate 23,223,037 downwards.
ATAATCACTTTTTTAACAGAGTAGTGTAAACATTTGCTAGCTCGTTAGCCAACTTGGACAGCAGCAACGTTACATACCGAGTCTGCATGGATCCACATTGAACGCTTCCACTTGGATAAAAGTCTGACTTGCGGCGTGTTATCAATAAAACGCAACCCTAAACAGGTCATTTACCAGCACGGTTAAAACACACACACAAAAAATCCTCTGCTTGGGTTTAAATCCGGTATAACGAGCTGTACAAACTGTCACAGCCTGTCGACATAACGGCACGGTCTCATCGTCCCGAACAAATGCTGCCTTGAACGTCGCCTATGCGGCCAACAAGGGGCAAGACAAAGGTCGGCCGCTGATTGGTCAATTTCGCTGTCAATCAAAACCATCACATAATCGGACCAATCAGCTTCTGTCCAGTGGCGGACACTCCCCGTTCATGTATTCCTGCACGCAATACGAAACATCTATGGAAGTTACATAACTTCAACATGCAATTCTTATGGTAACTAAGTTCCTTTTGGTTTTTGGTAACAGCATCTGTGTTTATACATGTCAGTTATTATATTTACAGAATTATCATCCAAATTATTGAAGGCACAGTAAAGATATCAGCTTCCACTATGCGCCAAAAGATGGACCAACACTTCAGAGACTATTGTATATCATGAAGAACATAAACTATTGTGGGGTATTCCTAATTTCTTTGTTTTCTACTTCCACACTATTCTGAAACTATGAAGTATGCTTTCTACATTAAATTATGTGTGAAATAGAATAACGTCCATAACATAACCCAACAGGAAAAACACAAGAATTATGTTTTCTGTGACAATTAGGACAACACGTAACCATGTTTCAGGTTATTTATTCAGTCTATACATGTAACTTTTTTTTCTCCTATAAATCATTACAAGTTCTCTGTGTGGAAGGTCCCAAAATCTAAAGAGTCACCATTTGTGGCGCATGACTGTGAATGTGGGTGGCCTAATTATGGTAGGAAAAGAGGGCTGGCTTGCAGAAATCCCCTATCAAGTATAAACCCTACTGTCCCGGCTGTGCTAAAAGAGGCTGTAAGCAGCTTTGTACAAGGGTAGGCCCCTTTACGTGTTCCACAGTGACACAGGCATCAGTGGCCATCACCACTTTGAAAAGAGGAAGAAGTCTAGAAAAAATGAGAATTTGTGGTGGTGAAATCAACAGTGACTAAAGGAACATCAGGAGTGAATTATGAAACTTCAACAAAATGCGCATTTGACTCTCTTCGTAACATTTTTTTTTTTTTGCAATAAACTGCACACATGTCACACTTTTTTGGCTGCCAGTAACCTCACAGTTTACTCAACCACAACTGAGTTAAATGTGTTAACTTTTGACAGTATTTCTTTCTATCTTTACTCCATTTTCAGGAGAAAGGAGTTTTTCCTCCCTCTCAATTCCAGACCAAACGGTGTCCAGTAGATAGCCACTGAATATTATAAACAGGATTTATATTTCTGCTGCAGGTGATGGAAATTAATATTTAAACCACCAGACCATATAATCCCCACTCTGCCAGCACCACACTTCGCCCCTGTGATTAAATAGTCAGGCTCTGGTGACCCATCTGCTGTCCTGCAGATACCCAAACGACACCTCTGGTAGCATCTCTGTACCCACACAGACCATCGAATGGTTTGGATTTTATTAATATTTTCTAACTGACATTTAAAAAGTGAGACATAAAACAAAAGCACACCATACTTCCCATAACTTTGTCTGGCTTGTTTGCACAGTAGAATATTGCACAAACAAGGTGTGCCAACACTCGGTGAGTTAAAAAATGAAAAAAAGTGGTTATTCTTCAAACCGAAAGCTATTCATTAAGTGTATTTCCTCACTAACAGTGCATAGATGCAAGTATAAATTTAGCACTTGTGTTTTGGTGAAGTCCTGAACTTTGTATTTACTTTTTATGGGACATAAAGGCCTTTCAGCATATGAATTGTTTATATTTCCACATATCCTCTACTTAAGAATTATTTCTAAATATTTCAATGCTGCATGATCTTATTAAATATCTCTCTTTAGACTGCACATCCAGCATTCATCAGAATAGTTTGACCCACTTTTTATATTCTATTCTTTCTCAGAAATTGTTTGCATATTTTATGCAAAGCTAAGAAGCTTTCATTGCAAACCAGAATCCATGCATGACTTACTGCTCTCTTCCTATACCACATTCTTCAATATTGGGTAATTTGACACACTGGATTTGTTTATGCTAAGAATATTTTGTGGTCATAATTGTGCTTTTCAGCAAAAATTGTGAGAGGAAATGTGATCTTAAGCTTAACATGTATACTGTGACGGCGCCAGCAGGGATTTCGAAAGCAGTTTTTTTTTTACTACTTTCTTTACAGTAAACTTGCGATGTGAAAGCTTTCATCTGGTCAGCATCAAAAGGCTCAATCAGTAAAATTTGTCAGCATGTATATTACAATTATATGTGCAATTTTACAGATGAAAAATATGCATTTTGTCGGACATATCATCTGATTCTAATTAGATATATCATCCTGGAGACTTTTTTCTCCATGTTCCGGTTTACAAGCACTCTGTTTTCACATGATCAGTTTTGTTGCTTTTGTTCCTCATAGAAATACTGATCATTTTCATTTTAAATAACCATTCTTGAAATGTATAAGTAGGTTACTTGAATAATTCATTAGATATGCACTTTTCTGTTGACATATCCTTCCTTGAAGTAACATTATTTGAGGTCCAAACTGTCAGCCCTCCTCAGCCTTTAATATGGTAATTTCCAAAGTGTGAAGTGCTCTCGGACCACCTACTGTGCTACAGCATTCCAAAACAGACTGAAAATAGGTCAACAACCTCATGATGCTAGAAAAATATTGCAAATTTAAAAATCTCGCCTAAAGTTGGATGATATTTATATGTATGTATAAAGAAGCATAAACATCACAGAATTTCACGGATACAAACAGCAATGTGAACACAATTATCCCACATGAATAAACACGCGGACGTTTATCAGCAAAACACTGCAGGCTCATTGAAGGATTTGTAACATTTGTTTTAAAAATGTAGAGTCAAAATAATGTTTCTCTCTCCTCTCTTACAGAATCTGTCAGAAGTGTTTTTTTGCTCGGGGGAGTGAAGCACTCTATAGGCTATCAGACTCTGAATTAAAGCTCCAGGTACATTGGCGGAGTGTTCCTTTCATGTTATAACAGTGGGACCTACTTCTTAAAGAATTCACTCTGCGTGGATTGGGCCCCTTAAACCATTAATCTATGCAGTGTTTTCAAGGTTTTAATAATGGCTAACTTTAGAGTGTAGGGCTCTCAGACTGGCAGCTTTTTATCCCCCCCCCCTCCCCACCTCTGATTCTTTCACTTTTGTGAGCAAGCTGAGAATTCTCACATGGGTAACCACGTAATGCTCACTAACATAAGATGAACTTGTGAAATGCATCACCCACCAACGCCTATTTAACCAAAACTGAAAAGAAAAAAAAAAAGAAGAAGGAGTGTGGTGGGGGGGGGGGGGGGGGGGATACTTCCTCCTTATGCTTTGCTTCCCTTTTGCCACAGGAATACTTTGCTGCATTGACATATTTGCTTCTCCGTTGTAGTTTTATAGTGAAGTGCCCGTCATCCAGTGAGAAGGGAATGTCATGAAAAGAATATTATTCTGGAATTACCATAAAAAACAGAGTTGTGCATCTCTACTGACCCAGTAGGCGGAAACACGTATAATGATTCATAATTGCCTTTTTATTGTTGCATTTTCCATCAGTATGCATTAAATATGTGCATTAAACTCTACACATATTGAGACATTAATGAGATTCGCTATGGGTTTGCAGAGGATGCTTGCAGAATCAGTTTCCTAACCCTTACATACTGTTCAGGTCATTTGTACAGAGCAGTAAAAACACATAAACATGATTCTTTTAGCCTGACATTTTATGACATTTGCGGAAATTACCTAAAAAATACAAAAAATGTGAAGATTTCAACTTTATTTGTGTGTAGCTGATACACATTTTTATACATAGAGAGTGTTAAAGGTTAAATATTTATTCAAATTCAAAAATCACCATTCAAAAATGTCGTTGCATTCATCACATTCAATACAATTCTATGAAATTCAATGAAACCATGATGGCTGTTATGTTCCCCTGTTTTATGTATCATAAGACCATAATAAAGTGTGATTGTAAATGTTTTTTCTCTATAAACAAATAGCATGAAACCCAAAGAATACACTCTCTCTGCTCTCTTAAACCTTCATTAAGGATTAATCACCCATTTATTAATGATTGATGAGGTATTTATGAATTAAAAACAATAGATTTGTAGTTCAGGTGTTTGGTATGGAGACTAGTTACGAGAGGATGCTGTGAAGGATCAGATTATGAACAGTAGGGTAAAAACATCTTTTTAAACAGAAAAAGTATTTTACTAATGTCATCACTTGTTTTACTTGTTATATTGATTATTTCACCATTTTTACCTTAATTAAATGGTTGTATTGTTGAATATTTTATCAATTCTCTGTAATTTTTAGTGATCTGACTTAATTTAATTTTACTGCGCTGCTTTACATGGTTCTCCCATGTAAAGCACTTTGTAACACTGCTTTGAAAAGTGCTTTATTATTACTATTATATTGTTGACATGTTCTTACAGCAAAGCTATTAATACTTCATTAATCTCCACAGACAGTGTTGAGATATGAATTAGTTTCAGCGTGTGTAACGTTGAAACTCTTGTATATTCTTTGCATATCTGAAATATGCAAGAAAAGCTGTCGTTTTATAGCCGTTGGATATGATGTTTTAAAATGGCTCCGACTCTAATACGCTCATTGGCATCGCTCATCTGGCACTCTGGCACTGAGGTTTTCCGCTCAGTCAAAGTGTGATGTTTGTAGACTGGAATTAGCCTTCATTAGCGCACCTTGTCATGCTGCTTGATGATTTTCCACCGCTAATTCCACATCCGGCAATTCAAAGAAACCCCTGTAAATTCTTTTTACTCGGAGCACAGGCTTGCTTGTGCGCCTGTCATCAACAACATTCCTCTGGTATGGAAGAACACTCCTTTCTTACTCAACCATCAACTCATCAAATGTGGCAGACAATGACTTTTTTCACTGGAGGAGACCATAAATCATTCATTTTCAGTACTAGCCACACCTCATGTGCTTTCCAGCTCAAGAATTCCTATCTGCTGTAGAAATCAAGAAGCTGGTGTTAATAAAGTTCTGTTAGGATACAAAAATATGGACGATCAGCTTTTAAAGTAAAAACTGAACTTATGCCAACGAACAAAGGTGGTCCGTTTCTTCCATAACAGTTACTGAGTTGTGTTACGTAACACAAAATCCTCAGCTGTGATTTATTACGAGGAAAAAAAGCTTCTGTGAATTTGTCTTCTGAAGTTATGGAATGTAGGAAAACAACAATTTTTTGAGCTGACTCCATGTTTACATACTTACTAGACTATTCTTCTTTATTATTAACGCTATAATTAGTAAGCTCGTCTTACATTTATGAATCCAGTTTTGTAACGAAATGATGAGTTCACTAAATGTTCAACTGATGAGTTTATAAGCATGTATTTCCCAGCATGCATTGTATTTGGATTAAATTTTTCCTACCTGTTAAATGGTGGAGATGTGTATTTTTGTTTCTTTGCTCGTGTCTCAGAAGAGTCACATGGTCTTCTTTAAGATGATCAAAATGACAACAATGCAAACCATGATGAGGATGGGTATGCACTTCAAAGCAGTCCCCATTCGCTAACAATAACTTTCAGTGTGGTATGCTTACAATGTAAGTGAGCTAACCTTAGTTTGCTGGGAGACAGCCATACAACAAACCTGCAGAGCCTTCATCTCACAATTATAATGAGGAGATAAATTTGACATAGTCTCATAAAATACACGCTTAAACCGAAAAGTCCTTGTCAGCAAAATATACAAATGCATTGCTATAAGTTAGAGTAAATTATCAGAAATCAAATTCAGTTGTGATGATGAAAATGAAAATGGGACAAATTCAAAGCCAAAATGTATGAAATTTGAACATTTTGAACATACATAAAATCACATTGTGACATAGAATCAACCATAATACAATCAAGTCAAATATAGACACATATCAATATAATTTTCGTTAATTTCATATAAAAAAAAACTTTAAAGCTATACTATGCAGGATTTTCCTAAAAAAACAATGTATAGATGCATACAAAAGTAATACCTCTCCATCGTCACTTATGACCAACTATGTGGTGGTGTATTTATCTGTTTATCTTTTTTGTATTTTGCTGTGTTTGGGTGTCAACCTTTGGACAGTGGGTGTGCATCCCGCAGCCAATAACAGCGTACAGGGTGTGAGGTCAGGACTTGTAGCATAGCAACCAGGTTACATGCTACTGTCTCCGTCTCTCTCCTCTGCTTCGCTCTGCTCTCTGCTCTCTGTGTCATGGATGTATAAAGAGCAGCAGGTCTGTGTGTCTGCTTGACCGAGGGCGGGGCTGAGTTACACACACACACACACACACACAGAGCAGAGAGGCCACAGCGGACAGGATGAAGCTGCATTCACACCAAAATCCGGCAATGCGGCACCGTCCTGCAGGGTTGTGCAGAGGTGTGGGCGTGTTTATTTGTGCTAAACGATCAGAAAATAATAATTTATTTATCTGATTCACAGCTTTGTTCTCACCAGCATCGCTTGCTCTCTTTATTCACTCAGTAGCTCGCTCGACCACCACTGCTCTCACTCTGGTGTCAAACCAGGGAGGAGGGGCCAACAAATCCTGCATAGTATACCTTTAAATTAATGCTCAAATATTCTTAAGCTTCATCTCTTACCTTGAACGGATAAATCTGGTGGTATGTTTCTGCGCGTGTGTGTGTGTGTGTGTGTGTGTGTGTGTGTGTGTGTGTGTGTGTGTGTGTGTGTGTGTGTGTGAGGCTAATGTGTGCAATGTGTCTCTATCACATTATTGTCATGCTGGGGAAAGTCCGATGGAACACGCAGGATGTACAGCATGTGATACTGTGACAGTAGTACAGTCGAATACTGTTTGACAACCACAGCACACTTAACTGTGCTGTAATGACTCTAAAGGCCAAAATACTGCAGTTGCCATATGTGTTGCTGTGTAGAACATATTTTTTTACTGTTACAAAGCTTAAAGAAATAGGTCATTTTTTTAGGAATGCATATTTTAGATGATTCATGGTTTTTAAATTTTACAGAAATGTAAAAAAGACGTTGACATGAGTTTGATACTGATCTTTTCACCTCACAATCGGAAAGCAAATAAGTAAATTCCAAGATATTGAACTATTCCAGGGACTGTCCTCCCACGAAAAATGGGAACATCAGTTGTAAAAAATGATCCTTCTTGTCCATTGAGAGAAAACTGAGAAGTCGTGTGATGTTGTTATAGAGCCACAAAGTTTGCAGATGAAGGAGGTTGGGGGTGGACGGATAGGTCAACAAAATTCTGTACTTTAAGATAAAGATTGCTGCTCAGTTCCTGCTTCCTACGACAATCAATGTTGGTTTCTAACCTCAACCAAACAGTTATTATTACTGTAACCACGATAATGAAGATTTCATTTCATTTGAACCCAAACAGTGATCTTTCCCAACCCTAACCAAGTCATTTACATGCCTAAACCTAACCAAACCTTAACCTTAACCATCAGGACAAGGTTTCATTTTGGATTCAGTGATTTGTAACCGTTTTGGAAGACAATGACAAACAATGTTGTCCTGCCAATAGGGCTGTCAGATCAGAAAGCTGATGTGGCCGATGACAAATTATGTGTTTTGTCATTTAGTTCGGTGGACGTGTTGTTCTTTGAATACATAATCAATTCTGTATTACAATAAATAATTCACAAAAAACAGCTGCAAACTAAAACAGGAGTGAAGAAGAAAATGGGAGGTTAGTATACTTCCACACGTCAGCTGAACAATGCTTCAAAAATCCAGTAACCTCTGCTTTGTATTAAAAAGGCATCTTGGCACAAAGTGCTGCAAGGTGATTAATGAATAATGTTGGCAAGCTGTGGTTGGGCTTTCTGGGAAATCAGTGACACAGATCGAGACCTGATCTGTCATCTAACATGAATGTTTGGATCACTTTGGCCTTCTTATTCTGTCTTTCTTTCTTTTAAAAAACTTCTCCCCCAGCGTAACACATTGTTTAGAGGTGTTGGTTAATGTTGCTAATCACTTTACAATCCTTTTAAAGATAGAGCATTTTTACAGTATCCTTAGTAAGTACTTTCCTTCCTATTTCTCCATATAAAGACAACTTTGCAATTGTTTTTTTTTTTACATTTAAAACCATTATACAGTACTTCCTATTGCAGTTCAACTAAACTTCCCCTTTTAATCTTGCCATCTCCTTACACATGTATGCACACTTCCTCTCTTTCTCTTTTACTCTCTCTTTCTTTTTTGTCTCTCCAACTGATCCTTCCTCTCCCCTGTTAACCCTTGCCTGTCTGGAATGCTTAGACCACATCCCTCCCCCCTCCCATCCCCTTCTTTACTGCATGCTGTGGGAGCAAGAGGCGGTGACATGTCACATAAACAAAGGGGAAAAAATGGGCCACATCATGCGGAGGTGCAGTGCAGAGAGTCGCAGAGAGTTAGCCATTGCTGCACTGGAGGCCTCCGTTTGATGTGCATGCACGGAGAACGGTGACCTAGTTCGGCAGTGACATGTTTATGGCTGATGAGCACAGGCCAGTGATTTCGCTCGCAGAGATTGCACCCTTGCTTCAGGGCCCTCTCATTTGGAGCACTTGGGCTTGAAACCCTTCCAAGAGACGAGACATGATTCTTGTTGGGTGGAACCTGAATACTCCTCCTTCATGCCGGCCCCCATGTCTCCTCTTGCTTTCTCCGTCTTCATGTCTCTATCTTAACCTCTCTTACATTTTTGAAGCAGTATCAATCTCCATATCTACCATATTAATCATTTTGTTAGGTCCTCGCCGATTGTTTTATGAATTAAATTGTATAAATGAAACTTTTTCTCAGATGTTATTCTGTATATTAGGCTCACTTCTCCCTGTTCATCCCCATGTAGTTCCTTTCCTAAGTGCCTGTGCAAGCAAGACCTCTCCTGACTTGAATTATTAATTTCCCCCTCAACGTGAGACAAATGCATCAGGCTGCTTTTCTTAGTTGACATACTTGAACGGTAAACCCAGTAACCCTTCAGTTGCTGTTTTTCTTTTTGTTATCAAAATATATGTTTTCTTTTTGCATTACACTACAGGAAATAGCGATACCAATTGCCCTATTCCCCCGTTATTTCAAAATTATGAATAATGTTCACTTCACGAGTTCATGGGTTCAAGAGCAATAATAAGTCCTAATTCCTATGGCCGCCATTTCATGGTGTCCAAGGCCATGTGTGAGCAGCCACAGGGCCTACATGACAGCCTGAGTGTATTCATTTTTCAGAATTAAAGCCTCTGATGAAGAGGCCTGCTCTGTAATTACAGGCAACTCCACAGCCACTCTTTGTGAGATTCATGTTACCAGGGCAACAAGCAAATTAAATATGTCTCCAAGGAGAGTAAATATACCCTTGCTCTATAAGTGTAATCTTGTTTGATGTGACTGCCACGACGCTCTCCCTGTGAGGGAGGTAATAATTCACATAGATTGGATGGGTTGAGGGCCGAGGAGAGTGAGCCCACTGTGTTACTCTGTCAAGCAATCAGTCAGAAAACGGGAAAGACATTTTGTCCCAGTATGAGCTTTTCCTTTTGACATTACACAGTTACAAAGCCAAAATGAATGATAATTCCATGTGGTTGACTTGGACTCAGGATCAATTTCCACTGCTGTTCCCTTGTATGCAGCAGGGATTTATTTGACCAACAGTGGCAGGGTTGAAATCTTTACACCGTCATGAGAAAACTAGCCAACACAATGAAACCTCATTGTCAAGACTATTTGATATTTACTGATATGTTTCAGGCTCTAGGGATGGCAATGTTGGTCTGTCCAGACTGCAAATATCTCAACAGCTACTGGATGGATTGCTATGAAATATGGTAGACATCCATGGTGCCCAGAGGATGAATCCTAATGACTTTGGTGATCCTGTGAGCTTTCCTTCAGCTTTTTTTCCTTCCACTTTTATGGATTTGAGTGAAATGTCTCATCAACTATGTGATGGATTGCCATGACATTTGGTTCAGACTAAGCAGCAACTACTGTGAGACCGAAGCCAACGCAGAAGTACCTTAAAGTGCAGTCGTCAGCCACTAGATGCTGGCTCCAACTGACTCCCATTCAAAAAGCGTCAATTTCTCTCTAGAAATACTGAGTCTTTATGGTTTCAATCACTAAGTTTGGGCCCTCTAATTGCATTTTGTAATTTATTGCTCTGTTAATAAGATTTGAAGACTTACAGTAGCTTTGATGTCTGCCTGTGGGTGTTGATTGACAGCTGTGACAATCGGCTCACCTACTGCTCTCCCCGGCTCAGGGACTCACACCGAGTTGGACTATTGTTGCAATATTTCAGTTAGTTTAATGTTACTTGATTACGATAACTGCCCTGTTAGCACAATTTAGCTAAAGTAGCTATTGTTAGCCATCTACGTCCTTCTTTATATACAGTTCACGGTTCAGACATTCATGCCCCCCTCAAGATGATGTAGTGATCCTGTAACGTTTGATCTAGCGCCAGTTCAAAATGTGTCCCAATACTTCGATGTACGACCAAATATCTGCAAACTATGAAACATGTTAGCTTCAGCTGTACTCTTTTGTTTAGTGCTAATTAGCAAATGTTAGCATGCTAACACGCTATAAGATGATGAACATGGTAAACGTTATACCTGATAAAAACCAGCATGTTTACCTTGTCATTGTGTTTTTTTTATTCTATTCTACATTTTATTAATTTTCTTTTGATCCTCATAATTACAGTATGTCTGTTGTTTTATTTGATTGTAATTGTCAACTCTCTATAAAGCACTTAAGTCAATATTTGTTGTTTTTAAATGTGCTCTATACATCAACTTGACTTGTTTTCTTAACTTTACTGTAGCTATATTCATGTGTAACTGCCTCGGGACATTACAAGCATTAGAAGCGTGACGCTGCTTGAAACACATCGCATGAATTTAACCCTTTAGCTTTGCTTTAGCAGATGACTTTGCAGTTAAGAATATGAAATTGTCATCAACAACACTGGGTTAAAGTATTTGTGGATGATGTATAGTCCACGTAATATTTCATAGGAAGTGTAAGAACATTAGTCTGAATAAACTCTGCTGTGGATAATCCCAGGATGTCCGCAGCGCTCAGCACAGAACACACACTGTTCTGTTCCTCTCTCTCCCTCTACGCTGACAGCGAGGATCTGTCCAGCTATTTCTCACCTGCATTTCAAATTCGTCATCGACACACAGCACAGGTTTCAAAGTGTCGATTTGAATTACATGAGGGGGCTATAAGATCTGGCTGCAAATTGAATTTCCTGGCTGAGACTCATTCATCTCCCTGTCACTGGCTCTGCAGGTCCGCTGTTACATTTTCAGTAAGATTGTAAGAAACATTGTCTTACCGACTTAGTCTGCAGCTTTCTGTCTGCAGTGGATGCATATGTTACTGTTTAAAATAGACTCAAGATATAATCATGTACAATGAAATGCATGCTAGTTCATATCTTCTGCAAACGTCCAAACATTTATTGTAGGTGATCTTGCGTTTGTACATCCCTCTGCCGTGATGTTTATCACCACAGCCCATTGTCACTGATGTTTCATTGCATAACAAGGACTGACGTGCTTAATTTCAGTTTATTTCAAAGATGATTTAAAGGGAATATCTAATTAGCCAGAGGAATGTAGAGGTTTTAAAGAACAGAAATAACAACAGAACAGCTTTTATGAAAAGTAGTTTCTCATAAAAGACCCTGTAATAATAGTCATTATCTCTTTTTTCCACATTCAATCTCATGAGAATAAAATTCAGAAACATATGCTGACAAGAGGGTTAGTCGTATCAAAGGCATTCTTGTGTGCAATATTGGATATATTCAATATGGAAATAATAAAGTGGTCTTAATATGATCTTAACATATGTGGTTGTTAGGATCTCATGTTGCTACTTGAGGTGAGAAAATGTCGTTTCAGGAAATAAGAAAAAGACAGAATCTGCTCTGGGTAGGCTTACTGTGAGATATTGGTTTCTTGCATGTGGGAACATGTCTAGTGTTATGGCTCGAGTCCAAGGTCAGAGATAATGTGAGTATCTATCAACCCAAAATATCCCCGGTTTTTATTTTCATTCTAGGAATATAACCTCTATTACTATACGACCCTTAAATTTATGACACAAGAAGGCAAACTTGGCACTTACTATGCTGCGCTTATACACGTTTGGGCCAACTCTGACAGCAGATGGCAAGGGAATCAAAACACCTCAAGAGGAAGACAGCAGGAAGAACAAAACACAAGAGAAGAAGAGAAGCGAGGCCTTGGACGCCGCACTGAAAGAGAGGGTCCGGGCTCTAGAGACCAGTTAAAGCAACACTGTGAGCAATGACCTGCTACTTTCATCTGGGCTACACATCTCGTTCCCACCACAAGGTATCAGTGTGCAGGACATGATGGAGAGGGCGCTGCATTGTGTATAAGGCCGACCATCTGGCATCATAAAAAAAAAAGCTGGGAACGGAGAGGCCCCACAGAGTTGTCCATCACACGAGACAAACACAAGCTACATTGAATAGTAGTTGTCAAGTTTGACTTGTGGGTTTGTTTCTGCACCCATCTCTGTCAAATGTATATAAATGTATGACATATTAGCTTTCAAAGACTTGTTGATATGAGCAGGTGATTTGAAGTTGAAGTAGAAGTTGTTTCCTAACAAACACTATGAAATCCATCCCCTATCACCATTTGTATCCTCATTATCCTCCAAACCTTAAAGGAATAGTTTGTTATTTTAGGCGATACACTCATTGCTTTCTTCCTGAGAGTTAAAGACTTTCCTCTTCCTGTTTTCATGAATTATCTTGAACTCAGGGGTGTATACAAAAAAATGTATCCAATCAAATGTGACTTTGGGCGACTCATCATCATATAAAACCATAATTGTTGCTTGTGTGGGTTGTTGTAGCTAGCAGAGCAGCATCATAGAGGGGACTATGTTATATCAGTGAGCCAAAACTTTCTCATTCTTTGAAAATAATGTAGTTGAGGTCTAATGAATTCGTCTATCCTTCGTCGCTCTCCTCCTGTCCTGTCAACATGGCTGAGGGAAGTGTGTGTGAAAGCCAAACAGTCCTCTGCAGTTCCTGTATTCGCTATGCCAAGACCATTTTTTTTAATATGAAGGATTTGATTTGACTTGTTATTGTATATCGCTCACATATTTAGTTTCATTGGGAAATATGTCACAGTACAGAAGCTAAAGACACTCTGTTTCACTGTGATGTTGGTATAATATGTAAGAATTATGTAAGAATTTTAGTGAAAAACATTCAAAAAATAACTAAAACTATCAACAGAATGTGAAGAAATAATAACATGAGACCTTCCCCAACTTTCTCGTTTTCCTATAACAGCCTGTGGACTCATTTCTATGTGAAGGACTCGGGATGGTTTGGCTGGGAAAATCCAAAGGATGTGACATTTATGCAAACTCCACAGTACCTTGCATCCCATCCACCTACAGCACCAACAGGGTGCAACACTAGCTAACATTAGCTTAGTAATGGAGTCTGCTAACATCTGACCCCGAGCTAGCTTTCATCCTATCGGACAGATAAGCTAACATTATTACAAAGCACGTGAAATATATTGTGATATTGTGGTTTTAGCTGGCTAATGTTAGCGTCACTGCTTGCACGTGCTGACAGAGTGCGAGCATGAGCAACAGGATGATGACTGCAGCTCACTTAACGGCCACCGGTGTCATTAATGAGAGGGAATTTCTGATTCTTACATATTTCACCTTTAAATAATAAGATCATTACCATTCACAAAATCCACCTAGCAGCAACTCTAAAACTCACCAATTAATGTGTTATATGTTGTTTGTTTAATCTGTACAGAAACTGAAATGTAAAAACCACAATTTGCAGTTTTAGTGGGGGTTATGTGCTGGATTATTTCTTAGCCAGGAGTGATGACTTCCTGAAGTCGACGACACCCAGACCTTCATACCTGCTAATTTAGCCCGTTCACTAGTGCTGAAATAAGACAAATTAATCACCAACAATTTTAATATTGAATTAAGCAATTTAAGTTGAAAAAATGCCACCCTTCTCTAGATTCAGCTTCTTAAATGTCAGGATATGTTGCTTGACTCTGTTTTATATCATATATATAAATGGAACATCTTCGGGGTTAAGACTGTTGGTTGAACAAAACAAACAATGTGAAGACGTCACCTCGGGATCTGAGGGATTGTAATAGGCTCCCCCCCCCCCCCTTTTTTTCTGACATTTTATATACTAAACAAGTAACTAATTCATCAAAAAGATTATTTGCATATTAATCAATAATGAAAATAATCCTGAGATGTAGATGCAGCTCTTATATATCTATATATCTTATATAGAACATGATCCTCAAAAATGTAACACTGTGTTAACTTGACATTAACACAGCTGCAAAGACGTTGGTTTGTTAAGGCTGAGGTTGGATTTTATTGACATGTAAAGGTCCCTGCTTTGAATATTTTATGAGGAAGAACTGAGGTACAGATTGTTTGCAGAGATATTTTTCTGATTTGCAGACACATTGTGTGCTCTGGACAAAATTGCACGCCAATGCAGGATTGAATTTGAAATGTCAATTGTTAATTCCCAGAGGGGCCGATCCATTAAATTAAACATTCTGTGAGCTAAAAGAAATTGACTTCATATCTAGCACTAGCCAGTTCACTTAGTGTCTAGTCTGGCTTCATCATGCATGCCAGGACAGGTCTATATGACTGGAGGCTCAGTCTGTGTATGCATCCGGAATAGACTCATAAAATTGGATAGAGCATTGTTTGACATGTAATATTAATTTAGCGGTGCAGTTCTCTGCCAGGGCGTGACTGACATTTATGAACATCGCTCTGAGGCATTTTATCATTCTAGGAAGTGATATAAAAAATATTGCAGCTCATTGTCCCTGTCTGATCATGACACCAATCTCATACCTCCCCAGGTGAGTTTAAGTCTGTGAGACTTCTGCAGGGCAGGAAATAATGTCTTAATATCTATAAAATAATGAGAAAGATGTCCAGATTTGTGTCCAGTGGGCAATGTAGTTATGTTAAAGGAAAAAAAAGAACAATTTTTGAAAGTTATCCCATGGCCCTCTGTCTACTGCTGTCACTATGTTTATGGTCTTACTCAGTTCATACCTGAAAATGTTTCATCTTCTCTCTAGAATTAGATATCCTGTCTGTCACCCTTCTCCCATCCAAACTCATTAAGAAACTCCTCTTTCATATTAGGACCCCCTAACAGCACAGCAATATCATATACAAATGCTCCTCAGTAAATTATGATGTATCATCATATTACAGTTGAATTTTAAAAATCTTTTCTGCAAAAGATTGTAGTTTTCATTAGATGTTAAAGATACCCTCCATACATGTCTTAAGACATATGAAAATACTCTGCTTTGAAGAATAATTTGTGTCTGATCTGTTTTTTTTCCCCATAAAAAGGTTCAATCACCTGGTTAGAAATTCTTAAAATGGCATCTGCTCCTTCTGCCTCATTAAAAATGCAGAATCTATGAAGAAGCGAATATTTTTAATTTCAAAAGTTAAGTGAAAAGTCCATTCTCAGTGTTTTTCTAGGATACGGGTTACAATGGGTTTGTTAGTTAGTTGGTGTTATTGATAATAAATCAACTTTATCTGTCTCTGGTGAGTCTTTTTTGAGAATTTCTTGTGATAAAGGGTTACAAAAATAATAAGATAAATAAACATATGTGACCCTGGATGGGGCTCAATCAATAGCATAAATGCTAGACAGACACTTTACTGTTACAGGTTGAAACTGCTTCTTTTTGTCCTTACAGCTTACTAATAGATCATTGGAATGCAGATCAATATAATCAGTTAATTGTTACTGACTTCATGCATTCATCTGTGTAATATAGTTGAGACAGTGTTGCGGGGGTTTTTTGGGTTTTTTTTGCAGCCTTGTGTTTTCTTCACATGAATCCCCCCGTGCGCCACAGGAAATGTTATTAGCGATAAAAATCAGTGCAACGTTGAGTGATGCCTCCATGTAAAATCTAATTATCATAGTTCTGAATGGCTTTGGTCCGAAGCCCGAATCAATCTTTATATATTTTTACTGTGCTGTTTCTCAGATAACACAAGGCTGTGCAGTGTTTGTGTCCATGTCTTGCCAAAATATACATATTGGAAACAGATAAGAAAAAAAGACATGCACAGGAAGGTAAGTTTGGCATTTACCTCATCTGATAACCTGCTTCTTGATTAAATCCTAAAACAGATAATGTGAGTGGGAGGCTTTTCAATACAAACTCCTCTGGGAACATTGGACCATGTTCTTGTCAACAAGCAGCATGAGTCATCCATTAAAGAGAAACGCTTTCCTGCAATCTGTCGAGTTCAAAATAGACTGTGTTATTACAGATGTGAGATTTATTTATAAAGGCTTTTAATGCAAGCTTGTTCAATAAATGCAAGTTCAGATGGTAAAACATCTGCCATACATTAGGTTTCTTCTCTCTAAAAAAAAGAACCAACAGCTATTGTGTCTTTGCTTGCAGGTTGTTGTATTTCGACGATGTCACTGTCCTCTCCGTCCAGATGCTACACACATCAGGCCAAGAACAAAAGGTCTGAAATCTGTTTTAAAAGATGTCATGCTAACCTCTGGTTTCTATCCCTGCAGTCTATTCATCCCATGTAAAATCACCAACTTTCTGCTTTTTCCCTGCACTCCAGTGATAGTTCAGGAAAAGGACCTTGCATGAAATATTTAGATAGGCTTCCAGCATATTTGGGTTATGCAGTGCTGTGTTCACAGTATGGGTTTCACATGCAAATTTCATAATACTTAGTCATGAATTTACCATTTTGTTAGATTATTGATGAGGTTAGTGCTGTTAAAGGATAGATATGATGACAGAGTGATGGAGGACAAAATCCACAGTCCTCAGTCTGAGCAAAAATGTATCTAAAAGTTAATCTGAGTTAGTCAAATAAAGTGGATATCTTCCACAGTTATAGAGTTTTTGGTAGAAAAAAAAACCCCTATTTGTGTCTCAACAGACAATGTTTTTCTGTTCAGCAACAAATTGAAATGGAATTTGGCACTAAAGTTACAGAAGCTTTGAAATATATTGAATTGATTTGGCTAATTTGGACGGTTGAAGCCTCATATTAGATTCAAATAAACTTTTAAATGCATTTTTGCTCAAAACAAGGACTGTGGATTTTGTCTGGAATCACCTACATTGAAAATGCATTAACAAGAGGAATGATTACAGCAAGAAAACAAACCTAACTGACCTAACTGTTGTTTTAGGACAGACTAGAAAACAACAAAAACTGTGTTAGTGAAGCTCATAGTTCATTGCTCAGTTTTTTAGTTGGTGGTAGTTTTCAGAGGCATGGTTGTGTTGTGCTGGATGGCTTACAGTAAGTCTGTCTCGTTCCTTTTGCCTTGCAAGTTTTGAGCCCAAACCTCACGGTCCAGCAGGCTGTGCCCAGCTGAATTACTGAGCTATTGCTTCCCTGGCAACCAAACACCATACATGTCCCTGGGAGCACTAGGCACCAGAGGTGGCCTTTAGTGTCTGTATCCAGGGAATGTTCTCCTTAATCTTTTCAAATGAATCCTAAGGGTCCTTGTGATTCACTATTTGGCTTTCACTCGATATCAGCTTGCCTCGGGTGACCTTACAAGTGTGAATTAGTATAAGTAATCCTTTGGAAATGGCAACAGTATGTTTGCTTTTATCTCTGTGTGTACAAGTAATCATTTGGAAATGGCTCCATGTTTGCTTTTATCTTTGTGGTAATAAAACTTTACTGATGATACTGATGCACACATTCTTCTAATTCGTTTACTTTGTCACATCTCAGTCAGAGACATTTACGTCAAAGAAGTGACTATTTATTGTAAGTGGTTTCACAGACTTGGTGAAAACAGCTCTGCTCTTTGTTGGAGCTCTTAAAGAATCAGGGCAGCAAGGAGTATTCTGCTGGAGAACTTAACACCCGCAACACTTATATACATGAACATAGACCTTAGAACCAGATAACAATACCAAAACTTCAACAACATAAGGAGGACATTGGGTTGGTGGAGCAAATTGTGGGAGCAATCAGTATTGGAATTAGAGAATCAGCAGAGTCAGTGTTGGGTTATGCTTGATCAGAATCTTATGATGT
This sequence comes from Thunnus maccoyii, assembly GCF_910596095.1. NCBI lineage: Eukaryota > Metazoa > Chordata > Actinopteri > Scombriformes > Scombridae > Thunnus > Thunnus maccoyii. The sequence continues at coordinate 23,204,583 of NC_056551.1, read as the reverse complement.
GTAGTCAAAAGGGTTTATAGGGTTTATAAGTTCCTGGAAGGCATTCGTAGTGTTGCACTTTGGTTGTTCACATGAAAAGTGACAGTGAGATAGTTTGTGTCAAGAATGGAAAAAGAGCACCAGAGAAGGAAACTCAAAGAGCACTAGAGAGGAGAGGAAAGGTCAAATCCTGGCTTTTTCCTCACCTCCACACAGGTGGCAAATCATTGCCTGAGGTTGGTGTGAATGTCAGATCGTCGGCTTCGTAAAGTTACAGAAATAGCCGTAGAGAGCACTTAGGATACAGTATCAGCTATACAGATATATACATCAACATATAGCTTAGCGAGGTAGCAACACCAAAGCTTCAATGACTTAAGGAGGAGGTTTGGGTGTTGGAGGGAGTAAAAATGATCTAACAGTTTATAAAGACTACTTGTATGAATATGATTGGCTTATACTAGTCAGCTGGTAGCCAAACAGATGATGCATCAGTAAGCCAGTATAGTTATTGTGACATCTGACACTGATCAGTTGACATGAGAGTGACTTCAGCGCCTGAACTCTTTGCTTCAAATTATCCAGCATGCACACAGTTTCCAAAGAATAAGGACACAGCTCTTTGCATCTTTGTCCGCCACACAGGGCCACTTGTAATGAGAGAGTGAACACGTCTCCACCAAGCTGATTATTGCACAAGCCTATAATCTGTGAACATCTGCAGCTTGACAAGTCGGTCGCCACTGGTCTCCACAGTGTGAGAAATCTGACAACTGCAGATTTGTATACTTTTGCTTATAAGAATGACTTCAAATTGAACTGTAGATATAGATATAGAAGTATGATGCATTATCAGTGGACTACATTATGTGTATGGCAAGCTCAGTGCATCATTAAGAAGATGAACAGGCAGGATGCAACAGCCCGTGCAAGTGTTGGTGGGAGAATGAGTTGCATCTGGAGAGCTGAACCTTGCATGACAAAACACTGTAGCTTAACTAGCTGAAATTTACTATGAAAATACATCCAAATGAATCGCTCCCAGTGCTGAGCGAGGTAAATATGACTTAATGAAACAAACCATTAGAAGCAGACATGTCTTCCAGTCCATATCTCCATATCTAAATAGCATCTGTGCTCCTAGAAGATTGAAATCTACAAACGTAATCGAACATAATGAGATCTCCACCGAACCTGACATCTGATGCAATATATAATATATGCAAGCATCTGCTCAACACAAATGTGAGGGGTAAAGCGTGTTAAGGTGTTTTATCTGCTGTATTTTTCTCTTCAACAGTAGTTCATTGTTGAGTTGGTTCTACATCCTGAGCTGATGAAGTGAGCAGCTGTAAGCTACGTGTTCCTGTGACAGTTAAGACTGTGCCATGCTGGCAGCCCAAGTGAGGCAAATCCAGTCTATTCCAATTATACAGTGGAGCGCTTTACTCCACTTACTGAAGTAAGTGCATTACCCACTAATCAGTGCCTGGCTGTACTTGTTAGTGCATGACCTTCCCTCATATTCATGCCAAAGTAAGTGCTTCTGGAAAATTAGCTTGCATTTCCCAATCACAGTGATTTCTCTTATTCATATGCAGAGGAGTATGTATTTTTAGAATTTGTTGCTTTGAGAGAAAAAGATTGCCATGGAAAAATCTGCATGTTTTTCTGTTTTCTGCCTGTAGCACACATAAGAGCACACATTAGCATATGCACAGACCTGCATTAGTAAAAAGGAGCCCGGTGGAGTTTTCACTCTTTTCTCACCGAAAACACATTTTATGCTTCTCTAAGGTCTAACAAACATGATGAATGCATTTCATACCTCATTAAACATTTGCAAAGACTTTTCTTGAATGTTTTAGGTGCAAATTGTTTAGGTTCCCACGATTCCTCCGAATGAAATGAGCAAATACGTTGCTTGACTGTGCTTTCCAAAAAAAAAAAGCTGTTTTATGATGTGACAATGCTGTGGTTGAGGTCTGGTTAGGTTTAGGCACAAAAACAACTTGGTTGGGTTTAGGGAAAGCTCATGGTTTGGGTTAAAATGATTATTTTGTAAACACGTGGTGTGGTTAAAGTTAGGTGACCTTCATCGTCATGGCTACAATAATAACCATGGGGTTATGGTTAGGGGATGATTGTAGATGTGGTTTTTAAAAAACTGTCCTGACTGGTGGTTGGAAATGGGAAACGAACAGCGGTCTCCTGTTACAAAATCCGCTGTTGGGTTAATACCTCCAACCATCCCGACCTCCTCTGAATGTGGAAAATTGGAAAACTTTTATATACGTCATCTGAACTACAGCACTGCTCGGTGTCATCATTACTAGATGGTGTCTGTGACTCAAATGTAACAACTATATGTCACTTTTAGGTGACTTACATTACAACCTATTGTGTTATTTTTCTTGGGAGGACAGTCTCTTATGTTCTGTATTCAGTTTGCTGTCTTACTTAACATACGGCCATTATTTTTGACAGCTAGCATTACCAAAATATGCCATCAGAATACAGTCAAATTAACTATTATAGCTAACTGTGCTACAAGCTTGACTTCCTGACACAATCAGCCACCTTTATGTTGGTACAAAATCCTGTCTGCAACTTATAGAATAGTTTGACATTTTGGGAAACAGACGTATTTCCATTCTTGCTGAAATTGATGTTTCTGTTTATTCTCTTTACTTTTATATTAATTCCTTGCATGCACCTACTGCTATTGTTTCCTCTATCGCTGTCACACAATGACTAAACTAAGATTTCACCACATTTCATTATGAAAGAGTGACAATTTAATTGCTGCGAGACACCACAAAATTTACCAGAAGATGACTCTCACAGGTCATACATGAGGTGTGGTTGTCTGCACTCCGAGGAAATGTACATCAAGTCACTTCCATGTTCACACTTGCACTAGTACAAACACGATGACTCGCTCACCAACACATCACTCTACAGCTCTTCTGGTGGTAACAAAACACCGTAGGGTACCATTAAACCAAATTTAGTAACTTTTATTCTCCTGTTTTATCTGTCTTATTCTTTTTTAGCTTCTTTTTATTTCCAAATTTAACACTTTTTAAATTGTATTTAAATGTCTTTTTACTTGTGTTGCTTTTATATTCTGTCTTGATGCCTTTTATGCTCTGCTATGCTATGTAAAGCACTTTGAATCGCCTTGTTGTTGAAATGTGCTATACAGATAAACTTGCCTTGCCTTTAACATGCAATACATGTTATCCTTGATGTGTCCTGTAATTGTAGTAAGTAAAATTAAAAAATCATTTGTTTTTTTTAATGTTTTTTTTAAATTATAAAAGTATAATAAACCATCTATTGACAAAAACAGTAGCTGCCATTCTTTTGTGTACCTTAAAGGGGACATATCATGCACATTTACAGGTCATAATTTTTAATCTGGGTCTCTACTGCAACATCATTGTATTATCTATAGATCTAAAAACTCCTTATGTATCTGACCCTTTATGCAGCTCCGAACAACTCATGGAGCAACATTAGCAATGAAGGCTTGTGGTTTGTGGTAATTCACGAATGATCTGACGTCAGTTTGATGAGGAAGTAGCGCTAACTTTGCAAACGGAGCGCTCATAGCAGGCTGAAGCCCTGGCTTTGGACTTGAAGGCAGCATTTTATACATTCACTCACCTCAAATTTTGGAACTTAGACTATGTTTAACATAGACATCCAACATAACAGTATATAAATGACATAAATGACAGATGACAATAAGCATGTCATGTCCCCTTTAACTGAAATGTACGTATCCTTTGTTAGACTGTTTTAAATGAGATACTCCTCGTCCAGTAGACGCCTCTAATGACTAAGTGTATCCACTTTGTGGCATCAGGTGTGCCAGCTGTGTGCTCAAGTTTCTTCTCAAAGTCCAAAGACATCCATGTCAAGAAAATGTATAGATGTTACAAGGTTAATCAGAATACACATCTAAAAAAGCAGCACAATCCTTTGTACTTTTAGAACTTATACTGCAAAAAATTGCTCAGTGTGGATCATATTACAGCACATAACCCTCAGACAAACCCGGAAAGGTTTCATGAATGCTTTTGGAAATCACTGGGGGCAAAAGTCTCTCATGATTCTCTAGTTATCTAGGACAACCTCAATCCTGCACTTATGTTAATCCATCCGTTGCAGTGCCATGCAGTCCGTGCCTGTGACACAGCACTGAACTAAAGCAGATTTCCAGTGATCTACAAACCCGGCTGGCATATACTGAATCTGAGCCAGGGCCTCTTACGCAAGTTCAGCCAGCTGTGGCTCTCTGGGCTGTGCGTGCAGGGAATGTGTTTACATAACGCTCATTTGGGCTTTTTTCACCTCACACAGCAAGTCCTATAGAAAGTTAAAAGCATGCAGTTATGATTCTCTTTGTTGAGATTTACTTTTTTTAAAAAATGTCTTTAGGGCAGTAAAAACTACCATCAGGTTTTATTTATCTTGACATCAGTATTTGTTGTACTCTCCTTTTTTCACTGAAATACAGAAATCATGCAGAGTGGATGATTAATGTACTATAGTGAATGTAAAATACTTTTTTTCTGACTGACATTTCTGTCCTTTGATAGGCTACACATGAATTGTGGACTGTCTAAGAGTGCAGATTTTGAAGATAGCATTAAATGCGGTAGGAAACTTTTTTTTTCTGTCCCTCTGCTAATTTTATATCATAACAGTTCCATTACGATGTGTCAACTGCGTCAGTGCTGTCTTTTTAGACGCTCACATCAGCGTGTAGATACAGTAGAAAAGCTCAGTGTGGAGTACAAAGTCTAGTTTCAGTAACTATATGAGCAGGATGCTTGCAGTGATGCGTGACAACTCAAAACATTTCAACACACAAACTTTAAACCCGCTAACCAAAGTTCCATGAAACAGTGACAGTGTTTACTTTTGCAAATATAATTTGATAAAAAAGGGGAAAAACAATAATCTAAACAATACTAAATTCCTCTCTTAAAGTAATTATTATCATCATTTTAAAATAGGAGAAACCTTTCCACCCAAAGATTTATTCACCTATTTGACTACAGTAACTAAAATTCTTGTAGCTAGAAAAGATCAGATCAAATGCACACAGAAGGGAAAATCCATAATCTATAACTATAAGGTCACACTTATATAAATAAATGTAAAGACTGTATGTCACAATTAGTCTGTTTTCAGCAGTAGAGGAAGAAGTTTTCAAAGTTGCAATACCACAATGTCAAAATCTGACTGAAGTAGAAGTACAAAAAGGTATTATCAGCAAAATGTAATCAATTGCCTTCGATGAATACAGCTGTTGAAAATACCCGTAAAAGGAGTAAACTACATTGAAGGCACAATGGCAATGCGTTCTGGTTCTTGTAGGATTTTCCCCTTTAGAACAATAGATAATATTACAGGCTTTTTTTTCAGTTTACTCCAGTTATAAGATTTTGTACTACAAAGCCAGCCTGCTTTTGAGAACGTTAATTTGTAAGCAGCATTTTACTGTTATAGTATTTGATCTATAACATTGCGTCATTATTTTCACAATCACAAAAAGCTCCTTTAATGTGCAAAGTAACTAGTAACTACTAGGGGTGTGCCCGAATACAAATACGTTAATCCGCAAAGCACAAATAGTGGGTTTTATACGAATATTTGTTTCATACAAATATTTTAAAAGTTATTTGTTTTTAGGAAGAAAAAAAAAACCTCATGTCAAATACCAGTTCGCAGGTCGGTTACATCGTTATCTCAGTCTCTCGCCTCTGCTCCATTGTTACTTCTATCAGGGGTAAGTCCCAAGGGACTCTCCATAACCTGTTGTTCCCCTTCTCCTTTCCAAAAAGTTAGGTTGTAAAAAATAGGCAGTAAATGAGAAATGCAAAGCAAGAATCACCCTTGAAGTTCTTCTACACGTTACATGATGTGCTGTCCCTGTGTTATTGGTGTATAAATAGGTAGAGGTCTGTCTGCGATGAGTCGATGAGTAAAGTTTTAGCTCAGTAGTCAGCGCAGTCGTCTATGATCTGGGAGACTCCAGTCCGAGACCTGGTGTGGGGACCTCCTTCGTAAGGTAGTTTATTCACACACTTACACTTATTGTAACACTTTAATTTCCTAAAATTAAAAGCGTAACAAATACAAAAACAGAATTTTTAAGCCTCTTTCCACTTTAATTCAAATACAAATACAAATAATTTTGCTGCCTCAACAAATACAGATACAAATACAAATACTGGGCTCTCTGCACATCTTACGTACTTACAGTATGTAGCCAATTTTGTCAATGATGATGTAAAGTGTAACCAACAGCAACATGGAAGCATTTTACATCTATACATGGGAGGGAATGACATATGGATAGACAGCATAAGCCAACCAAGTCTCAACCTCTGTGATGTGGTTGATTATATAAAATATGTCCCGAAATCAGTCTCTCATTGTTTCAGGTGCTGCTTTCATTTGAGACGACCTTAATGCGTCTCTCCCAGCATGTGCCACTGCCTGCATAATGGTGGCTCAGACTCCCGTCCCGTTTTCCTGAGGCAGAGAATCAGCGCCTGATCTGTGTTAAGCCCTGAACTTCAAATCCCTCTCAGACGCTCATTAATGCGCTTGGTGTGAGACCACACCGGGGTCGTGTCACTCTCCTGAGCCCAGACCCCTACCCCCTGTGTCTGACAGAGGGATCTTCTCCTCCCCAAATCCCCCTCCTGCTCTTCATCCTCTTTCATTTCAGCTTTAACTGCTGTCTCTCAGCCTTTGACACCTTTGTGACCTCCGTCACCTTTTACTCCTCATCCCCTCCACAGGTACGTCTAAACATGACAGCAAAAGGTCAGATTCAAGAGAAGAGGGATAATCATTCAGAGCGGCCTTCTTCACTCACACAGTTTGATGTTCACCTTGTATATTTCTCCTAAATTTACTCTGGATTGACAAAGCTCCAGAGAGACTATGTATATTGAATCTGGACATGTGTATTTATATCAGTATGTAGCCTCGCTTCATTTGTCTTTCATGTTGTCCTGTTTTGATACAGTTCTTGATACATTTGAACGATTTTCATTGCAAATACGCGAATGCGTATTCACATCCACACAATTACCGCTTTGATAACACATCTTAGTACAAATATGATATGATACAAATACAATTATGATACAGAAAGACCACTCCCAAGCCTTATTGATGAAGACATTTAAAGTTCATCTGCTAAAAAAAAAACATATAGTATGTAAAATGATGCAAAGTGCTCTCCTCTGGTCCTTTCTTCCATTTTCAACAATGATGATCTGACACTATATTGTTCAGCAGGCAAAGTTCACCTCTTATGATGAGTGACTAACAGAAATAGAGCAGCAAGTGATGATTGGCAGAGTCCAAGCACCACTTGACCTCTAGATCATCTGACAGCCGTAATGTTGGCCGAGTCGTATTGCGTTGCTGTGTGACTGATTTCCTTATGAGGTTGGATTAAGAAAACGACAGTAGAGTTCAGTGATTGAGTAACATAATACCATTCATGAGTAGAATTCACTTAACAGTTCTTTTGTCAAGTATCATGAACTTGGAGAACTTAAATGAACTTGAACTAAAAGTTATGTTTATGCCGCTCTCCTATCAGGACTGCTAAACCTGACATCATTGTTGACCAACGGAAGAGTAATTTAACATGATTATCTTAAAGCTGCACTAGTCAGTATTTTTATATTAACAGTAGATTAGATTACTATGTGTTATATTAGCTTGTTGGGCTGCATATCACAACCTCTTGACTTTGTACTTTGAGAAATTTACAATGTAGCACAAAGTCAAAAGGTTGTGATATGTAGCACAACAACATGTGCAGTGGTGGCGTTTGCTTTACATGGAAGTTTTCACCAGAGACTGAAAAAATGTTATCGCTGTTGTAGAGAGGCGAAGTCCCTCCCCCTTCCTTTCCCGACACGATCAGGATGGTAAAATATGGTTCCTACATCTGTGTTTATACATCTCTTCCCACATGACGTCTTTCCAGCCAATCAGATTACCCCGTTTTAAACAATGCAGCTAGATTTGTAGACGGTGTCAAAAAGTCGTTTGTCTCAATAAATATGTGTTTTCTGAAAATTACACATTTACACCTCTTCGTTCTCTTGGTGATGACTCTCACACGATAATTTTCCTCAAAATACGATAATTTTAAGCCTCTAGTACAATACTTTAATATTTCCCATCTGGCAACGCTGGCACCAAAAGGCAAACAGGCACAGTTAGCTAAATATTGGAGCATTTAGCAGCTACAGAGCCAGATATTTCCCTCAGGAGATGGTGGAGGCCAAAAACAGAGCTAAAAGTGACTTGCTCTGTAACTGCTAGATATGGAAATAAGCAACTGCTTGCTAACAAGTTCAACGTATCAACTTAAAAAGTGATGCTATGTTGGTGTTGTGTTCACAACTTAATCCGCTACCCCCAAAGTAACCAGAAAATCAGTTAGTACAGGTTTAAGGTCTAATGCAGTTGGTCCTTATCAGTGAATTGAAGTTAGTTGACGACAAGATTGTGAGATGTGGTTGAATGCTCTCAAAAAAAAATTGTGAACATTGAGTTAAGACTTTAAGTTGTGAAAAAAAAGTTTTGAGACTGACTAGATTAACAATAACAAGTGGAGTAAAGTAATGTGTTTTAATGGATTTCACAGAGGTTTTGCTGATTATCCGTTCAAACCACAACTATGCAGGTTGCATTTATATGTTGCTTATTTTATGCAGCACCTCGAGTCCACACCTTAAAAGCAAACAGCAGTATCACCCGGCTGTTTATAGACTAAACTGAGATCATGATATAATAACATAAATATAATATGACATAATAATATAGTGACACAAGCATATAAAACAACATAAATACTGTATAATTCTTACGTTTGAAAAGGAGCATTTGATGACCCAGCACCTTTCTGTATCTGAGCTCACAGTATACACGGTTTGTTAGTACACCCAACATTTAGCAGCCTTACACAGAAACCACATCATCATCCAGTCATACATCATCCTATCATTTCACTGTAACTATACAGGCCTTGAAGAAGGTTTTAATCAACATGCTCTTTGTTTTTTGCCACACAAGGAGTCTTGCTCATTTGTGTTCTCAAGGAGCAGGATCTATTTCTAAAGTCCCAGGATCTATTTCAAACTGAGCATGAGATTCAGTTAAATGAGTTTTTATGTATTTTATTTTTGCAACACAAGCATTTCCATGAATTCTGAAAATAATGTTCTTTTGTTTGTATTCCTGACTGTTCTCAAACTTCATTTTGTGTACTTAAGCGCTCACTCAACCCACCCTCAACCGTCCGCCACCCACACACACACACAAAACACAAACACACACTTTTCCTTGTGTCTACATTGCATCATTCATATGACTTTGCAGACTTTATCAACACAGAGAAATATGTTACAGCAGTAAATATGTCACATGATAGACTGGTTGGCCACAGCGCATATACAGTGTGACAGTTTGAACTGTTGCACAATCACCAAGGATGTTTTCACTGCTGGTTCGTTTCTTCGACTTAACGATCAAAAGCAGCAGAAACACTTTTAAGTAGGCTATAGCTACAGGATTACATGTGTGGGAAGGGCAGTTTTAAATGATCAAAGCCAGGAAAGTGGAATTCATGTCAGGAGAACATGAGCACATTTGCAGAAAAGAAAAATGAACAATACAGAAAATGAAAAACATAACTCAATGATGCAACAAGAGCCTGTTTAGCACAATAGAAACCATAAAGAATGTTGTTATTTTCTAACATAGAAACAGTAGTTTTCAGTACTTCTAACCATGGGCGTAGATTTGGGTATGAACAGTATATCAAGGTGTTGCTGGATTGTCCCTACCAATATTTTTTTACCAATCTCAAACAATCTAGCCACTTTAGCTCCACATAATGTTAAAGGTAAGACATCTGCAAAGTTGCCAGGTTTGTGTGTTTTCTGCAAAAAAAAAAAAAAAAAAAGAAGAAAGAGTGCACTATTATGATAAAGAGTGAAGGAACAGGATACAGGAGTAGGGTGACCAGATGAGAATGGGTGAAAGTCAGGACAGGGGGGGTTAGGGGTGGTCACGTGTCCAGAATATTACATTCAGTGTCAACAAAACTCTGTCACAGGTAGTGGAGCCGGTGGACCCAAATGCAGAGACTGAAGCAGAATTACTGATTAAAGATCTTACTTACAGTTCAGAAGTTAAGTAACAGGTTGGCATGAAACAAGGAACCTAGATAAGATGAAACAGATGAAACTCTTGACAAACAACAAAGAGAACAGAGAGTAATATATACATAGGGGACTAATCAGAAAACAAGGCACAGCTGGGATGAGCAGGGACCAGAATAAGGATTATTGGGTAATAAGGTGATTAGGAGGGTGTGGCAGGTAAAACACAGGGCAAGGCTGTCAAGTCTAACACAGGGCAGGTAAGCAGGGGAAAGCAGGCTGAGAAGGACTACAGGAACACATGAGGGGTTTGAACCCTGGAAAAACCAGTACCGAGCTCAAACACTACACAAAGACACTCAAATGGCAAATGCAGTTATGACAAACAATTTGTAAGCCAAAGCACATTCAAAAACACACACCACAATCCTCTCTTCATCACTGAGAAGAGAGTATATGCTGTGTGAGTTCAGGCCGAAGTGAAAACAAAGACAGATCCAACCAATATAGGCAACCCAAATAATCATCATGCAAGATAAGTCTTTTAAAGACATAACTGAAATCAGCTTTCTCTCTCTTTCTCAGTCCAATCCAAACAAAAAGGGAGAAAAGTCTGAGTCTGAGGGCCTCTGGAGGAGCAGTGGAGAATGGCAGCTAGTGACTCAGAGTCAGACTGTGAACAGAACCATAACAAACTCAACGTTAAAATGTATTATTTTTGTTCATGAAGTCAACTGTCTGTCATTAGGAGAAAGAAACACAATGACCGTGTTGAATGTAACAGTGTGTAAATCATTATCCGTTTATTCAGTTCATCTGTGTGCGAGACGTGCATGTCAGATCACTCCTTCTCCATGGCTGCCTGCAGCTCTACTTCCCCTGTCCTCACAATATTGCACACGGCTAAAAAAAAAAGCTACCACAGCCATAATTAATGTAGGCTACGTACAGAACAGTGCACGTCTGTGGGCAACAGCAAAATAATGTTTCACAACTATCAGTATTTAATGTTTTGTTGGGCTATAACTAATCAAAACTCGGGTGTAGTCTAATTTTCAGGACAAACAGGACAGGATTCAAGATTTGGGACAACTGTTCCTGAATTTTTTTGGGACGTCTGGTTACCCTATGTGGGGAGATACTCAACCTGATGATCTGGCAACCCTCAACTTCAAGTTGTGCACATTGTTGACTAGCAGCAGCCTGGCAGCAGTAGTGGAGTCGATGAGGTGGAGAATCTGAAGCGGTCAGTATTTATAGTTTAAACATTCCAAACATAGCAAATCCCCAAGACAACTTCATTAGACAAAACTAAGATCATTTGATATTACATTTCATTTCAGGCGCTAGGTGATGGTAGCTAATTTGTTATAGCTGCTCAGACATGCTGTTTAAGTAAACAACTTCATCACTGTTGGTGAAAATTCCTCCCAAAAGCAAAATAAGACATCAGGTCCTTTATAAAGAAGAACCAAAGTGTCAGCAACAGTTGAGCTTAGTTAAAGCAGGACTTTTGTCTCCCTAACTACAAAAATACTATCAACACGTGCTTACGTCATAGGCTCCGCCATAGTCTACTCTGTTGCTACTGTTGCGGCTGTAAAACCGAGGATAAATTGTTTTGAGCATCACACAACCCCCGCGAAATGACTCATTTCACTATTAGAATTTGATCTAGTCGAACTGATAACATCTGGAAAGTCTAGAAGAGCTGCACAATTTAAGTATTTTATCCCCATTCAAATTAGCAGAAGGCTAACCGGAAGTTAGCCGCTCAGCTGGCAGTAGTCTCTGGTGCACAGTATGCATTCATCCGGCCGGTGCGGGAATGTCAAACCCAACACACACGATTTAAAAACTCTGTATACTGTGAAATACAGACAGATTTACCTGGCGGTGGCTTAATCAGCATTGTGTGAATTCGTTTGGCAAGGGCTCGAATGTAACGGATGCTCATTTATATGTAAAGGTTCCTAGTACTGCAGGATAAATAAGAATGTTCTGTAATAAATCCAAACATTTGATATTAGTGGGAGAAAAAATTACTATTTAATGCCATCACTCCCCTTTTCCATGAGTGGATCAAGAGCAGAGTTATTATTGCATATGTGTCATTAAGACATGAACATTATTTATAAGCTAAATCCTGTTAGCAGCAGCCTGAGCAGCACAGAGACACACAGAGAGGTGAGCTGCAGCTCTGATATCATAATGAATGATCTACCCATATGGTCAGGAGTTGAATGAAGAATAATACATATAGAAGTTTTTGAGATGGTTTAAAGATAGATTTGAGCATCACTGTGGCTCTGTCATGAAACTCTTGAGTTGTGTCGCCCAAATCCACAAACTGAAAGAAGGACATTAGTCTCAGATGAGGTTTGAAAACCTTACGGAGCATCACATTACCTACAGGTTTCTATACATTTATTGTGACAGTCTATGATATGTTCATTTTAAATATTAATTTTGGTCTCAGATGTATAGTTAAGTAGTCTATCAATAAAAAATCAGAGAAAAAATCCTGATACAAGTCTGGTTTCAGCCAAGTCAGCAGATGCATATTCAGTAAAGTAAACATTTTGCAGAGTCAGGCTCTTTACGTGTGTGTGCGCACATGTGCCTATGAAAGAGAAAAAAGTGAGAGAGAGAGAGAGAGAGAGAGAGAGAGAGCAAGAAGTATACACAATTTTGGCCGTCCAACAAAAAAATGTCTCTACCAAAGTTAAAACCAAACCTACGCCCTTGCCTCTAACATGCGAGTGAACCCTCTCCTACACAATAAGCTCACTCCTCCCTGTGTGCGTGATGGCCCAGTGGCTGAGGACTAAAGCTCGGCCAGCAGCCATTAGTTGCAACATGAGATATGAGAGCTGGGCTGGAGCTTGGCTTTCCCCCAAGTAACAGAATGTACTACTTGAACAAATTCCAGCGGCAAAAGTTAATACGGGCCAGAGTGGATTTATCTATCTGTGTCTCAGATTGCATGGGTCCACAGGAACAAGCAATCTTCCCACCACTGTTTGAAACGTCTCTACTTCTTTATTTATAAGAATCACCTTTCTCGTTGGTCTTCTAAATGACTACAAACTCTTTAAAGATACATATAAAAAGGAGAATCAGATCTTTTATGTAAGCATCATTCTAGGCATAGCAATATCAGCAATGAAATACAATATCTCTCTGTATTAGTAACTACTGGATGGATTGCCATGAAATTTAGGACAGATATTCATGGTGCTCAAAGAATGAATCTTGATGACTTTGGTGATCACTTGACTTTCCATCTAGCGCCACCGGCAGGTCAAATTTTTCTCTTATCCAGTAAGATATCTAGACATCTACTCGATTTGATCGGCACAAAATTTTGTACAAACCTTAATGGTTTCCAGACGATTCATCCTAATGACTTTGTTGATCTCCTGATTTTTCCTCTATTACCACTGAAGATAACTCAAGACTCCTTAACACAACCCAAAAGCTGTCTGGATCCCAAAATAAGCAGAATAAAACAAATACGACCAATCTAACAATCGATGAGACTAACACATGTAGACTCTATAACACCCCAGCACATCGGCAGCCAGATGAGAGAGCAGACAGATTGTGCAGCAATGATTTAAATTCAAGAGGAGAAACAAAAATTTTGCAGTTTTAGATCAAGTTGCAGAAGAGCGTAGCTGTTCACACACTTCTATTGAGTGAACTTGCAACTTGCAACCCAATAATGGCTTCACAGATAGGCTAAATATGCGGTTCAGCTAAAGAGGACTAGCCAACCCGGATGTACAAAGAGCAGTGATGTATGAGAATCTTATTATTTGTAATAAATCTCAGAACTCCATGATATGCAGTACATCCCTACATTCCCATCAGCCTCAGCTATACTTTTTGGGTTTTTTTAAAGCAAATATAAGCATGCTTACATGCTAACAAACTATGGTGAACATACAAAAGTACTACACCTGAATATCAGCATGCTAGCATTGTTATTGAGAGCATGTTAATGTAAAATGCTGATGTTAGCAACATAAAGCCGATGCCTAAGTAAAGCCTCGCAGAACTGCTATAAGTCTTGTTGCTCACTTCCTGTTTCTCTTTACAATATACATGTGTGTCTATATGCACACATATGCACTTTTTCCACCCTTTTAACCCCATGCCATATTGAAAACAATGCAAACGGTTGATGACATCATTAGTATTGTTCCTAAAATGGATTACAGACCAGCCAGATGGACATTTTATTAACCTCACAATCTATTGCTTAACACAATATTTGTTTTTATTTGTAACTGACACTAAGGGGGGCTGGATGCTGAGGGGGAGTGATGGACAAGCAGAGTGCCAAATCTTCCACATGGGACCTTGATCACACTAATGAAAGGTGACACAAAAAAAAAAAGGGAACAGGGATGGGGGATGGTTGGTTGTGAGAGGATTTTGTTTTACTTCCTTGCAACACAAAACAAACACCGACTTTCTTTTCAGGCGTACGGAAAAGTGATATTGTTTACCTCTCATCACGAAATGTTTTAATCTCATCACTTAAGGCATGTCGGTCTATAAAATAGGCCTTAAAGAGTGCTTAAAATCATAATTACTATTTTGAAGGGCTGCTTGTTGATAACAGGAAGAGGGTTCGGTTTTTTTCATTGCAGCTATGAAGATATACAGCTACAATGAAAATAATAATCAGAGAGAACATTTCTTGTAGGGAAGAAATTGTTCCCTGTTGGAAAACAACTTAAACATGAAGCACACAGCCAATTAATGTCAATAAAGTTACCGCAATGTTCTTTCGTTGCACTGTATGAGCCCCTGGTGGCTGCAACCCCCCCCCCCCTCCCCTCCCCGATCTGTCCCAACGGTCAACCCCCATTCCTAAACCCTAAGAGGATTTTTTTCCATTGATTCCTCTATTTAATATTTCTGCTTAGTAATCACTCTGTGTATACACTAATCCATCTGTACCATTAACACTATAATCACATGTGAAAAGACAGTTACTGACGAGGAACATGGAGCTCATTTCTGTGTCATTAAGAGGGGCCTAATGTGCTCTGGGTATTTCTAGGTATTTCTGTGAGGCTCTCTGAAAATACCCTTTTCTCAACAAAGAAGCATTTGCAATTTAATCATAAATGTCCCATCACTGGAACAAATAGTCCTCCTATGGATAATATCAGGTCAAGACGGGTAGGATGCAAATCTTGTTTAGAGTCATTTTCTCTCTGTTTCTGTTTGGAATAAGTTACAGATCAAGCAGATTAAATATGGAGCTTCATCAGATTCATTCTAATCTTGGGAGGATTTCCGTACACTACGCTACATTAGTCTTCTGTATCTCCACTGAATAGAAGTTGCATAACAGAGGACACTTCTATTTGAGCAGTATTCACCCAAAAGCACAGATGGAAGGATACTGCCCCCTGTTGGGTATAACTCTGAACACAGTGGTTTAGAGCATGAACTGAATATATGAAAATACCTTCAAGAAACAGATTTACGTGGGAAGTCTCATTCTTTGATAGGACCTCTTGACCTTGAAGGCATGTCAGACTTCAATGGATGACTTAAGCTTCATACCTTACAACAATCTCATGTCTGTTAGATAGATAGATAGTTTGGAGTTTGGGGACAATAAAATGACTCCAAATAATTTGCAAAAAATTAAAACTGACAAAAATTAGAGCTGTCGATCTATGTGGACCATATTCGCTTACAACAAACATAATGGCGGCCAAAGCATCAACTTTCTATGAATCAGAGGAATCAGACCAAAGGCTTCTAAGTCTTAAGATATTTCTAGGATCTTATCTGAGTTAAAGGATAGGTTCACAGTTTTTCAAGTTAATCCTAAAACAATAGTCAGGTGCCAAAATAAATATCAACACATGTTTTTCTTGCTGCAATAATTCCTCCTGTTCATACTGACCATTACGAGATCCCTTCATAATGCGCTTTCAATGTAAGCGATGGGAGCCAAAATCCACAAGCCTCCTTCCATGCAAAAGTGCACTTAAGTTTATTTGAAGCTAATATGAGACTTCAGTTGTCCAAAGTAGTCAAATCACGTCGATATCTTTCAAAGTTACTGTCTTTTTAGTGCCAAATTCCCTCTTTTTGTTATAATCCTTCCAATGCAGCTGGACAGGAAAACACTGTCCGTCGAGACATAAAGAGGGAATTTTTTAATAAAAAGACTGTAACACTGGAAGATATCCACTTCATTTGACTATCTCAGATGGCTGAAGTCTCATATTATCCTCAGATAAACTTTCAAATACCTCAATCCGCAGTCCTTATTTTTGAGGACTGAGGATTGAGGTGGATTTTGTCCTCCATCACTTGCATTGAAAAGCACATTAGGAAGGATCTTCTAATGGCCGGTATGACCAGGAGAAATGATCAAATCAAGCAAAACCTGTTTCGAGGTTTATATGGGCATCTGACTGTTGTTTTAAGACAGACTTGAAAAAACTTTGAACCTGTCCTTTAAGTCTTTAGATTTTTCTAGCATCTTATCTTGGTGGGTTCAAATTAAGACCAATATTCTGTCACTGAGAAAATGTGAGAAAAGGCAAACTTCACCCATCAAAGTCCAGTCAGCGTACAGTATCATTACTTTTTTGATACTTCCACCAAAATCACCAATTTCAAAATGTACATAGTGGCTTTAAAGCGAGGCTGTAACTTTTGATAGAAGAAATAATAGCAATAAAACACAATAAACACGTCCTTGTTCTGTTTAGGGGTCAAGCTTTACTTGATTTGTTATGACTAGTAGCTTATGGTCGCTAATGTTATCAACTTTACATAAATATACCATATTGCTGTGTGACTGACATTACAATATGTTTATATTGTTGTACTATGCATCTTTCTGCTCCCTCTATACACAGCACTTTATAAAGCCTGTATGCCATATCTAATAGGCACATTGTTGGATGAACCCAAGTACCACCCCCTAGTTGCACCTCTCTTGTTAAGGGACCAAATATGGTGTCACCCATGTCCCTTCTTGGACAACGATTGGCCTGAAACCACATGACCATATATCCAACCCATCCCATTGGCTGATATGTGTCTATTTGTATATGATTGGTTGTCTTTTATATTTTTTAAAAACTTTTTTTAACCTTTTTTCATACCCAACTTACTTTATTTAAATGGTGTTTGTAATGTGTTTTATGATGACTCTGATGATACAAGTGTTGCGGGAGTTCTCATCTTCTCATCATGACGCTTCTCTACTTGTGCCGCTGTTATGTTTTAAGATTAAGATTTATCATTTACTGTAATTGTCTAATAGCCAATTGTTGCCCCTGCGGCTGCTGTTCAGCTAAAGTGACTCACATCAGGTAAGTTATTGTCAGTTTATTGGCAAAATATATATATGCTATAAAACAAATGAAGACTAAAAGAATAATTTATAATTCCATTTTATTTTCAGTATTACGCAACATTAGAAGTATAAATATCTGTTTTAATTTACAACATCTATGACATCCATAGAGCTTTCCTTGGGCAAAATACAAAACTCAAAACACTTTTATTGCACATATTCTAAAAGACAAACCATCATAAGCAAGTTCATCTAATACTAGTTTTGCACAGAGGAGGAAAAAAAAAAAAAGGAAACTGAAAAAAGACAAGCAGACAAAGAAGAACCTGACATGAAAAGACGTTGATTACTGCACAAACAAATGTTCTTACATCCTGGTGGCAAAGGAGCAAAGTCTCACACTATACTATAAACAACATTATCTGTGACACAGAACATAGATTTGGCAAATCAACAATATACAAAATATACATCCATGAAGCTTTGTAAACAAACATTGAATGTGCTTTGAGGATTTAAATGTCGCCACAGGGGAAAAAAAAAAAAAAAGTGTGTGTGTAAGGGGGGGAAATTACATGTTTATTTATTGAAATAAAATTTGGTGATTCATTTCAGTCTCAAAGTCAGGACACATGGGGGATTCATAAACAATTTCAGTTCCAATTTTCTTCTTTTGCTCACCCATTGAACTGAATAAATGGCAAACATTAAGGTGCATTTGTTCTCTCACAATACATTAGCGATACATTTACAATATCTAATGCGAGTAAACATTAGATTCTTTTAACGTTAAAAATCTCTGCGATCAATCTCACGTGTTTCGGTTTCATTCTCGGATACACAACGGTGTGCCGTTTAGATAAGCTATATTCTGTGTCAAGTTTAAATGAAGGATTTTCCTATTTGACTTCAACATACTGTAGAGTATATGTAGTATTCAAGATTATTATTTTTATATAGCCAGCACGACAGAGCGAATACTGCATTACATACGTAGTGTCCTAGGCTACTTTCTGGTTGTCGTTTAGGGTTTGCAATTTAAAGGCATCTACAGTTTAGAAACATTGTGTGTGTGTGTATGTGTAAATAGCAGAATGAGAAAAGCTGATATATGGCAGCCTATAGTACCAAGTATTTGCACGTTAACATCAAATGTATGATGCGGACATGAACTATGCAAATAATCAGGATTCCTCACATAAAAATCTTAAACCCAGGCTCTGCGTTGAGATCGAAACACTAACACATGACTTATACAACACTGAGAGACTGAAGCCTGACATCCTTTGAAACCCTGACAGTGTCTGCGGTCTTGGACTTGAAACTCTTTCAGATCTTATCTTTTTTCACACACACGAGTGATCTTACATCATTCTGGGCAGACATGGACACAACCGGAGATGATGTCCACATCCTTTAGAAATCTACTGCAGTAATTATTGGCAAACATACGCAGAATTGCTGGTTCATCTCACCAATCAAACGACAATACTTCATATTTTACACAGTCATCATTCTTCAAACCGTAGTCAGCCTGCAAATACATTATCAACAATAAAGACATTCTTGGGAAACGCTGGCAGCCCTCACAGTTTTGTTATATAATGCTACATTTTTAGAAATAGCCCAGTTACCCTCTCCCCTCCCCTCCCCCTCCCCAAATGCCTTTTTTTTGTCTCTTTCTCTCTTCAAGTTAATTTTGGAACATGTGAAAACATGTTAAAAGTCACAAAACGATAGGATGCCTTTTTGACGAGATACATCACGTTAGCTTACTTTTGACCACAGAGTTTATCAAGCGGAACATGATTCTCTAATATCGAGCATACAAACATGACACTGCAAAATCTATACATATAATACAAATGACAATCATGTAAGCCCATGTATCCCAGTTTTACAGTGTTATCATATTTACACCATATTGCATAAAAATCAAAAAATATATGTACAGATGTCAGAGGAATGTGAATGAACACCACGCCTTGCTAAGAACAGCAAGTTTTATTTCCCATTATTCTAAGGCCCCGTCACTAATTATATGATTCCTAGAACCGTTAAGATGATTCCATATTTTCAAAGTTTTAGGTGAAAAGCACAGAACATAGTGCATTCCCTCTGTGTACCAATGCACAAAACCCAACGTAAAAAATAATTTGATTATAATGAACAGAAACAATTGTGATACAACATTGCTATATTGCTAAGCAACATTGCATGGTCTACTGCATTAAAAGACTATCGCCTTCGACATCAGGTCCTCCAAGTCTAGAAGTAAGAGTGCAATTCAAAATCATTTATGGCACTGACTCTACAGTACATCGCGACCTTTGTAAGGCTCCTCCCTATTGCCCCCTGACATACTGATTGCACGAAGCATTCTGCGATGAACAGAAAAAAAAAAACAACTTCCAAACATTCAACTTGATGCAAAAGTAAAACACAACATACCAGAAATTATCAGCAAAATGATTGCCTACATTCACACCTCGAAACATTTACATGTGTTGTCAGAAGTAATCTTATTAAATGCACACACACACGCACACACACACACACACACACCCTACCTCTCTATCAGCTTGTAACAGATTGCCCGGTCCTCAAACAAAAAAAAAAGAAGGCATGATGATGCTTGCACAAACCATTTCTAACATTTGTTTTTATTAAATCTGGATTCTGTGGAGCAGTAATGTTTTCCCTTCCCTCTTTACTTTTTGTTACTTGAACTGCGTGGTGACTCCTTCTGCTGCTTGCACCTGCCAGTGTCTTTGTCTGAACTTTCTTTTACAGCAGACGGAGTAGCTCTGGATGTGTCTCTCTTTGTGTTTTTCTGTGCAGACGTGACGTCTTGAACAGTTTCTTTTTTCTTCCTCTCAGCCTGCTCCTTCCGGCTGGAGGACACTTGTTTGTCCGGGGTGGTGACTCTGATATCCGGGCTTTTGCAACTGTCCGGTTTAGACGCCTCAGACTTGGGGCTTTCCTTGGATACCTTGACTACAGCCTCCTGGGGTGCGCAGGTGGAGACCCTGCCTGAGGCGGCTGCACTGCTGGGTGAATGTGTTTCTTTTTTCGCTGCGGGTTTCAGCGGCACCGGTGATGGATCAGGCTGAGAGGGAACGTCTGACGGTGGCGGAGGCTCCTTCCTGAGCTGCTGCAGCTGATTTTGAGGTGCAGTAAGAGGTGAAGCAACGACTTTTGGTTTTGAGTCATGATGGTCTTTAACAGCTGGGGTTTTGGGTGAGGGGTCTTTATGTTTGGCATCAAGACTTTGCTTAATAACTTGCGGTGGAGCTACAGAGGGCTTTAGAGTTGCCGATGAGGGGGCCGTTTTAGGAGGGAGAGATTTTGGCTTCGAGTCTGTGTTTTCTTTTATTTCTTTTACTACATGAGTTGATGTTGCTACAGAACTTTTGGGCTGTGTTTCCTTTTGTTTCACATCTGCAAAAGTTGGAGAAGGATGTGTCGGCTGGAACGATTCTTCCCGCTTTACATGAACTCCAGTGGATGGCAACGTGGCTTCTTTCCGTTTGGAGTCATGTGTTACTTGAACGGTTGAAGTTGAGAGCGCGGATTCTTTAGACGCATCTCTCTGTTTTGAATTTGGACTTCCCTTGACTACTTGGACAGGAGGAGGTGTTTTGGTTTCCTTCTCTGTCTTCACAGCGGTCTGTTGCACAGGTTGTGGGTCAGGCCTCGACTTACTTTTGAGACTCGAAACGTTTTCATTTGTAATTGCTGGAGCTGAACATTTCTGCTTTGCTGTAGCTACCATGGTGTTTTCTTTTACATTGATGACAGTTTCTTGTTTTTTAGAGGTGCAAGACGCTGAATCGGGTGATTTGTGCTGTGCTTTTTCAGCTGGATGGTGATTGGATAGCTGCTCTGAATCTTTCACGTTGCCTTTATTCTTTGTCTTTGGTGATATGGGGTCCTCTTTCTTCTGCGCCGTTATGCTACTACTCTCTGTTGCACCAGCAGACACAGTGTTAACTTTCTTTTTGTTTACAGTCAGTGTGATTTCTGTGATGTTGTTTGATGAGGTGGTCGTCTTGACAGTAGAAACCTCCTTTTTCTGCTCCACTTTTTCAACTGTGGTACATGTGTTAACTTCCTTCTTAGACCCTGGGCTGCCTGTATCACCAACCACCTTCACAGCTGACCTGTTAGACTGAACACTGTCCCTGCTAGCGGGTCTTTCAGAGCAATCCCGGCCTTTCGAGTTTGGACTGCAGGTTTTATCTTTATGCACAGAACCAGATGCTGAAGTTGTGATATTATTAGAAGAGCAGATGTTCAACAGTTGCTGTCTTGAAAGCACATTCTCTGGAACGTGTACAGATGCAGAGTTGTTCTGTACATTCACCTTAGAAGCAGAGGTCATGTTTGAGATCTGTGCAGTAGCTGGTTTATCACAGCTCTGAGGCTGACCTTTGTCCAAACCAGAGTTTATACTCTGCTTCATTGACACAGGTAATGGTGCATTAGCAGCTGTAGCTACAGTCTCCACTTGTGTCGATGCAGGGGATGTTTTTATGTCCAACTCCAGCTTTGCTGAAGTCAAAGAGACCACTGTCTTGCAGCTGTCAACATTTTGTGATGTAGTGTGTTGTGTGATTTCCTGCTGTTCCACTTCATCTTCCTGATCTTCATTGCTGACTTCCCGTATGGAGGGTGTTTTTCCACAGGAGGAGAAGTGGGAGCTATGTCGAGGGGCTCTATGTTCATGAGCCAGAGATGAACTGGCCTTCATACCAGTCCTGCTTTCTTGTTTAACAGTAAAAGTTGAGGTTTCCCCTTTGCTGGTTGGGGGCTTTAATGAATCACTATGTCTGTCCTGTGTTTTCTCACCACTTGTACTGCTCTTTACCTCCGTGGCTAAATGATTTGACTGCTCTTTGGAGACAACTATGCTATTTAGAGAGGAAATGGCTTCAGGACCTGGGGAACAAGCGAGGGGGCTCTTCAGCTTGTCTGCAGTTTTCAGTTGGGGGATGGTTATTTGTTTCTCAGTAGGGCTCTGGAGCCAAATTGGAGGACTCACAGAAACAGTGTTGTTTGTGTTCTCCACCATTTTGGATAAACAGGTCTCTGTTTTGGAGACTCTGGGCCCTGAGAGCAGGCCAATATCCAGAGTGCCCTCCAGAGGTTTGAGAGAGGAGACATGGCGTCCCTCTAGTTTATATTCAGATGAAGTCTTTCGAAGAGGAGACTCCGCGGAGGAGATGAGCTGGAGCTTTTCCACAGCACTCTCTCCTCTGCCGGAGAAAAGCTTAGGGGCCAGACCTTCAGGGCTTGAGTGAATACTTCCCAGTCCTGCCTTCATGTGGTCATGAGACATGGCTGTGTCCAGCTGGAGGCTCTTAGACCTGGTGGAGCCAAAGTGGAGGTTCTCATGGAGGCCGGAAGACAACCGACAGATGCAGTCCTCTCGTTCTTCAAATGACAGCCTCTTCCTGGTGAACTCGATGTTGGGAGCTTTGAAGTCCAGTCTGTCAGGCTTCATGTTGTCTTTACCCTGTCTGGAGTGCTGCCGATCTGAGTGAATAGAACAGAGGCTCGATCGGAGTCCTCCGTCACTTTCACTGCTGCTACCAGACGATTCAGTGATGCCCTCAGAGACACGTGTGTTAAGTTTTTTATACAGCACATCTTTAAGGGTGGCGCTGGCAGCTTTGGCCTCCAAAGGGCCAGAATCTGGGCTACTCTGAGTTTTGCTTTGACCCCGGACCAGAAAACTTTCCTCCCTGTCATCACTGCACATGGCGGACGAGTCAGATTCACGCAGCGCATCTTGCTTCTGCAGAGACTCCCTCCTCTCTGACCAGTCTTGTCGCTTCACAACCATCTTGGATTTCAGCTTTTCCTTGTCCAGATCTTCAACAGATTCCTGTCGGCCCATCTTGCGACTGTTGGGCCTCTTTAAGCAACCCTGCTCAACAGGTCGCACACGGGTGATCGCCACTGGCTCGCAGGCTGTTTCGTCCACACTCTGCAAAACGGTGTAATCGCGGTCCCCAGCTCTCAGTTCCTCATCCTGCACCTCCTCTTGGGTCACTTCCAGGCTGTGTTTTCTAGGACACAGGTGCTTCTTGTCTCCTGTGTAAGAGGGGGACAGCTTCTCCTCGGACTGGACTCGTTTCAGGAGGGGTGAGCGAGGTGGCTCAGCACTTTTGGGGCGTACGATATGGCGTACAATTGTGGGTGGGGAATGTATCTTGGCTGGGAAAGCTTGGGTTGTCTTGGAAATGGCAACAGAATGTCCACTAAGAAGAGGAGACGGTGAACGCTGAGGAGATGTTGGCTGAGGGGTAGGTGAAGGTGTGCGAGCCAAAGGAGAGAGAGGAATGCTACCGGCAGACTTGCGACGCCCCTGACGAAGCCGTTGACCTGGCAGTTTGGGGCCGAGACCATGGAGAGTACTGGGACGAATGTGGCCTGAGCCTGCAGGGGAGTTTGGAGCGCTGGAGCTGGGAGAGCTACTCTGGGAAGAGTTGCCACCTGAAAGTCATAAATGACAAAAAAAGAAGGATATCAGTAACATATAATATATGAAAAGCAAACAGTAAAATCTCTGAATATTCAAGCTATCATCAAAATAAATTAAAATCTGTACCTGACTGGGTGAAATCAGGTGTGGGGCGAAAGGCGGCAGTAGGGGAACGAGGGGAGAGACTGTGGGTAGGGGAGCCAGGGAGACTCTCGCCAGATGAAAGAGAGTGGTTGAGAGAGGAGAAACTTCGGCTTGTATGCAGGAGAGGGGAGGGCTGCATCGCAAAACGCCTGAAGAGGGAGCGTCTCCTGAAAAAAACAAAGTGAGACAAAGAATATAGAAATCAGTCCCTATTTTGTAATTCCTTTATTAAATAATAACTCAAAAAAGGAATTAAATAGTGATGTTGAGTTCATATAAAACCAGCTTCTATTACTCAAAACTAGAAAATATGTTGATGTAAATTCTGCTGTTACTGAATGTGTCTTATGTGCAAGTTTATTACATTTCTATATTATGTATTTTCTATTCTTACAGTAAACCCATTTTGCACATTTCCACATTCTCCTTTTACTGTTTTAGAAGCAAAATGACATATTGATCCAATAAACTCACTCCCATCTTGAAATATTCCCTTAGTGCCATCTGTCAGCCCCCTGGTGGCCAATAGGAGGCATAGTAACGTCTACTCACTGCAGATTATTAACTCATGACTTTTCTGCAGAACTAATAAACTGTAAACAGTGCTCTACTTTATTATGCACAGCTACATTTCAAACAAAAAATCTTCACTGTATCTTTCAGCAATGTACTGGTGCTTGCAGAAAAATGCATGAGCAAAGGAATTCTTATCTATGGTCCTCGTTAACCTTTTAAGCTATTTTAGTATGGAGCCTGACTCCAGACTGTGGGCATGATGAGTGTCTGACTGACTGAAGTGGTGCAAAGCTGTGCCATTTTTAAGAGGCACACCTTGTGGTTACATTCAGAAAAAAAAAAATGGGAGAGAAAAAGCTTTGTAAAGAATAAAATTCTGTGGAGTTTCTATTGAAGATTTGTACCTTTCTGGTGTTTTTTCTTTCTTGGGCTTCTTGGCACATCTAACCATCTTGCTCCTGTAGCTGTTCCTCCTGGCAGGACCGGTTTTTATTGAAGTATTTTCAAAGGGGGTTGTGGAGATGGCCACTTTGCTACCACTCTGAAGAGGAAGAACAAAACTTTTGACATTCATGACACGACATACGGCCAAGACGATTTTTTCCTGAGGGAGAAAAATGACCTTGATTAAGACAATTTCTATTTTTAAATAATAAGTGTCTACATTACTGCGGTTATGCATCATTAAAATATTAAAACTGAAGTCAGACTACTAGACATGTCAATTTAGAGATTTTTTAATTACTTTGTGATTGCAGTCAGTGTTAGAGTAACATTGTATATGGTAGACTAGCCTTTAATTTCCCACTTCAAATATTAATAGTATTAAGTCAAAGATGTTTAGGGAAGACATTTTAAATTCTTTGTGATTGAGCAGTTAAACAGTAGTATATAATAACTGCAGCACAGCTAAAATTTTTACTTTCTCCCCTTTCTAAAGAGCTACTGGTCAGCTCAGCCTGCAGCGTTTGAGATGGAAACCTTCACTCAGCAGGTTTTTACCTCATATGAATTTCAGTAGCTGTTATTTTGCAGCCTGTTTGGTCAGTATTGTGACTTCACACAAGCTCTTGGTCCTCAAGTTAATTAAAGTTGGGCCATTCAATTAATTTATACTAAATTACATTTTCTAAACACCATGAAGAATATCAAAATGAACCTGAACCGCAGCAGTAATGACTATGAAAAAAAAAGTCTGTGCTGCATAACTGTCACTCTAAAGGGCTCCTGAAGTATTTGCAACTTATTTGTCAAGTCAAATTTATTAATTTATGTATTTTTTATTGGGTTTTTTTGGGGGGAGATTTTCCTTATTCAAATTGAGGGTCTAAGGACAGAGGATGTTCTATACTGTACAAATTGTAAAGCCCCCTCAGGCAAATTTGTGATATTAAGCTATATAAATAAAACTGACTTGACTTCAAGTTATTATTCTTGTCTTTTACCTAAAGTTTGTCAAGATGTCTAGAGATATAGAGCACACATGTAGTATATTTGACAACAAAATAAAAAACCCCAGAAGATATGCAGTTTAAAGATGGACACACATTGATTTACCTTGAGCAGGAGCTCCACCACTTCAGTGTGGACGAGACCGTGAACTGGTTCTCCATTCACATGAGTGATGAGGTCTCCGGCTTTGAGTCCGGCTTTATGTGCAGGCCCGCCGTCTTCTACGTTCTGTTTGACAGATAGATTATGAGCATTATTAGTTGAGACATCGTACATCATAAATAGTGATAAACAGACAAAAAAGGCATTTAATATTACATTTTACACACTTACTGGGGAACTGCTGCTTTTAATTTCTGATTGATCAGGGGAATATCCCTACGCTCATGAGGTGATGTGCGTATTTGTTACCATGGTTACAAGATGATCTTGGCTAATATATCACTTGTACAGATCAGGAGATCACTTTCTTCACAGTTGATGATCAGCAGATGGTTTTAATAGTTGTTTAGATGTTTAAAATCACACATCTACTCTCACACAGTCCTGTTGTTGGTCTGCTTTGCTTTTACACCACAAACTAGGTGGTCTCAGAGTTCCATTGGCAGCCAAATGAATGATTATTAGAGGCGGATATAGTCCTTACCCAGACCATGTGGTATACAGTGTAGATGTCACCGTCACAGGCGTACACCCGGATTGCCCTCAGCGTGAAGCCAAACTTCTTCCCAGAGCTGTGGATGACGACAGGCTGCCGCGGGTTGGTTGTACACAGTGAGGAGTCTCGGCTTGGAGAGGAATCTCTCGAGGAAGGATCTGAGGAGAGGGAGTAGGGAGATAGAGGGCTGGCCAGCGGAGACACCCCGAAGATATCTGGAAAAACAGGAGATGATCACCACCTGCGTAGATTCTCTTATTTAATCAATCAGACTTTGACTTTCCGAGCCAGCACTGAGGTGTTGCTATAAAGCTCATGAGCGCGGTTCATCCTGCTCCCGCTGTGGGTGAAACTAATGGGATTTTCTCTCTCCCAGCAGTGAAGACTTCATGCTTTCGCCCTGCCTGCTTACTTTCCTTGTTAGCAGCTGGTACTTGGCTACTTGCTTGCAGCTACTCTGTAAAATTGAACTCACAGCAGGAGTCATGCTAGGCCAATTTCACACAGATCCATAGTGTGCTTTCATCTCTTTCACATTACCTCTTTTTGTTATTCTTGAAACGTAATTGCTCTGATGTACGTCAACCTTCACGGTTGAGATCATATTTCTGAGTCAGCGTATCCATATCTTTGTGTATGTGTTCTCCGACTTACCCCCGGGGATCATGAGCGAAAGGGCGCCAGTTGACACAGACTTTGGGACTTTAGCCACAGCTCCGGTCTTCTCCGCAGCGCTCTCAGGTCGCAGAGAGGCGGTCTGCACCCCCTGGTCTCCGGAGATATGACTGCTACTGTCTGGGCTCTGCACCCCTTCACCTCTGGGCGTCAGTTGGTCCAAATGTTCAGAGAAACTTCCTAATTATCAGAAAAGATGTGTATGGAATGAGGAACACAACTATACTGAACTTATCAGGACTTTTCTTTGTCATAATCATTTGGCAGTGGTTGCTGCTGGTGAAGCATCCTGATGACTGAATGAATCTCGCAACTTCCTGATTTTTCTCAATTTAAAACGAAGCACATGTATCATAAAGCTTAGTACGATGTAATGTAGACAGTGTAATTTTGTACCAGAGAGAGTTGCTCCACTGTGGGTGCTGCCGGGAGTGGTCGCGTCAGGCTCATCCTGCGGGAGCTCTCCGATGGAGAAGGACGCCTTGCTGGGGTCACCGAGGCCAGAGGACTCGTCTCCCTCACTCTCAGCTGAGATGGCGAACTTTGGTAGCAAGCTGGGGCGAGCGGCCTGATTCATGCTCTCGGTGTCTGTCGAGTGGGACAGGGAGGGCCTGGTTGAAGGAGAAAACAGACTCTCATGAGACTCGCGCTTAACTTGAAAGAGTTATTTATAATAAATATAAACGCAAAGACTAAAATTGTCAATACGAGACACACAGATTCTCTATAATGATGTATGTTTTCCTGCTTTTTCACAGTTTGGATTTTAAATTGCTTATCTAATATAAATAAATATAAATCCCTAGAAAATAACATCGCTGTAAATTTCCCCTCTCTTCATACTGGCCTAGAAATAGATCATTTACAAACACGATTCCAATGTAAGTGATCAGGAACAAAATCTACAGTCTTCTTTCTGTCCAAAATTGCATTCTGAAGTTAGACTGAAGTTAATATGAGGCCTCAGTAGTCTGAGTAAGTCGAATCAAGCGAGGACCTCCCAAAGCTTCAGTCTTTTTAGCATAAAATTCTCTCCTTGTGTTATTGTCCCCTTGTTGAAGCTCAGCAAGGAATCACTGTCCGGGGAAACAAAAAGAGGGAATTTTTTAACCACTATTTTTATATTAATGTATTGAGACTTTTACTTAAATAAAGACTCTGAATACTTATTCCAGTACTGAGGTTGTAGGAAAATGGCTGGCCAAATACCAAAAAGAATTACATTTCTGTTACTGTAAGTTCAGACATTGTGCACTAAACTGTGGATTCAATCTCTACAACATACTGTATAGAGGCTTAATGGACTTGAGCTATAATCTTGATTCTAAAGAAGCAAGCATACATTTCAGCAAAGTCTGGCGTCCAGCTGAGAGAGTCCACAGTCAGTGGGCTCTCACTCTTCTTCTCCTCCGTCTCTCCCTTCTCCTCCAGGTGACCGCGAGACAGATCCAGGCTGCTGTAAACCTGACAATCACACAGAGACGAATGATTCACGTTAGTAGATGCACGCTACAAACGCAAAATTCTGTTCTTTATGGAGATGTTTGGAAACATTTAGAATAAGATACACTTGGGTTTGAGACCAGAAACACCAGTATGTCTACGTTAATGCAGACTTCGTCATGTCTTACAAGCATGGAGTTTAGGTGCAGCTGAGGAAAGGTTCAGTATAGCTCGACACTTCCTCTGAGACGCCCCGCTGCTTTCTGAGACACGCTGTAATGCTTTTGTTTTGATGTGAGAGGGAAGCGTACTGCAATGCAGCACAACAATGACTCCCAGCTTGTATGACTGTTGTGTGTATTGTGCTCCACATTATCACACACACACACACAAAAACAGATCTGATTTGCAAGCGGAAAATATATGCAAAGCTGAAATCTATGTTTAATACTGTAGGGTTAAAAGGAGACGTAGAGGGGGGTTATGTTTTCTAGACACACATTTCCATATGAAATACCAATTGCTCATGTGTTCTTTCCCATGAGAGAGGGATCAGGACAGATGAGGGCATTGACTCATTTGCATGACTAACATCTTTGGCGGTAATGATAATGCTAAAGTGTTAATCTGACACTAGAGATATTTGAGAGTGAAGATTAAGGGCACACCTTGGAGAATCGGTGAGAACAAGAAGAGAATTGCCGCAGCTCCACGTTGAAGTCTTCATCATTTGTATCCTCCTCCTCTGTCTCCAGGTGATGGTATCTCTCAGAGCGAGCTGGGAATGATGAGAGGTTTAGATTTCCCATTTTTATTGCATTCAGTTATTACTGTAAGTGCCACGAGGCGCCTTAAATGTAAGAAAGTGAATGATAATCATATTAGAGTCACTAAATGTCATTGTTATTTTCAAAATTATCCACTTAGCATCTTAGAAATGCCATCAAATTGCATGTGAGTTGTAACAGAAACGTTGTAGGACAGTTGTAATGAGAAATAGGTTCATGCAGCTAAAAATAGTTTGAGTTTTTGGTTTTCAGCACAAATAAAATATCTGTATATGAGTGGATAAAGGAGACTGTCAGTGTTCTAGGAATATAAGAACCACGCTGACAGGGATTCCTGAGCCTTAATAATGTCAAACAAATCTATCAAGCTAATAATGGATTTTGCCTATTGTTGACTTGTCTGTTGACATTTTCTTACTTCTATTTGGGACAATCATGGTCTAAGTTTTGGAACAACAGTTCTCATAATGCTTTGTAAGCAAGCAAGGGGATTAATGTGGTCTTGGAGTGAGCGAGTTGGCCATGTGCTACACCTTAAACCCTGCTAGTTTTTGTCTATATTTGTTTACCTTTTGGCAAATTTGCACCATAAAAAGTCTCGCCAAATTAGGTATTAGCAGCTCCTATTTGAACTGTAATCATAGATGTACAAACAACTATCACTGGAATTCTTTTGATACTGAAGAAAACTTCAAAATTTAATGATTATGAGGCAAGATCTGAAGTTATGAGAGCCGTCTTTTTTCTATGATTTTGTAAGTGGATTTGTGGAGGTTTATCATTGGTCTGGCAACGCCTCAACACTGAGATCTCAATAACAGACTATAGCACATTTGCCCCCTCTGCTAAAGCGGTTTGTTTTTCAATGTATGAGTGTTTTTGTCTGCATGTATGTAACGAAACTGTTGTATGCATATGTGTTTCTGTTAAGTTAACTCACTGTCAAAGTAGCTGGTGTCATCTTCAGACTCCAGCTGAGGAATAAACTCAGCCTTCTGCCTCAGCAGGCCGTTCCAGTCCAGGTTGTGAAAAAACTGATGTTGCTTCACTTCGGCCGCCCCGCCTGTAGATGATATAAAAATGATGAGTAATCAGTATGAATAACATTTTCAAGAAAAACTGCTGGTGAAAACAACATACACAAAACACAGGGCATTGACAATGAACGGTTCAGTTTAAGACACCGGAGGTGAAGAAATGCTTACGCTATGTTTTCCTTTTCCCTGGTGGCTGCAGGCCAAACTGATATCATGACCATAAATTATGCAGTACAATTTCCTGCCTGTGACCTTTCATGGACTAGTGGGAGCCTTTGTGAATGGCAGCCTGGTGAGAGGAGATCTAGATGAACACTGAGGTCCAACTGTCCCCAGACTGAACTGGCAGCGTGCGTCGCTCTGATTAAAAGCTTTTGTCCCAGGTCATGGCCACTTTTACAGTCCGCAGATCTACCCACTCTTAGTGCCTGATCATGCATGGAACTAGATTCATGGACTGGCAAGGAAATAATTGCAATTGATCAAAGGGAAAGGGTGAGTAGGCCACAGGATAAACTGCTCTGCTGCTGGATGACCTCAATTTCTTCCCCGGTGACTTGGAATAATGAGCGTTGCTGAGGTGGCACTAACGGTCACATGAGAATTTATGGCGTCCTGCTGTGCCTGTCTGGTCCTAACCGAATTACTGACTGTGCCACACTTTCTTTCCCTTATTTGTGTGCGTACCTGCACCCATCCTTTCCAGAGGATTCTGTCTGAGCAGCAAGGTGATGAGCTCCTGAGCGTCGAGCGGTGGGGCATCATCTCCGTCAGGCCAGTTGATCTCGTCTAGAAACACACAATGCATACGATCAGTTTAAATCTACAATGCTCAAAATATAAGCAGCGTATGAATCTCGGTTGTCAATATATTTGGTAAGATGTGGTTTTGGAATTGGAAGACGACATGCTTTGATCAGAAAATAAAAAGACAATGTCATTGTGAGATGCACACAGAGTTGTAGAAAACAAACCAGAATGGCTGAAAGCTTATGTAGAGGAGTTGTTTTGTGCCTTAAACTGCACAAATCCAAAAAATAATCATCAATATCCCAAGAAGGAAACATCCCTGTTTGTTAAATTCATATGATGAATGATATTATATTAATTATCTTCTTAAAAATGCTGACATTACATGTGTAACAGGTCCTTTTCATCTGCGCTGCTCACTTAGTCATTAGTGTTATCACTGCTATCAGTGTGTTAGCTAGCCAGAGCCAATAGATGTCAATATCAAAATGTGTCATGTATTAAAAAGAATTGGAAATGCTACATACAGATTTACCTCTAAACTTTCATTCAAGTTATTTCTAAATGCTGAAAATATGAATATATAAGCTATCATGACATGTTTTCTGCAGCCCTACACCCAGTTGTGTGCGCCTCCTTGATGGTTTGAAAATGGGAAACTTGTGTATAAGAACAATAATATCAACATTATAAGCATGAAGAATAAGAAATGACAATGTTTTTTTTTAATTCAATTATTGTATTTGAACCCACTATGGTTGACTCTTTTTGCTCCACTCCTAAGTGCTTGTATAAAAAGCTTTACCAGTAAAAGACAGACAAAAAGTTATTTCTAAGGCGTAAGCATAACACTGCTGAATGAGACAATTTACATGTGCTCTAGCTTTTCATGAAAAGCCTCATGGATAAGCAATGAAAAGGGGAGCAAAGCCCGTCTGTGCCATGCTGATTGTCTCCTCTGTGCACCGTTTGTCCCCCGTTTTAATCAAATTTGGGAGGGAGCTATGAATATGTATGTGTGGCCTGAGGCCACGGTGGCATGCATTCAGTGTGTTCAGGCCTCTTTAATTAACAGTCACTCTCAGAGGCTTGGTACAGTTTGATTGAGAGCATACCAAATCAGTCGTGGCATGCCATTCATTTGCCATGACACAGATAGAGGCTGTTATCCAACAACTCGACGTAACAAAATTCATCGGAGCCACACCAGCGACAAGATAAAAGCTCTAGTTTTTCAAGATTAAGATTTTGTCTGTGCCGTCACCATGAGAATAAAGAGAATGAAGCGATATCATCGTAATATTAAAATTTCACTTGTGGTCTAAAGTCAAGCTAAATCCACTTAACGGCCATCTGTTTTGCTACTGGCCTTCAGGGAAATGTCAGTCTTCAATAAATTGAGAAATATGCATACCAAGTAATTCCATGTGGTCACTATGCAAATGTTTAATCCATATCTGAATGAGGTTTGGGAATTTCTCCTGATGTACTCAACAGAATATACAGACCAGATGCTGCGCAAACTTTGCCTGAATCACCTTAGCAGCGGAAAATGTGTCTATTAAAAAACTGACATAAATAAATAAAAATAGCTTATTTTCATACTTAAATCCAAACATCAGAGAGGACACAGGGGAATAAATAAGGTAGTTTATTGATTTCTAAGTGAATTTTTTTGCTGAGCAGTGTAATTAAAACACTTTGTATGTGAGCATGTGGTGATGGTGACGGTTGAGGAAGATGAAAAGCTCAATTTACTGGCTTAAACTGGCAATTTACGTTTGCATCCAAGGCTAGCTGATGGTGTGGGACTGAGAATCACATATCTGTCAGCGAGGTTTGAGCAGCTGTCATTGTTGAGCAGAAACATCACAATAAATCACACAGAAAAGATGCCACAAAAAAGTTTCTTATTATCATCATCTGAGAAGAAATGGAGGTGACACTGACCACTGATGACCTGTCCGAACAGCTCCTCTGGCGTGTCTCCGAAAAACGGCACACAGCCCACAAGGAACTCGTAGAGGATGATGCCCATGGCCCACCAGTCCACTGGCTTCCCATAGCCTTGTCTCAGGATCACCTCTGGAGCAATATACTCTGGGGTCCCACATACCTACACAGACAGAAAAAAAAAACATAAGAAATGGTCTGAACATGATGAGGCTTGTGGGAAAAAAGGTAGTGTCTGATAGGGATGTGCAGAGGGCCCAGTATTTGTATTTGTATCTGTATTTGTTGAGGCAGCAAAATTATTTATATTTGTATTTGTATTCTAATAAAAGTGTAAAGAGGTTTAAAAATCCTGTTTTTATTTTTATTACGCTTTTAATTTTAGAAAATTAAAGTGTTACAATAAGTGTTCATGAAGTGTTCCCTTGGGAGCACACCCCCAACTCCAGGAGTGATGTCCAAATGAGGAAATGTGCGTCATGTAGCGGGTGGATGTGACTCCCCTTGTTGAGACTGCTGATAAACGTAACAGCGGAGCAGAGGAGAGACACTGATATAGTGATGTAACCGATCTGTACGCTGGTATTTAACATGTTTTTTTTTTTCTTCCTGAAAACAAATAATTTTTAAAATATTTGTATGAAACAAATATTCGTAAAAAAAAAACAAAAAACAAAAAAAAAAACACTATTTGTGCTTTTCCGAATAGTGTATTTGTATTCGGGCACACCCCTAGTGTTTAATATTTCATTTCTATAGTTACATAAGATTTACCTGCTTATCAGAGAACTCCCTGGCATCTTTCTCTATGTGTCCCTCATACAGGTTGGTGGTCATGTTCATCAGCCCAACTTTGGACAGCCCAAAATCTGTCAGCTTTATGTGTCCCATTGATGTGACAAGCAAACTGTGAGGAAGGAGGAAAAGAAGAAGAGGACTTAATAATTAAACCAGACTCTTTATAACAGCCAGCAAACATTTAGTCAGTTAGAATAAGCAGTTAAACTTCCTGACAGTGATCATTACTAAAGCCTACACAGATTATTTGTATTTTTTTGCATTATTTGGCATTATGAAATACTGACAGTGGGGGAGAAAGTATTCAGTATCTAAATAAGTAAAAAGAGTAATACCACAATGTAAAAATACTTTGTTACAAATAAAAGTCCTGCATTCAATATTTTATTTGTATTATCAGAAAAATGTTCAAGTATCAAAAGTAAAAGTTGATCTGATTATTATCATTGATGCATTCACATACAAGCAACATTTTAATGTTAATGTTGGTCAATGTGAAGCCATTTTACCAACTTTATATAATATTGACTAGTTTAATCTATAACAGTGCGTCATATTTTATAAACTACTCATATGTTTTGTGTGTAAGATCTTACTTTAAAGGCGCTAGCTAAATTATAGCTGTCAATTAAATGTAGTGGAGTAGATGTATAAATGAGCATAAAATTAAATAATCAAGTAAAATACCTCAAAATTGTACTTTCTGAGTGAAAACTGGAAATTGTTTTGCTCTGTGAAAGACTGCGAAGATAATGTCCACTAACAAGATGTCCTGTCAGTTCTCCTACGCTATGCTGCTACTTGCTTCATGGCGGCCATGTTTGTTTTATACTGCACGTGCATCAAAGTCTGTGCAAAACCATAGAGCAAAAGTTTTTGGAGATGGAACTAACTGTGAGAAAAAAAAAAAAGAAAAACTGTCAGAATGAAAATGAAAAACAGACTGTGGGAAATAAAATTCTAGGATTAGTGCCATTTTTTCACCTTTGGGATGGGGAAGAACTGTTTTTGCCAAATGTAATTGCTTTAATATTAGGGATTTAAAGAACCATCATAAACAGACCCCGATGCACGTGAAGCTGTTGGATTGTCTTAGTTCTGTTGTTATTATTTTGCCCAAAACTTCACTGAATGTCAAGCCTGACACTGCATCTTCCTCCCTGGAGTGAAAGCTGCACAGTGAATGTCACCATTCAATTCTCCTGCCAAAAAAATACATCTGAAAATTCTACTTTTATTCTGTAAATCATATTCAAAATTGATTTCCCAAGTGATGTTTTATTGTAAAAATGAAAATGCATCTGCTAATTATTTTGCAAGAGTTTTAAAAGAAT
Organism: Thunnus maccoyii; assembly: GCF_910596095.1. Taxonomy (NCBI): domain Eukaryota; kingdom Metazoa; phylum Chordata; class Actinopteri; order Scombriformes; family Scombridae; genus Thunnus; species Thunnus maccoyii. Next base: position 23,168,998 of record NC_056551.1, on the reverse strand, counting down.
TAGAAATTATAATTGAAATTCTCCAAACTGGCAGTGAAGGCTGTTTCACAAGTGTTAAAATTTCACGAGGTCTCACTTGTCTGGTTTTAGGTCCCTGTGGACGATGCCATAGTTGTGGAGGTACTCCAGAGCCAGGACTGTCTCTGCAAAGTACATCCTGGCCATATCCACAGGCAGGGGACCCATGTTCTTCAAAAGGGTGGCGCAGTCTCCTCCTGTAAAGATCAATGGAGTGATATTACAGATGTGCTTCTGATAACACACAGGAGACATTGTGCAAAGTTTACTGCTTTCAGCTGCAGCATTACGCTCTAAAACGCCAGCTGCTGACCTTCGACGTACTCCATGACCATGCACAGGTGCCGCCGTGTCTCAAAGGAGCAGTACATGGACACCACAAAGGGGTTCTCAGCAAAGGTGAGGATGTCTCTCTCCACAAAGGCCTGTTGTATCTGGTTCCTCAACATCAGGTTCTGCTTGTTGATCTTTTTCATGGCAAACCGCTGCTTAGTTTCCTTGTGTCGAACCAAATAAACAGCTCTGCGGAATATACAGTATACCAGTCAGCTGGGGAATAACAGACCTTAAAACATCCTAAAACTGCTTATAAGGACGAGTTCTCAAATTTAGGGTTCATCAAATCTGTTTTATTGTCAGTTGTTATTAATGTCTGGTGGAAACAGAAAAAAGCTTTCTTATTGGGGCAGTAACACACCATCTATCCTTAGATTAGATAATCTTGTATGAAATAAGACGGTCTTACCCGTAGGCGCCATTGCTGATGAGTTTTGTCATCTCAAAGTCCAGTTCACAGGGTTTACGCCGGGACCGCAAGGCTGCGCTCAGGCTCTGAGACTGAGGGCAAGAAGAGAGACAAATACTAAAAAACAAATCAAAAAGATAAAATCTGTACTTCACTGGTACGCCCGCGGTAAAGATGGAGAGGATCAATACGATAATCAATGTCTGAGTGCTTACAGAGTCATCTGTTTCTGGAGTTTCTGCAATCCCGCTGTCGCAGCTGGTCAGCTGGGCAATTTCTATAGAGAGAACAGAAAAAGATGAATAAATAAGAAAAAGAAAAGCTGAAATTTTAATAAAATAAATTGTTGTGAGTGTATTATAAACTGATAACTTCATGTGAAGCCTATGAACATGTTCTGCAGTGCAGTTTTTTTTAAAGCAAAGAGAAATGATGTCATATAAGCTCAACAAAAACAGCCGACTTAAGCCTTTATCCACCTATTAGGGTTTTTAGGTGCTGACTCTAAAACAATCTGAATTGAAAAGAAATGGGGCGGAAATCAGATGTAGCAACACAAACACATGTCTAACACCCATTTACAAAATCACCACTCCAGCACAAGTGCTCATTATAAACCACCTTGCATCTTTTTTTTCTGCGTATATGCCAAAGTCTATGTGTGTAATTTCACAAGGGGGGGTGTTTGTCTTGTCCCTCGAGAGCCTGTAAACACATTTCCACTGCTATTTAACATCTGTCCTTCCTTGTAGGTTCGCTTCAGGCACACAAGGCACCGGGCAAACGAAACACTGGAGACACTCAGGGGAAATGAATGGAGAGATTGGCTGATGAGCCAGCCTGTGTGGATCTGTATAAGGTCTGTAGGGAGGCCATTCCTTTCTAATTAGTCATAATGAATGTTGCTGGTTACTGAATCTGGAGAGGCAGAGGGTCATTAGAAAGACAGTCTGTTCAGTACAGGACATTAGTCAATAGTATCTTTGTCTTTTAGTTCCCTCTACAGCTTGATTCTTTCATTCCTTTACAGCCTCACCACAGCAGTTACCGTGTATTCAATTTGGTCATATTTACCGCATCACTGACTGATATTACTGAAGCGGCAGTAACTGGAATACTCAGCACTTCAGTGGAATTATATGAAAGTAGGATCAATGCATGAATACTTATAGAAAAACTCTGATCAATTTTACAAACCCTACGGAAGATGAAACTGATTATCTGCTCCAGTGATGCTGAAAAATAACTTGAAATATTAAAGGAATAATAGAGGAAGAACCAAACATTTCCCCATATTTTATAATAATGTTATGCCATTATATTATAGCTTTTCTAGCTACATGTATGAAGACATTTTTATTTTCACTGATTAAGTCCTTCTTGTACCTTCCAGAGGATCTCGTGTGAGTCCCAGCTGGCTGATGATGTAACGTGGGATGTCTGTTTTGATGCCCTGGCCCTCTTTCGCATGTCCTTCAGCGGCCTCCAAAAGGTGGTAAAATTCCTCAGGGTCAAACTCCTGGAGACATAACACACTTTAGTATACGCTAGTATGAACGATGTTTAAAAAGGACAGTTTGATTTTTGGTTGGTTTCACTTTTCCTACTTAGCCTGGATCAGACATTTTGATTAGTCTCGTTTATGTGCACTATACAATGTCTATGGGATCATTTAGGAGCTCTTCTCAAGATAGTGAAATTCACCTTTACACCTCTATAAAAATGACAGGCTTGTCTAACTTTATTTAAATTACAAATTACAAAAAGTGGCTAATTTAGAAAAAGGCAAGTTGGCAAGTTAGAAAGAGTCATTAGGACCTGTGATGGCTTGATCCCACAATCCTGCACACTGTCGATCACCTGCACTCACCCTGTTCACAATATTTCTGTCCTGAGACCTTCACCAGGCAAAAGTTCATATGATGGATATGAATTTTGCATGATGAAGGTGTGGGAGTGAGTGCAGGTGATTGACAGTGTTCGGCATTTTTTGGTTCTTTCACAGTCAGTCAGAGTTTATAATCTGATGCACCTCTCAAGAAAACTTTCCAGAGTGCAAGAGCTTTGTAGTTAAGTGTTACCATCTGGGTACAGAGATAAAATAGTTAAATTACCTCAAAATATATTATGCTAAGTACCCTGACTCAGACTGTGCCAGGCTGTGACCTATTTTTGGTGATATAAAACGTACCAGACATTCCAGGAGTCGAGCGGGTCGAGCTATGACGATGAGGATCTTCTTCACCACCTCTCTGATGAAGTTTACCTCCTCGCTTTCTGACCTCTCTGTGGACTACACAGAAGAGACAAGACCTCAGCATTTCACATGTAGTCGTGTACTGGTGAAAGTCAGATATAGTAGAGTGGCAGCATGGTTCACCTCAGCCCCAGTTTGTGCCTCTCATTTACTGCATTTACATTCAAGTCACTACACTAAGCACCTGATTTTCTGAAAAATAATTACTTGGCGATCTATGAAAAACCTGGGAGGTATTTAAACGACACTAGAGGAATCCTTAAAGACTCTTCTAGTTATCTAAAGGAAAAAATATTCTGCCTGCAGGACAAAAAAGATTTTTAATCCTTTCCCAAATTGCACCTCTTTCTACTAATCCAAACAAAGATGGTAGCTGCAAATAACATTTCTCCTTGCTCAATTTGTACAACTTTATCAACACTTAAATGTATGATCAGTAATACTAGTATATATTGATGTTTCTTTCCAATGTTTTATATTTTTATACAAAAAACATTCATATTTTGCTTGTCTTTTACAAAAAGAGCCAGGGCATGTGTGTAATTTCTGGCATCCTGGATCGAGAAATACAGTCACAATTTGAGAAATAAGTTAAAAATCTTTTTTATTTTGCAAAAGATAGAATATTTTTTTCATCCAGATGGTTAGAGGGCTCTTAAAGGATTCTGGAAATACAACATCAGCAGTAAGTGTCACTAACTACCTTCTGGGTATGTATTTTTTTGGAAAATGCTTTGCACCGTGGTTTGATTGTAATGGTGATACATGAGAAGCACAAACTGGGGGCTCGGTCTAAAATGACACGTCATTAACACTGTTTCCACATTCTCACACAATTTCCTTTTAGAAAAACTGACACTTATTGGTATTTCGGTGAACTGTTTACGAAAACATCACTGATTTCTCAAGACGCCCTCACCTCCTGGACGAGCCTCTCCAGCTTGTCAGTGAGTTCACAGAAGTAGCTGGAGGTGATGAGTCCTAGCCGACTCTTCTCCAGACAGTCACGGGCCAGTTCAATTATCTGGTGATGTGCGAAGCCGAGCACACCATCTGCTAAAGGGAGGACGTTCTCTGGAGAGTTGCTGCGGATGATCTCCTGAATCCTTTCCTCCATCTGAGCTGTGGCCTGCAGTGAAAAAAGGGGAGGTCCAAGTTTGGTTAATGCAGAAAATAATGAACAACCACACATGGCTGTAGCTAACTTATCGTGAGGCCTTACCTTAGGAAACCGCTCCTTGTAGACGTGATTCATCATAATAATCTCATGGTCGTAACATGAGGGAGATCGCCCAGGGCTGAAAAACAAAATTGGATTGAAACCAGTTGCTGAGTAGCTTGAAGGGTATGCATTACCATATGAAGATAATGGTCCGTTTGTAGAGGTAAAACAATACCTGAGACTGCGAGAGCGGGGTCGCATGGCCGTCGCTCTGCGGCATTCGTCCCCGGAGATACTCTCAGTACAGAAGTGCTTGGAGAGGAAGTGCAGTTCATCAGGCGTAGGCTGGAAGGGCAGCTGGTGCAGCTTCTCCTGTGATGAACAGGATGACTGGAAATGAAACAAATATATATTCAACATGAAAAGAAAAAAAAAAAGAGATGGCAAATTTTTATGTGGGTAAAAAAAAAACAAAAAAAAAAACAAAAAAAACATGCCAGCAGCTGGTAATTCTGTGATTTGGTAGTTTCCCACTGGGTAAGTAACCCACAAGAAATGACCAAATTTATAGGAATAGTTCATCATTTTAGGGAAATACGCTCTTTCACTTCCTTGCTGAGAGTAGGATTGATACCCTGTTAGCTTAGCTTGGCATAAAGACTGGAAGCAGGGGGAAACAGCTAGCCTGGCACTGTCTATATTTAAAACACACACATGTTGAGAGTTAGTTGAGAAGATCGATACTACTTCTCTCATATGTGTCTGTTAAATAAGAATCTACAGCTAGGAGATGGTTAGCTTAGCTAGATTAAAGCCTGGAATCAGAGGGAATAGCTAGCTTGGCTCAATCTGAAGATAAAAAATTACTGAAAAATGTTTTTTCAAAAACACAAGCAAAGCCACAACATGTCATTTGTTCACTTCAGTTTTTGTACGAGTTAAACAAACAACATTGTCTTAGTTAATCAGCTATAAACTTAAGTGTAAAAATGTAAAAATGTTGTGGTTTTACCTTTTTTTACCTTTAGACAAAGCTAAGCGAGCACATGTGAATACAGCCAGCCTGAATAATGACTTCCACAGGAAAGTCATTTTAAATTTGTTCATGGTGATTACAAGAGATTTTTATTTGACCAACTTTCCATCATGTTTCAACATCCTGAATTTGGGTTTACTGCAACTAAACTGGAAGCAGGAGGAAACAGCTAGCCTAGCTCTGTCTGAAGATTTTAAAAAAGGTAAAACCACAACTTTTTTACCCTTCAGTTTACAGCTGACTAACTAACTAACTAACTAACTAACTAACTAACTAACTAACTAACTAACTAACTAACTAACTAATTTCTCATTTGTTTGTTTGTTTGCACAAAAACTGAAGTGAACAAATTACAGGTTGTGCTGGTAGATTCATATTTAATAGACAGACAGAGCAAGGAAGCGAATGAACAGATTTCCCAAAACTATTCCTTTAAAGTATCGTAAATAACCATGTGTACTGTGGACTCTCAGTAACACATGAAACAGCGATATATCTCTAACAAATTACTCAGAAAAATGATCATTTAAAATAATTTCACTACACCCATAGGTTCATGTTCAACCTATGAGAATGTATGACTGCTGATGTGTGTTGACTTTATCGGTTTGGATGTTTATAGCTGGTTTTTCAGCTGGTATTTCAATTCAGATGTTGCATGACCTTCCTCGAGTATGTATTGTATATGCAGGTATTGTGGGTATGTATAAATATATGTTGTTTCTTTACCACTGCATTGCATATGCTTAAAGCTTTTTTAAATGTAAGGCACATTGAGTTTACATGTGATGAAATTTGCTCTATAAATAAAGCTGCCTTGTTGAGCACCAGAAAAAAAAGATTATAGATTATAGACTAATGTTTGCATTACATTTACAGTTTATTAAATGAAATCTGTACTGAATAAGTCAACTGTGAGCTTCACGCTTACAAACAATAGCGACTGTTTCTAGTGACTCATGAATGATGTTTAATCGGCAAAACAAGAACATGCTTCCTTCAATAGATGGTGTGAATAGCAGGAAATTTACTGGATGACCAAATACTGCACGAAACAAAAAACACAACATCAATACAGGCAATTCTTAATCCCCATGACACTTGTAATTCCTGTAAATGTATTAGTGTATGTGTGTGTGTGGGTGTGCATGCTCTGTGGCTCTGTTTGTTTCCAATAAACAATCATGCTGATATTTAAATATAATAGTTTTTTCCGTCAGAGTGAAAGTAACAGAGACAGACAGAGTGTTTGTGTATATATGGTCTGATGCATAGTACTCTTTAAAGTGTATTTGTTATCCTGTGATCCATTTAGTTTCCTTGTGTAAAAAAAAAAAAAAGAAACTTTAACATTCATGCCATTAAAGCTTTTATCAATTTGAGATGTAAACAGAGGAAGTAGGTACAATAAGAGAGAGAAAGAGAGCTGAGGTAATGTGTGTGTGTGTGTGTGTGTGTGTTTTGTTGGTGTGTGTGTGCGTTTTGCTGGTGTGTCCACTTGTCAAAACCATGTTTACAGAACAGAACAAATCTCTGCCTTTGTGTGCTTATTCGCTCTTCAGCCTCGGAGAATTGCAGTCACTGCTGCGAGCAAGTCACACGTGTGAACACAGCTGACATGACGAATACTAAAGTCCACATGAAAGTCATTTTAAATTTGTTCTTCATGGAGACTTAAAGAGACTTTTATTTTACCAACTTTCCACGAATTTGGGTTTAACTACCGTAGGGCTGAACAGTGAAAAGTTTTTTCGTAATTTGAAAGAGATCGATTTTCAAATCACAAGAGCTGCGATTTTAATTGTAACTTACATAATTAACCGTGTCTTAACAACCTGTAGCGAGTTATAGTTTGAACCGGCGACCATCAATTTCACCAGCTACAGCGAGTGAGTTGGTGAAACAACAAAAACAGTCTGGTTAATATGTTTACTCTTACGCATACCAGCGTCTGTTCATTTATTTTGGTTTTGTGGAAGAAGGAACACGACTCTTCAACATTTTTCATGCTTGAGAAAACTAAGGATTGGTCTATGTCCTTTTGTTGTTCATACTTTGTCTCATACATGTCTTTTTCTACATAAATCATCAGGTGACGACCTCAAGCCAATTTCAAGGTAGCCAGTGGCTTGTGGAATATAAATGATTGACAACAAAGTTTTAAGCATATCACCTTAAATGTTCTAAATTGAGACCTCCATGATTCAGGGTTATTAAGCTGTGTGTCCTCTAAGTCTATTGATACAGTACAGTATACAACTATAATATATCTGTGAGCTAAATTGGTCAAATGTTCTATAGAAACTATGAAAGTTGATATTCTCTGACTGGTTTTGGACATCAAGTAACAGCAATATTTTATCCAACTCTTTTATATAAACATGATATGTTTGTGATTATGCCTGGGACAATCACATCTCATTTAATGCTATGTAGAACACACACGATTAAATCTATAGATGATCATTGCATTTATTGGTCAAAAAAATCACATATTTTCCTCAAATTGTTCCGAGCCTTTGGTTTAACTACTCTATGGTTCTGATATCTTTCCTTCTGTTTAGCTGAAATGGATTAGTTGTATTTCCTGATGCCAGATGCGTAGGACTGAGTGAGTGTGCGATGCTTACAGAGACGGTGGAGCTGGGTGTGTTGGTTCCATAGCCAGAGGAGGGAAGGGAGGCCAACGACCAGCGGCGACCATCAGTCCTGTCACACAACAGCAAAGACAAAATAAACATGAATCATGAGTGAACAATGGATCAAAACAAACTTTTAAGTTCTTTACAATGCCAGTCAGTGAGATAAGTCTGTCTACGAACAAAGACAAGTTCTTAATGCAAAACTGTCTTTAGAAACATGAAATATGCTCTCAATTTCCATGTTTGTACTGACAACATGTGAAATATCTCCTACAATCCTAATGATTGCACGGTTATAGATGAATGGTGACCTTTCTCTGGTGTTGTTCCAAATGAATGTTACACTACACAGGAAAGCAGAAACTGGGAGAAATGATGAACGCAACTGAATGTGGAACTGAAACTAGATGTCAGAATGACATGAAACAAAACTTTTTAAAAAGGGGGTTTTAAGGGTTAAGGCAAGACAAACTAATGAAGGGGGCTATAAACTCTACAGTGTACTTGACAAATGTGAGGTTATGAAAATTCAAGAGCAAATGGAAACCTAACATGAAGTTACCTGTCTGCTCTGTGGCAATGACTGTGGATTATAATAAAAATACACAATTACATGATATCATGTTGTCACATGATACAATACATTTCTGGAAACAAAAAAAGGGCCTCTGAGATAGAGGCTATTTCAAAAGCATGTTTTTACTGGCTACAACTGAGAGCACAGCGGCTTCAAATATTTAAAAAAACATCTGTATCTGTCTCCATCTGGTCTTTTTCAGATGGTCCAACAGGAACAGGATTGTTCTATTTTGGCTGATTTGTTCAGCTGTAAATCACGTAAATATCCATGCTTGTATTACCTTCGTGCAAAGGAGAAATGAGCAGAGGCACTAGGAGAGAAATTTCTAGGACTGTCTTGAGGACTCGTTCCTGTAAGGAAAAACACAAAGAGACAAAAGTTTAAAAAAAATAAAATCTATAAGAGGAAAAGGACCTGAAAGCTGAAAACTTCAATAAGACTGGATTCAAACTTCAATTTGAAGCCAAATCAAACAATAACAAACTGCAACAAAGCACTGATGGCTGCATTATTACGGATCAGAGTCAACATAACAAAGATGTTTGAAAGACTTCAGTTTAAATATTTGTGTTCCCATATAAATAAAACACTATTTATCTATTTGTATTTTTTGAAATATTCCTTGGAATTAAATCTTCCTTAAATGATGAAAACTGTATTGAAAATTTGTGAGTAAAATCTGTGAAAACGTATTTATTTACACTTATTGTGGTTCAGGTGATGAGGGAGCTACAGTATAGCTAATCACAGCTCGAGTGAAATAATTAAACGTACACAAAGTCGAATGAAACCCTGCGAGGGCAACTAATGATTGTTTTAATTATTTATTAATGTGAAGACTGATTGTTTAGAATATGTCATTAAGTTTACTGTCACATAGGACAAAGAAAACTCACAATGTAGAAACTGAAACTAGGTCATTTGTGGCGTTTTTGCTTGATTTTAAAGATTAATCGATTCTCAAAATGGTTGCTGATCATTTTTCTTTCGATTGACTTAGCGATTAATCAACTAAATGTACCATAAAGGACATTGTATTTATATAGATTTGTTTACCACACATTCATAGTTTGATAGGACCAACTTTAAAAGGATTAATGCATCTCATGTGGACTTAAAACTGTCTCTAGAAGACCGTGTGGTGCTGCAGTAAGCATCAGTATCCTGAAGCAGGTTTAGTGTATAGTTTCTCACAGTAATCCATTCTACAGTACAGTAGGTTCATAAGAGTAAGAAGGTTAGCAAACAGGCAAACTAAATACACCCACAGCTCATTCCAGCGTATTGTTCTCATCAGCAGCTTGTTCACTGAACGCAGTTTTGTGGGCAGCTGACCAGACATCTCTTACTCAACCTTCCACTTGCCAGTAAAAATACAACAGTATTCTTTGACTAATGTGTTTTTAAAAGCCTCTCGGTTTTCACTCAGCGTGCGTAGATGTGTCTGACTCTGAACGTCAAATATTTAAAGCATGATGGCAGCACATGGTGCGGTTTCATACTCCCATATCACTGTTTTCAAATGGTTGAACTCGTGAGAGACAGTGATTTGTTTTGCAAATGTTGATAGTTGTAAAACTACTAGAAAAGCCTGACAGGCACAACTCATCAAAACTGCCTTTATGTTACCATACGAATGCAAGTGCTGGAGAAAAAGGTATGACTTTTATGTGGATTTTACTAAAATGCAGATCAAACTGTGATCTAAAAATGGAAAATAGAAGAGCAAACAGATAATAATCTATTATAAAGTAATGCAGTGTATTATTTCTAATAGCTGTAATGCACTTTATGGCTTAAAGAAGATCATTTGCATGTAAAGAGAGAAATATCTACACTACATTTCCTCAAGTAACCATGCAGGACTCCCTCTCTTTACCTACATTGGTAACATCTACACACTGTATTACCTTGTTGGTTATAGAAGCTTTGGGCCACTGAACACATTATACTGTGGGGACTTTTTTAAAAAGGTACCAATTAGCTGTTGTATTTCCACACCCGTAACGCTAAACCAAACCTATAGTCCAGCATTAATCAGACATAATTACATCCCTCACTGAGGGAGGAGGGACCCAACAGCTAATTAACCAGAAGCCACCACTTCCAGTGATGATAAAGAAAAAAAAGTCTTTTCAATGCTGGGAAAGAACGTTAGAGCCACTGGATCTTGTTAATGATGAATGTCACCTATTTAATTGCACTGTAATCTTAATCACGACCAATTAAAGATGATAACCTCCTTCCTTTGGGAGTTAAAACCAGAAGAGACAATACAGATGATCTAGTTTATGACGACAATATAATGGGGAAGTTTGTTTTTCAATGTTATATTTGTAGACTGGGTCAGTAGTGCTGATTATACTATGAACTAGTATTGTACCTTGTTTTACTTCAGTGTATTGCCTGTTTTATGTGTAAGTACATGTAAATGTATTTATGTCTGTGCATATATATGTGAATATGTATGTAAAATTACCTTTATTTACTTTTGATTTTCATAATCAATTATTGTTGTATTTATTTTCTAATGTCTAAGGACTACAGGAAGACCAGCTGTTGGCACCAGTAACAGCTAATGGGGATTCATATAAACTAACAGGGCTGCAATTACTGGTTATTTTCATTATTGATTAATTGGTTGATTCTTTTCTTGATTAATCGATTAGTTGTTTGGTCTGTAAAATGTCTGTTTCCCAAAGCCCAAGATGCAACCTAAAATGTCTTGTTTTGACCCGACCAGCAGTCCAAAACCCAAAGATATTCAGTTTACTGTCATAGAGGACTAAAGAAACCAGAAAATATTCACATTTAAGAAGCTGGAACTAGTTGGAATCATAAAAAATGACACAAAATTGTTAATCGATTATCAAAATACACAGACTTTAATTTCCTGTCAATCAACTAATTGATTAATCGACTAACTGTTGCAGAGAGGAATGACAAAATTAAGCCTCTACACACCTGACGCACTGAAGAAGACCAGAATTCAGAACAAAAACATTAAATCTATGCAGCAACATGCCTAATTATTGTGCATCACCAGTGTAAACATGACTGTTCCCATGTATATGACTGCTGTTAAAGGATGTTTTTCTTACCTTTGGCACCAACATTACGTCTGAGCCACAGAGTTAGGTCATCCCAGAGCTGAACACACTCATTTACAGGAACATTATGACTTTCTGAGTCCGAGTCCATCTTAAAGACTGGGCCCCTTCGTTGTGTTGGAATACAGACTAAACACTGTGTGTTGCGGTTCTGCTTTTGCTGACCAATGCCAGGAAATAAAACGCCCTGTGGTAAATGAGGCCTCCCCTCCCTCTGCTCCTGTGCATTTCCTCTCTACAGGCCACCACTTCCTCACCCAGGACAATCACTGACCCTCGACTTGCCACTGTACAGTTTAAACTCTCACCCTAAAACTGCAGAATTATCCTGATAAACATTACCACTAAATGACACAATTAGTTTTTTAGAGCTTTGCTACGCCCTGTCTTAACACAACTCACTACTTCCTATGCTGTAACAGTCAGCCAACAATATATATTATATATACATTAACTGTATTATTCTGCATTTGATTAAATCAATATTGTATGAGGGTGCCAAATAAGAGTTGTCATTTGGTTAAAAGCTATCAAGGGAGAAACAGGAGGTTTTTACAGACATCTACTGTGTTGTTTTCCAAACTACTTTTTTTTTTTCTCTTTGCATCACACAATGGGCTGCATTCCTCTGAGAGAACATTGTGAATTAATGGCTCCCCACCCCTTGTGTACCAGTGCGTATGTTTCTAACTCTAGGGCACATCACACACATATACAAGCAAACATGCACACGTACGTGCGTACACTTACCTGTAAGAGACGAGAGGGGGGAATGAGGTCGTTGTAAACCTGACGACTGTCCGCTTCCTATCAGGCTTTTTCTGTTGCTCGTTCTGCAGCTGTAAAAGCACAGGAGGCAAATATTAGACAAGGATCACTGGACTGGAAATTATTGAAATCTGAACTCATATGCTCAAGATGACTGAAAAACACATTTACTGCAGACACCTAAACTTAAACAGAGAGTCAGGTTTAAGAAACCTTTCTGGTAACACAGTGAGCTGATGGGAACCAGCTGAACGCCAGTGGAATACCTATAAGCGAAAAAAGGCCGTAACTGAATACCTAAATGCGAAATTCAACCACCACTGAATGCTTAACGTTGAAATGTAAATATCACTGAATTCAGAGCACTGACACATTTTACTTTAAAAATCATCTATTAGAATTTAAGTGGTTTGGATTCCCCTCTTCCAGACGCTAATTTCAAGTTGTGAATGTCAAAAACTTGATATTATATAATGTTTATTTAGGGTCTATAAATTCAGATACAAAATGTATAAGGATCCAATATACATAAACTGTTTTCAAGCTTCTCAATTTCGTACGGCCAATCTCCAACCTAAAAATATAAGTCGAGTCAAAACTTGAACATCTGTGCTGCCAAAGATAATCAATCGAGCCTGAATGGAGTCAATCAGACTTCTGTCTTATATCAGGTGACGTTCTGTCAGTCATACGATCCAAGACAGAGACGTTCAGATGAGCTCTGCACACTTACAATTCTTTATCTGAATTTGTGAACCTGAAAAATTTATTCAAATAGTTTTTTAAACCTTCTGGAAATTCAAACCATACACACTCAGATAGATGGTTCTCAAAGTAAAATGTTTCAATGCAATAAATTCTGTGGTATTTAAATTTTAGAGCTGGAGCGCGACTTTGTCTCCCCCTTCTGGCAGTGAGAGTGATTACACTATAAACACTGTTGATGTGTTTACGTCACAGGCTCTGCTGTAGCCTGCTCCGTCACTACTGTTGCAGCTGTAAAACCGTGAATACATTGTCACACACCCCCAGCAAAATGACTCATTTAACTAAGAAAATTTGATCCATTAGGCCTGATAACATTTGGAAAGTCTAGAAGAGCTGCATGATTAAATTATTTTATCCCCATTTGAGTCAGCGGAGAGCTAACTGGAAGTTAGCCGGCGGAAGTCATTAGCGTGCATGCTCCACACGTAGAGCATGTGCAGTACACATTCATCCGACCAGCTCGGGAATGTCAAACCCAACACCAGATTTAAAGCTCTGCATACTGTGAAATACAGAGAGATTTATCTGGCGGTGATTGGCTTAATCAGCATTGTGTGAACTTGAGGGCGAAGGCTGGAATATAACGGACGTTCATTTATATGTAAAAGTTCTGCACTGCAGGTTTAACATAAAGTACTTATGTGTATAAATATGTATGTGTGAATACATGCACATTTACTGTATACTAAACCTGTTTTCTGTGGGTTTTTTTCTTTTAGATTATGTTTTATATGTTTGACCTCAATTCAAAACAGAATAAATACAAGGGTAAAAATATGTATATCATGGCCTTATCTTCGCTTCCATAAATATATTCTCACAACAATTTGTGTCAAGAATAACTAAATCAAACCTGTAATGATCCACATTACAGTACGTATCAATTCAGTTTGGCATATTGGTTTCTTTTTGGATTGTTTAAAAAATATTAGAGATAATATCATATAAATGTGGGCTTAATGTAAAAAATACATTAAAAAAAAATCATTCCTGGTCTAAAGGTTGATTATTGTGGATGTTATATATATGTTGAATGTTACACTGGTTGAGAAAAATGTAATTTATCTGCTGACAGTTAAGAATCCCCATCACCACCACTTTAAACATATAATTACGTTTATTGCACCTATCTCCGACCAAACACTGTAGTATATTGCCAAAATATGCCCTCGAGATAACATACTTGCCCAGACATATCATCACAGCAGTCATTACGCCTACAGTAAACATTTGCACATATACAGCATCATAAAAAGAAGAGACACAGCATCTCAGTTCAATCACCCAAAAACCAGGATCCAGGATGCTTTTAATGTTTGTTGGTCATATTAAAACGGAACTGTGACTCACAAAGAGCCGCTGTAATCGACAATATGTGACTCATAATTGTAGCCCAGCTTTTAACCTTGAGAGAAAAAAATGAAGTATTTCGATGGTAAAAGCGGTCTCAGTGTTCGATGATTAGACATGGGTTTAAAATTTCAAATTAGAGGCTGTCAGTAAGAAAACACAAAATGCTTGAAGAACACGAATTCACTTCAAGGTCAGAGACTCAATGACATCCTGTTACATAACCTCTTCAGAGAACTGAACCATTTCCAGCTGAATTTTTAAGATGTTATTCAATAATTCCAATCCTGTGCATAATACAAAAGCCACAAAAACAAATTCTCCAGTTTTCCCTGCAGTGTTTGAATAGCGAAGCTTACAGCTAAAAAGGATGCTTTATGAAGAGCAAAAACATCACAGGATAGAGCTCTTTACTACTGTGATACAGATGCGGAACAACCGTCGGTGTGGGACAGAGAGAAAGGGAGAAAGAGTGTCAGGCAGTCACAGGTGCAGCTCGCCTGTCTGTCTGTGTGTTGCAGCATTGATCGCACAGAACAATCAAATGCACACGGGCTTCTGCAATGATGCAGAAATGCATGAGCTGGCAGTCTTCATCTCTTTGTCAACACAGAGCAGCCCTGAGAGCTTCAATGTCAGATTGACAATAGTGAGGAGATTGGCATTTTTTTAAAATAAGCGTTGATAATGATGTGCAAAAAGTTATTGATGCTCCACGCTGATCTACACTAGAATTATTAAAGGAGGATAAAAAAGTATTACGATATCTAAAGTCAGCATTAAGACTTCTAATGGTTGTAAGACATTGGGAACAGCAATCAGGTGTTATCTAGTTTGTTCATCACATATCAGAAGTTGTTGCATTTAAAGGCCTTTAGCACCAGAAAAATCACGACCAAAGTGTTTCTAAAACTGCTTAAAAAGCCAAAACCATCAATGTGCCTCCAGCAGATTATATATTCTTCTTTAGTAAACAACACATTAATGTTCTATGCAAAAACTTAATGATACTGCATTAAATTGCAATATCAAATTAATCAGATTTAGCTCCTCATAATTCAAATCTGCAAGTAATTTATTCATTAAATTGAATAAATAACAGTGTATCTGCCTCAATAAAGCCATGTTAGCATTTTTTTAATACATTTTTAGTTTGCAGCAACCCTTTATGTACTGTATTATCTGTGCAGTGAGCTTTAGCTGTATCACTTGCTGTAACCTGGTTCATAACAGGATTTATAAGTCATATATTGTGTGTATATTTACTGGTCAAATACACAAATCAGACCTGGCTAGACAGTGTTGTTATTCTTGTAAGATATACTTTTGGAGCATTTCTATCTTTCTTATAGCGTTGACAGTAGAGAGATGACAGGAAGTCAGGAGGAGAGCGAGATAGGGATGACACGCGACAAAGGTCCCTGGCCGGACTCGGTCGAACTGATGCTGTTAACTCCTGGACTATCAGAGGCTTTGAAGACAATGCTGTGAACAATGCTCACTCAACATAGTGTTAATGACTTTACCGTTAGTAGCATAGTGTGTGATTCCACTTGCCATTTATCCAGTAGCATAGGTTTGTTAGCTCAAGCGCGCCCTCTGTCTGTAGTTAAATACTGCTAGTAGCTATGTAACGTTGCCAGTTCATGAGATACGTCCCCTGTGTGAACATGTTAGTGTTGTGACTTGTTGAAATGCTACTTTCAACCTTAACTAGCAGTTGTAATGCATTTTTTAACAGTGCTAATTAGTCATAACATGAAACAGTGCACTAGACACTAGCTAGTAAACCTTTGTGCTAATAGCTTGATGATGTTTCTTAGTGTGCAAGATTTGAGCCGACCATAGTGAGCCAACTGCATGACTGACCAGTATATATATTCTGTTCCTGTCCAAGACAATAAATGGCAGCACAGGCCTCACATCCATCATTCCTCCACCTAACAACAACACAACGCAGAGCCAAGAGGTTGCTCAACCAGCCGGGTTCAGTAACCAGCTGAGTTTAGTCGCATCAAGTTACATTAGCGAGGATCAGCACAGAAGAGTGATACACAAAGGGTACGATCGGTTGATTATTTTGTGCCTGTGTTGATTAGAGCTGCAAGTATTAGTTGATTAATCGATTAGTTGCAAAAATTGGGCTCTAACAAACCATAACGGGCATGTTCCACTGTGTTAAACTATTGTCTGACAATTTATAGACAAAACAATTAATCCATTAATCAAGACAATAATCGTCAGATTAGTTGCAGCCATACTCAGAGTTTAGTCATGTCTGCATTGCAAATTCAATGTGACCTGCACAAAGTATAAGGTGATTGGACCGGCACTATATTGAGAATTTTGAATTTAACTGAATAAAAAATTGTGTATTATGTAATGTCACATACTGCAGCAAAAAAAATACAGTCATGCCACACTGGACAGCATATGTCCTGTTGAGAAATTTAGTTGGTTTCTCTTAGTTTGAGCCATGTGTTTGGCCTTTATATCAAAAGATATAGAGTCAACCCTCACTGTCACCTGTTTAAGCACATGGCATATACCTGCCTACGACACCTACGACAACGTACCAGTGAAGTATCCCAAGCTGCTTGTAGTCCCCTGTAGTCGTGTTGCTGCCCCATTGTCACGACAAAAAACCAAATTAATCTCCCTAAATCAAAAGGGAATCCCTGTTTTGACTGAAAACCCATTCAATCCTTGCTTACTCAAGTGGTTTCTAGGGCTAACCCCTGCAATCAGGAGTGTGGACACATGCCATGAATCATTTATCACAATGGCGAGGGAGTGAATAATATGTGGTACACAGGTGCTCAGTCAAAGAGGATCAGATTTAACGAGATCTATTTATACCCTCTCACTGTGGATTAGGCCAAGAGAATGCCACACTGCTGCCCAATCAAACCTCTTGTTGCTTCACCCTCTGACTACCCATCACCAGTGTTTGCACCAGTGTATCCCCTATTAGAGAGCTGATTGCCACTCAAAGAGACATTAAAATGACTGCTGCGGGATTATTTTACATTAAAAAAAAAAAAAAAAGTCATAAGTAATTATGCCAAGCAGGCCAACTTCGTCACATCCGATGCTAAAGCTTTGGTGGAGGCACCTCTGTGGTCGGAAAAGGCTGAGTGCAAAGGGGGCGCGGGGGGGGGGGCGGAAATCATGTTGGTGTAGTGAAGCTTTACAGGGGGATAAAGAAGCTCTAGGCGAAGATGATAGGAAGAAAGTAGGCCAGTGTTGTATGCTGTACTGCAGATGTGTGAGATTCCTGGAACGGATCCATGAGGTTATATGCAAAACCCTCAATCTCATCAAACCATTGTTGTTATACACATGAAATCTACACAAGCATAAATACATCTCTTTTAACTAAAATACTATAAAAAAGGTGTTTATCAAAGTTAGAGATACTTAACACATCAGAGCTAAATGATTAAAATAAAACTAAACCTTATATTTTACATTAATCTACATAACTATACAGTAACTCGTAATTATTACAAGTAATCTCAATCTGTCAAAGACAATTTCTTAGACTTTAGTTCTTATTATCGGGTAAGCGAAAGGAAAAGGCAAAAATAGATGAAACCCTTTTGATTTACAGCACTCCAGATAAATCAAAAAAAACAAAAAAACAACAAAGTCTGACTCTGACCCATGTCAACAAAAAGCCACGATTAATCTTTTTTACTTCTGCCAGTTCTGCTTCCTTGTCACAGCTGTCAGGTGAGCTGACAAAGTGCAATGCCACATAAATTGCCGCTCGTCTCTGACAAACCCCAAATTCAAAGTCACACATATGACACACACTGCTCTATTAATAGTGTTTAAAAAAGCAGACCGCTTGGCTAAAAAACACTGCGGCTTGCTTTTGTAGTTGCTGAAGACAGCTGTTTCCTTTAAGCCTCTGTCATTTTCTCCATCTGAAGATGTACAGTACGGTACTACATAGCTTTAAACAGACTCAGCTTTGACAAGTCTCTGATTTTTTTTAAGTTAGATGGGAGCTTATTATTATTATTACATATTTTACTTGGTATTTTATGGTAATATGATCAATAGTTGCGGCGAAGTTGCGTAAATTTTCACAAATCATTTCTATTTTGACTACTAGGATACAACTGTGTCAGCTGCCTTATTATTGACAGTGTCCTTTATTGATTAACAGTCAAATATAGTAAACTTATATCAAAATATTCTGATCATAACATAACGCACACGTGGGAGAAAGGACATTATAATGACATGTTCTGCATTGATAGTGTTTTGAAGGGTGACAGCCGTTCCAACTGTTTTCTTTGTCGTTTAAGGAATCAATAGTCGTCTGTAATGAAACTTTCAATCTATTCTCAATAGCTGTATGTATTAAATAAATCATTACATCATCCTTACAATCATTCAGCATTTTATTTTAACACCCAGCAGAAAAAAAACATGGCAGTCATCTCTGAGACTTTTCATTTGTAATATCCTGCAAAATCTGACAGTGGTTTTCAAAATGAAAGAAATATCTATGTACTGAGGCAAGATGTCCAAAACCAGCCAGTATTTCATGTTAAGCTGTTCTGCACTATAAAATAGGTCAGGACAGGGATTAAAAATAAATATCAGTTATATGGGCTTCACCAATACTGTAGCCCCACCATATACAAAGGACTGGGATAAAGTGGCTTAGCTATAAACCAGTTTCTACACACTCAAAATACACCAAAGACAGATTAGTAATTCGGATATGTTAGGAATGTTGCTATAAACTCAAATGAAATAGAAAGAATTATATAAAACGTTTTCATTTTACAAGAGAAACAACCTCGTTGAACCGAAGTATCAGTTACAGAAACGGAAATGACAACAATCTGACAGAAATAAAAACAACAATCAGCACTTCCACTTTCAAACTGGTAATTAATGGGGATGACATGTAGGAAAGTGCACATCCTGTGTAAGGAACATGAGACTGCCGCGACGACAAACACTCAATTACAATATGACTTACAAAGCAAACAATACACAATAGGCAAGCAGGGAACACCCAGCTTCTTATTCATGTTGGCCTCATAAAGCACTTGAGCTGACCTACTGTAAATACAAAACATCCCAGCTGCCACTCAACGCTCCAGAGAGCATGTCCATGTCAAATTACCTGTTTGGTAGGAAAAGGAGCGTTTTACTCTGGACTGACTCATTTCTGTATCCGAGTGCTTCACAGGAGCCTGTCTGTAGAGCATCACAATGCAGAAAAGAAAATACAGCAAACTGTTTTAACTATTACCTTTTGGACCTGCGCAGGCGGGCTCCACTGAAGAAATGTGGCATGTTAAAGTTGGACAGCACTGTCCACAGACTAGAGTCAGACATTGTGTCCAAGTCATGCCAAAGAGGGAGATGTAAAGGGGGCTTTTGATGACCTGATGAGGAGAAACGATGGCTTTCGAGGTTCAGGAGGATGCGACCTCCAGAGAAGTCCTGACAAGTATTCCTACAACAGCTCTTCTTAGGTCCAAACTTCCTTTGCACAGGCACATCTGCAGCCAGCTGCGGCATAAACACACTAGCAGAGAGGACACGTTGTCCTCCTCTGTCCTCAAATAAAAAGTAATCCAGGGAGGATCCTGAAAGGCACACACAGTGTGTGATCCAGGTCAGGCGTTGACAGCCTCCACTGTGGCAGGGATATGAAACCTAATACCAGCTGACTTTTTGTTTTCTCATCTCACTGCGACTGTGTTCTGTATCCCAAACACTCACCCTGCTCCCTTCGCTCAACATGCTTCATATCATGTAACAGGCATCTACCACTTCACATCCTGTGAAGGGGGGGGTTGTGAGACAGAGGGGTGCTGCATCATCAGCAGATGCTGCTGTGCACTCGCAGCTTTCACAAACTGGCACCCCTCCAAATGTCCGGTGGGTCAGTGTATTAGGCAGGACCTATTTGAAATGGAAATGCTGCGCTTTTGCGTGGATTTCGTCTGCTACTGCATAAATTCTTCCCTCTACTGTGCCCTGCATAGACATAGTCCTTCCTCATTCATTTGATGGGAGCCTCACCTTAACTTCATCACCTTTGATCCTTGACTCATGTTATCTGGCCGGCTCTCGAGGCAGATAAGCCGCCAAACTGCCAGTGACTACTGAAAACAAGCAGATCTTCAGTTTGGAGTAATCAAATTTATCAAAATATTAATTCAAAAATGCATTTTCCTTTAATTATAATAGGACAGACCTTTCATAAACATGTCAGACAAGGAAAACTGGCTAGGAAAGCTGTACTCAAGCATGCACACGCACACATAAAATCTGGTGTTTTGTCAGTTCTGTGATGAATTTGACTTTCGAGTCCTGCGTCTATGTGAGAGTTCAGGGTCAGCTCATGATACCAGCTTGTGAGGAGCGAAATATGCAGACAAATTCTCAGAAGTAGCTGTCAGACAAAACAATATTCCACCTACATGAACCAATGCATTTCATTGCAACCTTAGGACCAAAGCATTGATTACTTATATCCAATGATTATCTCCCCCGTGAGAGAATGCAAGGTTCAGCCCTGCAAACAGACACTTGGCCGAGCTGCAACAATAGCTGTGATAAGAGCCCCTCTGTTAGTGTGTGTGTGCAGAGTTGCTGTAATCACATGAGTGATGAAGTAATGTATATATGCTACTTTCGCAATCCAGGTTCAAAACATTGGACTTGTCTTACCGCTTCAAGTCGTAACAGAAACAGAATCAGACATGCATATAAACATCTTTTTTTTCTGCCACAACTCCAACAGATTTGACATCTGTTGAATCAACAATGTCAATAACCAAATAATGTTTAAGTCATTTTTTATAATCAAAAATTCCAAAACTTCACTGGTTCCAGCTGCTCAATTGTAAATATTTGCTGGTGCTGCTTGTCTTCAACGAGAGTTAGACAAAACAAGCTTCATGAATATGTCAACTTGGGATTTAAAACAATGAATAAACAATTTTCACTATCTTCTAATATTTTATGGACCAAATAATAATAATCAGTTAATCAATCAAACAATCAAACAACTGTTTTCAGATTAATCAGTAATGAAAACACAGATAATACTGAACTAATATCATCTTTTGCTGTTTATATTCTTATGTTTTGGGCCAATTTCTTGAAATATGTGTATTATTTTAAGTTATAATGTATTAAACCAAAATAAAGAAGATATCTCTTTATGACATGTTTCTTTTTTTATGACGGGAATAAAGACAAACAGACCACATGACCTACCCATTTGTCTTATGAGATCATTAGGACGAAGTCCAACATCGGCTGTCTTGTCAGGACTCTGTTTGGCCGGTTATTCCCGCTCACAGTGAACACGAGAGCAAAAGAAGTGTTTCAAAGACAGGCTGAAAGCTTCACTAAGGAAGTGCACAGTCAGACCTGAGGACCATCAGGATGCTGCAGATGAGTCTAATCACTTGCCAAGTGCTCTGCCTGGAAGGGATTCAAAAGCTCAGGAAGAGAGTCGGAGAGCCAAATCAACAAAGGGAGGAACACTACCATGACTGACACATAACCGCTAGTTCTACTTACGTGTGCCTTTTTTTTTTTTTTGTAATAAAGTGTTATCAGAAGCCATTTTTGTGTGTGTGTGTGTGTGTGTGTGTGTGTGTGTGTGTGCATTCCCTCAGAGTGGCTCAGTCCGTCTCCCTACAGGCCGGTGTGACAGCCTTCACTCTAATTATGGCTCTGTTCTGCTTCTGTGTTCCACATAAAACGACGGTTCAGACGGTTCAAAGTCAAACTTGCATAGAGCAGCATGAATAGGGAGGTCACCGGCAGCGCTGACATCACACTCGGAAAATTTGGGTTACTGTCCTCTTACTGACTTATGATTTGTTTCTGGTAGCTCTAGAAAATACACAAAGACCGATATTTTAACAATGACATTAGTTTTGGTTCAGTGAGATATGACAATATGAAAATTACTGTGAAATATCTGGTGAACTGTGAGCATTATCGTATAATTAGATGAACTTTTTTGCAGCAAAGCAATTAGCACAAGCACCGGTTTGTTATAATTCATAAATTTTGGTAAATGTCAGCATATTTTGTGAAATCACTGTCTACTCTGATGGCTTATATGAAATACAGAAGCTGAAAATAAACACTTTTACACTTTGTCTGGATATTTTCTTGCTATATGAGCAGCTGACCAGTTAAATCCTGAACTAGTTTCTCCACAAAAACCTCATTAAATTTATAATCCTTAAAATATTCATGGACTCAAACCCCATTTTTGATGCTAGTCATGGTCAGTGTTTGTTGAGCAATGGTGTCACGGTCAAACGTTGTTATTTGTTCTATTGATTAGTTGCTGAACATCAAGAAGGCAAGAAGTCTTATCCAGTATGAGCTGGTCCGAGGGTAAAATTAAGAGAGCGAGAGGGCGAAGGAGGACGAATAGAGGGGAGAGATTTTAAAGGATACGGATGGCGATTTTCTATATTTTTCTGGGTGTCGACAAATCTCATGTTTAGAGCAAAACCAACAATGAATTGACCTACTTGATTTGTTGTCCAATAACTATTAAAAACACGTCAATAAGCCACACCGTTGCAGTGGGCGACATGTTTGGGGCCGTTTCCAAACAAACTACTGGAATCGTATCAAGCTTTGGATACACAAACACTTGATCAAATTGTTGGTTTGGCTCTGCATATGAGATAAGATAATTGATGCACCAACTTTGCAACACAAGCAAATTCTTAATCGATCATCAATCAGTCACTAACAACCCTGATTCCTGTATTATTTAGATGAGATTGGTGCAAAGTGCTGTAGGTTACCGCATCATTATTTGAACATATTGATCAACAAAAACAATTTGCCTCTTGATCCAAAGCACTGCAACACTAAACCCATCAAGTACATGATGGAATAAAAAACTCAATTCACCAATAAATAAATAAATAAATAAATAAATAAAAACACCCAGTAAAAAAACATCTTCACATTGTTGTATGGAGCTGACTCACTTAAATGCCTGCTCCACTTGATTCTCTATGAATGCAGAGAAGAACAAGGAGGTGGTCAGAGGTGACTTGGGTGGGTGTTTTGTGGTATTCATTGATACAGAAAATTCTCAAAATCGAGTCTTTTGAATGAAGAAAAACATTTCAAAGTTTCATTCCAACTATTTCTCAACATTTGCGTCAGACGCTGCCCAAATAAAGCAAACTAAACCCGACAGAAAACATGGTTGTTCCTTTCATCAGTAGAACATACAGACATAAGTTCTTGTGCTGTGAACTCTCCATTTTTTAAATGTCATGTTTGTTCTATAAGGTTTAAGCATTTTGGACACACAGCAGTTGAAGCTGCTGCAGAGGGGCTGCATTAAACAAACAGTCAACCAATCCTTTAGGGCATAAAATTCACCTTTAAATAAAACTACAGGTACTTCCTTTGATCTCATATAGTAGACTGTATCTGTGTATAATCAACATCTATCAAGGATAGAGACGAAGCTGACATGACACTGATCTGCCATGTCACTGGATAACAAGGCAAGCTTTTTCCATTTTGTCTGGACACATTGGACCTCGAGAGCCTGGGTGGCAAACCGGGAATAAACTGATCAATCAACCAATGTAGAACCACAAGACGGCATCAGACCATAGACTGCATGTAAAGATAGATGTAGCGAGGTGTGACGTCACCCACTGATGTACATTGGAGCCGTTTGAAGCCCAGAGTTGCTGTTTATGGTCGTGAAATCTTTTCAGTTTGGAGCCAGGACCTTTCAAATAAGGAGTGCTGGGTGCAAAGATCATGCAGTAATCAGTAACTAGGATACTAGTATTTATCATGTATATGAGGATATGAATAACCAGATTTCTCTGTGCTCCATGTCATATCCCCAATATGATCAAAACGGGGATAAGCCTCATAACCGGGCTGCTCAAATCCATGTAAACGCAGACACTGAGACCATTCTTTACTTTGATGTATTGCGAATGCCACAAATCCTACTTAGCACATGAAAGAGGAGCATAAACCCAACCTCAGAACAGAGAGGGGCAAGATGGGGGAAGGGGTGAACCCATCAACATTATATAAGCACTCTTCTTACAATGTCATTTCAATGGCGGATGATTTTAGGAGGGCGAACTGAATACCCGGCTCTAGCCTTGTGGCACATGAACACAAGAATGACTCAAACATGCACTAATAGGCCTTTCAAAAACCAACCAAATAGCCATGGTTCAAGAGCTTTCGCTTACCTCCAAAAATGAAATGCGTGCAGAGGGCTGCACGGACTGCAAGGGCTAGTGGGAGTGGGGCTCAAGCTTCGGGGAGTGAGGCTGTAAGTTAAATGGAGTGTAGTGAATAGTTTTCTTTTATCTCACACACACACACAGACAGGACAGAGACCCCTCCCTACCCCCCCCTACAGCTCTGACATATTCACAGATCAAGACAGCAGCATCATGTAGAGCAGTGGTTCTCAACCTTTTTGGTGTCAAGGAACCCCAAATTGATACACATCAGGCTGTGGATCCGTATTTGATAGTCTCAAGGATCCCCATCTGCCACTGTGGAGTGGCATCTTAACAGTGAAAAGTGTGAAACCTATCAACAGAATAGTCATTATCTATGAAATAACAGTGATTCCCCATTTTTCTGGGGACCCCCTGGAACCCCCTTGAAGAATTCGTAGGGGGTCCCACTACCCCAGGTTGAGAACCACTTATGTAGCAGCGTAAATCATCCCTGTCAGATGATCCAAAATCGTGTTTGAAGAGCAGGTTCCCAAGGCATTTG
Organism: Thunnus maccoyii; assembly: GCF_910596095.1. Taxonomy (NCBI): domain Eukaryota; kingdom Metazoa; phylum Chordata; class Actinopteri; order Scombriformes; family Scombridae; genus Thunnus; species Thunnus maccoyii. The sequence goes on along the minus strand of NC_056551.1, from coordinate 23,143,756 downwards.
TCTAGTTCTTAAAATGTGTGTTTGACATTGGGGATTATTTGAGCCCCAAAGCCTGTTTCAATTCAGACTAAAAAAAAATCAAAGAAGACAAACAAGCAGACTTGCTACAGAGTTATAGAAGAGAGACAACCTAATCCACATTTCTTACTGAATGCTTGTGATAACGATGGAAACAGTGTGTTTCCTGTTATTCAAATCACACAGAGAGACTTTCACTTTACCTACGTGGTGTCAAGGATTGAGGCCTATGTAGACTTTCAGCAGTGGCACTGCAGAGCATTAGGTCATATAGAGGTGAATAAGTTTTACTGCAGTGGAAGTCCAGAATATTCTGACATATACAAATCCTTAGAACAACACAGGAAATTAGCCACATGGTAAACCACTGTATATGGACAGTATACACCGTTTACAGGGTGATTTTTCTTTATTTTTCTTATTGACAACAAAGATCAAAACCAACAACGAAGTGATTCTACTAACAAGTATTTACTGACTAGCCAGAGCCTGATAAATTGTATTCTTCTGTGCCACTGAGCTCCAAACTGTTAAAAACACATCAATGAGCCAAACCGTGACATGTTCCTTCATTATGATGAACATGGGCTCTGTAGTCACCAATCAATCCCAGCTATACTGATGTAAATACTCACTACCGCATCAAATCTTAACATTTTGTAATATTTGCAAAAAACTACAGTGGCCTTTTTGTAAAGCAAATCAAAGTATACATTAGTGACTAAAGATTTACATCTTCAGTGGGAAGAAATGAGCTTTTCATGAGATTTCTTGACATTAAATAAAACATATAGAATATCGCCGACCTTACCCTTTAATGAGCACTAGTAGAAGTACAATGTAATGTGCCCAGACTTCACTGTGTGATTATATAAACTATGATCAGTGGGTAGTTCACTTAAGAAAAGGTCATTTTAAAATGCTTGTAGATAAAACACAGCACATTACTCATTATCCATGAAAATAGAACACAGGTTAATTACAATGATCTCTGGTTCGTAAAGGAATACCGACACATACATTTTGTCCTGAAATCTGCACAGAAATAATGATTTTAAAGAAAATCTAACATACAGTAGTCACTCATCTGTCCAATTTGCCTCTCTCAGTTGCAGATTTTAAAGCCTCAATTGGAGGGAACCATAACAAATGCCTTGTTGACCTGAATAAAAAAAATGTCAAAATAACTGGCTGTGATAAAAGAGGAAACCTGCCATTAAACACACAGCCTTCAGTCATTTTTCATCTTATTGATCAAATCCAACAAACGCTGCCACAAGATTCATGATTGGTGTGTTATGAGCGCATGTGTGTGTGTGTGTGTGTGTGTGTGTGTCTGTGTTTCCTTCGTGTGCACTGTGTGTGTGTGTGTGTCACACCAGCAAAAAAAAGCATGTGCTGTTGCGGCACTCCTTAGTATGACATGTTATCTGTCTGTCTGTCTGTCTATCACACACACATGTGCAAGAAAACATGAATGCATGAACATACGCACACACACGCACTCACAAACAAACACAAGGAAGTCACTGTTGGCTAGCTATGAATGATTTGACATCAGACTTCCTGCTGCAGATGCTGCTGCTGCTGCTGCTGCTGCTGCTGCTAATGCTAACGCTGCACAGAGCTTAAAGCAAGCACTGAAAGACAGCAACAAATATGACACAGAGACAGATGAAGCTACTGCAGAGGAGCTGCCTCCCCAGCCGGCTAGGATAACGGAGGAAAATACTCACTCTAGCGTCAGCCCTGGAATTCTCAGCCTCTCCCGCTGGGCTTTCATGGCTGAACTGTGCTCGTTTGCTCTATTGTGGTCATGATATGCATTCACACTGCCTGCCTGCCTGCTGCCCCCCCTGCACTGACAAAGAGCCAAACCCAGCCACCACAGTGCGATGAGATGGATTGGTTTTCTCTCCCCCCGCAAAAAGGGAGGGGGTAAAAAAGGGGGGCAACGGTTCTTGTTTTGGTCTTTCCACGTTCCACCTTGAAGCTGTCAAATGAGATCCTCAGTCGCCTGCGGAGGGCATGGAGGCAGGACAATACCCGCTCTCCCCTCCCCTAATACACGCCCCCCTGCTCCTTCACAGACGCACGCACATTTGTGTGTCCCCCCCCCTTCACCACCACCACCACCCCACCACCACCCCACCATCTCCACCAGCTGGTGACTTGCTACGTAGCAGAAATTAATGCAATACATTCAATGTACATTTTATCTGCTCCTCTGTACGCAGTCACCTTGACAGATGCTAACACAAGGCACGCACCATATGATGCAATGTCACCACAGCCACAGGGATGATGTCATCCTCGAAAGAAAAACATAATGCACCACTACCTGCCAGTCCACATCAGTCAATGAACGGCAAGACGGAAAGCACACCTGGCTTAAAGTCCTTTCTACACAGTAAATCACACAAATAAAAACAAAGAGGAAGAGCTAAAAAGAAACGTAAAACATCTAATGAAAGTATGAATTGAGTATTTGTGCTTAAATTAAAGAGGCATATGAGAGTTGGGTGTGATAGTGGACCAGAGTGTCCCTGCTCCTGCAGGGATTTAAAACACCCCAGAGATTACTGCCTGTCATTAGTTAAATTATACCTATGATGTATTTTATCTACACATATTGCTGCAGACACACTATTGCTAAACCATCAAGATCCCAATAAGTCAAAATGGATCAATGACTCACTAACAGGAACTCTTCCGAGGATGAACTACTGCTGATGACAAAAGAGGGAATTTATTCAGATAATTTAACAACACACTGTAAAAATTACACTATTAAAATGTGTAGAGCTGCAGTGATTACTCTATTAACTATTAACATTTTTAAAGCAACAAGCAAATTGAAGACATCACTGCAGGCTCTGAGAAATTGTGAACGGAATTTTCACAATTTTTTTTTTACATTTTATTGACAAAACAATGAATCAAGACAATAATTGTCAGAATAACCAACAATGAAAATAATTGTGAGTTGCAGCCCTAACAATGTGTAGTGTAATGAGTCATTTCAGCAACAGCTAACTGCCACTAAAGTTCTGCTGTACAGGTGAGTGGATGATGGTGCTTTTGTCAAAATGGGGACGATGGGAGACGAATAGAGAGCAGCTAGACATCACTTAGCTGTGGCCTCACTCACTCATCCGGTACACCAATGAATTCTTTATTGCCATGAGCATGTTTGAGGAGCAAAAAGCCACTGCAGAGGACGCCGAACGCTGCACTAACCACAAACCCAAGAGTTGAGGCGAGCAGGAATTGGAGCATAAGAAGATGTAGCGTTGTGTGTGGCATAGAGCGGGTCAAGAGAAGGCTACAAACTAGGAGTCAATAAGATTGCCTGATGTACTGTCCTGTAATTAGCAGGAATTCTGATGCTAATATTTATTTATATTTTTCATTTTTAAATTGTTCAATTTTCCAACTTACATTGTGGGTTCAATAAGCCGATTTCTTTCAAGCTTGGGGTTGATTCACGATCTATTTTTATTTGCCTGCAAAATGAAATAAAACATATTTTTAAAGACAGTTGGGCAAGAATAATAAAAGACCTGCACCACCTGCACAGCTGTCATCATTATGCATAAAATACAGGTTATCCCAGCTACTGACTGTCAGTACCAGATGCGTCAACTAAGTAGAGGACATCTAGTTTAATAATCAGGTAATAATTACAGACAAAGCAGAAAAGTCAGCTCACTAATTGATCTGCTGCTGATATGTGCAGACCGCTGCTTGCTAGCGTTAGCTACCCGGCAGGCAAACTGATCAATGTAGAATCTGGAAACTGTTCAGTCGACTCCCAGATCTTCAACTCTCTTAACCAGAGGCGATACCTCGTCAACGAACACAAACATGTCAGTGTGCAGAGTCATTTTCAGTCTGTCCTTATCGTAGATGCGACTGTTAAATTCACAACGAGAATAGCCAGAGACAATGAGCCACCTGGAGTCACAGGACCAAACATTTTCAGGATGCTAGGCAATGCTCTCCGCCCTAAAATGTGTCGTGGAATATAACAGTGGAGTTAAGAGGATCCAAAAAGAGACAACGACAGTCTAGATAGGTTTTACACTCTGGAGAAATGTGTAGACAAAACAGACAAAACTTTCTTGGATCATCATCCATCCAAGTAAAAGAACAGCCACCACACCCAGTCCCAACTATCACATCTGTTTCTGCAGTCAAGCAAGCTCATCACATCCCCTTAAACACTCATATATCAAGTGTTACCATCTGGTTGCCAAAATAATATCCCTCTGAAACACCTTCAAAAATGACCAGATCCAACTATCACTAACACTATAAACAAGTAATGACGGACTTTGCTCTCTACTGGACACGTGCTGTGTTTTTATCCGTATCATTAACTAGGTCAGAGACAAATTTCCATTGATTTATGATGGACAAAGTCTTTCTGAATCTGTCACACTGTCTCAATATGTTTTGTGTACTTCTGAATAAATTCACACTGTTAGTCTAAACTTTTCAGTAAACAGATTCAGACTCATTCTTCTGTCTGTTCAACCAGGACATGATGGAAAAGAATAATTCCTTCAGTGACTACATGAATACATATGTAAATGAAACTTATTATTTAATATAACAATGCCAGCTGTTAATCTTTGAAGGAAAAAGATGAAGGAAAGGTGCAAAAACAATCACAATAAAAAAGTGAAATAAAAGATTGCATTAATCCTGGACCATCAGTAATCATAACTAATCATTGGTTGTATGTAGCACAGTTGTTTAATTCACACCTTCCAAATCAATATGTAGACACTTTCAGGCATTTTTATGCTTTAGAGTCTGTTGGCCACCAGTTATAGAAGAATTAATATATATTTGAGATATGCATGTTTTTGTCATTTTCTACCTACATAGAAAATGTATCAGAACAATATAGGAAACTACAAAAAGAAAATTGTATGAAATGAATTTACAATATGTCACAATATTAAAAATATATATATATATAAAATAATGATTCAGCTGAGATAGTTTAGTTTAACTGAATAATTTTTTTGGAAAAACATCACAGAGTGATTTCCTTTGTGCTGTTAATCTGTGGCTTTCTGTAAAGGTTCGTGACTCACCGAGGTTTTCATAATAATGTCTGACTGCTGCTGTATCTGGGGTGAGAAAAAACTCACAGCACAGTTTGTTCCGCTTGAATTCAGCTCTACTTCTATGCAGGTGAAGTAGACCCAACATCAGTCTCTGCTACAGTATGCTGACTGTTGTTCAGCTCTACAGAAAGCAGTGATACTGTACGTAATGAGACGTTGGAGTGACACTCATTACCTACATCGTTTTGCAAAAACACGGAGCACGTGCATATCGCCATTTGTCAATGAGATCACATATTTTGGGCATCTTAACTACAATGATCTCACAACCATTCATCATGCATCCTAAGCACAGCTGCACAACCATTCAATTATACACAACTCTCTTACTTGTCCTTTAGATTTGAATTAGTATAATTTACAAATTACTTACATCTTTAAGTTAATGACACAGCTCTTGTGTAAATCTGTCCATAGTGACAATTTCATGCAACTTCTTGTGACCATATACACTGTATAATTGAGGGCACTCACAAAAACACTCAAAATACATTTGTTGGCATTTCTTAGAACAAAGCGTTCCCATAATGTTTGTGCATACTTACGAGATGATGATTAGTTATTTAATTGGGATTTCAGACCGAAAATGGAAACACTTTTCTGAGGAATACTTGATATAATGCTGCACAAGTAATCTGGAGTTTGATGGACATTTTCTGTTCATTTGTAGCAGCCACCCAGTATCTCCTGCAGTTTGGAATTCTGTTTGATTTCAATGCATAAAACATTATGAACATCAGTTTTTAGAAAGACGTCCAACTATTTTGTGAAACTAAAAACTAAATTAAAAGATTCTCTCACAAGTTCTACTTTCCTTCTATTCAGCATTACTGTAACAAATTAAGGTTTACATTTAACATTGTGTATTTACTGGACAAAACCGTTTGTCAAATGAATAAATGTTAATTTACACTTATTTATTTAGCATTTTGTCCAAAGTGCTGTAAAAATGAGGTGCTATCCAAGTCACAGCAGATGAAGGAGGAGACTGCAGGTGCATGAAGTAACACATAAGTGCATAGGAAATTAGATTCTTTTTTTTTTTGAGAGAGAGAGCATGTTAGATGAGTAGGTACTCTCAGGAGACGTAGGTCTTCAACTGATTTTTCTGAAGGCGGAGAGGGATTCTGCTGACTGAACTGAGTCAAGTAACTGTTTCCACCTTCGAGGGAGCACACAGCAGAAGAGTCTGGATTCAGATTTCCTTCCTCACAGTGATGTGAAGACTAGTTGTTCTTGCATGGGCTGATCAAATTAGTATCAGCAGATGCTGCTCACAAAAAGTGCCAGACCTAGTAAATATTTGATGCTCCAGAGAAAATACTGCATCTATGTACACCTCAGGGACGACTGTAGCCGTAAAACTACTACTAGAACACTCTCAGTAAATGGCTAACCACTAACAACTTCATCTGCAGGGATCCAGTTCATGAAGTCTGGTCGACAGCATCTGTTCATATTACCATAAAAAAAACCATGTAACAGAATCTACAGTCAACAGTTCCTCTTCAGTATCTGGTTGCATGGAAAAGCCGTTGATGTAGTCGGGCAGCACAACACCTTCAGTTCCCTTTCAGCTGAAACTGCAACAGGTTGTGTTTCTGTGCTGATGATGAGAAATGGGGAATATGATCTATCATAACGGTCAAACAAATCCAATGAGTGTCTTGCCAAAATAAACAAATGATTGATTTTCAGTTATTTAATTGGACCCGGCAAAAGACTTCCAGTTATTAAGGTCAGCCTATAAATAGGTTCCTGTGATACCTCAACTAGAATAACATGTGTTTAAAACAACTCCACACATGACATACCATAAAAAGGTGCAATCTATCACTCCTGTGGCTGTGGAAAAGGAGCTACTGTAACACTGTAAATCCCCCTCGGGATGTAAAGAGTTGGTGGAAAAGCTTGAAAAATAACTTGCATGCTGACGCCAGAATATTAATGACATCAAATGTTCAGTAGATGGCTCTCTGTCACAATAAATACTCTGCTGTGTATTTGACAAATACTGAGCCAGTACAGTTTCTGAAGTTTCTTTTTCCAGTAACGTTTACTTGTTGTGATTAGAGGATAAGTAGATGTAAAGTCTGTCAGTTCCAGGTTGCACATCATTATCACTAACATTATCATTTACATGCTCTGATGTTTGCTTATTCCCTACTCAGCTCCAACATCAACAATTTACACCATCATCCTGTCTAACAGTGTTTAAAAATGAAGCACACAAGTGGGACACAGCAGTTACAGAATGCAGCGATACTAACAATAAAGAGAAGTAAATATATCCTAATATATATATACATTTATGTATATCTTAATGTGTTACTTGATGCTCACTTTTCTCATTTTCAAAGTGACAAATCAGTCTTATGGTTACCAAGGTCACTGGAGAATTTAGTGCTCTAAATATAAACTGGTGCAGTTGGTGATCTCACAGCAGGCTGTTAGTAATGGCTCACCTCTATTACAGAAGGTGCCCCCTCTGGTGAGGTGGCAGCCAGAGCAGCAAAGTGTCATGGGTAAATCTTTCTGCACAGATAATATATGTCAAACTGAACCAAAACCAGTGTCCAGGAAGCCTGTTATACCTTCACATGGTTTAAAAGCTGCGTCTCATCTGTCATAGCAATCACAAAGTATAATCTTTAATAACCTAATGAACAGAAATCTGACAAACTACATTGGTAATTGATTCATTTTTTCATTTTTTAAGACACAGAATGCCAAAATTGTCTGATTTCAGACTCTTAAATGTGAATATTTCCTGGTTTCTTTAGTCTTTATGATAGTAAACTGAATATCTTACAGTATGTATGCTTACTAAAGGCCATCAGAAAACTGCCTACTAGCTCAAAATAAATATCATCCAAATCACTTATGTGGCAATTTGTGGGATTCATTGAAAACTGGTAGTCTTTAATAATAATAATTCATAAGTTGTCAAGCTGATTTGGAGATGAAGGGTTTGAATTGAAGGGTCCACTCTGGGGTTGGATACTGAACTTTATACTTTTAATGGTACCAACCTAATTACATCTGTACTACCGAGTACCGATTCACGTTGGATCAATCGGAGCCAAATTTCAGTACCTTGCAGGTCTGAGAGTGAGCGCAGCCCCGAAAGAAGTTTTAAAAACACACATTTAATTACTATTAGGTCCTGACTGATCCTGTCGGCGTGTCTGGAGATTTCAATAATCAATGAAGTTCTCTCTCTCTCGCTCTCAATGGGGAGACGTAGCAGTGGGGGGGATCGCTGCATATAACTCTATATTTGTTATATATAATTGTTCAGACCGAGTGCTAGAGCAAATCAATAGGACGGGCATTTGATTTTAGTGAGGGTCACACATTGCATTGTATATTTGTTTACACACACACGGACCCCCGTGCCGCCCCGCTGGTTAAAAACAACAACATATTTGGTCTTTGCAAACAGAAATGATATACGTGTTCATTGTATATTGTTCATTGCATATAGAGCAGGAAAGTGAGATCCGATCACAAGTGGTCACTCGAGACTCGTTTGGAGACACATTCTAATGCCAGATGTGAACAGATGTACTTAGAACTGTCCACTTGAGATCGGATCACCCAAGATGCATGTTAATGCCAGGAGTAAACCAGCTTTGAGATGCAATCAGATGGAAAACATCCCCTCTCTAAACAGTATACTGTATGTCTATGTAACACATATATGGGTACTTACAAACTGCCTCTTCTAGGAAGACTCAGCTCCTTCTGTAAATGAAAAGAGAAGAGTTATAAGTACACAAATAAATTCACAACTTAAAATCAGTTACAGATATGTAGCATTGAAAAGGTTACATGGTTATTTGTGCAAAGCTGGTAAATTTGCCAGATTCATGATAGCTGTCAGTATAGATGTGATGATACCCATATGTATGTTTATTTCTCAGGAATGACAAGCGGAAATGTGTCTTGCAAAAAGTGATACAGCCTCAGAAACACCACAGTCAATAAAGAAAAACAAAATCACATCAAAATTAGAAGAACAAAATTAAGAAAGTGGATGTTAAACATGCATTAACTGATTTTTTGGCCACTTGTTTTCAGCAGTAACAAGTTCTGAGCACAACACTGACATCATCTTTTAAGTTGATACAGTGAACTTGATAGCAAACAGTTGCTTATTTCTACATACATCAGTCATGGAGTAACGTTATCATTCATGTGGAGTCGTGTTTCTGTCCACCTGGTAAATCTAAGTCCAATATTCACTCTGTTTTAGCTGTTTTGCTCTGTACCAACCCCTGAGGGAAATATCTGGCTCTTTAGCTGCCAAATGCTCCACTATGGTCACCAGCTAGTTGCCAACTACGTCTGTTTGCCGTTTGGTGCTGAGTTTTTAGAGCTTGTTCTCTGAAAACAGCTGCCTGCTGTGGCCAAAAGTGACACTATGAGATTTGTGAGAGTGAACCAAAACAGTAAAGTTGCAGCCGGGCAGCTAAACAATAAGCTGAAACTCGTTATAAAGCTCAGTAAAGCCGAGGGAAGCTGCAGAGTCACTGACAATTCTCTGTAGGTTCATCACTGCGAGCCATACCTCTGACATTACACACTGTCATTTGATACATTGTTATGGTAAAAGATATTGATCATAAACGCTTTAAGGGAGATTTATATTCTTTTAAAAAACACAAAAAGCCCATTATTCTGCTGCAGTAACAGCGGTTTTACAGCTTCACAAACAGCCACCATATGGAAGGATATCACAGAGCAGGTGTAAGCTGCTACATCCCATCACAGAGAAGCCGGTAATAACTTTCATAGAAAGCATCTGGATTTAAAAGCGTTCACTTAAAATCACATAATGGCTGAACCAAGTGAACAGGAGCATTTTACCATCAAGACCAAGGCCGTAGTCTCTGACAGTGTTTCAAATGAGGACATTGACCCCAAGCACAATGCTGAAAATACTGGGAAAATGTGTCTCCCCTTGCCAACTCTTTTCACTGATCACTTGTGACAATTAGTTTATGCTAGACTCTCTGTAAAATACTGCTTTCCTTAAGCAGTCTATTCAAAGTCCAGTTCAATCAATAAATGTTTACTTTACAAGGTGTCCTGGTGGCTGCTGATCATGAACCTCAATATTCCTGGTTTGAGTCCAACTGGGGACCTCTGTTGCATCTCTCTTTCCATTCATTCCCTGTCATCAATATACTGGTGACTCTCCAATAAGGTCATAAAAAGCCCCCCCAAAAAATATCATATATTTGAACATGGAGGTTTATTCTTAAAAAAACCCCAAACATTTACTTTACACCTGGTCTAAATCAAGTGTAAATTAAGAGTCTGTGAAGATTCTCAGTCATCCAGGTCATGGTTATCTGAGCAGGGTTGAATTGAGGGCAACTGGACTTGGTTGCAGATACTTGAAGATGTTGGGGCTTCTTCAGTTCTAACTGACTGGTGGGGAATCCCAGGTATTAAACCTCTCCGGGGTCGTTATCAAGGTAATTGATACCACTTGGTTCATTAGTGCTCCTGGCCGTCGTAACGACAGTCATTAGAGTCGTTGGAGTCACCTGAGCCAAAGTGTAAATGACAGTCGTTGGAGTTGTCAAATGAGGCCAAATGTGAATGGTTGTTAAGTCTCCTGGGAAGAGATGAAAGGACAGCACTGTAGGTGGGGGGTAAGTGGAATCATAGGCCTCCTCCTCTGTTGAGGGACGGTTTCTCTACTTTGACCTAGATAGCCTCCTCCACTCCTCTTTCAAACCATCATTCCTCCCTATCCAAAATATGTACGTTGTCCTTGAAAGAGTGTCCCTTATCTTTCAGGTGAAGGTAAACTGCTGAGTCTTGACCTGCGGAGTTGGCCCTCCTGTCTTGAGCAATGTGTTTATTTAATGGTTGTTTAGTTTGCATTGGACTGCATACACTTTATAAAGTCAGGTTAATACTCAGGCATGAATAGAAAGGTATAAAAGTCGAATCAGAGGGCAAACATTTGACTTTTCAAGGGAATTGCTTTTGTTATTTTTTAAAATTTTGATAAATACTCAATATTACAATGTTGCAGATGTTGTTTCTTTAATACACCTTACCTACAATTATGAGAAATACAATTATTTATGCCTGCTGACCAGTTACAGTACAGTCCACACTGTGAATAAAATAAAAAGTGTGCATCTTAGTGTAACACGGAGCGCCTCCCCTGCATGGCTCCTGACAGCTCTGTCAGCTGAATTGCAGATCACACTGTAAACTATCTATTGATACTGACAGTATCTCTGTCAAATAACAGTTGACAAATGCAGAGACAGAGCAACAAAGATCCCTGACTAGAATCAAAGTACTTCCACTGGGGGGCTTCTCCACTACTGATTCAAATCCTCAGTGTTTAGGGGGTAGCCCTGGTTTGTTTACCTTCTTTTAATTTCTTTAATTAAAGACAATACTGTACATTTGTTGCTCAGGCCAACTGTAGCAGGCAGAGTTACACAGAGGTCAGGGTTTACTGTGTGTACTGGAATAGCCCAGCAAAAGCACCAACAATGCCCTCATTGATTTCTTGAGGGATTACACGTTCTCACAGGCTTGTTACTTGAAGGATAATACTGCTGGCAAACATGTGCAATATTGCAAAGTCCTTGCAGTCATTCAATACCTTTTGACTCAAAATGTTTAACACAATATATAAAGTCTTCTATCTAAAAACCTATTTATTTCAACAAATTTCATAATCTATTAATTGTCCAAATCATTTCTTAAGAAAAATACCAAAAATGAATTGATTTCAGCTTCTCAAATGTGAATATTTGCAAGTTTTCTTAGTCTTGTGTGATATTAAACTGCTAATTTTTGGGATTGTGTCTGTGTTTGACCAATCAGCAATAGTCAGCCTTGAAAAATTCAACCTGGAAACTACTACCCACAGAACAGAGCAGAAGGACCTTAAAGTGCAATGCCACTGACAGCCACTAGATGCTGACTCCAACTGACTCCCATTCAAAAAGCATTTGAAGACTTATAGTACTTAGGCTCCAGGACTTGAGAAAGAGTATTGTTGCAATATATCTGTATGTTTGTTACTTTTTTTGTGACTTTAAAGGTTAACAAGGTCATGTCTTAGCAGTGAATGTAAAAGGTGAGAACACAGCATGTGTATAATATGCTACTGGTTATATCATGTAATGTTACCTCTTGTTAAATTCAGTTTGTGACTGACAATTTTAGAAAACTACACCATTCAAATTGTGCTCTGACCATTGGATAAGTCTACTCAAGTGGCTATAGAGAGAGAACTGGGCACGTTTTCTTTTTTGTCCCCAAACATCCCCTTCGTACACTGTGGTTTGGATCTCAAGAACACCTGGAAATTTGTTTTCCAGCTCCTTCATGGAAAATTTAATGATGCATTTCATTTAAACATTCCAAAGAACATATTTCTTAGAAAGCTGCTGTGGCAGGCCTGAAATGAATAAATTATAAGTAAAACACAGCCTTCCACAAATCATGCTGCTGTTGCAACATCTGTTGATGTGTCAGTGCCACATGGACAGCCATGCAAACCAAATACCAACAGCAGCCACAGTGACAGTGATATTACAGACAGAAGCACACCATGTACAGATCACTGTATCCCCTTTAGAGTTAACAGTATAGTTTGTTTAATTACAGTAGTTTCTTGAAGAGAAGCAGGTTGTTTTATCACCCTCACAACATTTCCCTGTGCTCTTTTATATCAGCAGTGTGAAACAAATACAAAGCTTTCCAGCTCTGATTATTCAAAATCCCTCCCTACTGATGTGTCCTTTAGCTGTAAAAGGATAAAATATCCAGGCTTTGGATCTGTTTTGTTTTGTGACTCCTAATCCTACTGATTTGATCATTAGACATTTCATTGTCTAATAAGAACCTGATAAGGGTGAGATCCTTTGTCTGATACCGTGTAGGACATTGAGTTGATGTGTATTGGCTTCTCCAGTCAGCAGTAAAAGTGCTAAGCCCCACTCTCCCTTTGCTATCAATTAGGGCTTAATGTCTGGCTTCCCCTGCTGCCTACAGAAGACCAAGGGCACAGAGTTTCCTTAGGAGACATGACCGCAGCTCACACAACACTAATTACCAGCAGGGAATGACTTACACTGATGGCATATCCACCAATCACAGCACATCAAATCACAGTGTGAAGTCTACTGTAATAATACAAAGACAATTTCGAGAGCAAAAACATGATAATAATAGAAAAATCTAATAAAAAACACCAATTTCTGCCTCAGGAAAGTATTTACATAAAGTGAAATAAATTGTCTTGAGATGACTTACCCATTTACGCTTTTGATTTTTGACACTTATGACACCTTTCTGAGTAAGCAGAGCTTGTGCAGAGAAAGCGGCCTATTACTGACAGCAAGCAGTCCCGCACTGCATATTCAAAGTGCACTGCGTGACATGGTTTTAATGAAACAGAGCAGTGAGACACATCCAAACTCATGCTCTCCCTCAAGGATGTTTGGTTTTGTGTTTGTCACAAAATTGGGTGTCCTCGTATAAATAAAGCAGCTCTGATATAACAGACATTGGGAAACCAAATGAATCCACTTATTACAGCAAAACAACTACAAAACAAAGGTCTCTTTCAAAAGATTATGCAAAAACATGACACCAGAAACTCAAAAAACTTACAGAAGTAATCAAAAGTTCCCAAAAGGTAAAACTAATTCAACATACAGAGATGATAAGTCTACTTAACAACATTATAGCCCACTACCATACTTGCTGCTGTAATCCTTGAACTGTGAATATATTTCAGTATATTAACATTCAGTAATTAGCTCACAATATAGATGTTTTAATTGTAGTCAGGCATCCGCCACTCCCGTGTGGGATTCAAATTGCCTACCTACGCACAAGGGATTCATAGGAAACTTGTACAACAAATCATGTAATCTAGCGTTACAGTTTGTAATTTTATGTCACTGAGATCAGCCTTAACGTTTACTGTTCTGTCGTGATATAGCTGCGTCAGAGCCGTGTTAAGTGACTGCTGATGCAAACTGAACATTTCCTCCTGCTGCTAGTTCACGTTAAAAGCATTCAACCGGCAAAACACGGGGTAGCTTTTATTTATTATTTATATAGTCACAGGAAATGCAATTGTCACAGAGGTCTAGGGCTGGGTGTTTTTTTAAAAATTACGATACCAGTACCAATACCAGTACCTTTAAAGTGATACCGATACAAATAGAGTACTTAATTCGAAACCCATCATGTGAATGGAAGCATCCCCCCCATCCAAATGATTTTACACAAATACATTTTGAAAGTGTTCAAATCATTGAAATATTTATTAAATAACTGTATAATGAAGTATTATCACCACTGACTGTATGGATTGTAGATGCTGCAGTAGTGGGCCAATCACATGTTGCATTAAATCAAAATGCTTGCGGTAACTGGCTGCAAGCAAAACCATACAAATAGTCATTTTTTTCTAGATCTGGGTACAAAAAGGATATCGTTTGACTGGAGAATTGGTAATGGGTTATTTCTGCCGATACCTTAAAAGGTACTGAGTACCGATATCCAGCCCTACAGAGGTCATAGGCGCTGATTCCGTGAGTGTTCAGGAGCTCAGGAATTGTGAGCAGTTTTGACTCACTTCTTTCACACGATACACTGATATCGTCAACTTGCACCACCTTGTGTACCACTGCCTGACTGATTGGCTCAAACATGTACACAATAACTTTCAAACCAAGGTTTTTACAGCTAGTGTAATGCTTTCAGTTCCTTAAAAACTAAACTTTTTAAAAAACAGAGGTTTTATAGTACAAGTCAGTGTTTCGCTGTGGCACCTAAACATCCAGGACTGCGACTGACTTCCCGCCTCCACAGGTGGCTGAAGAAGGCTGTACTGTACTGACTGTACTGTCTATAGTTTTTATATAAATGTAGGCTAATTATCGCAAGCAATGCAAGGTTTACTAATGATTTCTTATATTATGTATAGTGTCCCATAGTGTTTTGTCTAGGCTTATGCTGATCTGTTGTGCCAGGATTTTTTTTACTCAGAAAGATCTCCAGCAAGAACTGAATAACTACATAATAAATATATACGTTTAAATGCAGTTTTCAAAGTGTGGCATCATCATGAGTGGTGATTGTGCTGTGTGTTCATTCTCACTACCTGGGTGGGGTTGTTAAGGGATATCCGGCACCCCCCAGGAATTGATAAATTCGACGTCTACGACTGAGGTTAGTGCTGAAAGTGAACATTTGTTAAAAATGGGTCTCCAACACAAGATATGGTCATTTCTGCATTTTTTGGCAGCAGATCCATTTTTACCAAACAGGATTTACAGGCTGTGGTATTTCCCATCATGGTCAACTTCAGTATTATTAGCAGGAATTGTGTGGTGTTGGACTTCACCTCTTGATTTATTATCCCTTTAAAAGACATTTCTGTGGATGTGTTCAGACTGGAGCCTGAGCTGTGTACCAATGTCATGGTCAAATACTGTTTCTGACTCACAATATCACTGGTACCAAGACCAGGCAGGAGAGGTGAATACAATGGGTTAGGGTCTGTCAGTCTAGAGACTGTCATCGAATCATTTCATGTAAATTTGTGATAATATTTTCACTTTTCTTTGTCATACATGATAGTAAACTGAAGATCTTTGGGTTTTGGACTATTATTCAGACAAAATAAGACATTTATAGACATGTATACAATTTATAATTTGATAATTTTGCTAGAAATACCCCTCATCAAAGCTTTGGGTAGTGCGTCTTTCTTTGTAACTAAATTATTTGTTATTGTTCATGGTTCAGCATATTCTGAAAGTATTCTATCTCACACTCAATAACCTTTTAAACAAACAAAAAAACTTTTTTTAAATCAAATCCCTTGCTTTAGAGTTATAGTTTACAGCTGACATCTAGCAAGCTTCAAGGCATGAGTTCTGTGCACAAATGACAAACAAAAGCCTTCAGTTTGAAACTAACATCCAAGATCTGAATTAGTGAAGCCAAAGTCCTCACACGTGTTTACATTTCAAACTCAGCATAATGTGTACCATAAATACAAGTATTTCCATTAAATTTTATAACCCTTGATAGGTTTTAGAGCTTTCAATTAGGCAATACAAGCTGAGAGTAATTGCATGAAAACCGTTCATCCTTGAAAGAGTCAGGAAAACAAACCGATAATGAAAGTAAACCTTGTGTGCTTGAGCATTTGTTTATCCAGTAGTCTTTTCAGTGCTTGATAGATAACAATTCTGACATGATGAACTAGAGATAGTCTATTGTTCCACCAGGCAAAATGTCAGCGAATAACTTCAAGCAACAACATTTAATCTCCAAGACATCACATCAAAGCTGTGGTAGTGCTCTTCTAAAAAAGCCTATGTGTAATGCTTCATTAATAATTCCCCTTGATTTATTTTGGATTTTCCTACATCTCAAGATCAAAAGTGTACTTGGATTTTACTGTGGTGTGCTGGCAGGAAAATCCCTATTCTCATATTTAGTCATAATGTTATCAAATCATCACCTTGAGTGACATTAAAGTGGTTAAAATCAACCAAATCGTTCCTACTGCATCTGGATGCTAGCTCAGTTTGCCTGTAATTATTAAGCATGATCACTTTGGATCAACTTGACTAGAGGCTAAACCGATTCAGCGTTGGTAACCTTCATTGGTGACATTCAGCAAATTGGACCTTTGAGCAACATGTAATTTTAATAAGGAGAAAGATTGTAGGCTGACAAATAGACACAAAAAATCTAAAAATAAATGTTTAATGTTTTGTCTCTACAGTCTCGAGAACAATGCTGTTAGGAAACCAGTAATAACTTCTCATGGACCACTAAATTGTCGTTTTCAATGACTAGTCTGAAACCTGGTTATAAGGAGACAGCGGTGGGATGCACTTTCTTTATTCATGAAGACAAAAAAACAAATTTAAGACAAAAAACAGACATGATAACCTAAAGTGTTTGTGAACTTACTACACAGGTAAATATCACACAAAACTAGACTAACACAGTAAAGATCAGCGCCCTATTTCCCTGAATCATTTGAAAGGGGACATATCATGCACATTTACAGGTCTATATTTATATTCCAGGGCTTCACTGGAATATCTATGTATGACTTACAGTTCAAAAAAGTTCTTAATTATCGTATACTGGCTCTTATGCAGCTCCTCAGTTCAGCCTGTCTGAAACTTGCTGTTTTAGCTCCAGTCTCTTTCAGGCCCCCCTCCCGATGAGACCGCTCTGTTTTGAGCTTCAGGAAGCTGCCCCTTTGCAGACTTCCGCTGGCTCCAGAGGCTACGTAAACAAACAGTAGTAGCCAGATTTCACTTCTTTTTTTTTTTTATTCTTTACTCAAAATGTCAACTTCTCAAATACATCCGTACATATTCGTGCCAGAGTCCAATCTGATATATGAGAGCAGACAATGTGAACAACCTGTGAAACAACCTTAACAACAAAGACTACAGATTCGAGTGGCGTTTTGTGGGCATGCACAAACAATCTGACGTCATCACAAGGAGCGTTCACAGCAGACTGAACTCAGCATTTTTAAATATGTTCACCTCAAGTTTTAGACCTTTGACCATGTTTAACATAGACATCTGACATTTTAACGTATAAAAATTACAGAAAATCCCAAAAAGCCTGATATGTTCCCTTTAAGACTAAGATGATCATAAAATTCACCATAGAAATGGATCATAAATTAACAAGTATCTCATACACTCACATGTAGAAGGCTAAAAGTATAAGAGATTTTTAGGTCTATATTTTATCATCAACCCTGATGCTTTCTGTTACGTGACATTTGATGTAAAATGATTGCTGATGTTTAAATTACAAAATAAGAACTAAACTATCACAAAGACACACAAAATGTATTTAAAAACTGATTTGCACAATTCATCCATAAGTTTCTGTCTTCCTTGTCTTCCTCTACTTCTTCTTGTCTACTATAAATCGCCTCTGGCTGAGATGCTGCTTTCCTGATGTTCTGTTTTCAGTTTCCCTATCTTCCCTTTTCTTTCTTTTTTTTTTTGTCAAGTGCATATGTTGTTTGCCACATGCTTAGGTTTAATAAAGAAAAGGATGACATTTAAGATAGATGACGTGCATATTCATGAAACTTATAGGAACATACTGACTGTTGACGGAACATTAAGCACCCATTGAATACTGAAACACTTGCTGTTTGTGATATAAGCAATTCGATTATTAACTTAAAGGCATATGTGTGCGTTTGCTTTTAAGTTCTGCTTTGGGAAACATACGGAAAAAGCTTGTACAAACGCTCTCAGAAGATGCTCTTAACTTCTAAGATCGTTTGTTATCAGGAAACAGGGCCAGTTGCCATTACCTGTGTGTATGGGACTGTTCATTTATACATTTACTGGGTGAGCACTGTTCATTTCTTTTATGCTTTGAATGAAGAAAGAAGCCAATTGTTCTTTAGAATATCTATGAGAATTAGAAAAGGTAATTAAGACTTTGCTTAAATTTAAACCTGCTTTAAAGTCAGAGACCTCAAGTGTATCTGGAGATTAGGAGAGGTCAAATAGATGAAAAAAAAAACAGTTATCTGCTCCCAACATGTGTAGTACAGGAAGTAGACTGATTATACATTATAGCATGGACTGAAAACCATGCATACATTGACCTCTATTAACCTGACGTGGGAGACAAACAGCGTAGATATTCATAAACACTCAATGACCTTGATTATATCGAATGTAGTTCCTATAGGGTTAGCATATGACTTGTATTAACCATGACAACTACACCAGTGAATCCAAATCTACTGTCTGAAGTAATATTTTCCACCATCGTGCCCAGCTTCATCTGAAACATATTGATTCCTGTGCCAGCAGAGGGAGATTCAACAGCAGAGCACACAGTTAGAAAGCTTTCCTGATTAAATCTGTTGGCATCCTCACATTTCTCTTTGTAGTAGGATGTTAGGTGTCATAAATGCTTAATCCACTGACTCATCCAGTGTTGTAACAGGGAAACAAATCATTTCATGACCGGCACTGTGCATAACACTCTTCTGATTTAATCATCTCTCTTTGTTAATGAGGACCTCCTTTTTCAATGTTATGACAATTGAATCTTGAAGCCAAAATGAATGAAGATATTCTCAACTGTGGCAGCGCTGAACATGTACAATTATTGCCTGACATTTTTAACGTGATATTATTCCATATTGAACTGGAGAAGAAGAACGCTACAAACGCACAAGCTACAAATTGCAGGGTTTCTGCAGTTTATTATAGTGGAGGCCCCCACCTGAAATGAAGAGTGCCTCCAGTAACGTCAGGAGAAATTATTACACTTTTATGAAATATATTAGCTTCAGGGAAATCAAACAGAGGCACTAATTCACACAGAACATGCCACGCATTTAATGAGTGAGATAACTGTTTAGACCCTCATGTATAATTACGAGATGAGATGCGTCAGTCTTATTTAGCTTCGCAGGTGACATTGATTGAGCGATCACATCGTATGTTTGCTAGCACGTCATTTTACAAGTGGGAAAAGTTGAGGCAAAAACGTAGCAGGCTGTCGTTTACAACACTTAAAATGACAAATGTCACTGGCGGCAGATTATATCACCTGTAGCTAATTAATGTTAACTCCATAAAAGCTAAAATAAAGCTGCTGTCTTGTTAAATTGCTCTCTGCAGCCAGTGTCTGTGAGGAAAAGACATCACTTAATGACTTACAATAGCTGATTGTGTCATGACAATTTCGGAAGATATTGCATTTTATCCCAATGCAAATCATATCGATATTTTGAAAAATAAGGCGTTTAAATCAGTAGGCTACACCTGTTATGTACTATGTCATACTAGCAGCAGATTGTGAACATTAATTAAGGTGCCACTAATAACTGCTGTGTTTTAGGGAAGGTGATTACCAGTCTCAATTGAATCTTGACAGTTCAATTTTTTTATAATTTAGTTATTAATACTTTGAAAGCTTTCATCGCTAACTATGTCCATTAAGACAACAATGATATACATCTTACTCAACAATATGTGGCTCTATTTTTGCCAAAATGTGTTTAATACTGTTGAATATGATAACACGTATTACTGTTTGGTGATACATTACTGTGTTTACACGTGTCATTGCTGTTGCACATTGTCTTGTAGTTGATGAGACTGTGTTTATCAAAATGAATACTGTTATTGTTCTAGCATATTAGTCACAAGCATTTGCATCTAACTGACGTCTTCACCGACTGTTTAATGTGGACTGGCGTCTGTTGAAGTTTTGATGGGAGCAAATGCAAATGACAGAAGTGATGTACAAACTAGAACAACAGAGGGGACGAACAGCTGGAGAGATGACAGAGGATTGGCAAATGGAAACGGCATATCAACGACGTGGGTCCAATTTGAACAGTGAGTGCTGTTAAGGACATCAGAAAGATGCGAACTCCAAGTGAGAGTTGCTAACAACTGGTGCCACAAGACAAATAACGGCGAATAATGTGTACTAAAAAATGAAAAACACAATAAACAAATGCTATAAAATCCATTAACAGCACATAACAACATTATTTTAGCACAAACAGAACTTGATACCCCCCCATCCTTCTCTTGGGTGCCCCTGTTGTTTCGTCTTGTGTGCAAAATATTATACTTTTTTATGGCCAAATTTCGCCCATAAAAACCTCCACTAATCTATAATTTATTAGTTGTATTTATCCATTAGCAGAAAGGTGATTTATTTAAATCAGTCACTTAACAGGAAGAATGTGCTTTTTGGTAAATTACAACATTCCTCCTAACACTGCGACGCAGAGTTGGAAACTAGAGTTAAAATTTAACTTTGCCAAAAACATGATCAGAATAATAATTAACTGAGATATAGAAATGCAGATTGTTAGATGGAGTGCTGGTTGTTATACCACATTAATCTGCTAGTAGAGCAAAAAAGAGGTGGTTTGCTGCTATTATATATAATTTTAAACACTATTAGCAGGAGTTTTGTGTACACCATTTCATTTTGGATACACAATTTTGACCACATTTGCGAGTAAGCTTCCTTGTTTTCTTTTTGACATATCTGTATGCTGACCACTAGAAATGAGTAATGGCGATTTGGAGAAATGCGGAGTAATCCGCAGACTGAGTGGGACTAAAAGTTTTTTTTAGAGTAAGTGAAGTTTATTATATTGCACCACCACGCTTTGATGGTGATGGCAAGTATATCATGCATGCTGGTATCTTTATTAAAGTGAATTAGTGATCAATCACCCTCATGCATGAATCATACATCAGTAATAGCCTAATTTTTTACGTATGATCCATGACGATGAAGATACATAAAAATAGAAATGCATGGCAAAAATAGCATATTGTCAATATTTTAGAGACCCCCCAAAATTTCACATATCATGTTTTCAAGGGAGCTCATGTCTTATTAACCGAGCCCCCTCTGGCTCCCCTGCAGTTCACACCCTGCATAGACATCTCCTCTGTAGTAGGGCTGTGTGTTATTACGATATATATCATGTGACGATAGAAAAACGACTATCATTTCATTTTATGCTCTATCATTTATTTCATTGTGTTGCAAATCCCACTCTTTACTGCAATATTTTTCCTCATTAGGAGCCTGTCCATCTTTTGCATGTATTACAGTAATAAATTACTCTTATTGGCCTTTTACTTGCAAAGCTTTTATTGCACTTACAGTAACATAAGGAGTGTAGCTGTCGTCAGCTTGAGTACTTCACCTGGTTCACTGCCTCTCCTCTGCTCCGCTGTGTGTGCAGCCCCGCCCTCGCTGAATCACAGAGAGCAGAGGAGAAAAACTAGCACGACCATAAATGACAGCAAAACATGGTAGAGACATAGTTTATTTATGTTATTTACCTTATTTACGTGCACTCACTTCAGCTCATTGTGAGTCTCTACTGCACAGACCAGACCATCATTTGGTCATATCACACAGCCTTATTCTGTAGCTGTTAAAAGAAGCTGTTTATTTAAATTACTTAAAAACATCAAATTCAAACTTCTTAGATATGTTCTTGTGCAATTATTTAAGAGTTTTCAAGTTGTTCAAACACCCTCAAAACACAAAGTACTATAGTTTGGTTACTGCAAGCATGTGGCATTACAATCTTATCAATTTTAACTTCCTGGTGATGACAAATGTTCTCCTCCTGTCATTATTCAACCTCAAGGAGAACTTCATCTTTAGATCTGACCTCATTCACAGCAACAATAAAGGACTGCTGGAGCTGAGAGAAACTCAACCTCTTACAGAAGGACACTTCAGCAGAGAGGCTGCTTGCCTCTTCTAGTTAAAGAAAGGTTGTGCTATTCACTCGTCTCTCCCAGATGAGAGCTTTTCCTTGGTGCTTCAGTAAAGCAGTAGTCATTGTTGTCAAATTAGCACAAAAAACCTCTATCTCAATGATTCTCTCACTGGAATATAAGTTTTTACTCTCCGTTATGTTAATATAAACAGGGTTTATGGGTCAGCTCTAATAAAATGCTCTTAACTGTGCAGCTAGATGGCTTCTCTGGCGCTACACCATCATGTTTTGTCAGCTAGGGTGTATCTCACTAGCTGGCTCACAACACTTCACACAAACGGCTCTTCGGAGGCACACAGTGTCACTGCACTCATCTGGGTAGCTACCTTTTATTATGAGCCAGTGTCTTAGATGTCAGAAGTACAGTAAAGCTCACAATGCAATGCAGTAGCTTGTGACAGGCTGCTCCTAATTAAGATGAAGGGGATGTGTAACTCCTATAGGGATCATTAAAAACTATATAAATCCAACAAATTCTATATAATGAGGGAACACAGTGGCTACGCGCCATCGATACCAGACTGCAGAAGTGCTTGTAACACTTGAAAATCATCATTACACACCTTGATACGGATACTAACATATTTCTAAGGATTTAAGTTGTCTTCAAAATCACCAGCAAGCATATCTGGATCATTACACTTGAAGAGTTTAACACATATTTTGAACACACATAGATTAAGGTATACAACTAAGCAACTGATGATATGTCTATTGACATTCTACAAAATTAAAACTGGAAGCATTCTCTTGTAGGAATTAAGTTAATTACTTTTATAGAGAAAGTAATTACAGTAGTGCATCACACCACCCTGCAAATGATCCACTCATTCGTATTTAGCAGAAATACATATATAAAATAAGTAAATTCCAGAAAAGTCACTCAACACACTGCTACAAGAACATCACAACATATAACTTCACCTAATTCTACTCCGTCTCAATCTTCACCTTTCTTTATTTGTCTCCAGACAAGCGAGCAGAAGCTACAGACGACACTGATAGACTGAACTGAGCTGAACCATTTATTTAGAGAACTCATTAATGGGTCTGATACTGGGAAGCAATAATTCTCCCGTGTATTGTTTGTTAGTCTGCGGTTGTTTTCGACAAGTCTAAAAATAAATTCTGCACACTGTCACGTTCATTAGGCATCAACATGCACTCTAAAAGCTTTCCCTTCTTGTTCTTCATGATTGAAGATCAAGTCAAAAAAATCTGACATTGTTTTCACATTCTTTAACATTACTGAATGCCACATTAAAAGTTGTTTTTTTTTTCCAGTAGCACAAATGTGCTCATACCATAAATATCTTGCTTTGCTTTGCTGCACTGATTCTCATCAAGCAAGATTGCAGAAAAAGATTAATATTTCAGGATGTTGTGATATGTGATGTTTTTTAGAAGGGTGTCACCAACACTGGGAGATGAACGCCAAACTTGAATCTGGTGAAATTTTGGCATTTTAGATGAGAGGCAGAAATAGAACTTAATGCACAGGAAGCTGCAACATGTAAACAACTGAAAATAACATGCTACTTAACTTTTAGTATCTTCTTCTGCTCAAATTAAAACATAACTTTGTAAAACCAACCACATCATCATGATAACAAAACAGTGAAGAACCAAATACTAATGTAACGTCAATATCTGTCGACATTTCCCTTGAGGCCAGAAGCCCCCACGCCCTCTTGTAAGAGTCCATTTCTAGCCATCCACTCAACATAAACAATGTCAGACTCGAATGATGTCATCCCTTTCCTGGCCTCAGAATGAATGGGAAATTGTGGGGCTGAAACAGCTACATTCATTTGCCTGACAAACTAACTTCCATGTTTCCTTTTGAATGTGAGAGCAAGAGCGCTACAGCAGCTCAACCACAGGAGCGGCCGTTACGATTGGTTTAAGGGGCGCATAAAGAAGTCTGATACAATGTCTTGTGTGGAAAAAGAGCAAGGAAGGAGGTACTGGTGTCCAACAAAAGGAACAGAGATTAGGGCAACTGGGCACAAAATTACTGTTTGGAAGCTTTTGATTAATGTAATTACAAAAAAAAATGTAATTGCTCTCTGTGGAGAAATCCATTAAGAAAAAAAATTAAAGAAACTCTAATTTTCAATAAGATTCATAATCACAGAGGAACACATTGACATTAAATTTGTGAGCAAGAAAGTCAAATGTTTTTTCAACAGCTATATAAAATAAAAAAAAGGGGAAATAAATTCTCAAACAAGCAAAACATACCTTTGTTAATCATGAACAAAAATTAGCGCATAAATGCAGTTTTATTGGTTTAATTCATCAGCAAAAAGCAGCCTAATTAAAACAAATGACACATACAATGGATCACAGGGGCTTTGTGATTCAAAACACATGCAGTAGTATGAGCTGAATTGTAAAAAGGCTTCCTTTTACACATGTTTATCAATTTACTCTGGAAGTGGCCAAACTGCAGCGGGTAAAAATTATGAATCAAGTCCAATTTACGCTTACTGTAACACCTACTGCAGAGTTTGTCAGCTCGGCTGGAGGAAATGATTAATGTCTGAAAGGTCTTGGATAAAAAATGACATGACTTGAGGTGTGGAGTACATCCAATTTCATGTTTCAGAACACTCTTTCCTCCCTTCCCACTTCAATTTATATCTCATGTTATCGCAGAGTGATGGCAGCAATAATACAAATAAATAGATCATTTGTTTCGACTGTTGTCTTGAACTCAGCTTACACTTCAATCAAGATTTTTTTGAAAGGAACACGCTGTGCGCTCCATTATCATAAAAAGTCAATAAAGTATAAGAAAGCCTTTCACACAGCATAATCAATTCAGCTCCGTGAATACACACCTTTCATTCCCTCTGACAGCTGCTGACGCAAATGAAAGGTGACAAATAATTCGAGGTTGTTTAAAAGTAACACTGTTCGGATGCAAATCCATAACCACCTAAACTATGATTTCCATAACCGTACAGATAAACAAAGTAGTGTTGATGAAAACATTTGGAGCCTGTTTACAAGTCAACTGTTGGTGGATATCCTTAATATTCTCTTCAGTATCTACTGAAACACTCACTCTGCACTGCCAAGTGTTAACACAAAAAGGTCTCAAAGTCCTAACTGTGTTCTGTTAAGAAGAGCAACCGATGGAGGAGCCTCACAAACCAAGCATATATACAGTACAAAGTCACCCTGCAGCTCAAACACACACACATACAGCTGCAGTAACAGGCACGGAGCTGCATTTGCTTGCCTACCTGTAACCCTCGTCTCCTCAGAATGCTGGACTCGTCCATGGTATGGAGCCCGACTTGTCATGCCTCCTTACCGGTGCATAGCCATGCTGCACTGCCTAGCTCCAGCCTCCTGCTCCCTCCCTCCCTCCCTCCCTCCCTCCCTCAGGCTAAATCTGATCTTAGCAGCTGCTAAACACTTCCATCAGAACTTATCTGATTGGAGGGGGGCAGTCAGCTGACACCTCCTCTTGTTCCTCTCCTCTGTAACTTCAGGAGTGAAGGAGAGAGATGGAGCAAGAGAGAGAGAGAGCGAAAGGGAGGGAGAACCAGGGAGAAGGGAGAAGATAGGCAGTTCTAATTTAGCGTAGCAACGGGTGGGGTGATGGAGGTGGGGGGGGGGGGGGGGGGGGGGGGGGGAGTGTGTGTGCCGGGGACAAGTGGGAGCCCCAAGACTCATTTCTCTGAGCAGCCACGCTTTTTGGGCACCCTAGGTGACCATGAAAATGAGAGGATATCCTTCCCAGTATTGTTCTGCCTCAACCTCAACAATGAATCTGGCATCCTGTCTGCGGCAGGCAGCCTAACCAATCTCCCCGGTCTTATTGCAGTCAATGAGTCGCATGAAGACTACAAAGTGTGCACCTGAAGGTTAGGCTAGTGAAAGGAGAGTACAGCTGACATTAAATGTAGAGGAGGAGGAGGAGGAGAGGGAAAGGGAAGAAAAATAATAGCCACTCTCGCTGTTTAAGTTATAAAATTTTCTGCCCAAGACCTTTCAAACCTGCTGTGAAAATATCACACAAACTGCTGCGGGCCAATTTACTTCCTTCATTCCAAAACAACCCAATACCGGATCATTGTCATGCTGAAATCAACCGCACTTCCCTGCTCAACCTGTTATGTAGGCAACTGCATATCCTGTGTCAGTTTGCAACGATTTCACGCGCTGCTTCTGGATTTTTGAAAGCTCTGCACAGAGATGAGTTTTGAGGCAGTCAGCGAGCGGCCACAGATCTTCACACTCGCTAACTCGATGTCCCACAACCTCATGAATTATTAGCATTTTGGAAAATAAGTTGTTTCCAATACCATGCTGCCAATTCTCTTCTGCAATTTTGCATTCTGTTTCAGTCTGTGTTTTTCTTTGCCCCCCCCCCCACCCAACACCACCACCATCACCCTCCCCTCCTTCTCTTCTTTCACCCTCTCTCTCTCACTCATTTCCATTCACTGTGGTACTGCTCTGTGAATATTAAGTGGGCCTCTTCCATTCTCCTCATCTCCAGCCAAGCTCAAATGATTTCTCTTAGAGAGTATGGCCTTGAATGACAGCTACCCACTACGGCTGTTGGAGGGGGGGGGGTGGGGGGGGGGGGGGGGTGCACGGGATTGTCAGACAGGTGACTACTAACGTCAACTTCTCCCATTTTGACACCTGTACAACAGACAGCTGATGGGAGTGTTACAAGGACTAGGGCGACAGTCATTTGTGCTTCCGTGCTGATAAGAAAGTCAAAAGTAGAAAGCCCAGGTCTGCACATGGGTAATCAGGCTGTTTTTTTTTTTTTTTCCTTTTTGTATAAACCCTTAATACCTCAGAGGACGAGGATTACAGTAGTCAACTTTTTCAGCTTGAACAATGCCCTCCAGATTACCTGAGGGAATTAAAGAATCCTGTTATGTTCAACCGACTGGTCTCAAGTCACTGCTCCGTCTGTGGCTGCTTAGAGGAACAATTAAGAAAAATGCCAAATTGGACCAAGAATGAAGATGAGAAACGGCAGTAACACAGGGGAGGAATATTTCTCTACTGCATACAGTGGCTGTAACAAGCACTGCAGACACTATAGTAGCACTAAAAACAATTAACCTATTTAGTTGATTGACAGAAAATCAAGTGTTAATCATGTACTGTAAGTCATTTATCAAGAAAATATAACAAATAATAGTTGCTGCCTCAAGCTTTTATCTGTTGGTTGCACACAAAAAAAGCAATGTGAAAAAATAATCTTGGGCTATGAGAAACTGTGATGGCTGTTTTCACTATTTTCTGTTTTTAGAGAAAAAAAAAATCGCACTAAATAAAGCCGCTTTGAGGTGGGTTTCAGGGCAGCCATGAAGACAGAGCATGTGTGTCAGTGGCCTTGGAGCGGGGCCACAGAATAGCCTCTGGGAAAAGTCCAGGGGTTGTCTGTGACTCATTTCCTCCTGGCAGGTGGGCAGCTGAGGTTGTTTCCTTTGCCTTTGGAGAAAAAAGAGAGAGCTGGCACTGAAAGCATGCAGAGAGTGCTGATTGAGTGACCCACAGCCTCTGCTCTGCCTGAGCTTATCAGACCAAGAGGCAACCCGCAGATGTAAGGCAGGCAGAGAAGAGACACGGCCTGTGAAGAGAGCGCTGAGGAAAGAAAGAGTCGGGTTTCTCAGCTTTGTCAATTCCCTCCATACAAAGCAGTGCAAAGAATCCATCTAAATATCCAGCCATGATAAAACCATGTAGAGCCAGCCTCCCAATGGATGAGGACAGTCTTTAACCTTGAAAAACAAGTGCAAAGATAGTCACCAAAAAGAACCAATGCATCACCCTCAAGTCCTCTCTGGTTTTTCAATTTTGAATAAATTGGAATAGCCATGTAAATGTATGAATTCATGAGATGAAAATAATGTCAGCTTGAGCCCACTCTGAAAAACCAATAGGTTTTCTTCTCAATTCATTTTCCCCACTTCCAAAGATACACAAAGTCACACTGTGCATAAAGGTATTGCATTTGAATCTAAAAACAGAGAAAATTGTATCTCATGTGAAGCAGATGACAGGGGTTGAACGTCTCAATTGCAACGACTTTGTTTAGACTGACAGTTTCATTTATATCACACCCATATGTGTACAGAAACATACTTCACTGTAGGGATGGGGGAAAAAAATCGATTCTTGGATGCGTTGCGATGCGGACGTGGAATATTCTGCATCGATTCAGAAATGTTACAGCACTTGGATAGTTTACAGTTATCTTGTAATTGATCTTTACAAAAGGCAGCGATTGCAAGCATGTTTTGATTTAATGACTAAATAATTACGTTTGCATGACGAACGTGAAGTATATCGTGAACTTTCTACTCCGTCACTCAGAGACTAACTTTAGCTGAGAGGAGCAGCGATAAACATGACCAGCTGATCAACGCACACTGCAGCATTAAAGGACCAGTGTGTAGGATTTAGTGGCATCTGGTGGTGAGGTTGCAGATTGCAACCAACTGAATACCCCTCCCGCTCCTTTACCAACTGCGTAGGAGAACCTACGGTGGCCACGAAACCCACGAAAAACATGCAAGGCCCTCTCTAGAGCCAGTGTTTGGTTTGTCCGTTCTGGGCTACTGTAGAAACATGACGGTGCAACATGGCGGGCTTCGTGGAAGAGGACTGCTCCCTATGTAGATATAAAGGGCTCATTCTTAGGTAACAAAAACACAGTTCGTATTTTCAGGTGATTATATGCTTATTAAAAACATACTTGTGAATATTATATTCCAGGAGCGGACTGCGGACTGAACCGTCTGTTAACCAACCGAGAATTACTGCTCTCACAGATAACGAGGCGCTCAGAATGGAAAAAAACAGTCTGAAAAATGCTAACTGCTAGCAAAAATTATTTTAACCTCTAACAAGAGCCTGACAGGGGATTGCAAGAGTATGTGAGTGATAGACAAGCTATACAAAAGCGGGATTTAGGTTTGCTAGTATCATTTCACTTTTACAAGACAAAAGGCTTTAAGGATTAATAGTATCTCAAAGAAACTTCCCCAAAGATACTCGTGTGGAAGTGTTTTTTTTTTTTTCTTTTTTCAAAGACAGTTGTTGGAAAAAGTGTGTGGCTCGTCTTATATTTGGGCCAATATGGTATTCCTTTCCCTCAGTGGTTTCCTCAGGTGTACGCAGTTAGGATATAAATTCATTTGGATTCATTTGGCGGGCTGATTCATCTTTAATTATTTCTTTTTCTAATAAGTAGGTCTAATAATTGGTTTACAATACACATGCCTGAAGGCAGGAAGCAAGTAAGATTAATTTTTATGTTTCTAAATTCAAAGGAAGCACACACACACACACACACACACACACCACCCTGGTATAATATATATTGTATTTATACACACAGCAATATGTTATTTATATAAATTATGGGTTGCATTTAAAGAACATTACAATACACAACAAACTGGAGCTGAAATCATGTATCCAGAGCTGCAGAACAAAGACAGAGGCCAAGACAAACAGATCAATAAAGTGCATCTGGATAACTTCTTTTCCACTCTCTTGTTTTTGTGGACAGGGGGCTACTCAGACTGGATAATGTAATTCTTCCATTAGAGGTAAGCTAATATAAAGAATAAGACATATTGTTTAGTGTTGTTGACTGAAAAATCTATAGTATTTGTTAAAAACAATAATGTTTTTCTGACCACATCACTACACCTTATGTTTGTACAGACATACTGCAGTTCCTTCCTTCGCAAACGACTAACAGCTACAGCAACAATGATATCAGTGAAGGACATCACTGACTATAATTATGAGGGAGAATGAGAGTCCACAAAGGCACAACATCAGGATTATGACAGTCTTATCTCCATATCACACCAGAAGTGAAGTATTGATTTTCTGCCAAAGAGCATCACAGTCAAGAGAGATATGCCACGTTAGTCAAAGAGCCATGCACACCCAGGGGCATGATGGAAGAGCATAAAGGAGGGAAAAAAAGGCAAAAAGCAATAACAGGACTCCTGTGAAGCAAGGGGAAGGGGCAAGGCATGGCTGACAGAACCTGAGGAGTCTTGAAATGAAGGTGCACACACAAAAGAGACTGAGGGGTCACATTCCTATTGGCTGTATTTTACACTGTTGAGTATTTAAGAATCTGTTTACTGTACACTGTTTAAACTGAACCAGACTCGAAACACTGATTAGTCAATCAGTAGATGGTAAACCGGCAACTATTTTGATAATTGTTACATATTTTTTAAGCAAGAATGCCAAACCTTCAGTGTTTCTTGCTTCTAAAATTTGCATTTATAATTACAAATTTGGGGGATTTTGAAATATTGCTTCGGAAAAAACAACCACTTTGATGACATCAGCTAAGGCTCTGGGAAATTGTGATGGGCATATTTGACTACTTTCTGACATTTTATAGACTAAATAATTAATCAAGTGAGAAAGTAATCTGCAGATTAATTGAAAATGAAAATAATCATTAGTTGCAGCCCTTAACTGAACGAACTGTAAACTGGAAAAAATGTAATTTTATCTTTGACAACAGTAAGTAAAACAAACAGGCAGCCGTTATTTTGTCGTTATTCAGTGTTGTCACCCAATAAAAAGATTTTAAGAGGACCTATCATGCTCATTTCCAGCTCTAAATTTTTATTTTTGGACTCCACTAGAGTAGCTTTGCATGATTCACAGTTCTAAAAACTCCTTATTTATCTTATACTGGCCCTTTATGCAGCCCCTCAGTTCAGCCTCTGTCTCTTAACAGGCAGTCTTTGCCCTTGTCTCTTTAAGGCCCCCCTCCCGATGAGCCCACTCTGCTCTGATTGACCAGCTTTCTGGAAGCCTGCCGAGGGGCAGCACATATCACAGTCATGTAAAGTTACCGCTGATGCAAACCCAACATTTCCCGCTTTACTGCTTCAGATTACAAGCTTTTAAATGACCACATACCATGACACTTTTATTGTGAAGAATTTACAGGAAGTGAAACGTGTTCCTCATCGAGACAACAACATATTTGGAAAATTTGTTCAGTTAGAAATAATGCAGGGAGGAATAGTACAAGCAGAAACAGTCACAGCGATGATGATGATGTTTGATAAAGAGCTGCAGACAATCAGCACACCTCCAACAGGTAAACTAGTTATTTTACTTTGCACTGCTGTGTAATGGAGTCATGGCTCAGTGTGACTACCCTCAAAACAATGGAAAAATGCCATAATGCGTAGCGGAGCAGTGAACACATGTGCTGTACGTGGAGCAGATGACCATATAAAGAAATCCGTCACGAGCCGACGTCGGCTCGGGCTGAAAGTAGAAAATATCTTTGAAAACCGAGCAAAAAGCCGGTGCTTTTTGTTCACAGGTCATATGTTTACCTCATTATTTGACACGTCGGCCACTTTTAACATGAACATCTGACATTTTGACATTATATATATGACTGACAATAAGGAAAAGCATAATAGGTCTCGTTTAAGCTAACTAACAAACTGGTGCAGACTGCCAGGTGGAACTGCCAGAGAGGATTTTTTTTCAATGCAAAACCATCTACTATCACATAAATGGATTATTGTAGAGTAGCAAAAGTCCACATGGAAAAGAGCATTTCATCAACTCACAAAGCAGCAGTGAGGACACCTACATATATGCTCATGGTCACTGAAGTTAATACAGCTATAGTCCGATTGTCCAGCTAAGTCCCATTTTCAATAAAAATATTTGCCTGCCAGCAGCTTTGAGAAACAGAACTGAATGAATACTGAACTCAAAATAAGCTCTACATTTTCCTGGAAGCCCTTGCAGTCAATCTTTTAACAGCATACCATGATATTCTCACACCTATCATACTGCATCACTCCCTGGTCACAAGCCATCATATCACTATATAATCAGACAATAAAAATCATGCACAAGAAACCAATGAGGTGGCACCATTGTCACATCTTAGAGAAACACAATATGTTCAGTTTTGAAAGCTTCATAAGCTATTCCAACCTAAAGCTTATTTTTAAATGCCTACATGGTCATGCTCCTTCCTTGCTTAATGAATTTGTTACAAGGCACCAGCACTCCAGTAGAATCAGCGCACGAACCTCAATAAATGGTAACTGCCGCATTGCAATGTGCAAAACCTCATTTGGACAATCAGTTTTCTCTATTAAAGGAGCAGAACGATGGAACTGTCTACCCACCGGGTTGAAAATGCAACACAATTTTAATGTTTTCAGCAGAGGTCTTAAATCATGGCTAAAAGAGAAACAACACTGTTCTCACACCTAATAGCTACCCCTGTATAGACACACTTGTATTTTTATGTATGTGTTTGTGTCTGTTTTCTTGTTTTTCCTTTCTTTTCTTCTTTACATCTTAACTTTATATTCTAACTTTTTTCTTTTTTTTAAAAAAAAAGCCTCCTGTGGATATGTTTAATTAATAATTTAGCATTCCTCTACAAAAACTAAACACAGTGCATCTGGTGCCTGTGCATAATTGTATGTTGCAGTCCCAAAGCTATTGTGATGTCCATGTCAAATAAATAAACTTAACTAGATTATAATGGCATTTTTCTAGCGTTTCTAGTTAAAAAACAATAATATAGCCTGACTTTAAACCAACTACATTTCAAATTTGCCCATTTCAAATTGAATGAACACTAACCAAATCCAACAGCCAATTAAATCTCCTCAGACATGGAGATATCTGGCAAACCTGACTGTAGTTAAAACTGACAACAATCTCGCAACACAGTCTGTGTGCTGGCAGCCCTCCATTCATTCACTGTCTGAAAAGGCCGGGGACTGGTGTGCTTCAACCAAGCAATATTATGACAAATGTCTGTATAAATCTGTCTGTATAACCGACTGTCATCATCTTTGCTTTACAAAAGAATCTCTCCAAAACAGAAAAAAAACAGAGAATTCACAATCTTACTTTTCTAATTGAGAATTAAAAATCTGAGAGGAAAACAGTGTTTTCCATTCAGCGGCTGAGGTGTTTGTCTCTTTCAATCCTCTCCCAAGGTCAACCAATTCACCATATTTTCTGAGCCTGTACTGAAGGCAGGATAATACAGTGGCTGTAGATGCACCCCTGAGGTGTCAGTGCAGCCGACTCCAAATGATACTGTTAAGATGTAGCAACACATCAGCCATTCGATGCGTCACCAGCATTTAATTTTCTCATGCTGCTAACCACAGAGTCACCAGGGGCATGGACACAGTGTTAGGAATAAGAATACGCATATGATAACATTTGAACTGCAGGCTACAGAAACATTAAAATGACCCAAAGTGTGGGACGATGCTAAAAGGGAAAAAACATTTGTAGAATGAAATTATTCATTTAAAATTTGGCAGTTAGAAACAGTTAGTTTAGCACTTATAGTTAATCATTTTTAATCCTTGAAAGAATTCAATAATTTTAAAAGGAAAAATTTCCATTTCAATATCATTGTTGGACAGTATTCAGGCAGAAACTGATTAACTTGTTCATTTAAATTATGTGAGGGGCTGCTGCACCTGTTGCATCGTGGTCCTTATGCAAAATAAACAATATTCTTTAACTGTCTTTTTTTTTTGCTAAACCAATCTATGCATGCAATGCATTTGTAATTTATGCAGTAAAACCACAGCATTACAGTTAGACTTAGTGACAGTTTTGCACAAAAGACTTCCACAATACCATCACAAAAACTTTGGGTGCAGATAAACCACTAGAGTCTGGACTCGCCCTTTATTCAGGACCAGCTGTGCCTTATGTGCATGGTGCATCAATCAACAGCGGTCAGTGAAAATGTTCCTCAGTACTTAAGGTGAACTTTCACGCATCACAGTGGATGCATCAATTGCTGCTACTCAGGCTCTTTTTTTATTTCTTTTTATGTAAAAATTCATTTGGGAAGTGGACAGGGGCCATATGGTGTAGGTTGTTAGGGGTAAGCAATGAGCCTCAGCGACGGGCCCAACTTTAACTATCTATCTATTCTCCTATCTGCAGTCTGTTGAAGTATAGGCTTGCCCCAGTAGCCTACTCGTTAAGATGCATGCCAAATAACCATGGTCAGATTCCAGCAGCAGACCTTTTATTGAATGTCATTCTCATCTCTCTCTCTCCTTGTTTCCTGTCTCTATTGTTGTTACAGTAAAGGCCTAAAATCCCCTAAAAACATATATATTGTAAAGAAAAAAAAGTATGATCTGTCAGAACCCGGGACCTCACAGCCTCACCTGGAAAGTGAGAGTGAGTCCTCTCTCTCTGACTTTAACTTTTGACTGTGGGATCAGAGAGCCACAGGTGCCCTTTTATATAAAATACCCCTTTAGCTAAATGTGACCTGATACATGTGTTAGTAGATCTATGCAAATTTGTCTAGACAGATAAAGCTGAGTTCTTTATATCACAGTTTATTCATCCCTGGGTGCATGGAGGAATTGCATGAAGCTAAAGAGCTTCCATAGCCACAAGCATCTCCCCTGCTTAAAGTGTCCTTGAGCAAGACACTGGATCCCTACCAGCTAAACACGAGCTGCTGTGCAACTGATCTCACGCTCTAACCTTCCTCTGATGGTTTGCATGTAAAATAAAAGCCTATTAGGGTCAGTTCAAATAAAAACATAAAGTATCCTTGATTCAATTTAAGTCCTCATTTTAAATTGAATCAACACATCCACTGGAGAACGTCTATTTTATAAGACATCATGTATTCTCACTCTCTCTGCAGGGCACAATAACCAAAGGGATTAATTTGTGGCTTTTACAAGGATACATGTGTTTTAGTTGCAAATAGTGATGATGCACTAGCGCCCCCCAGTGTAGGGAAATAATTAAGATATTTTGTACTACATTACACCTAGACTTAACTTCATTACATCCACATAGTGAAGCGTTGCAATCACCTGGTGTGCCTCAAATTATAACTCAAGTCATTAAGGCTGTGTTATCCAAGTTCACAAATAAATGTGACGCTATGTCTGCTTTTTTTTCTCCCTGGCATCTATGTCTCAAAATTAGTCATCAGGATCACATACTTTAATAGCAGCATTATGTTATTGTGTAAAGAGGGTCAGCATGATGTCATGAGCCATCTGAGAAACAGTTAGACCCTTCTAGTTCAGGTTACAGCACCTTTTTCTGGGTCGACCCACTCAGATCACTAATGGTGTAAGTGTCAGTTACGGAAATATACCGTTACTCTAAAAGCACACACACACACACACACACACACACACACTTAAATGTGCACATACAAACACAAGCGACACACGCTTTATATTAGATTAACCTTTTCTCTAACAGATACCGAGCACACGCTGGGAATGACTCATAGCTGAACGGCATTGGATTAGCTGTTGCTTTTGATTGCATCTCACACTGAGACGCGATCACGATACGGCCCATCGGAGTTTCTATCAGTGTCATCTGAAAGAGCGGAGTAAGACCACGCTGAAGGTCACCTCTGTCTGTCATGACATCATTCTGTTCATAATTCATTTAGCACTTTTTAAAATGTGTTTTTGCCATGTTTAGACTTTTATTTCATCTCAATCGTGGGTGTTTGTATCATAAGCATTTAACGCAGCATTCCTTTGATTCAAATAGCAAATTTGAATTCTTTCATCAATTTGCTTTATGCTTTATAAATACAGTTTGGTGCATTACTGCATACATTTTTCAATGCAACAAAATACTAATTTTAGGTCCATAAAGTTTATGCATTAATTAAAACATTTTACACTACTTAATTTCTCTGCAAAAACTTTAAGTAGGATTTAAGCAGGGTTTGGTTTTACAAGGATATCTGCTGAAAAGACAACACATATGTATCTATTGTTGTGGGTATGCGTTTTTAAGTTTAAACCTTGTTTTTAAAGTTTCCACCACTCAATCCACTACTGTCACATTAGTTTAAATGTGCCAACCATGTATACCTATTTCAGGAAAATGTTTTGAATATTTCCTCAGATATTGCAATGATACAGTAACAGTCAAAAGTTTGGACATATTTCAAGAGAATGGGAAGGTGTGTCAAAACTTTTGACTGATATTTATGCAAATGAATCTTTTAAGAAAAGCCCCTACTGCTTCACATAACTGCTTCAGGGAAATTCACACCAGAGCAGCTTTTGTTTTGACCAAACTCTGTTCCACCCATTAATCTGCAGGTGCAAAAGATGAGGTAATGGGATCATTCTGACTGGATCAGGATGCAGAATACTGTACTAGGGTCACGATTCAGGAAGTACTCACCAGGCTGGAAGTCAGGGAGGGGTCCGACTTTCCAAGGTTCCGGGAACACATACGAAGCAGGTTAGAGATCTCAGATGACGGCTGGCATGCTGTCTGTGTCTGCTGGGGATGTGTGGGCAGCAGAAGGTACTTTCCTGCAGAGCAACAACAAGATTGAGGTTGTTAACATGCTTTGCTATACTTTGAACTGCTGTCAACTGTCCACAGTACAGGTCACATGGCACAGCGGTAACATAAAAATCCTAGCTGTGATCTCTTGTTAGCTGTGTAAAGCTGAAGTCCTTGACCCTGTGCGGGCGAGCAGGATGTCAAAGGGTTAAATTAGGGCCAGAAGGGGGAAAATCCCATTAAGAGATCACTGACAATCCCAACATTACATAACCACAACACCAGCACACCTCAAACTGAGACGAGAGTACGTGTACAGTGAACGAATGCACCAAGTTTAGTGTCAGAGATACTGTAAAACAATGTTCTTTGCAAAACTGAAAAAAATGTCCACATTCAGCTCCCAGGGCTGACAGCTAGATGGCACCAAGTGCTCCTTCTATCATTCATCCACTTTAATCAACCCTCCTTTATCCTCAAACCTCAGCACAACAAGGCAAGATAAAAGATTAAAACAGAACAGATGCAGCCTCAGTATCTGAATTATCAGATCTTATTGTTTCACTGGCACTTCATGAGTTGAAATCTTTCATAGAAGTGGGGCCATCTTTTATCCACATGTATACATTTCCATTTCCTGTTCAAGTAAACACTTGAGCAGACAGAGAGGAGGATTAACAATGTTGGCACAGAGATGGAACAAAGTTAAGTAGACTGTGTTCATAACACATAGAGAATATATTCAGTTCATACTGTATAGCATGAACCTTTAGAATAAAATGGACAGTAGTTAATGGAGGTTTAAGGTGCTGGACATGAACCGCAACCCTTATTGGATGTGATTTCCTATCTCTCTCTTCCCATGAATTAAAAGTTTAAACCTGTTTAAAGGCTTAGTTCAAAAACATCCTGAAGAAAGAAAGATGTTAGACTCTTTCAGTTTCTGTTTTTTTTAAATATTATTTTTTCTGGCCTTTATTTGAAAGTTGAAAGTGTAGAAAGACAGGAAACACGGGTAGAGAGAGGTGCATCAAAGGTCTGCAACCTGAATCTAACCACAGACTTTAAATATTAAATATTTTTGTTCTAATGTGTTGTTAATGTGGCTGAAAACATGTTCCTGAAGAATGAATTACCACTTACATTACAAGCATTTTCTATTATTCATTATAAATATTAATTTATTATGGTGTAATGTGCAATTCAAGCCCATCTACTATAAAATATGTGCACTTCATATTACTATTGAACGTTTTTCAAAGTGTTTTAGACCACTTAATTACTGTTCCTGACATCTAGACACTCACTGATTTTTAATTTATTTCGCTTCTATACAAGTCAATTTGCAGACACTTGCCTGAGATAGCGAACCGCCCACAGAGGATATCATGTCTACTATTATTGTTGTCAGATGATAAAGATATACTCATGGAGGGAAAAAAGCTCTCTAGCCTTCACAGTACAGCTATCAACTGATTTCCTCGCCTCGGTGGTGTTTATGAAACTACACGGTAATACTCTACCTATTGTACGGCTCATTTTGGCTTTTCTGGCTTTATTTTGAGTCAATATCGTGACTGGTGAGTTTATTCATTTAGTCATAGGTCTTGTATTCTTTTTCCATCCTCAACAAATGTTACACATTACAAAAAATACTATGAATCACAAAAAAAAGAATCTAAAAAGAATTACAGTAGTCCTCACTTTTAAACTGTGATCAATGCAGTAAGACCAAGAGAATTTAAGGGAGACCAAACAGGATAAGGAGGGAAAACTGTGGTCCTTCCTTCCTTACTGGCAAATGTTATCCTCACTAGAGTCCATCACATCCCGGCATAAAGGAAATCTCTCGTCAGGCACTAGTCAACACTTTTAGAAGAGGTGGGTAGAGGAGTAATGTCTGTTTTTTTTACATTCAGTGCAGGTATTTGCAAGGTCAGGCCGCTCCGTTCCCAACGTTGTCCGGATGCCTCTGTTTCAAGCACACTGCTGCTTCAGGAATTATGATGTGAAATATAAACGAATAAATCAAAAAATCTCTACACATACTGTTATTGCTCTGCTGGGTTTCATACACTGTATCCGAGGCAATGTCATCTATGCTACCGCAGGCTAAAGGCTAAAGGCTAAAGGGTAAACAAGGCTTGTTTTTCATCCCTTCACAGAGAGAAACTCTTCATTCCTAAGGGAGATTGAAAACACAGCGGTCATGCATTAATTTTATTAACAGCTTTTTCATTGCAGCATAAAGATTGGATTGTATTAGCCCTCAAAGCTACTGTAGTTGCTGCTAGTGGAGTTTTTTTAGCCACAATTTATAAGAAATAGCTCTTGATGTCCTAACCACAAGAATTTTAAAAAGCCTGGGGTTACTTATATGAATGAATTTAGAGGCATTTGTCTGTTTATGTCTGATAAAAAAAAAACACTGCCTTATTTATAACATTAAAGAAAGTCTAAACCATTTGATGGTCTTTCAAAAACACATGTGCCCTTAGGTACAGTGCTAGCTGCGAGCACAAACTAGCTACA
This sequence comes from Thunnus maccoyii, assembly GCF_910596095.1. Classification (NCBI taxonomy): domain Eukaryota; kingdom Metazoa; phylum Chordata; class Actinopteri; order Scombriformes; family Scombridae; genus Thunnus; species Thunnus maccoyii. The sequence continues at coordinate 23,104,342 of NC_056551.1, read as the reverse complement.
CTGTGACAACAAATTAAGTTATGTTAAAATCAGCACCCTCTATCAAATCCCACCTCGAATTAAAATCAATCATCTCGCTTTAATGGCACAATCAAGTCAACGGAAGTCGACCCACTCCAGGTTAATGTTTGTGTTCATTCATCTTTTTTTTATGTAGGCCAATTATTAAAAGGGTAATGCATTCATTCAAAGCTGCAACTTTCATCGACTTTGAAAAGGTCAGCATTTTAATCAGTCAGGTGAAAGTCCTCCATATACTGTAGCCTATATATACACCTCAGAAGAAAAAATAAACAATTCAAAGCCCTAAAAACAGACAGACAGTCAGTCTGAGGTCTTATAATTTTCTGAATGGAAGCAAACAAGGTCACAGTCACATAGAGGAGCCGTAATTGTCCAAGGGGAGGGATGTACTATATATATGCTCATGTGAGCTGGAACCCCGCTCCTCTATTCAGAGGCAAATTGAAACCACTACATCTCAAACTTTTTTTTTTTTTCCATGTCAACATGATTCTTCTCTTACCCGATTTATCCAGCCGTTGGAGATCCCTTGTTAGTGGAATCTGCATATAAATTGGATGTGCAGTATGTTCTTGAGTCCCTCAGAAAATCACAAAGTAATTCCGACTGGAAATACAAAATCTGGTCAGGTAGTTTCTATTCCCCGAGTCCAGGCTGCAGGATTTTTTCTACCTACCTACTAACTTAAATCATAAATCCTTGCACAGTGATTTTGACAATTTCAAGGGGGATAACACTCTGCTGGCTTTACACGTTCTCCATAACAGGAACGCAGTATGTTTTCTATTGGGAGTGCACACAAAATGCAGCCTTACTGACAGTAAACCGAGTCAGTAGTTAGCGTGTTAGCTCATGCATTCCTCCTTTGTTCCGGAGACTAAGCACGGCTGTAAAAAATTCAAAACCTAATGAGCATTTTCAACCACATTTCAACCATAGCTCATACTTAAGCCATTTGTGTGTCGGCCACAGTGAATAGCTGAGGAGACTATAAATGAGCATAGATGGGGCATGAGCTAACGCAGGTATAGATCAACAATAACAAGAGCTGCTGAGGGAATTACCTGCAAACGATTGGATTATGCATTTCCTGCCTAAAGCCCCTGTAAACTTGGTTCTTTATGTATTAAAGTGCTTTTCTGCAACATTAAATATTAATGACTAAATACACAACAATCAAAGTTAAAGTTTTGGGAAAGGAATCATTATTATTATCTATTAAGAGTTTAACCCTGAGGCTAATCTGCTTCTTCAGGACTGTGGGGTTGTGGTTTGATCAGAATTGATTGAAAGAGACAAACACCACCACGACTTCTGTGCTCGAACTCCACAATTCTCACCAAAACATACATATATTCTCATCTCTCATTCTTCCAACTGTGTCCTGCCCTCCTTAAAACCGGTGAGAGGAACAAAGACAAAACAGTATGAAACAATGAGAAATCTCTCGTGTGAAATAATCAAAGCTGTTCCCGTATTTGGCAGAAAATAGTTTCATGTTTGGAATTTGTTTTCAGGGCAAACAATGAATGGAAAAAATCTAAATAATCTTGAAATGATACTATGATGCATTCCAGGTCTAGAGGGCATCCAGTTTGATGACACTGGGGTCACATAGCTGCTGTTTGCAGATGATGATATAATCCTTTTGGCTTCATTAAATTTATCTCTGATGCAATTTTGAATGGTGTCCTGCCAAGTGTGACACTGTCATTGTCGCAGTCCTTGAGCAGTCCTCTTTTTAGAAACAGGTTTAAGTGAAAGATGGCCACTGTTTATCGCTACTTGCTGCAACTGAAAAAAAGTCATTTGATATGGAGTTTTTACTTCAAAGTATGGCCTTGTAATTATTTTCCCCACATTGGTAGGAAATAGTGAAAATTGCTCACAGCAGGGTCTGTGGATTTTCCCAAGCTTCTGAAAATACATTTTCCAAGTCATTTTTGAATGCTTTGAACTCCTAAAATGAAATTCCACTCACATCAATTTGCGCTGGGAAGGTGGCATAAGTCTCTGCAAGATCTAAAAACCAGGGAAAAATAAAAGCAAAGATATCTCCATGCTTGGATATCACTCAAGGTAAGAGGCCCTTACCCTTCAAACATATTAAGGGGTATTAATAGCCCATTAAGGAGCATCCATGATAGATGGTCATTGGTTTATGCCGATTAATGTCATAGCCCGCTTTGAAAAAGGATTAACATAAATCGTTTTTCTCCCTCTGGGGTGCCACTATAAATAAATCTTCAACCTGTGTGTGTGAAACCTTGGGGACAATGTGTGAAGGTGAGTGTGAGGAGGGAGATATGACATATTGGTTACATACAGTAAGATGAGTAACAATAAAGACAAATCAGCCTGTTTTATGGAGGTTCTCACCTTAAATAGTAGACTAACACATAAGTCATAAGGATCCAAGTTTAATGAAATGAAGCATATGAGTTATTAAAAAGCGTAAAAATGTTGAACCGTGGTTAACTGTGATATTATAGCCATATTTTAAGGCTATCATTTATCATTGCATGGAGAATGAAGAAAATATGGATCAATGAAACCTGGTAGAAACCTTCCAAAGCCCACAGTAATATACAAAGCTTGCTTATAACTAATGTCTGTCTAGTAGTCTAAACCAGCCCGAATACATCCACAACTTTAAAATACAAAGACCATACATAAAAACTATTACCTGTGAGACCACCCCCTAGGCTCCGTCTTCGAACGTGTTTTCCATCCTCGCTGAGATGTCGCTTAAATTTGAGAGCAGGACTTAATCCGTAAGTTAACTCTGGGTTACTGGACTTCCTGAGGGTTGTGGAGGGAGGATAGAGGATGTTGTCCAACTAGATACATGAAAGACAGAAAAAAAAGAGGTATCATTAGAGAAATAAGTTTAAGGTTATTTTTGTAAAACCATACAGTACACAGATGAGATCCAAATATAAATAGTTTTTCTTCTTACTTTGTTTCATTCAAAGAAGAAAAAAGCATCATTTCAGCTTGTTAGGACCTTGTGTATGTGTTACAGACTGCAGATTGAGGAGATTTGAATGAAGCTAATGAATACACCAAGGTAAGCTACGTTCCTAGATTTTTAAGGTGCTCTGAATAATAATTTGTCTAGTATCTTTTTACAAAAAACAAAAAAGTTTCAATTACCTAGTTAAAAATCACATCTACTCCTTCTCCCTTATTGGAAAATCTATGATATATGAATATGAAAATATGGTTAATTTCAACTACTAGACACAAGATGTCTCCTACTTCACTTGACAACTGAGGTGGACTTCAATCAAGTTTCTGACTTGAGTCTATATTTAAGACTAATTATCAATTATCAATTAAATAATAAGTTTTGTATTTAGTAATATTAAGTATTTTTTACATCAAAGGTGCTATATGTAAGAATTGTGAGGCAATTTACATGTATTAATCACTTTCTATTGCCAGTAAATGAACAGATTGTAACATAACTTAAAAAATGAGACCTTCCCCAACTTTCTCTGTTGTCTATAACAGCCTGTGGACTGATTTCTATGTGAGGGACTCGGGCTGGTTTTTCTGTGAAAATTCAAAAGGATGTGATGTTTATGCGCACTCCCGAGTGGCTTGCTTTTCTCCGGCAATAACAGGGTGCAATTCTAGCTAACGTTAGCTTAGAGATGGAGTCCGCTAACGTCAACGACTGGCACCTACCACAACACAGAGTCAGGTAAGCTAACATTACTGCAAAGCATGTGAAATATATTGTGATATTGTGGTTTTACCAGGCTAATGTTTTTCCGTGAAAATTCAAAGGATGTGACGTTTATGCGCGCTCCCGAGTGGCTGGCTTCTCTCCAGCACTAACAGGGTGCAAAACTAGCTAACGTTAGTTTAGAAATGGAGTCCACTAACGTCAGCGACCGGCAACCACCACAACACAGAGTCAGGTAAGCTAACATTACTGCAAAGCATGTGAAATATATTGTGATATTGTGGTTTTAGCCGGCTAATGTTAGCGCTTGCGAGCACAAGCAACAGAACGCCGTCTGCAGCTCAGTTAACGGCCACTGTTGTCATTTATGAGAAGGAATTATTGATTCTCACATATTACACCTTTAATGTTAAAGCAAGTGTCTTGTCCATATACTTTTGGCCTTCATCATTATAGAATTTGAGGAAATGACACACTTTCTCACAGGTTATTAATACAAGATAAACATGGGAGTAAATTCCCCAGAAGGGGGCATAATGTACAGATTAGTACTATGAGAAAAAAAAAGTAGAAAATCTGAAAACCTCAGGCAGCCCTAAGGGCAAGACTAAACCTCTCAAATAGGAGGGGGATTCCCAGGCTGGTCTCAAAATAATAATGTTCAGCTCATAGTTTAGCACAACATGTAGTTTATGGATCAGTTACTCAGTCCATGATTTGTGAGGCTTCCACACCCATGTCTGCTGCAGGTTCTAAATGAGAAACATGTTTGTTTAAAGGACTGTCTAAGCAATAAGCTCTAGCCCCCATGACTGTGCTCAGAGCTTTGGCTTCAGTATAACTCAATGTCAGAGAGGGAAAAATAGCAAAAATATATTCACAAAAGCAAATATAAAATATGCAACTACATGCTACATCAAGAATACGGCAAGTTTGAAATCCATAATAAATATACTCAATGACACAGCACATCACATTACACCAGCCCATTGTATTCTCAAGAGATAATGACCTTGCATGAAGCTCACACCGCATAACAATGCCAAGCGGTGAGGAAGAGGCACTCCCTGAGAATACAAAGATATACATGGCTCAGAGCATTGTGTGGAAGGAAATACCCCCCTGCTTCTCAACGGGATGATTCATGATCCCAATACTATTAAGGACAATGCTTTGCAGGGTGCCTTCACCTATCTATAACACAAGAGTGACGTGATTACTGGAAGCTACAAGAAAAAAAACACATTAAGACTCAGAACATGTAGTACAAACAAATGAAAGTAAAACTGTCTCTAAAGATTTCCCCTTATCATGACAATGCAGAATTATGCAACAAAGTTCCTCTTTAGTCATCAGTACTACATGCAATAACTAGTCAAGGGGCAATTGATCATTTGCAGCTCTGCCTTAAGCATAAACAAATGCCGTAAGATCTCATGACCCTGACATGCCAGAGCTCTGCAAGAGTGTTGTTCATTGTTTGTCTTCGCTTTAATGGTAAGAGGAGATATTACCGTGCATATCTACCATCAGTGTTCCTCAGTCTGAACTATAGTAATGTTACTTAGACACACACATGACGAAAGGAGAAGAAACAGAGCCATTAGCAGGATGGAAGAGCCATTATCTGTCTGCTACATCTAAACACAGGCATCAACTTATTTACAGTACATGGTCACATTTCGTGTAGAACGGATGGTTTAAATCTACTGTATGTTAATACAGTAGACATTTGTTTTAATTGTATAATCCCAGACTGTGGTGAGAATACAATAAAAAGGGAAACTTTCCATCTCTTTGTGCTAATATTGTGAGAAATGTATCAACCAGAAAAATGTTAGAGAAGGAGGGAAGAATGAACTGGAGCTTTTAAAAATGAGTAATAGCTTTTTTGAATAGAGAAATTCACGCAATATTGAGAGATTCTCTTGCAAGTGAGTTCATTTCCAGGTCTATATTCATATTCTGGGGCTCTACTACAATATCTTTGCATGATTTACACTTAAAAAATGTATTTATTTCATTATTCCTTTATTTATTTCCTTATTCATCTTACATTGACCCTTTATGCAGCCCCTCAGTTCAGCCTCTGTGTGAAACAGGTCGTTTTAGCTCCTGTCTCTTTAAGGCCCCCCTCCCAGTGAGCCCACTCTGTTCTGATTGGTTAGCTTTGGGAAGCTGCATCTCAAAAAAAAACAACAGAAAATCACAAAAAACACGATATGTTCCCTTTAAAGCTGTACTGTAGTTATAGACCCATACATGCAGCATTTTTAATTGTGCTACAATATGAAGTCTCTGCTTGAACTGTGATCATTTTAAATATAACTGCAATATACTGTAAATATATCTACTCTGGATGTATCTTTGTACATGCTTTATTGCTTTTCCATAGCTTGCTGCACATTAGGACAGTGAAATAAAACCCCTAACTTTATTTAACAGTAATTTGATCAAGTGTCTGGTCAGATGTATCAACTATATCCCATTACTTCTTTTACTCTTCATTGCAGGCCATATATTAGCAAGCTAACACGAGTTTTGACAGCTGGTTCAGTTGGCTTAGACCTGGCAGGTCACCCATATCATAACTAAACAAAGTTTGAACTTATAAAAACAGGTGTTGCAACCGTCTACAAGTGTTTACAGGTAAATATATTCAGATTAATCACAATGAAATAAGCCATGGATAGGCAGTTATGTCATTTAAAACAGATGATAACCCAACAATGCTTCTATAAGCAGCTTATATGCTGTGACACAATCAGCGGTAAACTCCTATATCATCCAGAAGCAGCTGGCTCTAAACAGACTTTCTCAGAACAGGTTATTATGACCTCATCGCCCATGCGCTGTAGACCATGATGGTGCATTGTGCATAAAACCTGATACTAAAGTGACTGTCAGAACATGTTTAAGGTTTCTACATCACAAAGGAAGTTAGAGTCGTTTTACAGAAGTTCTTTATTTCTCAATATATTACAGCTTCCGTTGCCTTTCATCACCATCACCATCAGAAGTAATCTGCTGTGTTTTCATGCAGGCCGTAACGTAACATTTTTTTTGTTATTGTTGTTGTTTAACAGGCAGATAAAACCACATCAATCATCGACAGAATATGACTGCAAAGTCATAAAAAGAAGAAAGATAAGCGGTGATTGTATCTTGCTTGCTTGTGCACTGGGTCAAAGTCTGAAGTTTAGAGGTGTGCTGGTATATGTTTTGATCTGATGCTTGTTTTCACTATGCAAACATGAAGTATCACTCAATCAATATTAAAAAAAAAAGAAAAGAAAAATAAGGCTACTTGAGGACATGTATGTGAGGCAGAAAATGTTTTTTCCAGCCTCCAGTCATTTTTACACAGGAGACCATTAGACAAATTCTTACTGTCTACTTATCATAACTAGTTAGGTAGAATACAATATAATCTGACAATTTTAAACCCGACATGCAACAAACAAACAACCATATAAGCCTTGTAATCCCTGCAACCTTTTGCCTTCATCCTCTTGACTTGGTGCACCATAACAGAAATTTGAGCCTGTGACAACTATGGAGGTCTGCCAAGCTGACCAGAGTTTCATCTGATTTTTTTTGTCAGCTGAGCTCAGCCAATAACATCAGCCAAATTATGAATGATGGATGGGTTGATCAGTAAACCGTTACTGCCTGCTCCATGCCTACGTGAGTTTAAGTGACTCATAAGACAGCCTGACACTAAGCTCCATTATTAAAAGGATATTAATCAAATCAAATGTCTGCTTGTCCAAAAACATCTGCATTGATTTTAAGAGTGGGTGTCAGCCCTTTAAATGCCTGTTTGATTACATAGAAAAGCACTGCAGCGAGCCAATCACGGTTTGCTTTCTGTGTGCATAGCGGGTAGCACACACGTTGCAGTTTTGGCAGCCGCCGGTGCCCTTTCACCTAGCATTCCTCTCTCTCCCTGCAGCTGACAGCCGCGCAGAGCTCCTGAAAGCAAGATCAAACCTGACCTGCCCCTCCTTCCTTCATCTTCTGTTCCACCCTCAGCTTCACACACAGTGGACAGTACCAACAATCCTTCTGTTGTCAAAGCAGAGAACAGACAGCAAACAGGTGAGACAAAGAAGGTGAACTGCACAACACGCAAAGTGGGTCGTGTTTACCGGCTGCCCACCTTAACTAGGATGGAATATGTGACAAACAGATGACTATATTAGTATGTTTTTTTTGTTATTACACCAGCAACAACTCTGTCACTTTGATTCTACATTTGATTACGCATTCTCGCATCCTGAACTCTCTGTGGTTTACAATATTATGATAACCACAATATCCGCTCGCTAAAAACTAAACAAGAACTTTTTTTCGCAAGTAAACACCCACTTCAATTAATATTTCCTGGCAATTAAAACCCACAGCAATAATGATTCTTTTTATAAAGACACATTTTATTTACTGTTGATTTAGATAACCTTGGGCCAAATATGTCTGCAAGAATTCTGCAAGAAAAAGCTGGTATCAAAGGATCGGCGGATAATGGATAAAGATAAAAAAAAAACTAAACTGAGAAAAAAAAGGGAATAAAGCCAGACAAGTGCAAGAACCAAAGCAAGGTGAATATTTTACGCATTGTTTTATATGCATTCAGAATCAATAGAGCATCGATGTTGAACAGTCTTTCATCCACACAGGAGCGGGAATGTTTCCAACACATTGTGGATAAGACTGATGATGCAGAAAGCAGAGCAAACACTCACCAGACCCTTTACTCTTGCTGTTGACCTTTACCAGCCGAGACTACAAAGACTACATGCACTGGAGGCGGGGAGAGACAGTCAAGCCGCACAGAAGAGAAACTTTTTATACCGGTATATACACACACAAGCATGCACAGCTACCCAAACAAACTGACAAACAAAAGGACGGAGCAGCAGGAAGAGTTGTGTATCCTACACAGGCATATGCAATGATGAAAGAGCAAAAAAAAAAAAAAAAAAAAAGCAGGCTGCACACTGGGACATTGTCACCAAGGTCAAGTAATAAATACCCTTATAGTGCAAGCCAAGAAAAACTCTGTGGTTTTCACACACTTGTATGTGGTCTAAACACTACTATACCATGAAGCTTGGCATTTAAAAACAAAGCGCAAGCACATAAGTTCACCTTCAAGGGATTTATTGTCATATTAAAATGCCATAACATGTGACCTGGTTGCTCTCCAATCAAAAGTCATGCTATCACACACAGTGACACACATAAAGTATACACTATAAATACATGGAGTACAGTACACACGGAAAACATACTTAAAAAAACTGAGATAAATAGACTTGAATAAATAGAACAGAAAGTGGGTTACTGGCTACCTGCAGCTGTGTCCTGAAGACTGTTGAAATCTCTTATCACCTGAAGATAAAAGCTCTCAAAACACTAATTTCAATGTTTTTCCTGCTACTTTTCCTAGCAACATATTAAGGTATTGTATGGTATACTTCACTAACAAGCAAGGTTCTGCATTACAAAAGCTAAAGAGGGTTGAGTCATGATTTCCACTTGAAAAAAAAAACAAACAAATCCAAGGCAGTTGCACAAAGAGAGAATTAGAAAACGTATTCACACCCCAGGATATTAATTCCCTTTGAAGGATTTGTGGGGAAGTGTTGTTAATTATTTCACTGAGATGGATGAAAGAGACCTTTTACAAGTGAGAACAAATTGTTATTAGTGTCTTTTCATTGGTTGCTAAGACACAATGAGTACACATTCGCAGTAAAACAGGAAGAGACCCCATACATCAAGAGGCATTACATCGTACAGCTTTCCAGTCGTTGCTGCCCTTTGTTTTCACTCATCTCCCTCCCTGCCATTGTTTCTTCATCACATCCTTTTCCAACTAGGATTGGAAATAATCAAATCATACTTTGATTAAGACTAACAAGAACTTTGCCTTCTTGAACTTAGGTTTGCTACTCATCAAAAAAAAAAAATTCTTTTGCTGAAGAAAAACAAACTGTTGTCTTAACACTCCCTGATCTACACTGAAAAACAAAGACAAAATGTAGCTTTTAAACCCAAAATCCGCAGCTTCACATGTTGCATTTATAACTACACACAACAACATAATCTCACTTCATCACGGTTGGTATTTTGCCATCTAACAGAATGAAATGTTTCAACCAGGCAATTCAACATCAGTTGTTGTTTTCACTCTAATATGTTCAAAGTGTTTCTCCATATTACTCAGTAATGAGTCAAACAATGAATATAAATTACAAGTCGGTCTGCATAAATACTTCCTGATGCCAAGTCTTCATCAGAAGTCTATTGTTTCTTTACATACTTAGCAGTGATTCATTCATATCCGTACATACATAATGGTTCAAATGAATTTACAGCAAAATTATTCTTGGCACGAGAATAAAAGGGAATGTCGTCATTTATGCTTTACCGTTCAACAGAAAGAATTCCCATTTCTCTCTAATGAACTGGTCTGAGCACAGAATTTGAGATAAATAATCTTTGCTGTATCACACAGAATGAAAGATGTCAGATTGTCCAAATCAGTTTGGATTTAAATATTTTAGAAAACACAAAAACCAAAAGTTAATAACGATGCACATAAATGCCGGTTGACTGTTTGCTACGCCCCACCCCTTAGGTGCTGTACATGATAAATGTAGCTGAATTGCTACTCGAAATTCTTAGTATTATTGAAAAAAGTGGTCCTTAATTTCAGACAAAGGTAGACAAAAACAAGCTTTTCATTTCTAGCTGGCGACAGTAGAAACGACCTGTCATTAGCAGATTGAAAACCCTTTATCCAGTTAACTTTTTAATGTTTCCAGCTGACTTCTTTCAAAAACAAGAATCTTGTTAAAGGGCTCTTAATAATGTTCTTGATGGCTACATACTGTTAATGACATCTTGTTAAAAAGCTGCATGTCCCAAGCAATGGAATTAAAGAAACTGTGTTATTCTTGTATTGTAGTTAAGAACTAGTCCAAGTATTAAAAAGTATTAAAAGGTATGACAAGGAAAAACTAAAGATCCTGAGTATCACTCTCCCTACAGCCCCGTGCACATGCTTCGGCATGTGGAGAAAAGCTTGACAGGCCTGCTGTGCCTGGTTACGGTTGCTAAGCTATGGCTGGCCAATTGCTGTTCGGGGGACGAGATGTATAAGAAGAGGATTGTTGTTTCTGTCTCTGTAAACAGTGACATTTTTTCCTCTTTCCTTTCTAGTAGTCTACACAACTCCTGAAACAAACACATGGTGTGATTATCTAATTTGGCGGTCATTTCACGCAATGCTTACATCTTTTTGAAGTGTACTGAGTGAACCCTTGAGTTTAGGGAGCATGTTCATCGTTCTTTTTCTCAGGGTCAACTGCAGTAGAGCAAATTATGTTCTGGCCGACCTTGTCACCCAACATCTGTCTTGTTCAACTCTCCCCAAATTCCAATCTGGCCTGAATCTCTCTTCCCTCGCTCTGTGCACTGAGGATCTTAGTGTTTACTCATGAGGAAAACAGCACACTTAAAAGTCTTGAGGTTCAAATCCAAATAATTGTGTGATCAAATCTCTCTGCAGGGTACGCCACATTTCAGTCACCCAGTCACCCAACACTTTGTTACTCTCGTCATACTGACACTTTCCCTTCATTAGCTGAGGAAAATCTTAGGCTTTGGCTATTTGAACTTTGTGTGCTCTCACAAGGGAATTCAGTTTCCTGTGTTGACATGCTCTCAAGTTGGAAAAATACAAGGGTTCTTTCCTTTAGCAATTTCATAAGATTATCCATGTTAAGATTCATTATCTTCAGCATGTAAAGAGCTAAACCATGCATTATTTTTTCCACCAAGTAAGTCATGTTTTCCTGCCTTTTTGCAAAGGGCCTTAGAGACCTACTGTATGCATTGCATGAAATCTGGTGTACTGATAGGCCTAAGGCCAAGGAACTGTTGATTACATTTTGGTACATCTGGGATTTCCGCCGTGAAAAATTCTACAAGAAGTCTACTGAGCAACCAGAACAAGTTATTATATTTAATTTTTTTTTTTTTTTTTTTTTTTTAGAAACAAGGACTTCTCAGACAGGATCCATTATAAACTCCCAATGGGTGTATAAAATTCTCTCTTCTCACAGCACAACCAAATCTGAAACAAGACTAGGTCAAAAAGTGGTATATGGCTGGACTGTGTGAACGCTAGAGAGCTCGTTGCCTGGTTACCATCAGACATGGACATGGAAATTTTGAAGATGTTTGTTTTTTATATAAGTTTAAGTTTATTTGTACATAATTTTTCATACAGTAGTTGTAATTCAAGGTGCTGTACACATAAGAAAAACATTAAAAACACTTGAAATACATTACACTAGATTTTGGGTGTAGACTATATGGTGCTGGTGTAAGAAGGGTTAAGATTTAGGCTATTTGTTATATGTTTTATATATTATTTCACTAACCCCCAACCCGAAAAATTGTTTTAATGAAGTAACTATCAAGTTTATCATCAATACTAAGTGTAAATGAGTCCAATACAGTGTGTTTCATGTTGTTATATCAATTTTTTTAATCTTATTTACTATGAACACGGAAGTGCTCGATTATAAGACGACAAAACATTAGGAACACTTTAGAGGATTTAGTACATGCATTAGATTGCGCAGGTGTTCCTAATAAAGTTCTCGGTGAGTGTACATGTAAGTTATGTTCATTCAGAAGGACTTAAAACACAAAACTATATCACTCTGCATACAAACTGAGATAAAAAAAATACATCACAGAATCCTGTCAGCAATGTCTGTGTGAGTCTCTTACCTTGTTTCCTTGCGATGATGAACAATGACCTACACTGAAATTCCGACCTAAAGACATTATTGTTTGAGTACTAACAAACTTAACCTCCTGTATCACTTCGAACGCTCTATCATCAGTGTTTAACCCTGACGTGCATACATGCAAAAGACGGGGAGGAAGAGAGTCAAAAATCAAAGATGGAACCTGGAAAGACAAGAGTCCTGAGTAAAAAAGAGTCTTAACCAGATTGTGTTAATCCTCTTAGCCACGAAGCATGCACTGACACTGGATGTCCCTCTAATCACCCTGCCTGGCTGCCTGCTTAAATAAATGGCTGCTTATTTAGGGGCACACTATAGGGTTAGAACCATGGCACGGAGAGAAGGAGTTAAACATTGTCAAACAGAAGCAAATATTGATACACATGGAAGCACTGATGCAATGTGTGACTGTTGCCCTCTGACTTTAGGGCACAGGCACTCATGGAATAAACCAATTAGCCAATCAAGTGTTATGTCTGATTAAGACTAATGGTAAAAAGGTGACAGAGACCATCGACTTGGCTGTTTAAAATTAGGAATTAAATTGAGAATACCCATTAAACTCTGATTGTGTAAAATCTTCGTTCAAAAATCTCCAGTCGAATAATCAATGTCTTAGCTGAATCATCCAGTTTCCGTGTGTTTTTCCATTTCCTCTACATTACTGTCCGCAGAACAGTGCAAAACAAAAGCTTAAGATGACAAACACTGAATGAGCATTGACATCACCATATGCCAGCTGTGTCATTGTTTTCTTATAATGAGCACAGCATCGGCCAACCCAGCATCAAGCACAACTCATCCCAAGTAGTCGGCTTTAGGCTATTAAATTTTACTCGTCTATTCCAAGCTGTAGCTACCACGGCTTGAGGCCGAAGCTGAAGCACCTTCAAGTATAAAGCCACCAACAGCCGCTAGATGTTGGCTCCAATTGATTCCCATTCAAAAAGCATCGACTTCTCTCTAGAAATACTAAATCAATCATTTTTTTCAACAAATCATTATGGTCTTAATCGCTAAATCCGGACCCTCTAATAAGTGTCCTGGTGGTCATTTTGGAAGCTTTTAATAGGATTTGAAAATTTCTCATAACTTTGAGGTCTGCTGCGTGCGTGTTTATTGACAGTTCACTCATCTGCTGTTTTCTCTGGCTCCAGGACTCACACTGAGCTGCCCTGTTAGCAAAATTTTGATTACGTAGCTAACTTTAGCTCAAGTGTGCAGTGCTCAGTGTCCCAGAGAGCCGAGCGCTTTGCTTCAGTCTGTGGTAGCGGGACGTGTTTCCAAAGTGTGAAAGGCAACACCCCACACTCCTTATTTGGAAGGTCTTGGCTCCAAACAGAAAAGATGGTGCCAACCATAAGCAGAAACTCTGGACTTCAAACTGGCTCCAGTGCAAATCAATGGGTGACTTCACACCTCGCTACGTCTATCTTTATATACAGTTTATAGTGTGTTTTTATTCCAAAAATACTCTAAAAGTCTAAAAAAGTTTGGATGCACCATCAGCAACATAAACACACGACTCATAATAACATATTTCCAAAGCAAAATATGTTTTTAAACTGATAAAAGTGATTTCCCAACTTCCAGTCAGCTACTGGTTTCCATCAATTTCAGTGATGTAAAATGAAAATGCTCTATCAGCATACTGAAATAACAATGAACTGCTTTATGAGTCAGTATCAGTAAACACTAAGATATAATGAGTAAACACAACCAAGATCAGTGACCAAAGTCGACCCCAGTACTGTTTACAATGTTCACTGAGGCACTTTGGGACATTAGAAAACCAGTGTAATCTTAAAGGGGTACTCAATGGATTTATCACTGCACTTCCATGTGGTTGAGCAACTTGTGACAAACAGATTTTTTAAAATATTTGTTAAAATCGAAGCAGCTGATGCATGTCTGACTTTCTGCCCCTTGTATGAGTCGAACCCCGAAGACCCTGGATCCTACAAAAGTTGGGTGTTAGATATTTCAATTACAATAATTCAGCTGTTGGCCAGCTGCCACTTTGAAACCAGCCCTACAAAGAATCACTTCCCTTATAGCTGCGTTGTTCATTCCAACAATAACACATATTGGAGTTTGGCGGTTTGGCTCCGCTTCTGCTCTGAAACAAATGCGTGTTGATCTCACATCAGTCTATAATGCTCATACAGGAGGAGACTGGAAAGGTGGCTATAAAGATTAACCAATTAATCGTTCAGTCTCTAAAGTGTCAAAAAATGGTGAAATGACCATCATAAACCAGACCACAAATTGCTCGTTTAGTCCGACCAGTAGCCCAAATCTCAAAGATGTTCAATTTACAATGATATAACAGCTTAAAAAGAGCAAATTCTCACATTTTAGAGGCTAAAACTAGTGAATGTTTGCCTTTTTTGTTTGATAAAAGACTTAAATTAATAATTGATTATAAAAATAGTTGGAGATTCATTTTCTGGTGTAGCTGCAACAATTCACCCATTAGTCTATCAACAGAAACAGGTAATTACTTTGATAATAGAATAATCATTTTAGCAATTCTTTAAGCAAAAATGCCTCTCAAATGTGAGGATTTGAGGCTTTTCTGTGTCATACATGACAGTAAACTGAATATCTTTGGATTTTGGACTCTTGATCTTATAAAACCATAAGACACCACCATGATCTCTAACAAATCATTAATTGAGAAAATAATCAGCACCGATAATGATAATAATCCTTAGTTGCAGCCCTACATTTCATGCAGAAACAATGAGCACCATATGTGTTTACATGGAACACATAGTTAGAGAAAGGTTATGGTGATAATTGGTTGTAAAGTGTATGGAACATGTGGCTATAAAGTGACTTCCATGCCTGCCTGAACTACTGTTACCCTCCATTGATTTCCTGAAAATCGATTTTGTTTTATCATTCTGATGACTTTTTTTTTTTTTTTTAAACAAACAAATCTCTCTCCAGGAGCAAGACCTTGTATGCTAAACATAACCAGACCACATGAATGTATCTTTCAAGGGTTAAATATATGTCCTGCTAAGCTAAACAGAGCAAATTCAACAAAGCTTTCTAGTTGTTTTGTTCCACAAGTTAATGCAGTTTGCTAAGTGCCAAATGTCACACATGGTTAGTCCCCATTGAACAAACTCATTACTCACAGCAGAGGAGTGTGCCAGCTTGTTCAAAACAAACTGCTCCACAGGGAAGTGGTGAGAAATACATTTCAGTTTAGTGGAGCCATTTTTATTTTTATTTATTTTTTTAACACATACTGGTGTTTTTCAGCACACTAATATTATTGATTTGCTTTTAGGGAAGTAATTTGTTGTTTGGTCAGTGCGATCATGTTGTAAATGATTTGAATGGTACATAAAATATATCATTCAAAGTGTAATGCAAACATGGGGTTGAATCTATCAGTTGACAGCAGCTGCCAGCTGAGTGACAGATGAAGATGAACGGATGTAAAGTCTGTGTAATAAATTAAATCTCACTGAAAGGAAATGGAATAAAGGAAATAAAATGAACTAGCTGTTACCCCCTTCTTCGTATTTTTAAGACTGCTTTGCTTAACTACTGCTACTATGTTGTTGTTTTTTTTACAGGAGCTGGCATCAACAGTACATGAAACAATACACTTTGCACCTAACTCCACCACTGAGGAAGCCATTCGGTTTGTGTTGGTGCTCGCTCTGTGTACTCAGGCTAATCCACCTGATTGTAAAGTAACTGCACAAACATCTGCAGTCACTACAAAAACTGAAAGATAAAACCTGGAATGTGAGAAGAACAGAGAAAGGTCTTCTCTTAAGAATAATCTGCCATTTTTGTTGCAAGATATTCACTGATCTATGCGGAGCTGCAACAAGTAGTCGATTAATCGATGAATCTGCAACTGTTTTGAAAATATAATCGTTTTTTTAAGCAATATACCAGAACAGTTGTTGGTTTTAGCTTCTGAATTGTGATAATTTAATGCTTTCCTTTGTCATTCATGATAGTAAATGGAATATCTTTGAGTTTTGGATGCTGTTTGGACAAAATAAGACTAAGATTTAAAAAGACATAAACATTAACTCTGGGATTTCATAACAGACTTTATCACTATTTTCTGACATTTCATAGATAAAACAATTAACACAGGAAATAATTGACAGATTAACTGATAATGAATTAATCATTAGCTGCAGTCCTAGACGTATTTCATAACAACCTGCCTGATCCAAGTTTTTATATCACTTATTATATCATAGTGAAGAAGTGTAACAATTAAGGCTTAAATCCATAGGATAATCAAACTGAAACACAGTTGTAGCAGCAAATAGAAATGCAAGAAAAATGAAACAGGAGATGGTGGGATTAAGTTTAACACAACTGGCAATTCCTGTACTTTGCCGTCCCAACATGAGAGGTAGTAATGAGAAAGTATGGGGCGAAGGATTTATGATTATGAGGCGATATAAGAGCAGTAAAACATATAAAGACAAGGAATATAATGATTAACACACGGACAGATTGTGTACCTTGGCAAGCAGCATGTCAGAGTCAGCTCTACAAGCAGTTAAATCATAAAGATAAATGAGTGTGAAAAACTCATACATATGCACTTAGATTAAAGCCCACTGTCTTAACTTTAGCGTAGAAAAGTAATCAGGCTGATGGGAAATTAAAAGAGTATTTTTTACAGTAGCACACTACTAACATACAGACAGAAACAGAGCACTTTGCTGTACACTGTAGCTCTTTTATAGGCTGGTTTCTGAAGGGCAGCCTGCATAACAGATACATTCAATGACACTTAAATATAATATGTCATTATTCATATACTGGGACAGTGAAAAGCAGGTGCAACTGCCGACACTTCTAATCTCAAACTTGTAATGCACCATAAATGACAGTGACAGTTTATATCAAATTGTCACTTGAGCCAAAATCTGTTTATAAATTTGCACTGTATGCTCCCTATTTTAATCTTTTTCTGTTATCTTATCTTGTGCATGAAAGAAAGGATTATGCGTGGGATAATCTCATCCTGACTGTAGATAATGTTCTCTGTCACTGCCCACAACATTGGACTGATTTAGATGTCTAGGGTGAACTAAGATGCAACAACCCTGAGATTCTGTAAAGACAGGCATCATGAAAACATTGCAGAAAAATTCCACGAAGCACTATAGTAGTAAGCATCCTTGAAACACTGCACAGCGATGCTAAGTCTAGAAACGGAGCGGTAACTGAGCCAGTCGGTGCTGAGAGGTGCCGTCATCTGAGTTCTCAGAAGACTTTCCATCTATAACTCTGCAGCAGCAAGACATAAGTCAAAAGGTCGGAGATCCCTCATTAACCCTACAGTAATACCACTGGAAGGTTGCGCTTCACTGGCGGATCATCTGACCTGCTTTGGGCGTTTGGGCGAGTGAGGTGTCTATTTAGTTCGGTGTAGCAGGTCAAATTACACTAGCTGTTCTATGGCCAGCACAAGAGAGAGGTCACTGGTTTTAAATGAACGGAGTAGAAAAGGGCAGAGGGTTCATCCAATACATGCTGCTCTAGTTCAAACTTGGGGCAGGTTTGTTTTTAAATGCCTGTTTAAATTTCAGTAAAACTACTGTTGGGAGAAATAGCACATCTAATATTGAAATTGAATCAAATTTCCTTTTCAAGAGAAAAAAAAACATGGCATTTCAATTAAGGGGGACGTATCATGTACTTTTCCAGGTCAATATTTATATTCTGGGGCTCTAGTGGAATATCTTTGAATGATTTACAGTTCAAAAAACTCCTTATTTATCTTATACTGGCTCTTTATGCAGCCCCTCAGTTCAGCCTCTGTCTGAAACAGGCCGTTTTAGCTCCTGTCTCTTTAAGGCCCCCGCTCCCGATGAGCTCACTCTGTTCTGATTGGCTAGCTTCCAGAAACTGCGTCTCGGCTGACATCCAGCGGTTCCCAAGGCTACGTAAACAAACACTAGTAGAAAGATTTCTCTTCTTCTTCTCGTTCTTTACTCAGAATGGAAACTTCCGTACATGTTCGAGCCCGCTTCCAAACCGAAATACGCGAGTGAACAATGTGAACAACCCATGAAACAACCTGAGCATTTCTACATAAATTCCACTTAAACTTTGGAACTTTTGACCATCTTTAACATCCAACATCATAACAGTATGAAAATAACAGAAAATTACAAAAACCGCGATATGCCCCCTTGGGATTAAAACGCATAAATTTCAACAGTGTAGAATAGTTCACTTTGAGACAGAATGAAACAAGAAACCAGACTTGATCCTAGTCTGTGATATCTCAGCTCTATTAAGTTAATGGACTGTCAAACTGTTATTCAGCCAAACCAAATTAGTTGGTAGCAAACATGACACCGCCCCAGGGTTATTTTCAAGAGGATGTCGGTGCATGTTGGAGAGTCTGTTATGCTTACTGATTTAACAGTCAGAGCCTGGATAAACAGAGGGATGAGTATTAATGAAATGATATATATTACTTTTTTTTTTTGGTTTATACTTATTGTATCTTAATAGTAAATACAGTTTTAGTCCTGTCTGCAAGTCTGTGTATTTCCAACCTCGAAAAACGAAGCAATGATTCAATTTCTTGATTTATGACTGAAGCATGCGTCATACCAAAACGTAGCCATCACCTTCCTATTGCTGCACTGCTTTTGGACACTGCATCTGAGAATTTATGAGGCATTAAGTGTGGAGTAATAGATGGATAATGTTGCACAATGTTCTTTATTTCCCCATTGCTTATGTTGGACATTATAAAGGATGACAGTCAGCCACACCTACAGCCTGAAGTCATGTTGCATGATATTATGATTTAGGAAAAGTTTATAGGTCAGGTTATCTCAAACACACCCTTGCACGCATCGGACTGCATTACGCTCATCTGAGCCAGCCTAACCAGTCTGCAGAAGCATCTATCTAATGTGTTAGATCATTTAAAAGGCTGATACATGAATTTTGTGTTCCTCATTTCCCCATCTGTTTCCTGAATAAATACCACCTTAACTGCACTCTCCTCTAAAAGATCTGAGTAAGGCCAGTTTGTGCCTCTCTCATGTATTACCGTTACAGTACATTACTAAGCATCCAATTTACAGAAAACATACTGTACATACCCAGCGACCTTTGAACAACCCAGAAGGTCCTTTAGTGATGTTTAAGTATATTTAACATATTTCCAGAGTCTATAAAGACTCTTATATCCATCTGGTTGAAAACATATTCCATTTGTTGCACAATAAAAACCTGTAAAACCAATATATACCAATATTACTGATAGTAAATTTAAAAAATTTTTGGTTCACATTGTACAAATTGTGCAAGGAGATTTGTCATTTCCTGACTACTGTCTCTGTTTGGGTTAGGAAAGTGACTCACAAATTTGGGAAACAGATTTTGTTTTTTCATGCAGCAGACTGAATACTTTTTCATCCAAATGGTTCAAAGAATTTTTGAGGATCCTGGAAATACCTGCAGAACAAAGAAACACACTGTTAATAACCTTCTGATGTTTTTCTTAGGGCTGCAACTAAAGATTCAATTAACCTCATTTTCTCAATTAATCATTTAGTATATGAAATATTTTAAAATAGTGAAAAAATCTTAAAATTTTGTCTGACTGACAGTCCAAAGATATTCAGGTCATTGTTATATTTGACAAAGAAAAACATCTGTGGAGCTGGAACCAGGAAATGTTTTGGGTTTTTGATTTAAAAATGACCGAAACCTTTATTGGATTATCACAATAGATTCATTTTCTGTTGCCACACCAATAAATGCAGCTTTTTTTTTAGGCGGGTATTTTGGGGGTGGCGGGGTAAGGAGGGATCGGATGTTTAGCTTTGTATGCATGAGAAATAGGGGCTGAGATGCAAAAACACAACAACATTTCAGGAAACGCGTTGGCAAATCAGAAAAGACACTTCAGGAAATAAAGTTGTGAAACGTTGATGTCGGTTTTGCTGTTGTGTTTTCTGAAATGTTGTCTGTTTTGTTGCTGTGTTATCTTATTGTTTCATGTGTTTCCTGAGTGCGTTTTGCTCTCCGGGGCCACCGTAGACTAGAGTCAGGCAATTAAATGACATGTAAGCAATAAATAGATGTGGTATAAGCAAAACATAGATGTGACTGAATGAAACAGAAGTGATCCTGGTTAAAGACAGAGCAGTGCATCAGTTCATATACATTCATCGAAGGACTCAGACTGGATGATGAGTATATGACTTGTAAATGAAGTAGATGAAGTCAAAGCAGCACATAGCATGAATTATAATTAGACTCTGTGCTGCTTACTGACTTCAAGACAGGAAGCTAAGAAGCTCCTGCAGTTTGTTTACAAATATTTTGACAGCTGTATCCCAATTAATGAATCTTCTGAAGTGTTTCAGCTTGATGACTACAGATTTTAAAAGAGATTACTGACACACATCAACTTAAAAATCAATGTAACTGAACATGCACACACAGGAAAACATACATACTGCATATTCACTTGCTTATTCAAATGCTGTGTTTACCTTTTCGTCTTCGTCACATTCTTCATCCTCCGGTGTCTCCTTGTCATCCTCTGCATTTCTATCGTCCTCTGCTGCGTTCATACTTTCAGAGTCCGAGTTGCGACCATCATCTCCATCTGCAGAAACCTTGATGTCCAGGACAGCCGTCATTTCTTCTCCCTCGGACAAGGTGTTTGAACCTGACGACGACAGACTGTCGCCGCTTCCAGATGCCAAAAAGTGCTCCTGCTCCATTACGTCAACTAATAATATCACCGATTCATTAGGAAGCGACGTCAAAAGAAAACATAGCTGTTAATTAACCTGTCCACGCGCACCTGTGCACTGAATTCATCTCGTTATGAGTCGCGAGCCCATAAACGGATACCACTATTTTTTTTTTTTTTTTGGTGCCAATTAAAACAAAGTCACGACGTTGTCGAAAGTCAGTGATATCGATTAAAATGATTGATCGACCCTGTTTAAAAACAAGGTTGACGTCAGGCTGAGGTCTCCACTTCGGTTTTGTTGCCTCTGTGAGGAGTTTGTCGTTGGTTAGTTTCCAAGCAGTGTGAGCAGTGTGAGTCCATGCTGTCACCGCCTGCATAATGCACAAGTAGTGCCTGGTGCCCCAAAATAAACCCCGCCCACAACGTGCGAGGGTGGACCAATCAGATCACTCCTTTTCCCAAACCAAACACGGTTAGTTTTAACCATCTTTAGATGTATTGTAGTCTATCAAGTCCACTTAGTAAAAACAATTAAATAGTGGTGAGCAAGTGACTGATTACATTTACACAACAAATGTACTTTTTTTACTGTAGAAGTTTGAGGTACTTAACTTGAGTTTTTTCCAATGTTTTGTATTTCCAATGTTACTCTGGCTACTTCTACTTCACTCCACAGGGAAATATTGTCCTTTTTTACTTCAGTATACATATATAACATCAACAGTTACAGTGTTTTTGTAACCTTTATTTATTCAGGGAGTTTCTCTTTTTCAGGAACGCCCTGATCACATTCACACATTCATACCAGGAAGCTGCCCAGTAAAACCATAGTCTGATGTGCCAGCTACTGAGCAGCTCCACTGGAGCAGTTGGGACTAAGGGCCTTGCTCAAGGGCACCTTGGTGTTAGTAATGAGGGAGTGGAGCTGCTTGGATGGGGGAATTTCTCGTGGGTGGGGGAAATCCAGGGGATTGTACCGGCAACTCTCCGGTCACGAGCTTGCTTCTCTAACCTTTAGGCCACCACTGCCCCATTGGTTTTACATGCATAATATATAATCAACTTGTGATGTGTTATTATATATGAAAGACACACATACCCACTCAAGGGGGATATTGGGCTCAGGAAGTAGAGCAGGTCATCATCCTCTAATCACAGGGTTGGCAGTATCGATCCCCATGTGTTGAAGTGACCTTCAGCAAGAGACAGAAAGAAAGAAAAATTGTAAAGTCCTAGCTCTACATAAACGCAGCCATTTACAAGTTACTGGGGCTGATTAAGACCTGCTCAAATTGGAGTTGTGCAAAGTTCTGCTGGGATTTTTGTGAGGTCACCGATCTCCGTGTACTAGTAAAAATTATAAATTTGTAACATGTTCTGTGCCAAGAGTAACGACAGAGTGAGAGATGACACAGTTTTGTCAAAATGTCTCATTTGGCAAAATCTGTTTAAATACCTCATCACAGAATTTTCTTCACAGATGTGCATGGTCTTCAAACTACCCAACATTTTGAAAAATAGTTTAAAAAAAACAAACAAATGAAAGACCTCCGCCAGCTACATGAAGATGCTGCTTAGATATTGAACACATCACTGCAACAAGAAAAGATCCACATTCTACAGTTTTGATTTATGAATGTCTCCATATTTAGATGATAAACTACAGCTGAAGATAGTCAAAGTCAGTGGGACTCATCCTGAGGAGACCATGACGGTTTGTACCAAATTTTATGGCAATCCATCCAATAGTTGTTGAGACATTTCACTGAATAAGCGAAAACTGTGACCTATTGGTGGTGCTAAAGGAAAGTTAGTCATTCTCTGGGAACCATGGATGTTTGTGCATTATTTCATGGAAATCCACCCAACAGTTTTTGAGATATTTCAGTCTGGGTCAAAGTGGTGGACCTGTGGGCACAAATGACCTAAATTGTTCTGTTTCCTAATGAGTCAGGAGTCAAACTTTAAACATTTCCTGGCAGAAATGCTGTTACACCATAATACATAAAACACAGCACTGATAGAAAACCTTCTATCTGACGTCAAAGAACTTAAGAGATAGCTTTTTTAGTATTTATTCTTTGAATAAATCTTCAAATGAGCAGAAAATTATACAAAGATATGGCTGTTTTTTTTCATGTTGCCCCTGAGCGAGGCAATAAACCCCTGACAGCTCGTGGGAAACTGCTTCATGGACAGAAGCACAGGACTGGGGTCTTACTGGGTAACTTCATGGGATGAATGAGTGTAGACTCGCATGAATGTGAGGCAATAAGGCAGAAAACTGTCTGCAGGTGCAGGAATAACAGATAAAATGCCTGATAGCTAGTATATAATGCTCTACACATGCCACTTTTTGTTTAGTTGTTATAATGTCCTGAACTGTAGCAAACTTCAGTAAATGAGTTAGTTATCTTCTTAATGGACAACATCTGTTCATTTAAATATGCTCCACTCATTGGCAGCCTGATGATGATGGAGCTATGGCTTTGGAGATGTTTTTTTTTCCCCCTCCAGCCATGACAATTGCAACACAGACACCTCCCAGAACGGCAAACATTTCTAGCGTTAACATATCTGTGATCACTGGCACACCCTCAGATTACACAGTTTTAATCTTCTAAGAAATCTGTAATTGAGTATTTGTCTTAACTTGATAGTGTTTCCCAGTTAAGCCCTGTGCATACTGTACAGCCGGTTTTCCATCTGGCAGCAGCAGTTCAGCAGCAGAGCTCATCATGCTCACCGTGCAGAGGGCCCACTAGAGGGCGTACCTGCACAAATATCTCTAATTACTGCAAATCAGTAAATGAATATTGTATTCAAATATAAACACTTCCTGCAGGGCGTGCACAGTCATAGCTAATGAAAGCAGAGGGGGAGAGAAACAGCAACCACAGCATAATTAATAAATTATCATATTTTATCAATGTTTTTGGGGCATTTAATGCCTTTATTGGAGAGTTTATAGCAGAGAGATGACAGAAAATTAATTAATTTCATTGGTAATGTAGTTGTCTTTTTTTAAAATAATGTTTTATTCAGTTTTTTTTAAGTATTGACATCAAAACACAGTGGGTTTACAAATAAAAATTAAAAATATGATTGATAAATACACATAAAAAATCAAAAATCAAAATAAATAATCAAAATAATAATAATAACAATGATAAAGAAAGGGGAGAGTAATTAAATGAAAAGGAAAAACTTATTGTGTTTACATAATATTGTATATATATCACTGTGATGAATAATTAATCAACCACTGAATCATCATATAACCATATAACCATATAGTCATATTTATTACATTAGCTTTGTGAGGTGTTGGCTGTAGATTGTCCACCATTAAAATGTCCAGATAATAATAAAACCAGGTTCTTTCATGACCGATTAACATATCAAGCCTCTTCTTTAGTATGTTTTTTTTTTTTTTTAGCCATAGTTAAAGATGCAAAAAGATGAATTTTTTTAAGTGTAATTTATTAATCTGAGGTGGTAAACTAACACATTCAAAAGCATAACACAGGAAAAACAAGAGCAAATATTTTAATTGCAGCTTTCATCCATTTCAACTGACTTCTTTTTACCAAAGCGGAAATTAACAAGCTGGAGTTTAGTCATGTAGGATCACACCCCAGTAAATGTACCATTACTCACTTTTTTTTCAGTAGAGTATCTCACTCATGTATGATATCAGTCACCACACCCTGAGAACATCTTTTTTGTTGCCAAATATGTCCCACCATATCAATCATGTGATGTAGTTGATAGATTAGTGTTGTTAAGCATACAGTACATAGAAACCCTACACACACACACACACACACACACACACACACACACTGCCTAAATTGATTCAACAAAACAAACTCAAAAACTGCAGCACATACTGTCCTCTCGCCTCTCTGTTAAACCTGAGATCCACATGCAGTGAACCTAAATCAGCATCCTCCTTGTACAATCCTTATCTACCACTTTATGTCATGCTACTGTGAGTTCTATGGAGTAAACAGACTACTTGAGAGCCGAGCCATTATGCCCAGTCAGTTCGTGATCTAGTGTTGACTATCTGATGTGTCAACACCCGCGAAAGTGTTGACATTCAGATGGATCCGGTGTAAATTGCTGGGCTGCTTCTCTGCTCATCGTTCCAAATCCCCAACCTCGATACTGCTGCTGCTGCTGCTGCTTTCAGGGCTTCCAAACTTTGACAACATACGTCCAAACATTTCTGTTTCTGAACACATTAATAAGACTTTTGAGGTCCTTGATAATCTGAGATTTAGGGATGGTAATGCAAATTATTTAATTATACATCCAAAAACCCTAACCTAACCTGTTCATGTATTTTTAACCACATCAAGGTGGCTTTAAGCTGCAACTATTTTGATAATTCATTAATTGTTTTTGTCATTTTTCAAGCAAAAATGCCAAAAAGTCACTGGTTCCAGTTGCTTGGATGTGAAATTTTGCTGCTTTTCTTGGTCATATATGACAATAAACTGAATCTGTTTGGGTTTTTGCACTGTTGGTCGGACAAAACAAGACATTTTAATCTCCTTGAGCTGTTGGAAATTAAAACAGGCATTTTTCACTAGTGTCTAACAATCCATAGGCTAAAGGACTAATCGATTAATTGAGAATATAATCATCAGACTAAACAATAAGGAAAATAATCAAAGTTGGTTGGTCAACCACTTTGTGTAAATTGTATGAAAAAAAAAAACATGTACGAAATAATAAATAAATAATGTTTTTCTATACAGTTAAAGATGCACCTTGATCAATTACAACAGTAAAAACTGCTTACTCAGTAATATATAAGTTATAATAATACAGTAGAATAATATAAAATACTCTGAAAGGGCCATCCTACATGCATAAATAAATACTTTTAATTTTGATACCTTAAGTACGTTTTGTTGCTAATACTTTTACACAAGTAACATTTTTAATGCAGGACTTTTACTTGTAATAGAGTATTTTTTAATTGTGGTTTTGATACGTTTACTTAAGTAAAGAATCTGAATGTATTTCTAGCTAAACTGATGTTTGTCCTTATAAACCAACATTTAAAAGGCATGTACTTTTGATTTCAAATTACATTTTAAATTGCAAACCAATAGTGTTTTCAATTCAGACTGTGATGTTGCTAAAAAAAAAATAATCCCCAGACACATTTTTATTTTACCACATTGTTTTTCAGTTGTCTGCTTCCTGCTTCCTGCTTCTTTACTGTGAACTAACAGCTTTTTTTTTGTTTTGTTGCTGTTTTTTTATTTTTTATTTTTTGCTTTATTCTGACTCTATTAGTCACAGGTATATTTTAAAAAAAAAAAAAAAAAAAAAGAAGAAACACTGTATGAAATAGAAATGCCAGTGAATTTCAGATCTGAAATATGCACTATTGTCCCTAAAATCCACATATGACTGTTTGGGCTGTTTTTTTCTGTTAAGATTCTCACACAGTTGTATTCATGTCTTTATGGATTATAATGGTAATCTTAAAATATGAAACATAAAGCCCTGCTGCTGTTGCTGCTGTTGAACCACAGTGTTTTGTTGACATGCAGCTCCTCTCTCTCACTTCTCATTTATTCACACTCTTTAGTTCACACACAGACTCTCCACAGGAGGGTACTGTTTGCAGCAAATGACCTCATGACCTACTCACAATGTGTTCTTGATGTTGCCACTGAAAATACAACCTGCATACCTTCATCAGTTGATGATGTCATAATTTTGACATAACAAACATCACCTTTTTTGGTGCACAAGCCCAAAATTGACACACCCAAAATATTTCTGAGCCCTTTTGATTACTGATTTTGAGTGTGAAAGTGATACTAAAACAAACTTTTTTTTTTAACCATTTTTCTTGTCTTTCATTTACAATTTTCATTTTTTTCTTTCAGTTGTACTGTTTCCTTTTATGTGCAGTCCTGTTACAAAACAAGTAACAACTATCGCAGTTATAATGAGATGTGAAAATGGTTTACACTGATATAAACATTAAGCTTTGTGCTTTCAAACTATCTATAGTTTATCGAGGTTGCGTGAAGATCCAACTTGTTCTGCTCCAAAAACAGGAATCGCAGACTGCATTCAGGTCAATAAACAGAGAAGTTGTTACAATGGTGGCATCACCCTCAAACCAACTGCTAGTCACTTGATATGACATTTTCATTCTGAGTAAACCACGTGTTAGAGAAAGGCATATTGATGTTGCTCATAATAATTTGTGTGGCTGTTTTGTTTCACTCCATCTACCAAAAAATAATAAAGTATTCAACAAAAATCTCATATAAAAGAGGTGAATATGGTAGTTTGAACCATGTTGTTTAAGTGAAAAATAATTTCTCATATAATTACATTTTACAACTTTAAAAACTAGCTTGCTTTGAACAGCTTTTTCAGGTTAAAATAAAAAAATTTACTGCATTTGACAACAAGCACAGAGGAAAAAATGAATACTAGTGTGCCTTCATTCAGCCTCAAACTAAGAACTGATCAAAGCGGTGAGAGAAACCCGCAGAATCTTTCAACTCCTGTAGCCCACATGTGCTTTACAGCACATTGCTGATCTCAAGGATGATAAGGCTTAAGGTGGGGGAAATTTATGTATGAGAAAAACATGAGTTGGCAGACATTTACTTGTTTATCGGAAATGACCTGACTGCTGTGGCAAACACCTTAGAATGTTCTCTTATAATTTTAATCATTTCTTTCAATAGAAAACATTTGATCCTCTCACAAATTTCACTTCCCCTAATTTGAATATTTCGAATACCACCAGCAAAACGTCTCTGAGGTCGATTTGTTGTCAGCACCTATATCATATGAATGGCAGCTAGTTCACATCTAATCACTTCACATTTTTAAGAAGGAAGAAAAGTTGTCTACACAACAACAAGGTACTAACTTTGCTCTACAGCTGCTACAGCGTTAAGATCAAGATGATGATAAACAGCTTTAATCATATTCTTTAGGCTGTCTAACTGAAGTCAGTGAGGTGTGAAGTGAACTTCCTGTGTATTTGCACTTTGGCTCTGAAGGAGGAACATGCAGCATAAAATACATTAGCGTGCTTCTCTTTCTTAAAGCAACTCTGCTTGTTGTTGTTGTTGTTGTGTGTTTTAACAACCAGATTCAGCCTGAAACCTCATTAACCAAACTCAGGTGCAGCCTGCTTTTTTTTACAATGACAAGTTTTTCCTCCTGTACTCATTCCTCCTGTTCATTCTGGCCATTAGAAAATCCCTTCAAAATCCACAGTCCTCCTCCTTCTGTGCAAAAATGTATTTAAAGGTTTATCTGAAGCCATTATGAGATTTCAGCCTCCAAATGAGTCCAATCAAGTAGATATCTCTCAGACTTACTGTGTTTTTAGTGCCAAATTCTCTCTTTTTTTGTTACAATCCTTCCACTGCAGCTGAACAAGAAAACACTGTCCGTCGAGACACGAAGCGGGAATTTTTTTTACTAAAAAGACTGAAACTGTGAAACCACATGATTTCACTTACTCTACTACTGAAGCCTCATATTTACCTCAGATAAACTTTTAAATATATTTTTGCTCAAAACAAGGACTGTGGATTTTGTCCCCCATCACTTACATTGTAAATGCTTAATGAAGGGATCTTCTAATGGTCAGTATGAACAGGAGGAATGATTACAGCAAGGAAAACATGTTTGAAAAGTTGTGAACTCCACCCGCTCAGAAATGGGGGAAAAAAGAGGAAAAGATTTTTCTGTGAAAGTTTCTCTGTGTTCACCTTAAATCACAGAAATGGATTTTCAGAACTAGTTCGGAAGCCAATCAGGAAGCAGTATGCAACTTGCACAAGTGTAATGTAGAAACTCGAAACCTCCAGTACACATTTACTGAGAATGAACGTCACAGTGAAGTAGGAGGCATCTTTTGTCCAGCAGTTAAACTTTTTTGGATTTTTCAACAAGGGAGAAGAAGGAGTAGATGTAATTTTCAGAATTTTTAAGAGGATAATTGAACTCTTTGTACTAAATTAGTATTCCAAGCAAAGTATTTTTTAGATGTCTTAAAACTTGTCTTGAGGGGGATGTTTTCTCTCCTAATATTCTGAAAAGTAATGACATAATTTATATATTAACCACAGGAGGTATGTTGTATTTGAGTTAAGATAAGTGATTTTCATTAAAACTAAACTAAACAAAAATGTATATGTGTATTATTTGTTGTTTGGCCTGTTGATTCTGTTTAATGTTTCTCTTTTAACGTACCTAAATTGAAAATACAGTAAAATATTCAGTACAAAAATATTTTCATTCTAAACAATGCATCAGGTCGATCATTAACCATTTAAGATAATTGACTATTATTACTGTTCAGGGAAACTCAACAGTTCTCTGAAATATTTTTTGAAGCTCAAATTAGTCATCTGAGTCAAAGTGAAAAGTTTGCCAGTCATGTCTGTTTGTTAGCTGTGGCGCATGTTATGATTTTCAGATAAAAACTACATTGAGTTCTTTGAAAGCAATGTGAGCATGAAAAGTTCCTGAATTCACACAGCAAAACATCATATTTTGAGTGTTTGTTTTCAGAGTTTGAGTCACAGTGAACCTTCAAAAAAAACTTCTTTTCAATTACTGCTCAGCGTAAAATAATCTTGCGCAAAGTTATTTTACTGTAATTTCTCTTGGTTTGTAAGTTGCTGTACATGCTGATGAGTTTTCCTTCTGCGTATCAGGGTGAAGTTGTTATTTGCAATGGTGCAACCTCATACGCTAAGTAGATCTATTTACAGAAAGAAGAAGTACAAAGAGAACGACAGTTTTTTTACAGGTTTCAAGGGACCTGCCATCATTTCTTTGTCAAGTCTTTAAAGTGCTGTGAACTGTGTCACAATGTGTCCCCGCCCCTCTACACTTGTGAGTGTTTAACTCCCCAAAATATTTCCTCATCTTTCACACTCAGTGAGCAGCTACTGTGCGCCTCAAAGCTGTGAATGGTAGCAGATTATGGGCGTGAGACAGCCTCAAACCCATTTTCTTGGTTTCGTGGGTTTCAGTCTTTCAGTCAGTTCCAGGCGACATGGTTGGCCGTGGATTTCGGTTAGATTTTTTACACTCAAAATTTTTTTCCTCCACGTGCCATTCACACTTTTTCATCCTTGGTAAGTGGTCTATAAATTTTGCTCTTCAGCTTGCTATTGATACATTTATTCTTAGCTAATTATAGGAAAAAAGGGAATCCAAAGCCAATCATCACCATGATTCTTGTTCATTTTATTATTATTTGTAATGAATAAAATGCATTATTAAATTCAGTTTTGAGAGTCAGGAAAACAAATTCAGTATTTAGTATGCAGTATTTTTGCCTAAAAGCTGTAAATCACGTAGAATGTTGTTCACATTTAAGGTCTGATTCTTGCTCATGCTCAAGCATCTCCAGGTAAGACACTTTTTGTCCCAACATTTAAGCTTATTAATCATCATACTGCAACTCAAATATCAGCTTTTTCTTCATGTTATTGCTAATGAATAGTTTTGCTAGATGAAGAGCTTTATTTTTCTGCAATAAATACAACGATAAATGAATTACAAATATAATGTAATACATCTCCTAACATGATAACGAAACTACCTAGCGTTGTGTTGTTCCACTGTGAGAAAATAACACCTGAATCTAGTTTCACACCATATTCACACTATGTTCCAGCAAGTTGCAAGTCAAAGAACATTTCTGCCTTATATCAGCACTGCGGACTTCACCGAGGTAATGAAAATGTATTTGAGTCATCCAAAACTGAATCATCAGCAACAGAAAAAAAAAAAGTTTCTTAATAAATATTTCTTGAATGTTATTGATCACTGCCTCTCTTTCAGATGGAGTTCATGATTTACACTGTTTTAATAAACATGATGGCACAGTAATCTGTGAGTGGAAACCTGGATACCACACAGCAAAAAAGACATATACACTCATCATACAACAACAGTATGTAGAACAAGATTTCTAAGCATGAATTTACACTTTTTTTTTTTTTTTTTTTTAAATTTCTTGTTATGATTTTTGATAATAAACATAACCGTTTTCTCCTTTTTTGAAGAGATAAATTTTGTTTAGAATACAAAAATGTGGATGGAAACTCAGCGATGATCAAGTTATTTAAAAAGTACAACATGACCGCTCAGGTTTTTGAAAACATTGAGTCAACAAATTGTACCAAAGCAGTCTTCAGAGGGTCAGCAGGGGGCCTGTGTAAGTTTTCATTAAAAGAGTTTATTCGTATTTCTCTTTTTTAATGACATTGTTTTAATGAATGATATAATTGTTTTTAATTTCAGTGAGATGTGGTCCTCCAGATAAAGTGACATTCAGCCGCGACTTGGGGAAACTGTTTGTGAATGTGAGCTGGCAAAAGAATGACATAAAGGTCATCGAAAATTACTCTGTGACATATAACGCACTGGGCAGCCTATTAGGGAGCAAGGTCAGTAATAATAAACACCTGTTACTCTTGTGGTTTTCAGTCCTCCAACATGTTCAAATTTTGGCAGCATCAAGATTTTAATATTAAATGTCTCCCTGAAAGAACATAAGTAATAAAACTGAAATTATTTAATCTTATATATGCCTGGAAATTTGGTTAAATTGCAGTCTTACTTTTAAAATTAATGTGAAACTAAATATGAAAATGGGTTTTTTCAATCAATCCTTTCTTCAATCAGAATAAAGAACACCACTGTGGAACTGACAATGACGTCTATACTTGACTATGACGATGTCCTGTACTCACATGCTTCTCGTTCTGCTTTAAAGCAACTTTAACTATTTCATTAGAGGAGATAAATATCATACTCGTCACTATATGAAAAAGTAGGCCAGTCCTCTTTAGCAACAAGAAGAACTACACATGTTTGGAAATGTCTCCTACCGAAGCATCTCCTCTCAAATTTAAAACTACTGTTCATGAGACAAGAAGCAGGATGGACTAACTCTTAATACTCCACAGGGAGGATTGAACTTTAAAGTGATACTTTAGTGATTTTGCACTTCCATAAACTTGGGGGACTCACAAGTAACAAAAAAAAGGAAATTCAAACTTGGTGCAGCGGAGGCTCAGGTCCCTCTTGAGAAAAAAATCTTTATCTCAATGAGATTTAATAATAGTTATAAAAAAAAAACTGAAAATAATATATGTAGTTTGAAGAAAAAGTGAATGTTTTGGATCACTTGTCCTTGTATTCATTTATGTCCATTTTGTTCACAGTTGTCAGCGCAATCCAAAATCGGAGAGATAAATAAAGTGGAGAATCTGAACTCCTCATTAGCCTATGTTGTACAGGTAAAGTGTGTCACTAATGATAAGTGTAAAGATTGCCCATGGAGTGACACCTACACTGTCCCACCAGGTCAGTTTGGTTTGGGAAGTTAAATGGCTTATTTCTGCATGTTATATAATGAATATCCATTCTGTTAACTTTGATGAGATAAACATAATGATGAATGACATGTATTGTTTTATACTTCACAATAAATATAATCAAGTTCTCTTTCAGAACTGACAACACGGCCTGTCATCGTCAAACTTCAAGAGAGCGACATTGCAGAGAGAAAAGGCTGCCGGCTGCTTTTTCTAAAGTGGAAGGTTTTTTTTTTTTTTATCTCCTCAAATTTTCCTTCAGGGAATATATTTTCTGTGCAGCTATAACTGATGTTATTCTGGTAATAAAATGGTGCTATTTTTTTTTTTTTTTTTGTTAGTTTGCTACCAAAGAGCTGCACGACGGCTACCGTGTGACCATTGGGAAAGCGTCAGGAGAGGCCCTACGTGAGCGGATAAACGTCACTCAGCCTGAGATGAGACTGATTCTCTCCTATTCAGCTTATCGTCTCAACATCAAAGCCTTCAACAACGTTAGCATCTCCCCAGCCGTCACCCAGATGATACCACAGCGAGAAGGTATGCGCAATGACTACTTCCTATTTTTTGTTCCTGTAAGATCCTTAAGATTCCACCGAACTTCTGTATATTCAGATTTATGAGATTAGATTTAAAAAGTAGATTATAAATTCGTCATCACAGGTGTAGAAGCCGGGAAGCTGAACGTGACAGTCAACAGTGAGACATCTTTTACTATCTATTGGAAAGATGACCTCATCAAAACTTATGTCTGCTATTCTGTGGAGTGGAGGGAAAAGGGGCATAAAGCAGCAGGCATGTCCTTTTATCAGGATGCAGACAACCACAGGACCTTATCCCCTTTAAAAGGTGTGTAGAAATTGCACATATTTATGATTATGTGATGAAATACATTTAGTTTTGTGCCTCTGAGCGAATCCATTTGCTTGTTTTGAATAACCAGAGCCTTTGGAGCCTTACAAGAGGTACAGCATCACTCTGCATACACGACCAAACAAGGACACCTGCAACATGAAGCATGTCAACAACAGTGAGAGCACCTATGGGAGCACACAGTTCTATTTCATTGAAGGATGTAAGAAACAGGCCTTTTACTTTACTTTACCTTTTACAAAGATTGAGATTGTTACTACATCACAATCCGTGACAAAACAGTCTGACTTCCTGATATTGTGTTCCCAAAGCTCCTGTCAGTGCTCCCACAAACATCAGCATCTACAATGTGACACTGAATTCAGTGGAGCTGCAGTGGTCGTCCATCCCAGAGGAAGACGTCAGAGGTTTCCTGCTGGGTTACATAATCCACTACATTGAGTACCACCACAGGGAGACACATACAGAGATAAGTAAGCAAATTAATTCACTACTCGCATTAACTTACACCAAGTAAAACATATTTGTTTTACTTGGTTTCATCATGAAGTCCAGACAAAAGTGTGCAAATAACTTGAGTTCAGTTGTAAAACAGTATCGTGGAAAAAAATCTTTCAGCTGGGCCAATGAATCTTCAGACCCTCCACAACGTATTAAATCTCAAAAATGGTCAAATAACTCCAAAAACTGAGAGTTCAGTGCAATATTAGATTTACTGTGTATTCAGCAAAATACAATAAACCTGAGGCTGGTTCATGAAGCAGACACTAAAACTGAATGAGAAAACACTGCCTTTTATACCCAATGCAGCCAAATTCTAGGGAATTTATGACCTTTAATGATTCATTATTACAAGCTTTACTCCCTTACACTCCTCGCTACTACGTAATGTTCACGCTCGCAAACATGATGTCAACTCTTGCAGTTTTCCCAAGACATCTGGTCCTTTGCTGACAATTTTACTCACCACTCTTACAATTTTGCCTGAACACCTGGTGTTTACTTACTACATTTCACATGAGTCAGCTTCTCGATTTGCTGTAGTTCACACATACTTTATTTGATTTTGCTGTGGTACACATACTATAAAGGCCTAAGAAAAATACATCAGAATAGGTCAATGTTTATTGACATTTCCTGTCATTTTGATCAAAAACAGGCCACTACATCATAAGCAGTTTTAGTTGTCTGATATAGAATTTGATGGTTTGGCTGAGAGCTGCAACGATTAGTTGATTTATTTATTAGTCGATCGACAGACAATTAATCTCCAACTCCTCTGATAATCGAGTAATCATTTTGAATCATTTTTTCAAGAAAAAATGTCCAAATTCTCTGATTTCAGCTTCTAAAATGTGAATATTTTCTGGTTTCTTTGGTCTTCTACGATAGTAAACTGAATATCTTTGGGTTGTTGGTCAAGACATTTGAGGATGTTACCTCAGGTTTTGGGAAACAGTGATCCACATTTTTCACCATTTTCTGACATTTTATTGACCAAACGACAAATTGGGAAAATAAACAATAGATTCATCGATAATTCATATAATCGTTAATTGCACCCTAGTTTGGCTAACACTGCCGGAAAATTTTAAAAAATCATGGAAATCCAACCAGCAGTCACTGAGATATTTTACAAAAGTGTAAATAATGATACAGTATTTGGAATTTCAGTCCAACTTTAAAGTATACATGTCCAGGTTGCCTTTGTAATTTGTTGAAAACGGTTAATCTTTGATTGTAGATATTACAGTGGATCCAGAGTTTAACAGCTATAAATTGGGAGATCTCAAGAGCGACACAACGCACCAGGTCCAGATATCAGCGTTCACCCGGGCAGGAGCTGGAGTACGAAGCACAGCAACCCTCTTTAAAACAAATCATCAAGGTTGTATTGATCCAACAACTTTTTAGCCAGTCATAAAATCGAATTACTGATATTTATATTTGCTTAAAATGCCACTAATTGTGCATTTTCTGCTTTTTTTTTTCTTTCCACAGATTATTTTAGTGCCAGTAGTATCATCATAGTCTTTACAGTTTTGGCCATTGTGGTGATGTTTGGAGCTCCGATAATAAAAAGGTACAGTTTATCAGTCACTATTTCAAATTTATTTTAAAGGATATGTGCTCAGTTTTTCAAGTCTGTCCTAAAACAACAGTCAGATGCCCAAAGAAACGCTGACAACTGTTGTTTTCTTCTGTAATCATTCCTCCTGTTCATACTGACAATTAGAAGATCTCCTCATGATTCACTTTCAATGTAAGTGATGGGTACAAAATCCACAGCCCTTAAAAATTCTGTGCAAAAATGTATGTAAAACTTTTGAATACATTTCACCCGAAGATATAATAAGATGAGGCTTTAGTTGTCCACATGAGTCAAATCAAGTCAATATTTTAGTCTTTTTAGTGCAAAATTCCCTCTTTTTGTTGCATTCCTTCCACTGCAGCTCAAACAGGAAAACACTGTCCATTGAGACATAAAGAAGGTTTTTTTTTTTTACTAAAAAGACTGGATTTTGTCCCCCATCACTTATATTTTAGAGGGGATCTAATGGTCAGTATGAACAGGAGGAATGATTACAGCAACCAAAACCTGTCTCAATGTTCATTTGGGTACCTGACTGTTGTTTTAAGACAGACAAATTGAAAAATTGTGAACCTGTCCTTTAAAAAAGCTGTCACTACTTCTTAAACTCTACTCTACACCTCTTATTCTATCTACTTTATGTAGAGCAAAAGTTATTCTGTGGCCCAGCATACCTAACCCTGGACACAGCAACACAATGCAGAAAATAGACGGGCCCTGTGAGCTGGTAAGTGTGCGTTTGTGCTTTAGTTAACTGTGTCACCAGGTCTCTCGGGCAACCAGACAGACTGTGAAGACATCAAAAGTTAATAAGGACACACAGTATACTGTAAACATCCTACTGCTACCATAAGCTGTCAGAAGTTAAGTATATTGTATTTTTTTTTCTCTCAGGAACTCCTAGAGTCCATCAACATCCTGAAGGTAGAAGAATGGGATACGAATAGTCTTCATATAGTTGAGAAAGAAGCTGTGATCCCTGTAATCACATTACCATCAACAATACCTCTTCTCCGTGACTCAGAGGATGAGGAAGATTCACCAGAAATGACTTGTGACGATTGGTTCCAAAGAGACAGCGAGGACACTACTGGAGATATCATACCTCACGCTACCGCAGACGCATTCTCGGACACACAACAGACAAACCTCCAAAGTTCACCTTGTGCGTTTTCAAGTGAATACACAACAATGGAAATGTTTCAGCAGGTGATTCCTCAGGGCACGCCGGCGAATACATCAGTTACTGAAGCCATGGAAAGCGAGCCAGAAGACATAGAATTGACTGTGATGAAGTCAGGATTGGACTATCTGGGTCATTTCGGTACCAGTCCAGTCTTGGATAGCGAGGAGATATCCACGTTTTTGGAGCGGTGTGGAACATGACAGCAGAGCATGAAGAGCAAACCAAGTCGTTCTTCTAAATGAAGGTCTATTTAGAAGTGGATGATGAAGGGATGTCATATTCACTGGTCCAGTTTGAGTTTAAGAAATTTTGTCCCTTTCTTACCTCGCTGTATATATACGCACTACTTGAAAAAACTCATCTGTCTTGCCACATTATTGCTTGTCACATTATTGCTGCTCATTTTTGTTCAAACTTCACATAACCTGCACGTTACTATATATTCTTCAACATTCAATATTATTTTATTATTTCCATCTGTAGATGTTAATGACTGAAAGTGCCCTCATTTACATGCCATGACTTTTTATATTGATGTAAAAACTTTGCAATGCAGTTGTCCTACTTAATGTCGATCTCTGTCTGTATCTTATTACTTATACTCACAATTATAGTATTTACTGCTTTGTTACACCAATGTTTATTGCTTACGGCTTGTACATTTCACTAAAAAAAACAAAACAAAACATGTCAACCTCATGGTGCTCATTGGCAGTGATGTGAAGTAGCCAATAATGACTGTTACACAAACTCAAAACCACAATTACAATGTATAATAGAATTCATGAAAGGAAATAAAAGTCTTTTGGATAATGTTACATTAAATGTAAAAAGCTTTCATGTGACCAGATGTGTGTTTTATCACAGAACTGTAGAAAAATGTAGTCTAGTCACTGCTTGTGGAGCTGAACTGTGCACAGTAAATCTCAGTCTACTCTGATAACAGGAGGGTCTGATTTATTAGACTATAGCCTAACTTTTCATTGGTAGAAACCGTCCAAATGATACAAAAAGTAGTCCAAACTAGCACAACCCGCTCAATTAAATAGAAGTATCTGGCAACACTGTTCAGAGGATAACCAGAGTTGGACTTATCCTCTGTGTGATGGCCGCACTTGCAGCCACAAGTGTTTTGGGGAGGAATTCTGTTGTTTATTGCTTAGTTGGTAGTGTTCGTCATTTGTCAGTTACCCCTCTTGTGTTATGGTCTGATCAGCCAGTATATATGTTCCCCTTTGTGTTCATTTTGGAAGGTCTGTTAGTAGAGTTACGTTCACTTTAGTTGAGTTCTGTTTATTTTACCTCTTTTATGGGCCCTGAACTTTATTTACATATTTTGTCATTTGTACCTTTTTTTTTTTTTTGCATTTTTTGGGTAAAATAAAAACCCTCTTTTTTGAAACCACCTGAGTCTCCTTTGTCTGCCAGCTTGGTTCCTTACGCTCTGTGAAAACCATGAATGTTTACACAGAAATTTAAGGCAATCCATCTGATAACTGTTAGGATATTTCAGTTGGGAGCAAAGTGGTAGACGGGCACTGCCATGTCTGGAGCCATGCCGTTAAACATGGCTAAAAAAAAAGGGATAAAAGAATGTATGTTTTTTAAGGATGTAGAGGTCAGTTAATGTATTTTTTGAGAATATATAGAGGTCAGTGTTTTACTTGGGCCAGGCACTCCTCAAAGTAAACTAATTAGGATCAGTGATGCATATAACATACAATACAGTATCATCAGCAAATAAAACATGCTAAATGGATGATTGAGTCTTATGGTACACTGAAGTCAAAGCTGAGACAGTCTTGTTAAAGTTATACAAACCAGACAGACAAAAAAAAGGAAAGTGGAGGCTGATTGATTAGTTAGGGAGCAAATCATTTTCCACTTCACAGTATGACAAAAAAAAAAAGCCACAGAAGCCAAACAACTGAATGAAAAGTCTCTTTATTGAGTGTTTTTGGAAACAGATCAGATGTATTGTTAGATATAAATCGAGGAGGATCACGTACGTACATCAAAGCTCTTCAAAAACAGTGTTACCAAACCTTTACATCGAGTCCCAAACGCTGATATCAAGCGAGCAATCCCACGGGTGTGAAACATGTTTCTACAGTACGTATGTAGTGGATACATGGATATAAAAAAATTAAATTCTTCACATACTGTCAGTTGAGTTGGAAATGCCTTTTTGTATTAAACTTTATCACAAGTTCACCACTTCAAACTGAAGCCTTGTGTACTATATAAAAAAAAGAAAAAAGCAGGAAAAGAAAAAATACAATAAAGTAATTACAGTGGAATTTGGCAGACAGCCATAAAGTCTTCATGTTTTTTTAAAATATAACACACTTTGATAGAAACTTAAATAAACACTGATCGCAATCTGAGGCCAGTATGAAGTTTTTTTTTTGACACATGACTTAATACTGGCTTTAACACCAAAAATGAAAAAAAAAAAAAAAAAGTTAAAGACAAATCCACATAAGTCTCATGAATGTTGAGTCTATTCTGCTTTTAATTACTAAAGACAGCGGACAATACTTTAAATATAACATTTCATTTCTTTCAGCTATTCCTAAACAATAAACTCAGGTTGAATCTGTCAAAGTTTACGTATTTTAGTAGAATATTCTGTACAATCTTAGTCTAGGCACTTTTTGACCTTTCTGTGCTTGCAAGCAGTTTGTTGACCTGTGACGTATATCTCGCTCAGCCTCGTCTATTCTACCAGCGCGAGCTTCACTTTCCCGAGCAATTATGAGCCGACAGACATTTTGCACATCATCATTTTTATAGTATAGGCCTGTGTTATTTCTATAAAACAGTAAATAGTTTTTGTCTCACAGCTTTACAACAATAACAGGAAATGGAACATTGTGATCTTGTTTTGACTACTAGTATTCAGAAATACAAAAACAACCAAAAAAAAACAAACAAACAAACAAACAAACAAAAAACACTCTGCATGTAAATGTACACCCATAAAGTAAAAACAATAAAGCAACATATTCATGTTGACCAAATGAGAAATGTATCTTTTTTATGATATTTTAGCAACATGTTCACAGAAACAGTATAATTTTGCATTTTCATTAATTACAGCACTTGAAGTCATAAAATCAACACCGTACATTTTTGGGGGAAACTCAAAAAAAGTTCCCAGAAGATGGAGAAAAATGGTGCAAAACAGGGAAGAAAGGACACTTCACAGACCTTGTAGTTCACATTATCTTTCAACACTGCAAAAAGGGCAAATGAGCATTTAATACATTCGCAGAAATCCCCTCATTTTGTTACTTATTCAATTCTTTCACCCAGGAAACTGTATTAAATGTGTTATGTACAGTTCTCGTTGACCTGGTAAGCAAGTACAGAGAATATGGGAAGTTGCAGTCACAGCCTCACCAAGGCTTGAGCATAAGATAGTTTCACCCCAGGAGACCTCAGGCAAGAAGCTGCAATTATATTTTCACAGTTTCAGTTAGGGTCATACTATCAACAACATTTAGTTGGTAAGTACCTTTGTTTTGATTGGTTTGCCAACTAAACCCTTCGTTTTTTGGTCTGCTGGTGAGTAGTAAGTGCTACATCTAGAGACAGAATCTGACACGATAATATTCTGGATTACATTATAATCATTCGAATTTTCCCATTTTTGTCTGTGTATTGACAAAATGCAACTGAAGCAAACAAACAGTGTCAACCAGGAAGAACTGAACTCTCTGAGGACAGAAGCTATGAGATGAATGAAAACGTGATATAAGAAGCTGATGATTCAAGTCAATGAATGTAAAAGCACATTCATAAAATCGACAGTAATTCAGCCGTTCAAAACTTAGTCACTAACCACGGAAACTGATGTCACTTTACCATCAGCAGCCATACAGAACCTGCTTGGTATGAAATGCTACTTGAGGAAGTGCAACAAGTAAGGTGAAGGTGAAGCCTTTTTTGTGTTCTTTCTGTCTGCCAGCATATATATATATATATATATATATTCACATATATAAAATATACATAAATGCAGTTCTCACTTCCGTCTTTTTTTCCCTTTGTGTTACTACTGATTCATTTGAGAAGCTTACTTTTCCACTGTTTCTTTGTAAATACTATTTATTTAAGACATGAAGGCCCTACATGTAAACTAGAGCAACAATTAGTTGATTAATCAATTAAAATTAATCTGGAACTATTTTGACAATCAAAATAATTGTTTTTGTTCCTAGTTGTAGCTTCTCGAACATGAGGATTTAAAGCTTTTCTGTGTCATAACATGATCATAAACTGATTATCTTCAAATTTTGGGACTGTTGGTCAGATAAAACAAATACATTTAAATACGTCACTATGAACTCTAACAAATTATGGCATGTTTTATAGACAAAAAGATTAATCGATAAAATAATCAGCAGCTTAATCGATAATTTAAATTGCAGCCCAAATAGCAACAAAGGCATAAGTCAACATTTTAAAATCCTATCTCACAAATAGATGAGGCATAATTTATAATACATTTATTACTGCAGCTGTTGCTGCATATTGCTATTTGCAATATTAAGACAAAACATTTTTAAAGGAAATGGTATAAATACTACAGTATGACATAAACTCTGATAAACTTAGAGTTATTTTGGACTATGGAGGAAGTGTCTGATCAAGATGTCTCGGTCTGGAGGACTTGAAAAGAAATTTAAATATCAAATGGAGGGACAAACCTACAGTTAAAATCAAATTGCTCGAGAAATGACACTCTGTCCTCCCTGTGGGACTTCTGCCTGACTCTGCCATTATGACTTTTCTGAGATAGCTCTGGAGGTCTTGGGAATGGAGACAGACTTGATTCTACGGTGACAGACTCTGCGATTGGTTTCTAATCTGCTGGGCTTTAGCAGAAATAAATCTTTATAAAGACAATACAATGGTTTGTGTTGTTCAAACAATTAACACATACAGGAAGTGGACACAATACCACCTGTATAATGTTATGAAATCTAATATGACAGCCTTATTATGTGCATCCTGTGCAAATCCCGATACCTTCATCTGACCTGCGCTGGCAGGAAACTGCTGTGCCAAATGCTCACTTGCCCTTCAGGTTGGATAATGAAAAATTTGTTGAATTACAGGATCTATGTGATCAAGAATATACTTCATCAACAGGAAGTTTTAAAAAAATCATGTTGTTCAAACAGGAGATGATGAAGACAACACCCTATTGTAAGTGTTTATCCGGTGTTGATGCACGTATACGCACA
Organism: Thunnus maccoyii; assembly: GCF_910596095.1. Lineage (NCBI taxonomy): Eukaryota > Metazoa > Chordata > Actinopteri > Scombriformes > Scombridae > Thunnus > Thunnus maccoyii. The sequence goes on along the minus strand of NC_056551.1, from coordinate 23,062,242 downwards.
CGCTGAGTGTTGAGAAGATCTGATGGAACAAAGGCTTGTTTCCATGTTGTCATAATAGTCACTTGGTGCTGTTAGCGCCCACCGACGCGTCCTCCTCGTGGTGATGCTTGTAGCTGCCGTTGTGCTGGGTGAAGGGTGATGACGTCATGTCCTCGCTCGGTGTGGCCGAGTCTTCTCTGTCGCTTTCGTAGTCGTCCTTTTCTTCCCTGTTGTAGTCCCTTTCCACCTGAGATAACGACACGTCGTTCAAATGAGACACTATCGAAATATTTGACAGGAATATCAAAGTGACAGCTCAGGTGCTTTTCATGAGGCGGCAGAGAAGAAGCTAAAAAAATAACTGAGACGATCCAGTCATCCAGTAACTGACTAGTATTTTTGTGAGGAAGGGAAGATTAGAAACTGGTCTTATTTTTCACATTTTCAGGGCAACCTTTGAACTTCTTGAGTAGTTTGATTATGATGGTAATCCATTAGTTAAATTGCATTTATTCTAATTGGATGCCATTCTGTCATATTCATTGGATTATACTGAAATATGTTTAGCACAACAACAATTCCTCTTACCATTACACTATCTTTGAGATGGAAATGCAGATGCAGATTTGTCTAGTTTTAAGTGGTCTAAGTCTAAGTGGTTATTTGACTATCTTTATAGTGCTGGCCTGAGGTTTTGCATGTTTTATTTGTCAGTTATTTGTGGAAAAGGAGTATTGTAGACAAACAGTAGTTGATGGACATTGGAGGGATTCATCAAGCTACAGTAGTGTAATATGGTTTCTCTATGGATGTTTTAATACTTTTTTCCATAATGAAAACAGGTCACCATTGAAAACAATTATAACCGACTAAATTCAATCTACTAAAATGAAGAAATGAAACATTTTTTTCCAAGTCTACAGAATGTTTAACACTCAAAAGATTTTGGGTTGAGTATCATTTCAATCTCTGTGAACTTACGTGCGTAACAAGACTGTAAAGAATGTGCAGTGCAACATCGAAAATTTATTTTGCAAGATTGTGGTTGTTTCTGAGGACATTTGTTCAGTTAAGATGAAGTGTGATAAGTCTCAAATGTGTCATCTTATTTCATTAATCTCGTGAGATCTTTATGGTAAACTTCCTGAAGTACGTCAGCATTCATGTGGTTTGATACTCATGCTCGAAAGAAGTGTAAACTTTCATGCGTTCAGCAAGAAAAACAGGTTACTGGGGGGGGAATCTGTTGAGGACAGGGAAGTGGAGATGTGCCGACACGCATCCAGTCAGAAATTAAGATTTCTGATGTTAGATATCTAGATGTTATTGTGTTTTTTGATAACATTTTTAATGGAATTGTGATAGGACACTGTAGAATGAAGATTTTTCAAACTTTTTCTAACTGTAAGACCACATTCTCAACAGCATAATCATCAGTATTCATCCTATAGCTGCAATGATTAGTCGAATGACGGAAAACTAATCGCCGACTATTTTGATAATCGATTAATCACTTTTTAAAGAAATATATATATAAATAAATATAAATATCTTCTGGTTTATTTAATCCTCTATGATAGTAAACTAAATATCTTTGGGTTTGGGTCTGTTGGTCGGGACAAAACAAGACATTTTAAGTTGCATCTTCAGCTTTGGGAAACATTGATTGATATTTTTCATCATTTTCTAAAACAAGGCCAGCTGGTTTCCAGTCTTTATGCTAAGCTAAGCTAACCAGCCGCTGACTGTAGCTTCATATTTATCATACAGACATGAAAATAATAAATCCTCTCTTTTGACTCTCAGCCAGAAAGTGAAAAAAAGGTCACACTATTCCTTTAACTATATTTTTTAGAAAGGCACATTGAGTTGAATTGCATTTTTTTCCCTCAGATCAGCGCACCCTTAGTAACTCACATTCACAGGTTCAGATCTGAATGGAAACGATAACTGTGGTTTAATAGGCGTTAACCACATATGAACATGAAGGAGCTCCGAATATCGTATTAACAGAGAAACATGTAAAAGGGGTCAGGTGCATTCAGAAATGCACTCGGAAATGATGTGCCTTTACTAAGATGTTCAGATTTATTGATATACAGTATGAGTCACATGCACACGTGGTAAATTATGTAGATCGTATAAAACTCAAGACATCTAGGAAATGATGGGGCAGGATGTTTCTTCTGACTGAACTGCTGGGGGGGGGGGGGGGGGGGGGGGGATCTCTCTCTGCTCTGCTGGAAATGTACGGGCATACAGACTTTCTCAAATAAGTTGAAGAAAATTTTAAAAAATCCCTCCAAATATTTTTGTTTTACCAGTTTAATTTCTCTTTCAGTTCTGCCTTATGCCAGCCTTACACCAAACGACTTTTCAAACCATTTCACTGTCAAGACTGTCAGACAAATTTCCAACGTCGGAATCAAATCATGAGAGTTTTGCTAGTTGTGGTGTCATCTCGATCGTTTAGTGTAAGGTCGTCATAAAACTCAGTCAGAGCTGACTTAACTCAGTCCCGACCTTCTGATAAAATCAAACTCTCTCCAGCACGTACACACACACACACACACACACACTAGACAGTGAATTGAATAACAATGTTATGAATCAGTGTTTGATTTACCGTAAATCTGATTTTTTAGTGAAAAATGTAATCTCTGTAACGGTTCTCCTCTCATTTCCAGCGTCTTCTCCCACTAAAATAGTGCAGCTAATCAACGGAGCCCGGTAGCGAGTTGAGGCGACAAAATCCAAAATGTAAAGTTTGTACACAAATACATCTTATCTTTATGGATTATATTGATGCCGAATTGACAAGAAGACTGTCAACATATGACGCCTTTTATCTTGTGTTTCTTGAGTTATGTGTTTTTTATGGACACGTTTTTTTCTGATCAAAACAAGGTTGCATTACATCCTCTACAATGGCCTACTGAATAAAATAAAACACATTTTGATAATAATGATAATAAAAAATTATGAGTCAAACTTGACCCCGTAGTAATTATGGGTTGTTTATGCGGAAAAATACATAGTAAATGTTGCCAAACCATCATGAATAACAAAAATTACAACAAAACAAAAATAATAGTAATGAAATCCTATAAAAATAGTATAATAATATTATGTAATAATATTAAAATTATGTTTCATGCCAAGAAAGCATATCGACTTGAATTCAAGTGTAGAGTGGCATGCTGCCCCCCCCCACCCCCACCCACCATCTCTCTTTGACTCACATCCCATAGAGACACACAGACACAGACACACAAATTGGCCTACGTCACTTTAGGGGACATTACATAGACTTACATTAATTTCCTGGAGACTTACACTAGCTATAACCTTACCCACTGACCCAAAAATCAGCTTTTTCCCCAATTGGACAAGCCGTCTTCAATTAACTGGTCTTCAGTCTGAAATTTGTCCCCAAACGTAACCTATGACAGACATTCAGACACACACGCAGCAACAGACACAGACACAGGTTTCCTGTTCCCCAGCTGTATAGCAGTATATAAGTTGGGGCTTTCTCTTGATGTATTTGTCATGTCTCACCACACACTTGGCGCAGCATGCACATTTTTAACGTGTGAGACAATACGCACAAGTTATTTTGGGATTTATTTTGTTTATCAGATCATCTCATGGTCTTATTTGCCTGTTCTGTTCATCATAAGCAATAAAATAGATAAATTGTTTAAACTAAAAAACGATTTGTACACTGTAAGTTAAATGTGGTCTAAGGTACATCAAATATCAAAATAAGTCTAATATATATATATATATATATATATATATATATATATATATATTATTATATTATTATATTATTGATGAATAATAAGTCACTTAGCAGATAAAACATTTTACTGGATCATAATTAGTGTTTTTTCAGTGCTTGTTAATGAGTTCAAACATGGGTCAATTTTGACCCGCAAACACTAAAGGCGTAAACCCTTTTCTGCTAGTTATTGGTTTGATTGATGGTTTACAGCCTACTAATATGTGTTTGCATTGATTACTGATGGTTGCTGATTAGATTCAGTTTCTAACAGCAGTATGCAGTAAATGGTTGACCTTTGTGTGTGCGTGTTTTTAAACTACTTTCCTAACATGATGTGCCTGATGGTGTTATTAATGACTCTTAACGAAACTTGAAAGCTCAGCGTTCTCGTTACCCTTTAGTTTCCCTTTCTATAAGTCATGAACCTTTATTGACCTAGAAAAAGTTAATATTTCTCTGTCTATCAGCTGCTTTGTGTTTGCAGTTTATTTACTGGTTTTTCCACACATGATTTCATACCAGTTGGAGGAGTTAAACCTGTGACTTTCTGCTTTTGTATTATTATCATCCAGCCTGCTGCTGTTTCTACTGTATTTCATGCAGTTTGCAGGTTTCAAAAACAGAAATACGCCAACATCCAGCAGCTGAACGTGCTGTATCCACATAGTTAATGGTTGGAGGTGGTTAATGTGGGCAGCTGTATAAACTGTGTACACCCACACCTTTTGAAATTTGACTGTTTGTGCTTTTACAAATGCAAAAAGTACCGAGTGATGATCTGAGGATTTACTGATTTCAGCTCTAAAACATTAAAATATGTCCTGAATGTGTAATTGGAACACAAGGCTCATTAAAAATGCATCGTCTATACTTTCCCTGCTGTTGTACAGATGGTTTCAATTTCACATACAGTTAGGAGAATTGAACCATGTGAACAAAGATCAGGAAACCTGCTATGCAGCACAGTCCAAGTTGTTTTTCATTCAGTGAATTGCACATTAAAATGATGTAATTTAAGCTTAAATTTCACCTAAACTTAAGCTAAGCCCCTGTATGTATATATGTATGTGTATATATGCTATTTTCATTGATAAATCTGCAGTTTATTTCATCAATTCAATGATTAATTGTTGCGTCTGTGAAATGTAAAAAAATTACATTGCATTAAAGTCTTCAATTTGCTTGTTTTGTCTAACCAACAGTGTAAAAACCTAAATATTTTTAATTTTTCTGTCACATATGACAAAGAAAAGCAGCAAATCTGCAGAGAATATTCGGCCTTTTTTGCTTGAAAAATGATAGAAACGATTATTCGATTATCGAAATAGTTGCTTATTAATCTTCTGTCTATGACTAATCAATTTGTCAACTAATTGTTACAACCTCAGCTAATATTCTTAAATAAACACCACTGAGACCACAGCGGCCCGTTTCCTTTGTCTACGTGATCTATCTGAAGCTGTTTGTAGTCTACAACCTTTTTACATAGATACTGAAACTATTTTAAGCTTAGTTTCAAGTGCTCTGCATATTGAGTGACTGACCTACGAGTTATACGTGGAATCTTTTGAACTTTGTTTGGCCTTTTTATCTAGTTTTATTCCAGTCATTCATTAATTGCATTCCATTGAAGAGTTCGTGTGGGTTGAGGTGCGAAAACACTTCATATTCATTTCATCAAGTTGGAGTTTTATACTTTATAAATAAGCTGATTAATAATAATCAGCTGAATATTGATAATGCATCACTAGCAAAAGTATTGCTTCTGGCAGGTTGCAAGCATGTTTTCCAGCCATAAACTCACCAGGAGAAAAAAAACCCCTAAAACAAGGTCACTACTGATGTCTTCTACCTACTATAGAAGGGGGAAAAAACAGCTGGGAGCTCCCTCTACTCCTCTAATTTGTCAACATCACCAGACACCTCATTTCCCCCCTCAGTCAGGAGAAGAAAATGTGTTGTTTTAGTGTTTTAGCATCATTAAATTATCAGCAGTGTGACAGTTTTAGTGGCCTACTTGACCATGAGGGACTGATCAGCGCAGTCTGGTAGCGGCGTGTATATAAGCGCGGGGGAGTGTTGTTTTGATGAGATTTCCTTCAGTATAAACTTTATTACCTTCAGTGGCTTGGCCTTGCTTTTTATCCTGTCCTCGTCTTTGCGGCTCCTCTTCCTGGATGCGGAGCGATCTCTTCTTTCCCTGCTTCGCTCCCTCCTCCTGTCTTTCTTACTTCTGAAAGAAGCCAAAGAAATAACCGATAATAAGAACCAGTCGCAAACGTGCAGACACCGCATCCTTGACGTTTACCGAGCAAATATGGTCGTAAATCCACTTAAAACCTATAAAAAGACATGGGACAAGCATATGAAAGCTATAAACATCTAAAATATTTGGACAGGGTGGGTATGTGTTGGATTTACCTTTTTGGTGAGGGTGATCTGGCTTTCCTTCGAGGGCTCCTGGACCGATCCTTACTCCTCCTTTTGTGGCCCCTGATAAACACATTAACTGGCTTTAGTACACTTTTTGGAGAGTTATTTTGTGGGAAAGCAGCAGTAGTGTGTGCCTTAACCATTAGGGATAAGAAAAAACAACGAGAAAAGTATTAAAAATTCAAAGCTGTGTGCAAGACCTTATTTCTTTAAAAGATTCATAAGTAAGTCAGAATTTTTTGGTGCCAGATTCAGACAACAGGAGCAAAATTCAGACCGTCGCTGTGCTCAATATGAACCCGGTGAACCTTACTACCAAGGACAGAGATAACAGAGTGACACCGCAGTAGAGTAGATGTCTTCTAGATAATGATGAAAACAGATGAAGCTGCACATCCTTTATGACACCGAGGCACTGAACGGTGTTTATTTCAAAGAAAAACAAATCATGAACACCCTTCTATGTTGCATGCTCCCGACATACCTCGAGCGACTACGGCTGTGTCTCTTGTCTCTGGATCGAGAGCGCCTCTTGTGGTTACTTCGGGAACTGTGGGAGTCACTCCTCGGCCATGACTTCTGTGACGGTCTGCACCATCGAGAGAGGAAAAATAAAAAAAATGTCACTGCTGATTCGACACAATCACAGCGTCATTTGAAGGGAAATGTAAAAGACTTCAGAGGTCTAGTTGTTCACCTGTGTTTCGAACGGGACCTTTTCCTCCGCGTTCTTGAGTGTGAGAGGGAGCGTGACCGTGAGCGTGACCGGCGTGACCTTCTAGACCGACTGGAGGAACGCTTCTTTGTTTCTGCTAAGGGCAAGAAGAGCACAAGCAGATCCCCGGCGTCAGAACGCGACGCAGCTTCTTCAGTGTTGTGTTACTAAAACTCTGATAGATCAAAATGTTCTACCTGGTTCTATGGCAGCAGCGATGGTAGACTGGGCCTCCCTCACCCTCTTCATCACACTTTCTAGCTCCTTAGCAGCAGCCTGTGGCGTCAGCTCTGGGGGTTTTACTATGGCGTTGTTGGAATGATTAACCCTGAAAGATAAAAAACTATATCAACTGACATAAACCACTGAAATTACATGAATCAATATCTTTCTTTCAGAACGTTATTAAGAGTAAATAAGTGACACATTTCTTCATTTATCTGATGCTGGATTTGAATGTGTTGCTCTTAATAATAAACAAATACATACTTCAGGGGCCTGTCGCCAAACATGACTCCGTTGAAGGTCAGGGCTCTGGCGACGGAGTCCTGCTCGACAAACTCTACGAAGGCGAAACGCGTCGGCTGAGTCTCGTCTCCGGCCATCCGCACAAACTTTACGTCTCCCACCTGCTTGAAGAACTCCAACAGCTGCTCTGCGGTGGTGGTCTGAGGAAAGAGAGATGAACCTAAATTTACTGACAGCAGGTTTGTAAGGTACAGAATGTAAAAGATTTGTTTCTTGAATTAATCTGGTTGACGGTTAACTCATTCGATAAAGAGTTTTAGGGACCTGTTATCATCAGCACCACAT